>NC_092708.1:42375925-42999671 GCF_047496885.1 Scyliorhinus torazame | reverse complement strand
CATCATCTAGATCGTTAATATATAAAGAGAACAGCTGTGGCCCCAACACTGAACCCTGCGGGACACCACTCGTCACCGGTTGCCATTCCGAAAAAGAACCTTTTATCCCAACTTTCTGCCTTCTGCCTGACAGCCAATCGTCAATCCATGTTAGTACCTTGCCCCGAATTCCATGGGCCCTTATTTTACTCAGCAGTCTCCCGTGAGGCACCTTATCAAAGGCCTTTTGGAAGTCAAGATAGATAACATCCATTGGCTCTCCTTGGTCTAACCTATTTGTTATCTCTTCAAAGAACTCTAACAGGTTTGTCAGGCACGACCTCCCCTTACTAAATCCATGCTGACTTGTCCTAATCCGACCCTGCACTTCCAAGAATTTAGGAATCTCATCCTTAACAATGGATTCTAGAATCTTGCCAACAACCGAGGTTAGGCTAATTGGCCTATAATTTTCCATCTTTTTCCTTGTTCCCTTCTTGAACAGGGGGGTTACAACAGCGATTTCCCAATCCTCTGGGACTTTCTCTGACTCCAGTGACTTTTGAAAGATCATAACTAACGCCTCCACTATTTCTTCAGCTGTCTCCTTTAGAACTCTAGGATGTAGCCCATCTGGGCCCGGCGATTTATCAATTTTTAGACCTCTTAGTTTCTCTAGCACTTTCTCCTTTGTGATGGCTACCATATTCAACTCTGCCCCCTGACTCTCCTGAATTGTTGGGATATTACTCATGTCTTCTACTGTGAAGACTGACGCAAAGTACTTATTTAGTTGCTCAGCTATTTCCTTGTCTCCCATCACTAGATTACCAGCGTCATTTTGGAGCGGCCCAATGTCTACTTTTGCCTCCCGTTTGTTTTTAATGTATTTAAAGAAACTTTTACTATCATTCCTAATGTTACTGGATAGCCTACCTTCATATTTGATCCTCTCTTTCCTTATTTCTCTCTTTGTTATCCTCTGTTTGTTTTTGTAGACTTCCCAATCTTCTGACTTCCCACTACTCTTTGCCACATTATAGGCTTTCTCTTTTGCTTTGATGCATTTCCTAACTTCCTTTGTAAATAAATGCTGACCTAACCAGCGACGTCCACACCCTGAAAATGAATTTTTTTAAAAGGAGACTCAGAAGCTCTAATCTGATTGGCTCCATGGTGGACATGACATGGAAGGATTTGATGCTTATTGGCAGATAGATGATAAAAAATAAAATCATTTCCAAGCATTGGTGTCCTCTCCTTTTAAGGAACAAAAAATATTGACACAAAACGTATGCTTTGTTTAGGACAATGGCAAAATATTAAATCAACAATGGGAAACATTCAGCATGTCAGTCAAAATCTATGGGCAGAGGAGTTAAATTCTATACCCAAAATATGACCCCATCAATTCTGCCAATAGCCAATCATCTCCTGATTTAGTTTACTTATACTTCAGATATAAGCCAGGTAGTGGGTGCCTGGAACTCGCTGCCGGAGGAGGTGGTGGAAGCAGGGACGATAGTGACATTTAAGGGGCATCTTGACAAATACATGAATAGGATGGGAATAGAGGGATACGGACCCAGGAAGTGTAGAAGATTTTAGTTTAGATGGGCAGCATGGTCGGCACGGGCTTGGAGGGCCAAAGGGCCTGTTCCTGTGCTGTACTTCTCTTTGTTCTTTGTTTGTTTGTTCTATATCAAGCATCCACAATTTAATTATTGACTTTCCAACTTTTAATAGTTCAGTTTGAGTAGCTTTTCTAACCAGAGCCTGTAAAGATTTCTGTTCATCGGTGCTGAAATATAGAGGAGCTTATTGTGTTATTAAACCTTTAACAATCTCAGAAAATCCTGAGTTGAAGCACACCACCATTAACATTGGAAAAAGACAACTCCAGTGTGAAAAAATTGTAATCCTTTACGTGTGATAAGATTTGTAAACAAACAGAAAACCACTTCAAAGGCATAATGTTATCACAGCCTCTTAAAAGCTTCAGTGTTTCTTGGATTAATGGACCACCTGCTGAGCGGAAGCCATTGTCAGATTTCGAAATGTAGCCAGACATTCATAATGGCTACAGCTGTCATAACAAAGCTGTCATAACAAAAATTACATTCTCTGAAACTGATAGCTCAGAATTATGTTTCATTTCCATTTCAAAGCCAAGTGCCTGTCAATCAATGGAAAGCATGCAAGTGCAGATTTATTTCAATTTTCAAAAGCAGGGTTCTTTTAAAACAGCTAGAGCTATCAGTCAATTTAAATCTCAGAACAAAACATGACAGCAGATGCCGACAGGACTTTTTTAATGCTTTTGTAACGCATTATGGCACTTTCTTCAATGGAAATAGTACTGCAATGTATGACAACATGTATGGCAATGTTAAAGGTCAACCTACCTTTGCAGGATAGGGCCCTATGATGAATCACTGCATTTAAAGTACATCTGGATTACATTATAGTGTCTAATAAATGACATTTTAAGGTGTCAAAATATTTGACATTTACATTTCAAAATGTTCTCGATTCCTCAAAAGGCTTCCCCAGTGGTCATCAGCTCTCCAAGGAGGTACACTGTTTTGTAAAGGCTTCCAAAGCCCACACCAGTACACTAACATTGGTGGAAATGTAATGTTCCTGTGCTCCTCACAATGTGGATTCCGACTTCAGAAGCGCATGTGTGTTTTACACCCATGTGGAAGTTATAGCAACTCAGCAGCTGAACACAAAACTGAACAAAACTGGACAAGAATTGCAAAAGGATACTGCTCCATTTTAAAAGGACAAATGCTGGACAGAAAACAACCAAAACCAGGGCCGGGATTCTGTAATCCTGAGACTAAGTGTTGGCGCCGTCGTAAACGCCGTCACGTTTCTCGACATGCCCTCAGGAGCGGCGATTCTGACCCCTACAGGGGGCCAGCACGGCACTGGAGCGATCCACGCCGCTCCAGCTGCCGATCCCCGGCGTCAAATATGCGCCGCGGGTCTGCGCGTGCGCAGTGGCACCGGTACGATTGCCGCATATGCACACTGGCTCCCTTCTCCGTGCCGGCCCCGACGCAATGTGGCGTAGGGCAACAGGGGCCGGCGCAGAACAATAGAGGCCCCCAGCCCGAGAGTGGCCAGGCCACTAGCAGAGGCCTCCGCCCGGGGTCAGACCTCCCTCCCCCCCACTGGGCCACCCCCAGATACATCCACGCCGAGGTCCCGCCGGCTAAGAGCAGGTGTGAACGGCGCCGGCGGGACTCAGCGTTTTTGGCAGCCGCTCAGCCCATCCCCCGCCGAGAATCGCCTGGGGGGCCCCGTTGAGCGGCCCCCGACCGCGCCAGCGCCACCGATTCTCCGCTCTCCGGAGAATCTGTGGACCAGCATTGGGGCGGCATGGCACGATCCGCGCCGGTCCCGCCGATTCTTCAGCCCGGCCCCGGGGTGAGAGAATCCCGCCCCAGATGTCTGCAAGCAGGCAGACAGCAGAATATAACCCCCCCCCCAGACCCATCTCGGATAGGAACAGAAAAAGGGCCATGAGTCATGACAGGGCCAACAGGAAAATTAAACTGGAGGATCTGGACGGCCCGAATCAACTACAGGAGAAATAATGGTATGGAAATGAGTTTTGCCCTGGCAGACGAAATCGCACTCTACTAATGGGAAAACGATTAACAGTGTCCCCAATGCCCACTTTGAGCCATTTGCAAGAGATCAGCGGTCTCCGGAGTCATTACTGAACCTTTGTGGAGAAACTGATCAAATCAGTTTCATCCTGCCAGCAATTAACAGGCCTTTGTCCTGGAACTCACCTGTGGGAGGGGCCAGCCAGCTCCATTCAGGTTTTTGCCCTTAAGAATACGGGACGCAGGGCAGGGAGGGTCCTCGTGCTATTGGGCTTCTACCAGACTACAAGGCAGAAGATCACGAACACCAGACTACACAGACCACAAAAGATTCCTCCGGAGGAGACAGACCAGCAGGATAAAGGCCCAGGAGCCAAACAGACCAGTCAGTTTTCAGGAAGAGCCAAAAAACTTTCATGCCTGTTTAGCTATTTTTCCTGGGAACTGTAGAGTAAATTCCCTCAGCCCACAGAAACTCCCAATTAGGCTAGGGTTTTGAGGTTGGGGTGGGTGAATGATATATATATGTTTGTTTGTGATCAAGTAAATTTGTGTAAAAGTAAGAATTTTCGATATGCCGTTTAGTTTCTTGCTTCCCATGGTATCTTTATAACCCGTGTTTGTGTGTTATAGTCTGACTTGTGGTGGGCCTAATTTTCTTGAATAAATTATTTATTTGTAAATTTACCAGGCAGCCTTCACAGAATATGTGTGTTTTCTTTATTCATTGGATGTGAGCGGTGCTGACAGAGTCAACATTTGTTGTTCATCCCGAATTACCCTTGAACAGATTGGCTTGCTCGGCCATTGCAGAGGACAGTTAAGGGTCTGCAGTGACATGTCGGCCAGACCAGGTAAGGGCAGGAGATTTCCTTCATGAAAGGACTTTTGTGAACCAGATGGATTTTTACATGATGGTTTCATGGTCACCATTACTGATTCTAGCTTTATATTCCAGATTTATTATTTCAATTCAAAATCCACCAGTTGCTGTGATGGGATGATAATCTTTATTAGTGTCACAAGTAGGCTTATATTAACACGGCAATGAAGTAACGTGTGAAAATCCCCTAGTCGCCACACTCCGGCGCCTGTTCGGATTCAACGAGGAGAATTCAGAATGTGCAATTCACCTAACAGCACGTCTTTCGGGACTTGTGGGAGGAAACCGGAGCAACCGGAGGAAACCCACGCAGGCACGGGGAGAATGTGCAGACTCTGCACAGACAGTGACCCAAACCGAGAATCGAACCAGGGTCCCTGGCACTTTGAAGCAACAGTGTTAGCCACTGTGCACGCCCGCTGTGCCAAGAGGATTGGCCTGGGTCTCTGGATTACTGGTGCAGTGATATTACCACTATCTCCATTAATATCACTGTTACTACTCTTACACAAATTGTTGTCAAGAGAGTTGGCGCAAGCTTACAAACTTGCTCATCGTAATCTCATTATTTTATTACTTTAAAGAAGTTTCCATTTTAAGCACCAACGTTGGGATTTAAGCTTTTTGCTTCATCGTCGCCTTACAAACTGCAGCTGAAAAATAACATCTTAACAGTCGGATGAAAATTTTAAAGTGATTTCATAATTCATTGGGCCACTCCGACTGAATGGAGATTCCATTTTAGACATGAGTAATTTTAACTGTAAACTCAGGGCAGCAAGGGAGGAGGGATAAATGCCAGCCCTGCCACCGATGCTCAGATAGAATGATACAGCACAGGAGGCCATTCAGCCCATCGACTTTGTGCCGCTTCTGTCAATTTGAAGACAGAGTGGTCATCTCCCGCTCCTAAATCATGAGTAATTAATCCCATTCTTGCCCCATAGCCTTTTAATTTCCTTTCCTTTCACACATTTATCCAGTTTCTTTAGAATGCGACTGCGGAATCTGTTTCCACCACACTTTCTCATGTCACCCCTGGTCCTTTCACAATCACCTTATATTTCCCTCCGCTATTTATTGGCATACCATAAATAAGAATAAGAGATTCAATTGAGTTTCTAAAACCTTGATTTTGTGACGAGAGTAAAACGAAAAGCAGCAAATGCTAAAAAATCATTTTCAAAAATGGAAATGAAGGAAATACATAAAGCAGGTCGTGTCGACCTGAATTAGCAAAAATATATGTTGTTGTTTTAGGGATAATTCTTTAGCACAGCTTCGACTGAGAGATTCCATCTTGCATTTTAGTGTTTATTTTCCTCTTTAAAATGTTCACTGTTTTTAGCAATTGAGTAATAGTGACGAGCAAAGGTTCTGTTTAACAGAATGATCCCATGCAGCAGGTAAGATCATAGATTTAAAAGGTTAAAATATATGTCAAACATATTTCTGGGTACTAAATCCAGCAGTGTAATCACAACACATTTCCATATAAATGTTGCAGGTGCCACAGGGGGAAAAAAAGCACAAGTTGTCATAGAAACAAGTGCACCAGCTGGTTGCATCCTTATGGTAGACTGGCTCCTAATCCTGTGATGCCTATGTATTACCCCGCTTGTTTGTATTTATCAAATGGAAACTTTAACTCTGCCTATGGTGTTCACTTACTGTTTTTGCACAAATATAAAA
This sequence comes from Scyliorhinus torazame, assembly GCF_047496885.1. Classification (NCBI taxonomy): domain Eukaryota; kingdom Metazoa; phylum Chordata; class Chondrichthyes; order Carcharhiniformes; family Scyliorhinidae; genus Scyliorhinus; species Scyliorhinus torazame. The sequence continues at coordinate 42,993,494 of NC_092708.1, read as the reverse complement.
TTACAACTGAGCTGTTTGTGAATTAACCAAATCCTTCATACTGGATTTTTAATATAATTTTACACAGCGTCCTACTGAGTAATATCTTTAACTTATTAATTTGGAACTGTGTCAACGATTTAACTCAGGAACTATAAAACGTGCACTGATATCCACTCGTGTCACAATAACTGAGTCAATTATTTGTTCATTTATTAAATTGCTCCAAATAATGTTGTGAAAGGCACAATTCCAGACATCTATTGCTTTTTGAAAAACTTTGCACCTGCTTGCACTAAAAGTGGGTCCATTTTTTTTGTCATGGTTTTGTCACACTTTTTGTCTCAATTCATTCCCAGAAGGAATTCCAATGTGCACATTCCTAACCATTTTTTGCTCCAGTAAACTTGTCACTCAGGTGCTTGTGGAGGTAGTTTCTGAATTGCTTGCAATTCGTTCACCATTTGGTTTTTCTTCAGGTTTACCATCAAATTGTATCTTTAAGAAAATATTCTGTCTTAAACCGCAGACACGTGCTCATCACAAAGTTTTTAATTTTCCTCCCATTATCTGAAACTTTCCTGCATTGTTCAGCCTCTCACAGAGACCCACTGTGGGTCGTTCCCCCCCCGCCACCTCTCCCTGGAGGACTTGGTAATTAGTTCATGAAAACTGCCGAGTTGACTTTCTGACCCTTCCTGCCTCCTCTTCATCTGTGGGGAAGCATCGGAGTCTTCAACTGTGTCTTAGAGTTCTACAGTTTTGGCACATGTGGAGTCACACGACAGGAGGAGTCCGTAGCTCCAGAACAATTAAAACCAAAAGGTCAAGAAACTTGAGAGGGCAAAGGAAACACCCGAATGGCATTACCACCTCAAAATAACTCTTTGTTACACCTCTTTCTATCTACTTTTTCCTCTTCGTGGAGGAAATCTTCAATTGTGTTACAATCTTTAACCATCCAACCATTATTCTTTCCCCTCTCCCTTCTCAAAACTGCCAGCTATACCGCCCATTACAACAAGCCAACTCTTAGCTTAACACAGACAATCATTGGACGTAACAGATTCCTTTGTATTTTACAGCAATCACCTCCTAGTCAAATAGGAAAGAGGTAATTTTTAAAAATCTTGTGTTACTGGCTGTCCTGCCTGAACCACCAATAAGCCCGCTAGTAGGTCACCAGACCAAATCTCTGATAATTTAGTGTGGAGTGTGGCAGTGGACCTCAGGTTGACACTTTGCCCATCTGGTTCTGTGATTAATTGTATAAATTTCAGATATATTGTATTATAGGTATTTGGTGGAGTAAGGGTTAAAAGCCTGGGTTAGCATGACTGCTGCACTAGTGTTTTTAAAGAATCCTGGTTTGAAAGGTTTTGAAAGCCAACGGTGCAATAAATGCACTGTAAAAAGCTTGGGCTAATGGAGTTTTCTTTGGATTAAGGGGGGGGGGGGAGTTTCCTGTGGAGTTAATTAGATTCAGCATGGTAAGATGATGTAATTAATGGGAGGAGCAATGGTGTTAGGCATTTTGCAGAAAGGCAGTTCAGTTGAGTTTTAGATTGGAATGTGAGCAGAAGTCAAGCACTTGCTCTCACTGCAGTTCAGGTAAAGATGTGTCTGTGGATAGATCAGCGGTTTCATTACATACAGTTCCAAACTGTATGGCTGGAAGGTGAGCGCAAACAAGCTGAGGAGCAGCTTCTAAAGAATTACAGCCAGCATTTCTGCATGGTTCTGACAGGATTCAGGCCTTTTGTCTAAAACAACCTCTCAGAACATCTCTGGAAAGCAAGTATGCCTGGGTCTGCTAATTATGTTTAAAAGAGAATGGAGATATGAGATGGTTCTGTTGTTGGAAATACAGATAGCAGTCATTGTGTCACTGTATTGACAAGGGTTGTTTAAGGGGTAATTGTAAGCTATTTTCTGCTGTGATGTTAAAGATCTGTTAATACTGTGTTAATAATAAAGTTTGTTTTGATGTACCATATCCCTATTTTGTATGAAATCGCTCGTGGAGTGAGGTATTGATACATCTACCAGATTAATGATGTCCAATGAGGGACTGGAAAAGTGCCAGCCTTATGTTGAACCAATTTCAATGGGCTCTTAAAGAGTTTGGCAGAAGGAGCAGTCGGTAGCGTCATTGTGTTGGTGTGAATCTTTCATCCTTACTTGCCGAGTGGTGAGAATGGTTTAATAAAAATGGAACAAAGACTGGCATTTCTATAGCGCCTTTCATGTCCTCAGGCCACCCTGAAGCACTTTCCAGCCAGTTCAGTAATTCTCTGAAGTATTGGCACAAATGTAATGTAGGAAATCCAAGAACAGATTTGCGCACAGCAAGGTCTGTCAAAAAGCACCATGTTGCTGTGATGTTTGGTGAGAGATGAATATTGACGAGGGCACCCACGAGAATGCCCAGGCTGTTCATTGGAAACACGCCTTGGGATCTTTTACACCCAACTGAGAAGGCAAACAAGGCCTTTACGTCCGGGATAGATATTACATCTCATCTGAAAGGTGGCACCCCTGACAGTGCAGCACATCCTCAGCACTGAACCTCAATACTCAGCCTTGATTTTGCCCTGAGGCCTCCAAAGTGGAATTTGAACCCACAGCCTTCTGACGTAGAGGTGGGAGAGTGCTACCGACACAAATGGCAGTAAGAAACATAGGAAATAGGAGCAGGAGTAGGTCATTCAGCTCTTTGAATCTGCTTTGCCATTCAATAGGATTATAGCTGGCCCTCTATGCCAACACCATACTCCCGCGCTCTCCCCATAGCCCTTGACACCTTTAATGTCTAGAAATCTATTTCCTTCTTAAGTATACATAGAACAGTACAGCACAGTACAGGCCCTTCAGCCCACGATGTTGTGCCAACCATTTATCCTAATCTAAGATCAACCTAATCTACACACCTTCAATTTACTGCTGTCCATGTGCCTGTCCAAGAGTCGCTTAAATATCCCGAATGACTCTGACTCCACCGCCTCCGTGGCAGTGCATTCCACACACACACCACGCTCTGTGTAAAGAACCAACCTCTGACATCTCCCCTATACTTTCAGTGGTACAGAATTCCACAGGTTCACCACCCTCTGACTGAAGATGCTTCTCCTCAGTCAGTGGCCAAATGAGAGATAAGATTCACAATCATTTTTAGCTCTGTGCTTTATCAGACAGATTTGATTCTAGCTTCTGATTTTTCTAATTTCACACAACACCTGAATTAGCCCCAGAGGCTGAGTTGTATGTGGAAAGCTGGGCCGAGCCCACCTCCTCTGACCTGGGAAGCGACAGTGCAATTTTGCATGGCTCAATAAATTCACTGCTGGAGATCGTAGCTTGCACCCTTTGAGGAAGAACGCCCCATCTCCAAGAGCTGCAGGATAATCAGATGACTGCAGCAATGTAGTTCCAACAGTGCCACTGGAATCAGTGGCCATGACTGGGACTATAGCCAGTCCCTGATCTGGAGGCCAGAGTCCAAGGGAAATGGGAAGCCTCACCATATCCAGTCAGGCAATGTGGGGGGAGGCCTTAACCGGCAGTGAATGTGTACCTAAGGACCTCAATTGGTCCAAGGCTAGCAGACCGCCCAACACCTAGACTGCCGCTGGTAAAATGCTTGAAAAGGTGGTTAGGTGACAGGAACAATGACTCCCCTCTCCCCAGGATCCCACCTGATATTATGCTACCAACCACTTGCCAGCGATCCCCCGAGGGGGCAGGCAGAAGGGGGAAGGGTGGGTGGCAGTGAGAGGTGTAAAACTCTGTCCTAGATCTCCTTTGTAATTGATATTGTTAAACAGCACATCCAAAATACTGAACATCAAAAACATGCTTATTTTCACTGCAGTATTTGCCATTCATTTGTGAAAGCAAAATATCACATATGAACATTAAGTGACTCAGCATTTACTGTCTCATGTTTTCAATCATATCTTCCAGATTTGCAGATCCCAGGAGTTCAACCAAACCTGTTGTTTATTAATTGTCAGTTCTCAAGTAGTCAAAACAACTGCGATCAGCATACTCGTGTCAAACTCTGTAAAGGCCTGTGTAGAAAACGAAGCAAAGAAACTGTCTCGTACAGTAACACTGTGACAGTGTTAAAAAGGGGCACACAGAAGGGCAATTTATCATGGCCAATCCACCTAACCTGCACATCGTTGGACTGTGGGAGGAAACCGGAACACCCGGAGGAAACTGACACAGACACGGGGAGAACGTGCAGACTCCGCACAGACAGTGACCCAAGCCGGGAATCAAACCTGGGACCCTGGAGCTGTGAAGCAACTGTGCTACCGTGTCGCTCAAGAGGTTTTGAAGAGAGCTTGAAGAGGTTTATCCTCCTTTGAATCCTTTGGAGATGCTGAATCATCACTTATGATGCAATGGAGCAGCATGGTAGCACAGTGGTTAGCACAGTTGCTTCACAGCTCCAGGGTCCCAGGTTCGATTCCCGGCTTGGGTCATTGGCTGTGCGGAGTTTGCACGTTCTCCCCGTGTCTGCGTGGGTTTCCTCCGGGTGCTCCGGTTTCCTCCCACAAAGTCCTGAAAAACGTGCTGTAAGGTTATTTGGACACTCTGAATTCTCCCTCTGTGTACCCAAACAGACGCCGTAATGTGGCGACTCGAGGCTTTTCACAGTAACTTCATTGCAGTATTAATATAAGCCTACTTGTGACAATAAAGATTTCTTATTATTATTATGAGAAAACTCGAACCTGCAGGAAGCAGGGCTGCTGGCTAGGAAATTCCAGAATCCTTCGGAGATGTGGAAATATGAATCAAAGCCTATACAACGCACACCACAGAACAGGTAAAATGGGCAAATGCAGAAATTTCACAACACCCAACGGTAAGGTGCAGAATGATGGTGACGTTCCAATCTTTTTGGGTTTTGCAAGGCTAACGGTGGAGAGGCTCAAATCATTAATTTGTTGGAATTTGGAGTTCTTAGTTACAAATAGCTCATTCTCTTTTATGCCTAATATTGGCCCTGAGTGTGCTATATCATTTCTTCAGTAATTTCTATGTCAGTGTGACAACCTTTTTAGTGTTAGCCTTGTTTCTCCCGTGCTTCTGCTAGCCAACAGTAGCTGTTCACCATTCTGCCCTTCGGGCGCAATTCAGCAACCTCGGCGCACCCAACCTGACATCGGGACGAGGCCTCTCGCGGGATTTGCGACGTGCAAGACATAACAAAATCACTGGGCGTGATCAGATCTGCATATTTAAATGAGCCATTAGGATCATTTAAATATGCGTTCGCAGGATTCACCCAGGGCCTGGGAGACCTCGCCAGGGTGCCCATTAGTACTGGTCCACATAAACAAGGACCAGTCGCAATGACACCACCCGGTGTGTCTCCCAGGACATTAGCGACCCCCACATGGTCGGGGACAGGGCAGGGTGGCACCTTGTCACTCCCTCTGGCACCCAGGCACATTGGCACTGCCAGCCTGGAACCTTGGCAGTGTCCTAGTGGCAAGTTGGCACTGCCAGTGATTGGGTCGCGAGGGGGGTTGGGGGGAGGGTGAGATAGATCGGGACAGCCAGACAAAATGGCGGCCCAATCTGCGAAGAACCTTTACTGCTGGGCTCTCCAGCAGGACATGACTCAAGTGCGGCCTCGGCGGAGAGAAACTCCCCATGGCCAAAATAAATAGCCAAGTGCCATGGAATAGCGGGTCATTTCTCGGCACTGCTGCCGTCAGGGAACACCCCTTGTGTTAGCCCTATTATGTATTTTCTTTTATTCCCTTTTCTTCCCATGTACTTAATGATCTGTTGAACTGCTCGCAGAAAAATACGTTTCACTGTACCTCGGTACACATGACAATAAACAAATCCAATCCAATCCCACTAAACCCACCCAAAACCGGACATAGATGTTTCTTTTGCCATTGAATCCAACACTTCATTTCTGTACATGTCCCATTAACATTCTCTTTGGTCCTTTCGTTATTTAATCCCTTCTTCCTTCCACCCTATCACAGGCCTTCCTCTGTGTGTGTGTTTTTTCCACCCCACCCCTCATCACCGAGATTCAAAACGTTTCCTCTTACTCTCTCTTCTGATGGTACCTGACCTGCTGAGTGTTTCCAGCGGTTTCTGTTCTTATTTCGGATTTCCGGAAGCGGTGTTGTTGTGCAGTGGGTGGTGGTCCCTGCCTCTAGGCTGAAAGCTATGAGTTCAAGTCCCAGTCCAGGACTTGACGGGCAAGGAAGATGCATAACACGGCCAAGTAGGTGGAGTATCAACTTGTGAATCCTTTGAGTATACCAACGGTTGGTGGAGAGGGGGAGATTTCTGGTCAGCCGTGTGATGGATCGAAATTCAAGCCTCTACCATCTCTGCCAACACCTCTAGGCTCCCAGTTGCATGGAAAGTCATAGAATCTACAGTGCAGAAGGAGGCCTTTCAGCCCATCGAGTCTGCACCGGCCCTTGGAAAGAGCACCCTACTTAAGCCCCACGCCTCCACCCTATCCCCTTTATCCCCGTAACCCAGTCTAACCTTTTTGGACACTAAGGGCAATTTATCATGGTCAATCCACCTAACCTGCACATCTTTGGACTGTGGGAGGAAACCCACGCACACACGGGGAGAACATGCAGACTCCACACAGACAGTGACCTAAGCCAGGAATCGAGCCTGGGACCTTGGAGCTATGAAGCAACTGTGCTAACCACTGCGTTACAGTGCTGCCCTGTGTGTGAAAAGTGTATGCTGCCACAGAAACCTGGACTCCATCAATTTGGGGCGGGGGGGGGGGGCAGTGTTGGCTCAATTGGATGATATTTATCACATTGGTGCCAACAGAATGGGATTTGAATCACTGCTCCGGCAGGGGCGGATTTGGGAGCTGCCTCCTTGCCCTACAGGTGGCGGGGGTAATGGCGCTGCGTGTCAGAAAAGCCATCGGGCATCCACAGGATTTTGCTTTTGTGATCTGGCAAACCTTCAGACACTCCAGCTACTGGTGGCAGTGACCACAGCCATGCAGCAGTTATATCATAGAAACATCGACTTTACAGTGCAGAAGGAGGCCATTCAGCCCATCGAGTCTGCACCAGCCCTTGGAAAGAGCACCCCACCTAAACCCACACCTCCAGCCCAGCCCTGTAACCCCACCTAACCTTTTTGGACACTAAGGAAAATTTAGCATGGCCAATCCAGCTAACCTGCACATCTTTGGACAGTGGGAGGAAACCGGAGCACCCGGGAGGAAACCCATCCAGACACGGAGAGAACGTGCAGACTCCGCGCAGACAGAGACCCAAGCCGGGAATCGAACCTGGGACCCTGGAGCTGAGAACCAACAGTGCTAACCATGCCGCACCCACAATATCTTCAATCTAATAGAAATATATTCTGTGGGATTCTCCGTCGGTGGGATCCTCTGCTTTGCTGGTAGCGCACCCACGCCCGTGGGTTTCGCAATGATGTGGAATGGCCACAATGGTGTGATGATGTGTAAACTATCATCTATGTATATAATATAATAACAAAACCGCATGTAAACATTAGTGCATGTATGTACAGATTAGTATTCTAGCATCCGACCACAGGTGGTGTGACAACAGGAGAAGATTACTGGAAGATGGCCACATGGTGAGTCAGGACACATTCTAGCATCCGACCACAGGTGACGTGGATACAGGAGAAGGTTACTGGAAGGTGGCCATATGGTGAGTCAGGACACATTCTAGCATCCGACCACAGGTGACGTGGATACAGGAGAAGGTTACTGGAAGATGGCCACATGGTGAGTCAGGACACATTCTAGCATCCGACCACAGGTGGCGTGGATACAGGAGAAGATTACTGGAAGAGGGCCACATGGTGAGTCAGGACACATTCTAGCATCCGACCACAGGTGGCGTGGATACAGGAGAAGATTACTGGAAGAGGGCCACATGGTGAGTCAGGACACATTCTAGCATCCGACCACAGGTGGCGTGGATACAGGAGAAGATTACTGGAAGACACCCACATGTGGGAGATGTATTCTCCTGGACAGCACAGAGAGGCAACCTGGACAGTAGGCACAGGGTGCAGTCGAATATCAAGCAGCTCCTGAGTCAACAGTAATTAATAATAGTTAATCATAGTTGTTTATATTTAGCCATTGCATCCAACTGTAATCATGGAAACCTTTGAGTGTTTTAGTTAATTAATAAACAGTTTTGTTCATTTACAAAGCCGTATGTTCTCTCGTCACCTTTACCACAAAGACCTCACCATTCCTGCATACAGAGAGCATTTCAAATGGAAAACCCCATTGGCCGGCTGCTGGAACGGAAAATCCCGCTGGCGGCGGCGGTGGAGGGGAGGGGGAGGAGGAGGGGGTGGGGGGGGGGGGGTGTGCGCTCTGTCGGAAAACGGGGCTTGTGGGGCGGAGAACCCCGCCCATTGTGTTTGAGTCACCATTCCCTGAAACAAAAGCACACAGTGGGGGGAGGGCGGGTTTCCTGGCAAACATACATTGATTTAAGACACAGAGTGCAAATTATTTGCATTCTTTATTAGCATACTGCAAATCTCCGACGCGGCTGACACACACAGCTCTAATATAACGTGTAGTTGTTTAAATCTGAAAATCAGTAGCAATAAAGAATTCTCCGTTAGTAATTTACAACTTGCTGCGATCTTACAGAGTGCTTAAGCTGCAGGATGATTAGCATTGGAGTGAATGGGTTAATGCTTCTAATCCGCAACAAGGCCCAGACTTTCTAAAACCCAAAGGTATCCGCCACTCCACAAGTAAACAAAAAGCTGCTGACAGCTCATAATGCTCCTGTCATTCCAGCATTCAAAGTGAAAGCATTTTGACTTCTGTGTTCATTAGCAGTGACAAACACCGGGTTTTGTGCACCCTGTGATGAAGACAGATATTGGCTAGGTCTTTAATAAGGTTTCCATTCACTGCCTGAAGGAAGCCAACACGAGGTACGCAATATCTGACCAGTGTTCCACAGCTGCTGGAATACAAAGAGTTATTTCACTTACTGGATCCGGTAAAATCGATCTTTCGTGATTTGTTAACTGAGTTTTGCTTTTGACACACAATTGTTTATTCGGCCAGAGTGACATACATCCTAACCTAAGTGCGATGATATAGTTTACATCAGTGTTATATTATTCTTGTTGCAATTTTGAAAGCATTATTCAGAACAAAGTTCAACATTTTCCTCCCAAAATATTTACAATTTAACATTGTAAAATGTCCAGTTTTGAAGATTTAGGGTGCACCCGAATGGGCCAGAGTCCCATAGCGCATGAGATTAACCGGCACTCGAAGCGCGAAGGAACACACCCATCTGGGTAGATAGGGGGACTCAGCGGGAAACTCCCGAACAAGTCTGCACTTAGCCCCCTTTTCTGCACTGAGGAGCCCTGCTCCTCATTTTTAAATGGCGCACTGTACTCTCGAGCCCTGAGCACCCCCCAAACTCCAACTCACTGTAAAGGGCTCTCAGGAGCCCCCCGCGCCCAATGTGACTGGTAGATCACGCCCTTAGAAATTACAGTTTTCAAACACTGTATTGAAGAGAATCCCTACATTTATATACTGCCGATTATGAACTCAGGGAATCACAGAGCATTTAAATAAAATAGAGCGGCAGGGTCGGTGATGTATTGTTCCTGCATGATGTGGGAACTGGTGGACCCCATTGTGCTTCCTACTGAATGCACCTGTGGAAAGTGTTGGTTGCTTGAGGAACTTCGGCTCAGAGTTGATGAGCTGATTTCTAAGCTTCGGATGCTGCGACATATCAGGGAGGGTGCTGTATTTCAGGAGGCAGTCAGATCCCTTAGATTAACTAGCCTGAATTCAGCCAGTGGTCAGGGACAGGAGGGTGTGTCTGCGAGTGAGGTAGGTAGAGGGATCCAGGAGGTACGATTGCAGGAGCCTCAGGCCTTATCCCTGTCCAACAGGTTTGAGATTTTTGCTCCCTGACTGGATGGGAGCAAGGACTGTGGGAAGGATGAGCAAACTGACCAGAGCACTGTGGTACAGGGAGCCATTCAAGTAGGGGGAGAAAAAAGAAATGTAGTTGAAATTGGGGATAGTACAGTTAGGGGCATAGACCCTGTACTCGGTGACCAGGATCGAGAGTCCCGAAGGTTGTGTTGCCTACCTTGTGCTCGGAATATCTAATCTAGGCTGCAGAGGAACTTGAAGTGCCAGGGTAAAGATCCAGTTGTTGTGGTCCACGTAGATATCGATGACATAAGTAGAACAAGAATAGAGGTTCTGCTGAAGGAATATGAGCAGCTAGGGACTAAATTAAAAAGCAGGACCAAAAAGGTAATAATCTCTGGATTACTACCTGAGCCACGAGCTAATTGGCACCGGGTCAATAAGATTAAAGACATAAATGTGTGGCTCAAAGGTTGGTGTGGGAGAAATGGGTTTGAATTCATGGGACATTGGCATCAGTACTGGGGAAGGAGGGAGCTGTTCCGATGGGACAGCCTTCACCTGAATCAACCTGGGACCAGAATCCTGGTGAATAACTAGGGCTGTAGATAGGGCTTTAAATTAAATAATGGGGGGGGGGTTTAAATTGACAGCAAGAAGCGATAGAGGGTCAGAAGGCGTAGAATCTGTGTGGGTAGAGTTGAGGAATTTCAAAGGAAAAAGGAACCTGATGGGAGTTATGTACAGGCCCCCGAGCAGTAGTCAGGATATGGGGCAGAAAATAAATCAGGAGATAGAAATCAGGCTCCTTCACCGGGGGGGCCTCCGATGGGGTCTGGCCCGCGATCGGGGCCCATCGATCGGCAGGCGGGCCTCCCCCCCCCCCGCAGGCCTACTTTCTGGCACGGCCGGCACCTGAACACCGACTCTATCTTGAGTTGGGGCCGGTGCACTCAAGAAGTCCCCCGCGCATGCGCAGGATGGCACGGCCCAACTGCGCATGCGCAGGATTGAGCTGGCCCAATTGCGCATGCGTGGGTTGGCACGGCACCCATTTGGCACCGCGAAAGGAGGCTGGAGCGGCATGAACCGCTCCAGCGCCATGCTGGGCCCCGATGGGGGCCAGAATCATACATAACTGGGCCCAGTTCGCGCCGTCGTGAAACTCGACGGCACGAACTCTTGGGCCCAATACTGGAGAATCACCCCCCAGGTTGGTAGCGGATTCCAAGGAAAGACATTTGTGGAATGTCTACGAGATGGCTTTTTGGAGCAGATTGTGGTAGAGCCAATTAGGGAACAGGCAGTTCTGGATTTGGTGATGTGTAATAAGGCAGACTTGATTAGGGAACTTAATGATGTGGAGATGCCTGAGTTGGACTGGGGTGAGCACAGTAAGAAGTCTTACAACACCAGGTTAAAGTCCAACAAGTTTGTTTCAAATCACTAGCTTTCGGAGCACTGCTCCTTCCTCAGGTGAATGAAGAGGTGGGTTCCAGAAACATACATATAGACAAGATCAAAGATGCAAGACAATGCTTTGAATGTGAGAATTTGCAGGTAATTAAGTCTTTAAGTCTGGATCTGTCAAGACTTAATTACCTGCAAATGCTCGCATTCAAAGCATTGTCTTACAACTTTAACTTTGTCGATATATATGTTTCTGGAACATACCTCTTCATTCACCTGAGGCAGGAGCAGTGCTCCGAAAGCTAGTGATTTGAAACAAACCTGTTTGACTTTAACCTGGTGTTGTAAGACTTAAGGTGAAGGAACCCTTAGGGGGCAGTGACCACAATATGGTAGAATTCACCCTGCAGTTTGGGAGAAAGAGGGTGGGAGTCTCCGACCTTCCGTGCCGGAAACGCGCCCGGCGCGGGGGCAGAGAATAGCCGTTCACTCCGGACATCTGCCACGTCAGCGCATCCACGGACCCGCCAGTCCCACACGCGCCGTTCGGGGGCCATTGGAACAGGCCCCCGCAGCGATTCTCCGCGGTCGATCGGCCGAACTCCCACCAGCGTGAATGGCATGTGGTACCACCCGCGGGAGCTGGGACACACGGTGGCGGTCCTGGTGGGGGCTATCTGACTCTGGGGGGATCTCAGCGGTGACCAGGCCCGCAATCGGGGGCCACCGATCAGCGGGCCATCGTGATCTGGGAGGGACCTACCTTCCTCCGCGCGGGCCGCTGTGTGGCTCTGCCATGTCGGCGGCGCCAGCGCCAAGGTGGGCCGCCGCGCGCATGCGCGGACCCGCTTGTGGCCACCGTACGCATGCCCGGCCACGCGGTCTGGCTAGCAGAGGCCTGCTGGCAGCCAGAGCTGCGGGATGCACGCTGGGGCTCTGCTAGCCCCCTGGAAAACGGAGAATCAGCCCAGACCTTCGAGGAAAATGTCTGGAGTGATTTTCGCCCTTTTTCTGGCGGGCATGGGGACTTAGTCCCCAGAAGGGCGAATCCCACCCAGAAGCTGGAATCAGATGTAACTGGTTTACAATTGAATAAGGGTAACTACAAAGATATGAAGGAGAAACTGGCCAGTGTTGATTAGAAGGGGAGCCTAGCAGGGTAGACAGTTGAACAGCAATGGGAGGAGTTTTGGAGGATTATTCGGGAGGCACAACAGAAATTCATCTCAAGAAGGTGGATACATGCTGAAGGAATGACAAGGCAACCATGGACAAGGGAACATACAGTGCAGAAGGAGGCCATTCGGCCCATCGAGTCTGCACGGACCCACTTTAAGCGATCACTTCCACCCTATCCCCGTAACCCAATAAACCCTCCTAATCATTTTGGACACTAAGGGCAATTAAGCATGTCCAATCCACCTAACCTGCACGTCTTTGGACTGTGGGAGGAAACCGGAATACCCAGAAGAAACCCACGCAGACACGGGGAGAACGTGCAGAGTCTGCACGGGCAGTGACCCAGCGGGGAGTCGAACCTGGGACCCTGGCGCTGTGAAGCCACAGTGCTATCCACTGTGCTACCGTGGGGAGCCAGAGGACTGGGAAGCCTTTAAAAGCAAGCAGAGGACAACTAAAAGAGCAGTACGGGTGGAGATGATCGTAATATAAAAGAAGATTGCAAGAGACTTTTTTCGATGGATAAACGGTAAGACAGCAGCAAGAATGGTCATTGGACCACTGGAACATGAGGCTGCAGAAATTGTAATAGGAAACAAAGAAATGACAGAGGAACTAAATAGGTATTTTGCATCAGTCTTCATAGTGGAAGACACGAGTGGCACACCAAAACTTCAAGAATGTGAGGGGGAAGAGGTAAGTGTAGTGGCCATCACTAAGGTGCTGGGGAAACTGAAAGGTCTGAAGGTGGATAAATCACCCGGACCGGATGGACTACACCCTACGCTTCTGAAGGAGATAGCTGAGGAGATTGGTGGTGATCTTTTCGGAATCACTGGAGGCAGGGTTGGCCCCGGAGGATTGGAAAATGGCTGATGTAACAGGATTTTAAGAATTTTGGGAAGTAGAAGATGGGATATTAATGGCCAGTTAGCCTGTCTTGGTTGTTGGCATGATTTTCGAGTCTATTATTAAGGATGCGATTGCGGAGTACTTCAAAGCGCATTGTAAAATAGGACTGAGTCAGCAAGGATTCATCAAGGGGAGGTCATGCCTGACAAATCTGTTATAACTCTTTGAGGAGGTAACAAGGAAGTAAGACAAAGGAGAACCAGTGGATGTGATCTATTTGATTTCCAGAAGGCCTTTGACAAGATGCTGTACACGAGGCTGCTAAATACGATAAGAGCCCATTGTGTCAGGTGCAAGCTACTGGCATGGATAGAGGATTGGCTGACTGGCAGAAGGCAGAGAGTAGGGATAAAGGGGTCCTTTTCAGGATGGCAGCTGGTGACTGGTGGTGTTCTGCAGGGATCAGTGTTGGGACCACAGCTATTCACAATACAAACAGTGAATGGTAGAACCCTCAAGAGTATTGACAGTCAGAGAGATCTAGGTGTACAGGTCCACAGGTCACTGAAAGGGGCAACACAGGTGGAGAAGGTAATCAAGAAGGCATACAGCATGCTTGCCTTCATTGGCCGGGGCATTGAGTATAAAAATTGGCAAGTCATGTTGCAGTTGTATAGAACCTTAGTTGGGCCACACTTGGAGAACAGTGTTCAATTCTGGTCGCCACACTACCAGAAGGATGTGGAGGCTTTAGAGAGGGTGCAGAAGAGATTTACCAGAATGTTGCCTGGTATGGAGGGCATTAGCTATGAGGAGAGATTGAATAAACTTGATTTGTTCTCACTGGAACAAAAGAGGTTGAGGGGCGACCTGATAGAGGTCTACAAAATTATGAGGAGCATAGACAGAGTGGATAGTCAGAGACTTTTTCCCAGGGTAGAGGGGTCAATTACAAGGAGTCAATTTGTGGGAGTGGTCTGGGAGGCGCTGAAGGCAGTGGTTAGAGGGGAGCTGATATCTATTAGGGCACATAAAGGAAAGCAGGTCGGGAAAGGGAGCGGTTGTTGAAAGAACTTCTGAGGGTGGACAGACAATATGCGGAGGCATCAGAGGAGGGACTGTACAGGGAAAGGCAAAGGCTACATGTAGAATTTGACTTGTTGACTACGGGTAATGCAGAGGCACAATGGAGGAAGGCACAGGGTGTACAGTACGAATATGGGGAGAAGGCGAGCAGGTTGCTGGCCCACCAACAGAGGAAAAGGGGAACAGCGAGGGAGATAGGAGGGGTGAGAGATGAGGAGGGAGAGATGGAGCGGGGAGCGGAGAGAGTGAATGGAGTGTTCAAGGCATTTTATGAAAGATTATATGAAGCTCAGCCCCCGGATGGGAAGGAGAGAATGATGTGCTTTCTGGATCAGCTGGAATTTCCTAAGGTGGAGGAGCAGGAGAGGGCGGGACTGGGAGCACAGATTGAGACGGAGGAAGTAGTGAAAGGGATTGGGAGCATGCAGGCGGGGAAGGCCCCGGGACCAGACGGATTCCCAGTTGAATCCTATAGGAAATATATGGACTTGCTGGCCCCGCTACTGATGAGAACCTTTAATGAGGCGAGGGAAAGGGGGCAGCTGCCCCCGACTATGTCAGAGGCAACGATATCGCTCCTCCTAAAGAAGCAATAAGACCCGCTGCAATGTGGGTCCTATAGGCCTATTTCCCTCCTGAATGTGGACGCTAAGATTCTGGCCAAGGTAATGGCAACGAGGATAGTGTCCCGGGGGTGGTTCATGAGGACCAAACTGGGTTTGTGAAGGGGAGACAGCTGAATATAAATATACGGAGGCTGCTAGGGGTAATGATGATGCCCCCACCAGAGGGGGAAGCGGAGATAGTGGTGGCGATAGATGCCGAGAAAGCATTTGATAGAGTGGAGTGGGATTATTTGTGGGAGGTGCTGAGGAGATTTGGCTTTGGAGATGGGTATATCAGATGGGTACAGTTGCTGTATAGGGCCCCGATGGCGAGCGTGGTCACGAATGGACGGGGGTCTGACTATTTTCGGCTCCATAGAGGGACGAGGCAGGGATGTCCTCTGTCCCCGTTATTGTTTGCATTGGCGATTGAACCCCTGGCCATAGCACTGAGGGGTTCCAGGAAGTGGAGGGGAGTACTTAGGGGGGGAGAAGAACACCGGGTATCTCTGTATGCGGATGATTTGTTGCTATATGTGGCGGACCCGGCGGAGGGGATGCCAGAGATAATGCGGATACTTGGGGAGTTTGGGATTTTTCAGGGTATAAATTGAACATGGGGAAAAGTGAGTTGTTTGTGGTGCATCCAGGGGAGCAGAGCATAGAAATAGAGGATTTACCGTTGAGGAAGGTAACAAGGGACTTCCGGTACCTGGGGATCCAGATAGCCAAGAATTGGGGTACATTACATAGGCTTAATTTAACGCGGTTGGTGGAACAGATGGAGGAGGACTTTAAGAGATGGGACATGGTGTCCCTGTCACTGGCAGGTAGGGTGCAGGCGGTTAAAATGGTGGTCCTCCCGAGATTCCTTTTTGTGTTTCAGTGCCTCCCGGTGGTGGTCACGAAGGCTTTTTTCAAAAGAATCGAGAAGAGTATTATGAGTTTTGTGTGGGCCGGGAAGACCCCGAGAGTGAGGAGGGGATTTTTGCAGCGTAGTAGGGACAGGGGGGGGCTGGCACTACCGAGCCAAGGTGAGTACTACTGGGCCGCCAATATTTCAATGGTGTGTAAGTGGATGGGAGAAGAGGAGGGAGCGGCGTGGAAGAGATTGGAGAGGGCGTCCTGCAGGGGGACTAGCCTACAAGCTATGGTGACGGCACCGTTGCCGTTCTCACCGAAGAAATACACCACAAGCCCGGTGTGGTGGCTACATTGAAAATTTGGGGGCAGCGGAGACGGCATAGGGGAAAGACGGGAGCCTTGGTGCGGTCCCCGATTAGAAATAACCATAGGTTTGTTCCGGGGAGAATGGATGGGGGATTTGGAGCATGGCAAAGAGCAGGGGTAGCACAATTGAGAGATCTGTTCGTAGATGGGACGTTTGCGAGTCTGGGAGCGCTGACGGAAAAATATGGGTTGCCCCAAGGGAATGCATTTCGGTATATGCAACTGAGGGCTTTTGCGAGGCAACAGGTGAGGGAATTCCCGCAGCTCCCGACGCAGGAGGTGCAGGATAGAGTGATCTCAGAGACATAGGTGGGGGATGGTAAGGTGTCGGACATATACAGGGAGATGAGGGACGAGGGGGAGATCATGGTAGATGAGCTGAAAGGGAAATGGGAAGAAGAACTAGGGGAGGAGATTGAGGAGGGGCTGTGGGCTGATGCCCTACGTAGGGTAAACTCATCGTCCTCGTGGGCCAGGCTAAGCCTGATACAATTTAAGGTGTTACACAGGGCGCATATGACTGGAGCACGGCTCAGTAAACTTTTTGGGATAGAGGATAGGTGTGCGAGATGCTCGAGAAGCCCAGCGAATCACACCCACATGTTCTGGTCATGCCCGGCACTACAGGGGTTTTGGGTGGGGGTGGCAAAGGTGCTTTCGAAGGTGGTGGGGGTCCAGGTCGAACCAAGCTGGGGGTTGGCTATATTTGGGGTTGCAGAAGAGCCGGGAGTGCAGGAGATGAGAGAGGCTGATGTTTTGGCCTTTGCGTCCCTAGTAGCCCGGCGCAGGATATTGTTAATGTGGAAGGAAGCCAAACCCCCGGGTGTGGAGACCTGGATAAACGACATGGCAGGGTTTATAAAGTTAGAACGGATTAAGTTCGTACTAAGGGGTTTGGCTCAAGGGTTCACCAGGCGGTGGCAACCGTTCGTCGACTACCTCACAGAAAGATAGAGGGAATGGAAAAGAAGAAGACAACAGCAGCAACCCAGGGTGAGGGGGGGGGGGGGGGCGGGGGGAGGGGGGGCGGAGGAATCGGACGGACTCTCAGGGATGTTATTGTATATGTATAGGCACTTGTTTTAGGTAATGTATATTGGACTGTTGGATTGTATCTTTGGAGAGTATTTATTTTTGACAAGGCAGTTGCCACTTAGTTTGGTTTTTGTCTCGGTTCATATATTATTTATTTATTTGTTTAAAACTGGCCACGGTTATTTATATTGCTTTATTGTTGTTTAAAAGAAACACTGTTTGGCCAAAAAATCTTGAATAAAATATATATTTTTTAAAAAATACTCTTGAGGGTTCTACCATTCACTGTATATTCCCTACCTGTATTAGACCTTCCAAAATGCATTACCTCACATTTGTCCGGATTAAATTCCATCTGCCATCTCTCCGCCCAAGTCTCCAAACAATCTAAATCCTGTTGTATCCTCTGACAGTCCTCATTGCTATCCGCAATTCCACCAACCTTTGTGTCGTCCGCAAACTTACTAATCAGACCAGTTACATTTTCCTCCAAATCATTTATATATACTACGACCAGCAAAGGTTCCAGCACTGATCCCTGCGGAACATCTTTGGGTTGTGGGGGTGAGACCCACGCAGACACGAGGAGAATGTGCAAACTCCATACAGAGTGACCGGGAGCCGGGATCAAATCCAAGTCTTCAGCGCCGTGAGGTAGCAGAGCTAACCACTGCATCACCGTGCTGCCCATAGAGAGGGATATGTTCTTGATTAATAAGGTGATCAGTGGATATGGGGAGAAGGCAAGAGAACAGGCATCTGAAATATATCAGCCAAGATTGAATGGCGGAACAAACTCGATTGGCCGCAAGGCCTAATTCTGCTCCTAAGTCTTCTTGTCTTCACAGACTCGCAATGTTACTACTGTAAAGCCGGAAATTGTAGCAGCAAATGTGTACAAAACAGGATCCCAGACACAGCAACATAATAAATGACCAATTAACCTGTTGGCATAGAGTCCCTGCAGTGCAGCAGGAGGTCACTCGGCCCATCGAGTCTGCACTGGCCCTTGGAAAGAGCACCCTACTTAAGCCCATGCCTTCACCCTATCAATTGCCCTCAGTGTCCAAAATTGCCCTTAGTGTTGGGTGGGGTTACTGGGTTCTGGGGATAGGGTGGAGGTGTTGACCTTGGGTAGGCTGCTCTTTCCAAGAGCCGGTGCAGTCTCGATGGGCCGAATGGCCTCCTTCTGCACTGTAAATTCTATGATTCTATCCCCGTAACCCAATTTAACCATCTGGACACTAAGGGTAATTTAGCACGGCCAATCCACTTAACCGGCATATCTTGGGACTGTGGGATGAAATCAGAGCATCCGGAGGAAATCCACGCAGACATGGGGAGAAAGTGAAAACTCCACACAGACTATCACCTGAGGCAGCAGTGCTAACCACTGTGCCACCTGCAGTTGTGCTGATGTTGGTTGGTTAGTTCAGTTAGCTGCATGCTAAGAGCGCAGGACAGAATAATGGCTACAATGCAGGTTCAAACACATGTCAGTTGAGGTAATTCTTTTGGCCTACCTCCTCAGCTTGCCCCACAGTGATATCCTAGCATAAGCTATGATTAGGAGCCTTCTGTTGATTTAGATACTATATGAAAAGAGAGAGAGACTGATGTTGGATGAGCGTAAATATCCGGCAGAATACCTGCAGAAGTGCTCCAGTCTTTTTTTATAAGTTTCTATGGGGTATTTTATATTCAGACTGGCGGGCAGGGGAAACCTCAGTCTGCATCGCATATGAAAAACAGCACCGACAACAGTTCTGACCTTCCTCAGTAGTGTACTGAGATATCGGCCCAGGCCATATACTCAAATCTCTGGGTTGAGGCCTGAACCCACAACGTCTGGCTGAGTCTTTTTTTTTGGATGAAATGAATTGACGGTTATGTTTTATGTTGCATTCTGAGAATGTAGAGCAGCTTTTCACTATAGCTGCAATTTACATTGTGGACGCTGAACACCGTAATTTATGAAGCAGATAATCTTAGGAAATGGTCAATAACATTTCCATTTAGCGTCACAGCCAAGAGGATAATTTACACATCTCATTAAAACACTGATTTGTTACACCCTCGGTTACTTGTAGTTTTGCAATCACGGGACCAACACAAATAAACTGCACATAAGTGAGTGGTGATATATTATTCCATCCATGCACAATACTACTCTCCATTATTGCTGTACAATTACCAAAATGAGATATTCTGAAAATTCCTAGTGTAATGCCATATTCCACAATTGAATGAACGTACATATAAACAAAAGAATTAGGAGCAGGTGTAGGCCACTCGGCTCCTCGAGCCTGCTTCCCCCATTCAGGGAAGGCGGTGGCAGAGTGGTATTGTCGCTGGACTAGTAATCCAGAAACCCAGGATAATAATCTGGGGATCCGGGTTCGAATCCCACCATGGCAAGCGATGGAATTTAAACTCAATAAAATATCTGGAATTAAAAGTCTAATTATGCCCATGAAGCCATTGTCAATTGTCGGATGAAACCCCATCTGATTCACTAATGTCCTTTAGGGAAAGAATCCTTACCTGGCCTGGCCTACATGTGACTCCAGACCCACAGCAATGTGGTCGATTCTTAACTGCCCCCTCAAAGGCAATTAGGGATGGGCAATAAATGCTGGCACAGCCTGCGACGCCCATGTCCCTTGAACGAATTAAAATATGATCATGGTTAATCTGCTTGTTGCTTCAATCCTACATTCCCGCTGACCCCCGATAGGTAGCACAGTGGCTAGCACTGTTGCTTCACAGCGCCAGAGTCCCAGGTTCAATTCCCGGCTTGAGTCATGGTCTGTGCGGAGTCCGCACGTTCCCCCCGTGTCTGCGTGGGTTTCCTCCGGGCGCTCCGGTTTCCTCCCACAAGTCCCGAAAGATATGCTTGTTATGTGAATTGGGCATTCTGAATTCTCCCTCAGTGTACCCGAACAGGCGCCGGAGTGTGGCAACTAGGGGATTTTCACAGTAACTTCACTGCAGTGTTAATGTAAGAATACCTGTGGACACTAATAAAGATTATTATTAGCTATCTCTGCCTTAAAAATATTCAAAGATTCTGCTACCACTGTCTTTTGAGTAGAGAGTTCCATCGAGTCACAGCACTCGGAGAAAGAAATTCTGCTCACCGGTGTCTTAAATGAGTGACCCCTTATTTTTAAACAGTGACCCATCGCTCCAGATTCTCTGACCACAGGAAACATCCTCTCCACGTCCACCTTATCAATATCCCTCAAGTTCTTTGAGATTTTGATCAAATTGTCTCTTACCCTAAACGTTTGTGGCTACAAACCTAACCTCTCCAACCTTTCTTCACAAGACTACCTGCCCATCCCTGGTATTAGTCTAGTAAACCATCCCTGAACTACTTCTAATGCATTTACATTTTCCAATACCATTCACAATACTCCAGTTTTGGTCTTATTTTTCCCACTCACTTAACCTATCGATGTACCTTTGTGTGCTCCTTAATTCCTCGCCTATCTTTGTGTTGTCAGCAAATTTAGCAACCATGCCTTCAGCCCATTCATTCAAGTCATTTTTATGACTTGTAAATAGTTCAGGCCCTGGCACTGTTCCCAGTCACACACCACTTGTCACATCCTGCCAAACAGAAAAAGACCCATTTATGCCAACGCTGCTTCCTGTTAGCCGGCCAATTGTCAATCCATGCCAATATGTTACCTCCCTACACCATGAGCTTTTATTTTCCATAACAACCTTTGATGTGGCACTTTATCAAATGCCTTCTGGAAATCTAAGTACAGTGCATCCACCCCTTTCCCCACTGAACATGTGACTCCTTCAAAGAACCTGGTTAAATATGATTTCCCTTTCACAAAACCTGCTCACTGGTTGGCTCCAGATAAGTTTGAAGAAACGTATCTCGAAATAAATTGTGCAAACTCCTCATCTCGACCCATCTGATTTTTCGGTCTATGTGTAGATTAAAATTCCCCATGATTATCACCGTACCTTTCTGACAAGCTCCCATTAACTCTTCTTTTATTCTCTGTCTTACCCTTTGGTTAAAATTAGGGGGCCTGCACACCACTCCCACTTTCTTTGCAGCAGGCTATTAATGTTTGGTTGACACTAAAATATTGGTACTTCAAACCTACCCAGCAAATCTGGCGACCTAACTTTTTATTTTCTAAAAGCACATTAGAGATTCTCACCATTCCTTTTCTATCTGATAGTACCAATGATATCTTGAGGCAGGCCCATACTTTTCAAACAAGCAGTTCTGAGGTTGAATGTCGTTATGTGACTTAATTCTTGGAAAACTATACCCCGCATTCCCTTTTATAGCTTCAGTTTTCCAAAACGTTATCAACAAAACTGTCATTGAACCAGTATCTCCAGCATTGGATCATAAGAAGCATAAGCTGGGAACTCTGCGGATTGTAACTCACCTCCTGACTCTCCAATGCCTGTCCACCATCTACAACGCAGAAGTTAAAAGTGTGATGGAATACTCAGCTTTTGCCTGGATGACTGCAGCTCCAACAACACTTAAGAAGCTCAACACCATCGAAGACAAAACAGCCCGCTTGATTTGCAGGCTATTCACCACTTTCAATATTCACTCCCTCCATCACCTTTGGTGCATCTACAAGATGCATTTAGGAACTCACCAAAGCTTCTTCGCCACCACCAAGATCTTAGGTAAGTTTGGAGATGACACGAAGATTGATCAGGTGGCTGTGAGTGAAAAAGAAGGTCTTAGGCATTACAGGAGGATATAGACAGATTGGTGATGGGTTGAGCAGTGGCAGATGTAATTTACCACTGAAAAATGTGAGGCGATGCACTTTGGAAGGAGTAAGGTGAGAAGGGAGTACTCAATGAATGGCAGGACACTCGGAAGCTCAGAGGAACAGGTGCTTGTCCACAGATCCCTGAAGGTGGCAGGGCAAGTGAATAGGGTAGTTAAGAAGGCATATGGGGCACTTGCCTTTATCAGTCGTGGCATATTTCAGAGCAGGGAGGTTATATTGGAGCTGTTGAGGGCATGGGTTAGGCTGTGGTTAGAAATGGATGGGTAGAAAAGCAGCTGTTCCCCTTAGTGGGCATAATTCTAAGGTGAAAGGCAGGAGGTTCAGAGGGAATATTGAGGGAAATGCTTTTCACCCAGAAGGTGATGGAAATATGAAATGCACTGCCTGGGAGGGTAGCTGAGGTAGGAACCCTCACAATCTTTAAAATGTACCTGGATGAGCTCTTAAAATTCATAACATTCAAGGCTATGGACCAAGTGCTGGGAAGTGAAATAGTGTAGGTTTAGGGATCGATTCAACCAAATGGTAACAAAGTCCCAAAGTGAGCATGTTTAGCCAAATGTTTCCCAGCGTTCGCAGTGCTGAGAAACACATGGCAACACGACTCGCGTAGTATAATGGGCCTCAACGGGGAACGCGCGGCCGCACATAGTCCCATTTTGTACAGTGGGGAGCACTGCTTGCTGTAACTCCGCAGTGTAGCAAGATTTCTCCGAAGCTCCCGAAGCCCCCAACCTCCTCCTCAGCCCAAACACACAATGGGAGGTTCTCCGCAGCACCCCTGCCCAATCGTGCACACCCAGTAAATGCCACTTGGCAGTGCCAACCTGGCACCTTGGTAGTACCCATGCCAGCTGATGGTGCCACCTGGACACCTGCGCAGTGCCAGGCTAGAATCCAGGTGGCACTGCCATGTTACCCAGGTGGCACCAGCAGTACCAGGGCACCACCCTGCTCAAAGGGCATGCAGCTGGGGGGCCTCTGATCCCATTGGAGACCCCCACAAAGGCCACTCCATCTGGTCCTCGTGTGTGGAGACCAGTGCTGAACGGCACTTGCATGAGGTCTCCAAGGTGAAGGGGATGAATCCCACCGCCTCAGGTACCTCGGGAATCTGCACATTAAAGTAAGACTAACTATTTCACTCTAAAATGCAGATTGACCTAAAAGTGATAACCCCAAAATGGGCGGGATTTACATCGCAACGTCTCGCGAGATCGCGTTGGATCTTGCGAGCCAAGTATATCCCAGGAGCAGGGCCTCCTGATTTTTATCAGTGGAGACGCTGGGCCATGGTGAGCTGCTTTTCGGGTGCAGCATTGCCATTGGATCACGCCCATAGAGTGGATTTTTTGTCGGTGCAGGATTGATGGGCCGAAGGGCCTCTTCTGCATTATATGATTCTATCACCTAGCAGGATAAGGGCAGCAGACACATGGAAATCCCACTAACTGTACGGTCCCCGCCAAGCCACACACCTCCTGACTTGGAAACATAACACTGTCCCTTCACTATCGCTGGGTCAAAATCATGGGACTCCCTCCCTAACTGCATGGTGGGTATACCTACATCACATATGCTGCAGTGTTTCAACACCTTCTCAAGGGCAAACAGAAATGGGCAATAAATGGGCACTTTGGAAAATCGGACCAGAAGACAGTGCTCCTTCTTCCAGCATATAAGCAGAAACTTAAGCGTCAGAATCTGGTTAAGAAGGTCGTAGAGTGCTGGTCCGAGGCAACAGAAGAGCTCCTACGTTACTGCTTGGAGTCAGTGGACTAGTTCATGTTTAAGAAATCAGTGACAAGAATGCCATCACTGTCACAGACTGTATCAGCAAATGTGTAGATGACTGCATGCTAAAGAAAGTAGTATGTACATTCCACAAACGGAAACCATGGCTTAATTGGGAGATTGACTCCCTACTACTGAAGGTCAGGTCTGAGGTGTTCAAGTCAGGCAACCCTAACCTATACCAGAAATCCAGGTACGACCTTCGCAAATTCATCAGGGATGCCAAGACACAACAACACTTCCTCCACAATAGTCCTCAATACCAGGGCCCCCAAGTTTGCTGATGATACGATCATAGTGGGCCGGATCTCGATCAATGACGAGTCAGAATACAGGAGGGAGATTGAGAACCTAGCGGAGTGGTACAGCAACAACAATCTATCCCTCAATGCCAGCACAACTAAAGAGCTGGTCATTGACTTCAGGAAGCAAAGTACTGTACACACCCCTGTCAGCCTCAACGGGGCCGAGGTGGAGATGGTTAGCAGTTTCAAATTCCTAGGGGTACAGATCTCCAAAAATCTGTCCTGGTCCACGCACGTCGACGCTACCACCAAGAAAGCACAACAGCACCTATACCTCCTCAGGAAACTAAGGAAATTCGGCATGTCCCCATTACCATGTACCAGCCTCCCCGAACAGGCACCGGAATGTGGCGACTAGGGGCTTTTCACAGTCACTTCATTTGAAGCCCACTTGTGACAATAAGCGATTTTCATCAGCCCAAGACCGCAAGAAACTTCAGAGAGTCGTGAACACAGCCCAGTCCATCACATGAAACTGCCTCCCATCCATTGACTCCATCTACACCTCCCGCTGCCTGGGGAAAGCGGGCAGCATAATCAAAGATCCCTCCCCCCGGCTTACTCACTCTTCCAACTTCTTCCATCGGGCAGGAGATACAAAAGTCTGAGAACAAGCACTGATAGATTCAAAAACAGCTTCTTCCCCGCTGTTACCAGACTCCTATACGACCCTCTTATGGACTGATCTGATCTCTTCACACATCTTCTCTACTGAGTAGTACTACACTCCTGTATCCTTCACCCACTGTCTGTGTCTATGTATTTACGTTGTGTATTTTATGTTTGCTTTATTATGTATTTTCTTTTCATGTACAGAATGATCTGTCTGAGCTGCACGCAAAACAATATTTTTCACTGCACCCCTGTACACATGACAACAAACAAATCCAAATCCAAATAAATGCTGATCTAGACAGAGATGCCCACATCTCCTGAACAAACAAAAAAATATTCAGCGGCAGACAAATCACGTCAGATGATTTTCTGTCACAGTCTTCCTTCCAATACCACATCTTCAGGGAACATTATTTTCCTACCCAGACCTTAATAAAAAAAACTTCAAGGTGTATTGTTAAAGAGCATGTGGTGAATGGCGTTGAAAGGGTTTCGTGGAACGCTTATCCTCAGTTCCTTGTTGAATTGTAAGCAAAAAAGTGTTGACAGTGATTCAACTTTTAATAGGCAAATCAGGAAATGGTTCTTTTATTTTATATATTAGATAACAACACATCATGATGGATCCAGGTGCCACTGTAACAAGAACGAATGTCTCAAGAATTGGCCCAATTTTTGCTTGGCCTGCGAAAGATTGAGAGAGTACAAATGAGTGCCAACAAGTAATTCACTTATCTTTACATGAACTCTACCCCTGGCAGTAAACAGCAAATACTGGAAATACAAAGCGGCTCTGGAAGCATCTTCAGAGAGAGATACAGAGTTTAACGTTTCAGTTCGATTACCTTTTTAACCAGGGACGGGATTCTCCGACCCCCCGCCGGGTCGGAGAATCGCCGGGGGCTGGCGTGAATCCCGCCCCCGCCAGTTGCCGAATTCTCCGGCACCGGATATTCAGCGGGGGCGGGAATCGCGGCGCGCCAGTCAGCAGCCCCCCCCCCGCCGCGATTCTCCAGCCCGCGATGGGCCGAAGTCCCGCTGCTGGAATGCCTGTCTCGCCGGCGAGGATCAAACCACCTCTATCGGCGGCGCGGGGCAATCTGGCCCCGGGGGGTGCCCCCACGGTGGCCTGGCCCGAGATCGGGGCCCACCGATCCGCGGGTGGGCCTGTGCTGTGGGGGCAGTCTTTTCCCTCCGCCTCGGCCACGGTCTTCACCATGGCCGACGCGGAAGAGACACCCCCCTGCGCCTGTGCGGGGATGACGCCAGCAGCCACTGACGCTCCCGCGCATGCGCGGACTCCCACCGCTCGCCGAAGTCCTTTCGGCCCCGGCTGGCGTGGCGCTAAAGGCCTTTCCCGCCGGCTGGTGGCGCGCCAACCACTCCGGCGCGGGGCTGGCCCCTCAAGGTGAGGGCTTGACTCCTAAAGGTGCGGATTTTTCGCACCTTTGGGGCGGCCCGACGCCGGAGTGGTTCACGCCACTCCATCCCGCCAGGATCCCCCGTCCCGCTGGGTAGGGGAGAATCCCGCCCCAGAACTGGGATGTAATAGGATTTAAGCAGACCTGAAATGGGAGAGGGTATAAGCAGAACAAGGGGAAGGCCTGTGATAGGGTGGATGATGTTTAATAACAGAAGAGTCGGTGGGGCAAAACCAAAAGGTAATGGAGTGACAATGGAACAAGTAAAGTAGGAAAAAAGATGGGTCCGAATTGGTGGGAATGGCAGAATGATGAACAGCTCTCGTCGAAAAGAAAAGACAAAAGACAAACAGAATTAAGACAGAAACATACACGTGACAAAATGGAGGTAGAGTTTACAGTCTGAAATTGTTCAACTCAAATGTTGCTTCCAGAAGGCTTTAAAGTACCTCGCTGAAAGATGAAGGGCTGTTTCCCAAGCTGATGACGAGCTTCATTTAGACACTGTTACGGGTCGAGGATAGAGAGGTCAGTGTGAGAGTAAGAATTAAAATAGAAGGGGAAACGAAAGAGGTGGGGGTGTTGTATTGCTGATTGGGGAGCAGGTCACAGCTCTGTTGAGGGATCTTGTAGTGAGGCATTATGGGTGGAACTCCGGAATAAGAAGGGCAAAATCACAATGTTGGGAGTGTACTTTAGACCTCTCAGCAACTCGCAGGAGACAGAGAAGCAATTGTGTAGTCAGATACTGAAAAGGTGTGAAAAAAGCCGGGTAGTTGTGATGGGTGACTTTAACTTCCCCCATATTGACTGGGAATCCCTTATAGCTAGGGGCTCTGATGGAGAGAAATTTGTTAGATGTGTCCAGGAAGGCTTTTTGACACAGTATGTTGACAATCCAACCAGGAAGGGGGCTATACTAGACTTGGTATTGGGTAATGAGCTAGGCCAGGTGATTGATGTTTCAGTGGGAGATCACTTTGGGCTTAGCGACCATAATTCCATAAGATTTTGGGTAATCATGGATAAGGACAAGAGTGGCCCGTGGGTGAGGGTGCTTAATAAGGCGAGGGTCAATTACATCCAAATTAGACAGGAACTGGGGAATGTGGATTGGGAGCGGCTATTTGAGGGCAAATCCATGTCTGATATTTGGGCAGCTTTTAAAGGCCAGCTGATTGTAGTGCTGGACAGGTATGTCCCACAAAATGGAGGCTAGAAATGGCAGGATTCAGGAACCATGGATGACAAGGGAAATTGTAAGTTTAGTCAAAAGGAAAAAGGAAGCATACAATAGGTCTAGGCATCTAAAACGTGACGCAGCCCTTGAGGAATACAGTGAAAGTAGGAAGGAACTTAAACGTGGAATTAGGAGAGCAAAAAAGTGGCCATGAAATGTCTTTAGCAAACATGGTCAAGGAGAATCCCAAAGCTTTTTATGCATATATTAGGAGAAAGAGGGTAACAAGAGAAAGAGTAGACCCACTCAAGGACAATGGAGGGAACCACAGGAAGTGGGTGAAATCCTTAATCATAGAACTTACAGTGCAGAAGGAGGCCATTCAGCCCATCGAGTCTGCACCGGCCATTGGAAAGAGCACCCAACTTAAGCCCACACCTCCACCCTATCCCCATAACCCAGTAACCCCACCTCACCTTTTGGACACTAGCCAATCCACCTAACCTGCACATCTTTGGACTGTGGGAGGAAACCGGAGCAAACCCACGCAGACACGGGGAGAAAGTGAAAATCCCTTAGACGCCACACTCCAGCGCCTATTCGGGTACACGGAGGGAGAGTTCAGAATGTCCAAATTACCTAAGAAGCACGTCTTTCGGGACTTGT
Organism: Scyliorhinus torazame; assembly: GCF_047496885.1. Taxonomy (NCBI): domain Eukaryota; kingdom Metazoa; phylum Chordata; class Chondrichthyes; order Carcharhiniformes; family Scyliorhinidae; genus Scyliorhinus; species Scyliorhinus torazame. Next base: position 42,965,395 of record NC_092708.1, on the reverse strand, counting down.
GGTAGGAAACAGAAGCACTTGGAGGAAAGCCACGGGGAGAACGTGCAGACTCCGCGCAGACAGCGGCCCAAGCTGGGATTTGAATGCGAGACCCTGGTGCTGTGAAGCAACAGTGCTAACCACTGTGCTACCGTGCTGCCCCAAATCCTCCAAAGGATGAAAATTGCAAAGATTTAGAGGAACGATTTGTGGGGGCCGTGACAGAAAAGGTGGCAAATGGTGTCTAATGTGGGGAACTGGGAAATTACCCACTTTGGTTGGAAGTTCAGAAAAGCCCCTTTTTAAAAACTGTGAAACTGTTAAACTTTGGTATGGTGTGCAGATGAATCATGGAAAGCTAGTTCCAGCAAGCAAACAAGAAGCAAACGGCTGTGCAAGATGGTCAGAGCAGAAAAACGTCAGCAAGTGTTAGTTTGGTCTCCGCCAGGGCCATTCAGTTCCTGGTATCATTACAGCCTGGCGCAAACATGGACAAAAGAGCTGGACTCATGAAGGGGGATGAGAGTGACTGCCTTGGACAGCAAAGCAGCATTTGTCCGAATGGGACACCATGGAGCCTTGGCAAAACTGGAGTCAATGGGAATCAGCAGAAAACTCTCAGCTGGTTGGAGTCATGCGTGGCACAAAGGAAGATGGTTATGGCTGTTGGAGGTCAAACATCTCAGCCCGGGGACATTGCTGCAGGAGTTCTTCAGGGTAATGTCCAGGGTAATGTCCAAGGCTCAAACACCTTTAGTTGCTTTGGCAATGACCATCCCTCCATCATAAGGTCAGAAGTGGGGAGGTTCACAGATGACTACCCAATGTTCAACACCAGTCACGACTCCTCAGATACTGCAGCAGTGTTTGTCCCTGTGCAGCAAGGCCTGGACAACAACACTCAGTCCTGAGCTGACAAGTGGCAAGTAATATTCACGCCACACGTGTCAGGCAATGACCATCTCCAACCAGAGAGAATCAAACCATCTTCCCTTGACATTCAATAGCATTACCATCTCTGAATTCCCCTCTATCAGTATCTTGGGGATTACCATTGATCAGAAACTGAACTGGACAAGCCATATAAATATTGTAGCTACAAGAGCAGGACAGAGGCTAAGAATCCTGTTGTGAGTAACTCATCTCCTCATTCCTCAAAACCTGTCCACAATCGACAAGGCACAAGTCAAGAGTGTGAAGGAATACTCTCTACTTGCCTGGATGAGTGCAGTTCAAAAAACACTTAAAGAGTTCAGCACCATCCAGGACAAAACAGCCCATTTGACTGGCATCCTATCCACCAACTTAATCATTCACTCCCTCCACCACCAATGCACAGTGGCAGTAGCGCGTACCATCTACGTTGCACTGAAGCAACTTACCCAAGCTATTTTGGTGGCACCTTCCAAACCCATAACCTCTACCACTTAGGACAAGAGCAGCTTTGGGACATTACCATCTGCAATTCCACCTCTAAGCCACACTCTATCCTGGCTTGGAAGTATATCGCCATTCCTTCACTGTTGCTCGGCCAAAATCCTTGAACTCCCTTTCTAACAGCACTGTGGGAGCACCTACACCTACACCACAGCTCACCATCTTCTCAAGGGCAACACAGGATGGGCAATAAATGTTGGCCTAATCAGCAAAGCCCACAATCAATACACAAATATAAAAAGTGTTGCTGCAATTATATAGGGCTTTGGTGGGGCTGCACTTGATGCACTCTGTACAGTTTTGGTCTCCTTAACTAAGGAATGATATGGACTTCCGGATGCGGCTATGCCGAGGTAGGTCGCACGTTCAGTAGCTCCCGCCGGGAACGGACTTTTGGGCTCTCCAGAGAGGCCCCAGTGGCAATTGTTCGACGGCTTCCAGTGTGGGAAGGTGACAGCAAGGTCCCCCCGACATTATATGGATTGGACCAGGAGTGGAGCGGTTAAAAAAGTGATCTTGGGGCAGCGAAAAGTGCGAGGGAGGAAAAGCAAGATGGCGGCGGGTGGAGACCAAGCAGCGTGGGCGCAGTGGTCGCAGGAGCAGCAGGAGTTTCTTAAACGCTGCTTGGAGGAGCTGAAGACAGAAATGCTGGCGCCAATGAAGGCGGCGATTGAGAAGCTTGTGGAGACCCAGAAGGCCCAAGGGGCGGCGATCCGGGAGGTGCGGCAAAAAGCCTCGGGGAACGAGGATGAGATCTTGGGCCTGGCGGTGAAGGTGGAGGCGCACGAGGCGCCGCACAAGAGGTGGGTGGAAAAATTCGAGGACCTGGAGAATAGGTCGAGGAGGAAGAATCTTCGGATTCTGGGTCTCCCTGAAGGAGTGGAGGGGCCCGATGCCGGGGCATATATGAGCACAATGCTCAATTCGCTGATGGTTGCGGGAGCTTTCCCGAGGCCCCTGGAGCTGGATGGGGCTCATCGAGTCCTGGCAAGGAGACCCAAAGCCAACGAGCCGCCAAGGGCTGTACTGGTGAGGTTCCACCGCTTTGTGGACAGAGAGTGTGTCCTGAGATGGGCCAAAAAAGAGCGGAGCAGCAGGTGGGAGAACACGGAGATCCGAATTTACCAGGATTGGAGTGCGGAGGTGGCTAAGAAGAGGGCTGGTTTAAACCGGGCTAAGGCGGTGCTCCATCGGAAGGGGGTGAAGTTCGGGATGCTGCAGCCAGCGCCATTGTGGGTCATGTTCCAAGATCGGCACCACTATTTTGAAACGCCCGATGAGGCATGGAACTTTTACAAACTGAAAAGTTGGACTCAAATTGAGGGTTGGTCGTGGGGGGATGTTTACTGTGTTTACTGCGTTTGGGAAATGTTCTTTTTGTTTTGGTGCTGGGTGGGGATGGGTGAATGGATTTGATGTGGGGGCTGTGGGAGAGTGTGGGCGTCGGTGTTGGAGGGGCAGGGCCCCACGGAGAAAGAGGGGAAGTGGAGGCGCGGGGATGGGGAGTTGGGGTAAGGCCTCAAAAAGGAGCTGCGCCGGGAGGGCGGGGCCGGCTCAGGAAAGCGCGGGCTTTTTCCCACGGTAGGGAAGGATGGGGGTGGGGCCGGGGGGTGGGTGGAGGGCGGTGCTGGAGAGGAGCGCACACTGACTGCCAAGGGATGGGGGGATTTTCACACTGGGGGGGTCGATGGAATGGCGGGAGAGGCCGGGGTCAGCAGGAGTCAGCTGACTTACGGGAGTGTCATGGGGGGAGCAAAATGGCTAGATGTGGATCTAGCGGGGGGAGGGGGGGTGAACAGGGTTGCTGCTGCATTGGCCAAAAGGGAGCTGGAAGTAGGAGAGGTGGTCGGGGTGGGGGTCCTCCGCCTGGGGGACTGGAGGGTGTGGGAGGCGTGGGCACGTGGCTGGCCTAGAAAAGGAGATGGCTAGTCGGCAGGGGGGGGCGGGGAGTAGCCCCCCCAATCTGGCTGATAACTTGGAATGTGAGGGGCCTGAACGGGCTGGTCAAGTGGGCCCGGGTGTTCGCGCACTTAAAGGGACTGAAGGCAGACGTGGTTATGTTCCAGGAGACACATCCGAAGGTGGCAGATCAGGTTAGGCTGAGAAAGGGATGGGTAGGCCAGGTCTTTCATTCAGGGCTGGATGTGAAGAACAGAGGGTTTGCAATACTGGTGGGGAAGCGGGTGTCGTTTGAGGCAACGAATATTGTAGTGGATAATGGAGGTCGATATGTGATGGTGAGCGGTAGGTTGCAGGGGGTGCAGGTGGTACTGGTGAATGTATATGCCGCGAATTGGGATGATGCCGGATTTATGAAACGCATGCTGGGTCGGATTCCGGATCTGGAGGTAGGAAGTTTGATAATGGGGGGGACTTCAACACGGTGCTGGACCCAGCACTGGACCGGTCTAGGTCCAGGACGGGTAAGTGGCCTACTGCGGCCAAGGTGCTCAGGGGGTTTATGGACCAGATGGGGGGAGTGGATCCATGGAGGTTTGTCAGGCCGCAGGCCAGGGAATTTTCTTTCTTTTCCCACGTCCATAGAGCCTACTCCCGGATAGATTTTTTCATTTTGAGTAGGGCGCGAATCCCGAAAGTGGAGGGAACGGAATATTCGGCAATAGCCATCTCGGACAATGCCCTGCATTGGGTGGAGCTGGAGTTGGGGGAGGAGAGGGACCAGCGCCCGCTGTGGCGCCTCGATGTGGGACTATTGGTGGATGAGGAGGTGTGCGGGCGGGTGCGGGGGTGCATTGAAAGATATTTGGAGGCCAACGACAAAGGGGAGGTGCAGGTGGGGGTAGTCTGGGAGGCGCTGAAGGTGGTGATCAAGAGAGAGCTAATCTCCATTAGCGCCCACAGGGAGAAGAGAGAGGGGAGGGAGAGGGAGAGGTTGGTGGGGGAGATTTTAAGGGTAGACAGGAGGTATGCAGAGGCCCCCGAGGAGGGGCTACTCAGGGAGCGACGGAACCTCCAGACGGAGTTCGACCTGTTGACCACAGGGAAAGCAGAGGCACAGTGGAGGAAAGCGCAGGGGGCGGCGTATGAGTATGGGGAGAAGGCGAGTCGGATGCTGGCACACCAGCTTCATAAGAGGGAGGCAGCGAGGGAGATTGGTGGAGTTAAGGATAGAGGGGGGAATACAGAGCGGAGTGCGGTGAGAATAAATGAGGTATTTAGGGACTTCTATGGGGATCTGTACAGGTCTGAGCCCCCAGCGGGGGAGGAGGGGATGCGACGATTCTTAGATCAGCTGAGGTTCCCGAGGGTGGAGGAGGAGGAGGTGGCTGGTTTGGGGGCACCTATTGGGCCGGAGGAGCTGGTTAAAGGATTGGGGAGCATGCAGGTGGGGAAGGCCCCGGGGCCGGATGGGTTCCCGGTTGAATTCTACAGGAAATGCGTGGACCTGCTGGGCCCATTGCTAGTGAGGACTTTTAATAAGGCGAGGGAGGGGGGGACCTTGCCCCCGACAATGTCTAGGCTGCTGATTTATTTGATCCTGAAGCGGGACAAGGATCCACTGCAATATGGGTCATATAGACCGATCTCGCTCCTCAATGTTGATGCTAAGTTTCTGGCGAAGGTGCTAGCTACGAGAATTGAGGACTGTGTCCCGGGGGTAATTCATGAGGACCAGACGGGATTTGTGAAGGGTAGGCAATTAAATACAAATGTGCGGAGGCTCCTCAATGTGATCATGATGCCCCCAGTGGAGGGGGAAGCGGAGGTAGTGGCAGCTATGGGCGCGGAGAAGGCCTTTGACCGGGTGGAGTGGGAGTATCTTTGGGAAGTGTTGCGGAGGTTTGGGTTCGGGGAGGGGTTCATCAGTTGGGTCAGGCTGCTATATAGAGCCCCGGTGGCGAGTGTGGCTACGAATCGGCGGAGGTCGGAGTACTTTCGGCTGTACCGGGGGACGAGGCAGGGGTGCCCCTTATCCCCCTTGTTGTTTGCACTGGCAATTGAGCCTCTGGCCATGGCACTAAGGGAGTCCAGGAAATGGAGGGGACTGGTCCGGTGGGGAGAGGAGCACCGGGTGTCGCTGTATGCAGACGACCTGTTATTGCATGTTGCGGACCCAGTGGAGGGGATGACGGTGGTCATGCGGATCCTAAGGGAGTTTGGGGACTTTTCGGGGTATAAACTCAACGGAGGGAAGAGTGAGCTCTTTGTGGTGCATTCAGGGGACCAGGGAAGGGGGATAGACGAGCTGCCGCTGAAGAGGGCGGAAAGGAGCTTTCGGTACCTGGGGATCCAAGTTTCTAGGAGTTGGGGGGCCCTGCACAAGCTCAATTTGACGCGGTTGGTGGAGCAGATGGAGGAGGATTTTAAAAGATGGGACATGCTGCCACTCTCACTAGCGGGTAGGGTGCAGTCGGTCAAAATGACGGTCCTCCCGAGGTTTCTCTTTGTGTTCCAATGCCTTCCCATTATGATCCCCAAGGAGGCCTTTTTCAAACGGATAAGTAGGATTATCATGGGTTTCATGTGGGCAAATAAGACCCCGAGGGTAAAGAGGGTGTTTCTGGAGCGTAGTAGGGACAGGGGAGGGCTGGCTCTGCCGAATTTGTGCGACTATTATTGGGCAGCCAATGTGGCGATGATCCGTAAGTGGGTAATGGAGGGAGAGGGGGCGGCGTGGAAGAGGTTAGAGGTGGCGTCCTGTGTGGGCACCAGCCTGAGGGCGCTGGCGACAGCACCGCTGCCGCTCTCGCCGACAAGGTACACCACGGGTCCGGTGGTGGTGGCGACGCTGAAGATCTGGGGGCAGTGGAGACGACACAGGGGCGAGGTGGGAGCCTCGGTTTAGTCCCCGATTCACGAGAACCATTGGTTCGGCCCGGGAAGGATGGATGGGGGGTTTCGGAGCTGGCATCGGGCAGGGATTCGAAGAATGGGGGACCTGTTCATCGATGGGACGTTTGCGAGCTTAGGGGCGCTGGAGGAGAAGTTTGGGTTACCCCCGGGAAACGCTTTCAGGTACATGCAAGTGAGGGCGTTTGTGAGGCGGCAGGTGAGGGAATTCCCGCTGCTTCCAGCACGTGGGATTCAGGACAGGGTGATTTCGGGTGTATGGGTTGGAGAAGGCAAAGTTTCGGTGATTTACCAGGAGCTGAAGAGGAGGAGGCCTCGGTGGAGGAGTTAAAGGGCAAGTGGGAGGAGGAGCTGGGGGAGGAGATAGATGAGGGTCTGTGGGCCGATTCTTCCTCCTCTTGCGGCAGGCTCAGCCTAATACAGTTCAAAGTTACTCACAGAGCGCATATGACAGGGGCGAAGTTGAGCAGGTTCTTTGGGGTGGAGGACAGATGTGGGAGGTGCTCGGGAAGCCCGGCAAATCACGTCCATATGTTCTGGTCGTGCCCGGCACTGGGTGGGTTTTGGAGGGGTTTTGCAAGGACTAAGCCCGGGTCAAGCCGAGCTGGGGTTTGGCACTATTTGGGGTATCGGACGAGCCGGGAGTGCAGGAGGCGAAAGAGGCCGGTATTCTGGCCCTTGCGTCCCTGATAGCCCGGCGGAGGATTTTGCTATTATGGGAAGATGCGAAGCCCCCTAGCGTGGAAGCTTGGATCAATGACATGGCAGGGTTCATCAAGCTGGAGAGGATAAAGTTTGCCTTGCGAGAGTATGTGCAGGGGTTCCTCAGGCGGTGGCAACCATTCCTAGACTATCTCGCGGAGCGTTAGGAGGAGGTCAGCAGCAGCAGTCCAGGGGGGGGGGGGCTTCTTTTGGGGTGGCGTTTGGGTGGGTGGGGGGGCTTCCCTATTGGTGCTTTTAAATGTCATATGGGGGGTTATCGTATATGGGGGAAATCCAATGTATAATTTTTGTATAATTTTTGATTGTTGTGCTCTTGTTTCTTTCTTTTTGGTGGTTTGTTGAAAATCTGTTGAAAAATTTGAATCAATATATATTTTTTTAAACTAAGGAATGGTGTATTTGTCTTGCAGCGTGTGAAAGGAAAGTTTACTAGATTGATTCAAGAGATGAGGGGCGAAATTCTCCGGAAACGGCGCGATGTCCGCCGACTGGCACCCAAAACGGCGCAAATCAGACGGGCATCGCGCCACCCCAAAGGTGCGGAATGCTCTGCATCTTTGGGGGCCGAGCCCCAACCTTGAGGGGATAGGTCGGCGCCAGACGAATTTCCGCCCCGCCAGCTGGCGGAAAAGGCCTTTGGTGCCCCGCCAGCTGGCGTGGAAATGACACCTCCGCTGACGGCATTCCCGCGCATGCGCAGTGGAGGGAGTCTCTTCCGCCTCCGCCATGGTGGGCCAGGCCACCGTGGGGGCACCCCCCGGGGCCAGATCGCCCCGCGCCCCCCCCAGGACCCCGGAGCCCGCCCGCGCCGCCTTGTCCCGCCGTTAAGGTAGGTGGTTTAATTTACGCCGGCGGGACAGGCATTTTAGCGGCGGGACTTCGGCCCATCCGGGCCAGAGAATCGCGCGGGGGGGGCCCGCCAACCGGCGCGGCGTGATTTCCGCCCCCGCCGAATCTCCGGTGCCGGAGACTTCGGCAACCGGCGGGGGCGGGATTCACGCCAGCCCCCGGCGATTCTCCGACCCGGCGGGGGGGTCGGAGAATCTCGCCCGAGGGTTGTCTTATGAGGAGAGATTGAGTAGAATGTGTCTGAATTCTCTGGTGTTGAGGAGAATGAGAGGTGATCTTATTGGGACATATAAAATTCTGACAAGGCTTGATATACAATATCCTTAGAGGCTCTTTCTCCCAGCTGATCTAACCTCAGAATAAGTGCTCAGCAGTCTAGGACTGAGATGTGAAGAGATTTCTTCACTTAGATGATTGTGAAGCTTCAGAATTCTTCACTTTCTGGAACATTGATACACGGGTGTCAATTAGATTGGGGCACTAGGGAGGTTAAGGGGCTTTGGGATAATGCAGGAAGCTATAGTTCAGGTAGAAGATTGGCCATGATCTTGTGAATGGCAGAGCAGGCCCGGAAGGCCCACTCCTGCTATTTTTCGTTTATTCTTATAGTATGTGAGAATTTCTTTTTAAAACAAGAGAATAACATTTTTGGTTCCGAGCACGGAACAAATGAATGACCTAAAATAAATTTTCCTATTCATGCACTTCGTTAAAAATTGAAATGAGATATATTTTACAAAAATAGTTCATTCCTTTCATAGCTTCTAAGTATTGGGCATTCGATTTTATGGGCGAGATTCTCCGGCCTCCCAGCCTCGTGCTTTTCGGTGGCAGGCGGCAGTGGCGCGCCGTCCATTAACAGCGGGATCCTCTGCTCCCGCCCTTGTCAATGGGAATTCCCATTGAAGCCACCCCTCACCCTCGCTGCCCGGAATCCTGTGCATGGGGATGCACTGCTGGCGGGACCAGAGAATCCCGCTGCCAGCGAACGGCCAGAGAATTCCAGCCTTTTGTAGGGATCAAATAGCTGGATAATAAAACTAGTTTTAATAATGATGATCATGAAACGATCATCAATTGTTGTAAAAAAAACACCTTGTTCACTAATGTCATTTAGGAATGGAAATCTACCACCCGGGAGCATAAATCTTTTGAGTGCAACAAGACAAGGTGATGTAAAGCTGTCAGATCCTTGGTTTTATAAGTCAAGATATAGCGTACAAAAGCAAGGAATATACGATAAACCAGGGTTCCCCAAACCTTGAGCTGCAGAACCCCCAGTGTCCTTCCAAGTGAATCAGAGAAAGCAAGCATTCTCATAATGTTTTGCCACAAAATAGGTGCAAACACAGAAATCAAATTTAGACAAGTATTTTCTAACTATCTCCATGCATATATTAGGAATTAGGAAGAGGCACAGTCACAAATACATTCACCATGTACATGGCCACCTCACATTAACCCTTTGTTAAGCCACCCTCCTGTGGCCCCTCAACATTAATCCCTGGAAGTAGTACCCACTTTAGGAGTGGGAAAAACCGAGAGGTTGACTTATTTCAACAAATTTAAGTCTTTCCTTTTGCCATTTTAATGGGAGGAATAATGCTGCAAAGCTGATACTCATATCGGACACACGCAGCTCTCTTTCCCTCATGCAGGTAGACCACACACCCCACATGGACCACACACACACCATCACGTGAGGGAGATATCTGGAAATTGGGTCCAGAAATGAGGCCCCAATGTAGCAAGCAAACTCGGGTTTAAACAGACTGAGGAGAAAAAAACCCTGCTAGCACAGAATTAGAAGGATACGCTTCCACCTGACCAAGTTGCATTGTCCCAGGCAGGCTTAAACTCATTAGTGGGAATACACAGGATGCCTCAGATCCATTGTTCTTCGGGACCATCCTATCTGACCAGCTATTAGCCCATTACAGGGTCCGATAGCCTCTTTATCCGTCAATGGGAGGTCAGTTTCATATCAATAGCATGGCTCGTTCTTTTTGTATAAATGGGAGTGGGCAATCAGCCAAGGTAACGATGTTAGATGGATACCCCAGATAACCTTTGTTTGATGGGCTGGGCCAAGCTTAGGGAGACAGATGAAATGCTGTTTTGAACAGTTACAGGGAGAATAATTTTTAAAAGTCACCCAGAGAGGTCATAAAAGAAGCTGCTCCAAATACAGACATTCAAAAAGGGTTCTAAAGGATAACAAAGAACAAAACAGCAAAGGAACATGCTCTTTGGCTTCCAAGCCTGTACCGGTCATGATACCACCCTTGGCCAAAAACCTTCAGCACCGTCAAGATGCCTTTTGACGCAGTTAATGTATCTGCTTCCACAACCTCCTCTGGTATCGCGTTCCAGGCACTCACCACTCTCTGTGTAAAAAACCTGCCTCGCACATATCCTCTAAACTTTGTCCCATGGACCTTAAACCTATGCGCCCATTAGTGACTGACCCCTCCAGCAGACTTACAGCAGAGAATTGCTTTGTCAATACAAGTATCATCTTTGCCTGTCTATGTAAGGGGAATGAGAGCTGTATGTATTTGACGTGCTGTTTAATGGGAATTAGTGTGTAAAGGCTAAGAAACTACATGTAATCTGTTATTGTTAGGGTTGAAGTTTAAAGGTATTATTATTGTTTTCTTTCTTTTGTTTTCATAAAGTTTGTTTTGTATTTCTTATATTATCAGTCCTGGAACGTATCGATCTTTCTGCACCATTTTAAAACTAAAAAGGTTATGGCTCTGGTTCAACCTCTTAGTCACTATTGAGAGATGACCAGGCATCCATAGCTCACACACACAAATCCCCTCTCACATGTACACTTTTTTTTCATTTTTTTTAAATTTAGAGTACCCAATTATTCTTTTTCCAATTAAAGGGCAATTTAGCATGGCCAATCCACCTAACCTGCACATCTTTGGGTTGTGGGCGTGAAACCCACGCAGACATGGGGAGAATGTGCAAACTTCACACGGACAGTGACCCAGGGCCGGTATTCGAACCCGGGTCCTCAGCGCCACAGTCCAAGTGCTAACCACTGCACCACATGCCGCCTCCTCACATGCACACTTATGTTCCACCCCTCTCTCGCACACACACACATCCCGCTTTCTCTCTCACATACACACACATATCTCTCTCTCGCTCTCACACTCACACACACACACATCCCCCTCTCTCACACTCACACACACATCCCCCTCTCTCCCACACATATCCCCCTCTCTCTTCCACACACACACAGGCACATCCCCCTGTCTCTCCTACACACACACATAGACACATCCCCCTCTCTCTCCCACACACACTTCACCCCCTCTCTCACATACACACACCTCACCAGACTATAGTAATTTCCTGCACTGATGAGTGGATCGGGGCACCTTTTTGAAAGGCAGCCCCGATCTTTTGCCCCCTCCCCTCAGTGACCTCACCACAGCCTCTGAACCTCCCCACTTCACCCAACATACCTCTTACGGGGTCCACGAGCCCCCCCCCCCCCCCCTCACCCACCTCTTTTGGGTATGACTCCTCCGAGCCTGGGCTCGACACCTGGTATGAGCAATGTGGTACTTGGGGACTGCCAAACTGGCATCATGAGGGCGAGATCACGATCATGGCGTCTCACGAGGTTTGGTTGAATCTCGCGAGGCGTCTCGCGCATCGCGAGTATCGCGGGAGGCCTCTCAAGAGATTCAACGGCCTCGTCGCAACACCAAGTCAGGCGTGACGAGACCTTTAAATTGCGCCCAGGATATTTTGATATTTTATAAAAATGCACAATATTGAGTTGTGATCTGGAATGTATTGCAAAATAATGATGGGAGCTGGATTCATAAAAGAATGGGAAAATATGAGGAAAGAACATGGAAGTCAGACTATTTGGATAGTGCTTTCCAAGATCTCGTACAAACATGATGGGCTGAATGGTCCCCTTCTATGCTTTACCGTTCTGTGAAAAGTAATCTCAGTTACCTGCCGGCTGTAACCCTGAAAGCACTCTAGTCTTGCATCAGAAGCTTTAATACTTTTAATTTAATCTCAATCGTGGTAATTGAGCAAATGTCAGTACAGAAGCATTGCTTCATAAACAGAATCAAAAACCCACGAGCAAGTAACAATACAGACTGCAGAAAGTGACAGGTAGCAAGGGGGGTTCAAACCAATTATCTGTATTTGAATTCAGTTAAAGCTGATGAATGACACATAGGTGATATTTATCCAAGACCTTTGATCAGAGCTTGTAATTCCATCATTGGCATCGATTATTCTCAGGGCCAGCTGAGCTGGGACACAGATCTACTGTTAGCAGCAGCAAAAGTTAATCAAGAGATCTTTAGCAAATGTATATTACATCAAGAGTGGATGGTGATTAAACATCCCTCCTTGCAAGTATAGGGCTGGTGTTGATATTTCGCATCATTTACTTACCCAAGAACTTGTGTTCTGTTCACAAAAGATGTAAAATTCAACTTTTGGTGCAATGTGCTGAAGTAATTTACAGATAACAAATCTGATGTTGAAAACTGTCCTTGGTTTGCATTATGTGGAGCCCAATACAGCAAACTCAGCCATAAATAGATTATATAATGTTACGATTCCCGTAAAGACCAATAACTTCAAAAAATAAACTCAAACATCCAGTCACTAACTGAAAGGATCACATGACAGGATTTCAGTTTAAGATTTTTACTGCAATGGGGCAGCACGGTGGCGCAGTGGTTAGCACTGCTGCCTCACGGCACTGAGGACCCAGATTCGATCCCGGCCCCGGGTCACTGTCCATGTGGAGTTTGCACATTCTCCCTGTGTCCGCGTAGGTCTCACCCCCACAACCCAAAGATGTGCAGAGTAGGTGAATTGGCCACGTTAAATTGCCCCTTAATTGAAAAAATGTGGGGGGGGAAAGACTTTTACTGTAACAAGCAAACTAAAAACAACATTGTTTAAACACTATTTTGTTGGTAACATACTCTAAGCTGCGGAAAATTTTCCCCCATTTAACTTTTCAGGACAGCCAAAATCCCCAGCATAATTGTACTTTCTGTCCCTTGTGTAGACACTCTATTCTCTCAGAAGCAATCCCAAGTAAATCTCATCTTCTTTTCCCTTTTCCAGCCAGATGAGATCTAAGCCCCAAAGTTAATTTCATAGTGAGGGTCATCCCGCAGATCCCTCCTTCAAGTGAAAGCTTGGCAAATCTTCCAGATTTATTGAAAGCCTCCTGATCTTGGTATCTTCAATCAGAGCATGAACTTGCTCTCTCCCTCCCTCAGATTCTTGCAGAGTGTCTCTGTGAGGATCAGTGATACATTTAAGAAAACCTGCAATACAATTTAAAATGGCATCTTGTGGGCTCTGCTCTCAAAGTTCATCTCCATGGCAACATGAATCACATGTGCCTGTATACAGGTAGAAATGCTATTTCACTATCCTTTAGACCCCAACAACTCCATTCTATCTTGAAGTTAAATAGATTTAAATTTAAATTTTTGAAGTTTAAATATAACCATTTACAAAGCCTGTCTTTCCTATCATCTCCCTGGGACTTGGAAACTAATAGTCTATCCACATTCAGCACTACTGCTCTAGCCATTGTTTTTAGGTATAAATATCTCGCACCTTCTTCCCAGTAAGATAATCTTCCCCCTCCATATTTTAACAGCCAAGCCACCCAAGCTTGTTGTCGGGTAGAATTCAGAACAGGTCACATGACACTTTCCATGTCTCCATTTTACATTAAATTAAAGAAACAGTCCCAAACCATAACAAAGAGACAGATGCCGCATGTGTGACAATAATTTTATCCACTTTTAATCAACTACAACATAATTTTCCTGATCAGGGTTGCTTGAGCTGTCAATCAATTTAGATTCTGCCCTCCTTCTGAACGACACAGAATTTACAGTGCAGACCAGAGGCCATTCGGCCCATCGAGTCTGCACCGGCCCTTGGAAAGAGCACCCTACCTAAGCCCACACCTCCACCCTATCCCCACACATCCACCCTATCCCCACCTTACTTTTTTTGGACATGAAGGACAATTTAGCATAGCCAATCCACCTACCCTGCACACCTTTGGACTGTGGGAGGAAACCGGAGCACCCGGAGGAAACCCACACAGACACAGGGAGAACATGCAGACTCCGCACAAACCATGCCCAAACCGGGAATCGAACCTGGAACCCTGGCACTGTGAAGCCATTGAGCTAACCACTATGCTACCATGCTGCCCCAAGTTGCTCCAGTTGCTCCGTCACTCCAGTTGTTCCGTCTGGAACTGTAGACTTAATTACCTGCAAAGACTTGCATTCAAAGTATTGTATTGCATCTTTGACTTTGTCTATATATTAGGGGCCAGATTCTCCGACCCCCCGCCGGGTCGGAGAATCGGCGGGGACTGGCGTGAATCCCGCCCCCACCGGTTGCCGAAGTCTCCGGTACCAGAGATTCGGCGGGGGCGGGAATCGCGCCGCGCCGGTTGGCGGGCCCCCCCGTGCGATTCTCCGGCCCGGATGGGCCGAAGTCCCACCGCTAAAATGCCTGTCCTGCCAGCGTAGATTAAACCACCTACCTTACCGGCGGGACAAGGCGGCGCGGGCGGGCTCCGGGGTCCTGGGGGGGGGGGGGGCGATCTGGCCCCGGGGGGGGGCCCCCACGGTGGCCTGGCCCGTGATCGGGGCCCACCGATCCGCGGGTGGGCCTGTGCCGTGGGGGCACTCTTTCCCTTCCGCCTCCGCCACGGTCTCCACCATGGCAGAGGCGGAAGAGACTCCCTCCATTGCGCATGCGCGGGAATGCCGTCAGCGGCCGCTGACGCTTCCGCGCATGCGCCACCCGGAGATGTCATTTCCGCGCCAGCTGGCGGGGCACCAAAGGCCTTTTCCGCCAGCTGGCAGGGCGGAAATTTGTCTGGCGCCGACCTAGCCCCTTAAGGTTGGGGCTCGGCCCCCAAAGATGCGGAGCATTCCGCACCTTTGGGGCGGCGTGATGCCCGACTGATTTGCGCCGTTTTGGGCGCCAGTCGGCGGACATCGCGCCGTTTCCGGAGGATTTCGCCCATGTTTCTGGAACTAACCTCTTCATTCACCTGAGGAAGGAGCAGTGCTCCGAAAGCTAGTGATTCAAAACAAATCTGTTTTACTGTAACCTGGTGTTGTAAGACTTCTTACTGTGCTCACCCCAGTCCAACACCGGCATCTCTACATCATGACTTTTCTCAACCATGGAATACTATAGTCAATCATTCTATAAACTTATATTGTAACCCCCAGCTATGAGACGTACCAATAGATCGAGTTGCAGAGGGGTTAAAGAACCACAGAGGATGAGAAAATAAGAGATATTTCTGGAGACCAAACTGAAAATGTGAATCACAGAGCTGGAGTAGGAGATATTGGAGATGTGCAGCAAGTATTAAGGGGTATCAGGAAGAATGCAAGAGGGTGATTGGAGACACAGGGATCAGAAAGGGAAGAAACACTCTGTCCTATTCAGTCACCAACATTTTCAAAAGTTATGAAATAGATATTTTCCCACATAATTACTTAAAATATTTAGAGCCTCAACTATAATAAAATGTTACCCTGAGAAGAGGAATAAGCCATGTAAACATTGTTTAGTGTTCTGTAGAAGGATCGTTTAGATCCATATCGTTCGGTGCAATTTAATGGCCTCATCGAGCCTGGCTTGGTGATGCAATGTGACCTTTGAACTCGCAAGAGACCTCTTTCGAGATTCACGACGCACAAAATACCTCGCGAGATTTAACGAGGTCGCGCAAGAGGTCGCAACCTGGATCTCACCCTTGTTGGGCGAGATCCAAATGAACATGTTTAAATAAGCCATTAGGTTCCTTTGAATATGTCTGCATCGTGCTCTCCCAGGGCCCGGGAACTAACAGCCTCGCCTGAGAGACCTCATCCACACAAACTTGGACCAGGCGTAATGGCACCTTGGGGGGCGGGGGGGGGGGGGGGTGGGGGGCGGGGGGGGGGGGGGGGTGGGGGGGGGGGGGGGGGGGTCTCCCAGGCCATTAGAGATCCCTGGGTGGTCGGGCTCTACAAAGGATGGTACCCTGGCACTGTCTGCCTGGCACCTTGGCACTGCCACCCAGGCAATGGCACACTGAAGCCCAGGTGGCACTTCCAGGCTGGCAGGAATGCCAGGGTGGTAGTGCCAATGCCAGGGATAAGGCCCGGGGGTGCCTTGTCCTTAACAGGTGGGGTGAGAGGTGGGGCTCGAGGACCCCCTAAGAGGTAAATTGGGTGAAGTGAGGGAGTTGGGTGAAGTGAGGGGGTCCGGAGGCGGTGGTGGGGTGTTTGCGGGGAATCAAAATATCCACGAGTTGTCTTCCTGCACTGGCGAGCTGAGTTTGTTAGTGCAGGAAATGAGGTAAGTGCGGCCTCGGTCGGGCGTTCCTCACGAGGCCAAAAGAAATGGCAAGGTGTCATTAAAGAGCGCAATGTTTCTCGGGACTCTATTTCTGTCCCGTCAAATCGCCCCCGTTAACTCTGTTCCTCTCCACAGATGCTGCCAGGCCAGTTGAGCTTTTCCAGAATTTTCTGTTTTTATTATTAATTCATATTGTTGGTTGACAATGGAAGCTCTGCCGCTGTCCAGTAGTGTGCAGGTGAGGCAGGTGGCAAGTCTGCTGTGTGTGTGCCTGAAAGGAAGGCTGGGAAAGTGAGAGATGCTGTGAACTGGACCAATTCAGCTGTTGCTTTCTATTAAATCAGAAAACCCAAGCTCCCCTGCATCAGGGCAGCCATTCCTGAACAAGCACCCACATCGAAAATGGCAGCCGATCAATCGGCATATCAGAATGTAAAAGGACGCATGATCCCAGGAATTTTATGTTGGTCGTGGCAGCATTTACATTTTAAAGATCAACCTTTTGCACTTTGGCACAGCGAGTGGGCCAATTGGTGCTGACACGTTAAACCCAAATAAAAAAGATTCACAGCTGTCAGGCAGTGATAGCAAACATAATTCTGCAGGTTAAAGAGACAGCAACAATTTAGTTTAACATGTGCAATATCTTTTGGGTGCAATTATACCTGTAGTATTTACACTGGTATTATTCCTGAGGCAAAGTAAATTGACATTTTCTTGAGTGGCACTAAACATAGCATTTTACTAACGTTAATAAAGTTCGACTGAATTAATTTTCCCTGCACTTTTTATGTTAGCGTCCTAGATTTTAGGCAGAGGAAGAACTGGAGTGGACGTGGCAACGAGAGTTCACAAACGGTTTCCTCGCTGGCCAGGAACCTGATTTTTCTTTTAGAAATGAAAACCGATTCACAGCTGATCAATTTTACAAACGTTTTGATAGTACATTGTGGCACAGTGACGTTTCCCATCGCTAATAATATAGGATTAATGGTGTGATGATGTCCAAGCTCATGTGTCACTCAGAAGAGTTTAAAATGTTGCCCACACTTAAAATGCTATAAATATTTCCCCATCATCGCCACCTCCGTAGTGGCACAATGCAAAATGTCTGATAGGAAAGTGGCACAGAAATACATTGTGTACAGCTAAATACCATTTGAATTGCAGATTATTTTTGCACCGAAAAGATGCCCATTGTTGACGGTCTAACAAAGCAGTGTTTACACAAGTACTCCTATAGAATTCCCAGTGCAAGAAGTCGCCTGATGATAGGGTTCAGATCCATTATATTAAAACAGAAAGGCCTTGCTATAACAGTATATCAGCTTGCATGCTTGAAGTCAGACGCAGGGCTGATTCTATTATTACTTGCCAGCGTGGGTGCCGATGCCTGTGCCTCAAAGAGCCTTGAGGCACTGTTAAGTGCATTGTATTGAGCAATGCAGAAAATGATGCTTCTCGCTGCCAAATAAGTGTTACAAAATATTAATAAGAGGCTTTCAAAATGGTGCAACAGAATTGTAGAAGGACCCCCCCCCCCCCACCCCCTACTCTCACCCCACACGCCCCCAGGGAGGAATTGGCCATGTATCTCAATCACCGAGGCCCTATCCTCCTGACAATTAAAAGAACGCAGAAAATGAGGAAAGCAAAATTCGAAACAGCATTTTTGCCATTTCCCATTAATCGGAATGTAGAACGGGTCTCCAAATGCAATGTTTTTCAAAGGTGTGTCACCGTTCTGAATGTGGCATGGATGGGGTTGTCATCCATGCAAAGGATTAAAGTTGATTCAGCAGTTCCTGGCAAAATATCAGTTCTGGCTGTGGCCTCCCTTTTCATAGCACCCTATAAAACAGAAGTATCACAGCATGTGGGGCGAAGAGAACTGAGCCAGCTGATTTATCTATAGAGGTGTGCGATGTAATGCAAAGCAAACATGATTTCACTGCAATGCAAATGAGCTCTTAAAGCAGAACATTCCAAATCCGAAAATGCTGGCTGGAATCTCAGCCTCAATGCGGATACCACTGCAGAGTGAGGTATTGCAACTTTGAGCAGAGCAACTATATGAAACAAAATCAATTTTGTTCACTTAACGGTGGCACACTGCCAAATCTACCATACTCTCGGGTTTCTTTCCTTCCCCTTAATTCCTCCTTTTCCAAAACCTTTTCCTCTCCCTGAGGCCTGAAGCTTAACCGTGATCACCAGCAGGTCGTTTGACAAGCACCTTTACTCCGGCAATGATTCCATGGCAGTTCACTGAGTCAGGAAAGATAGAAAAGCAGCGACGGAGAAGGGCATGAGAATGTGATGGAAGCCATCATGGTAAAAATCAATCCTGTCATCAACTAATGAGCAGATTAGTGTGCTCCCAACGGCTTTACTGGATGACCATTAGGAGATGACTCTCCATTCCTTAACGCAGAGATATCAGGGTACAGATATGAGGGTTGTGATAATAATAATCTTTATTAGTGTTACAAGTAGGCTTAAATTAACATAGCAATGAGGTTACTGTGAAAATCCCCTCGTTGCCACTCTAAAGCGCCTGTTCGGGTACACAGAGGTAGAATTCAGAATGTCCAATTCATCTAACAAGCATGTCTTTTGGGAACTGTGGGAGGAAACCAGAGGACCCGGAGGAAACCCACACAGGCACGGGGACAACATGCAGACTCCACACAGACAGTGAATCAAGCCGGGAATCGAACCCGGGTCCCTGGCGCTGTGAAGCAACAGTGCTAACCATGTACTACTGTGCAGCCCAGTGGTAAAGACTGACTTTATGGAGTACAAAAACATCTAGAGAAAAGCCTGTTGAGTTGGCCTAGAGATTTATTTGCTGAAGCAACCAACTCGATGAAATGGTACTTCCTTCAGCGGTTTTAAAACCGGTTACCATAAAGTTAGCTTTTTCAGCTTAGATGTTTTGACAAAGCGAGTTGGCAAGCTCTCAACCCTTATGGAATGGCACTGGCTACAAGCTATTAGGAATGGTGATAGGATGACAGCCTTTGAATTATACTGTTAAAGGTCATTAGAAAAAGATGAACTGAAGGTAAATTCTCTTCAATACTTTTCACTACTATTTGCAAACTGTGCTGATCCTGTTCTCTGGCCCATACACTAAGTATTTGGACACAAAGTACAGCACAGGAATTGGCCCTTCGGCCCTCCAAGCCTGTGCCGATCATGATGCCCTAACTAAAAACCAAACATTCTGTCCTTACTCAGTCCATAACCCTCTATTTCCTCCCTAGGGGCTGTTTAGCACAGGGCTAAATCATTGGCTTTGAAAGCATACCAAGGCAGGCCAGCAGCACGGTTCAATTCCCGTATCAGCCTCCCCGAACAGGCGCCGGAATGTGGCGACTAGGGCCTCTTCACAGTAATTTCATTTGAAGCCTACTTGTGGCAATAAGCGATTTTAATTTCATTTCATTTTCATTTTTCATTCTATTCATGTACCCATCCAGCTGCCTCTTAAATGTTGTTAATGTGCCTGCTTCCACCACATCCTCTGGCAGTGAGTTCCAGGCACCCACTACTCTCTGCATGAAAAAGTACCCTGCACATCTCCCTTAAACTTACCCCTCTCACCTTGAATCTCTGTCCCCTTGTAATTGACACTTCCACCCTTGGAAAAAGCCTCTGACTATCCACCGTGTCTATGCCTCTCATAATTTTGTAGACCTCTATCAGGCCTACCCCCAGCCTCCATCTTTCTAGTGAAAACAATCCAAGTTTATTCAACCTCTCCTCATAACCAGCACCCTCGAGACCAGGCAACATCCTGGTGAACCTTCTTTGACCTCCTTCCAAAGCTTGCACGTCCTTCTGATAATGTGATGACTAGAACTGCACACAATACTCCAAATGCGGCGTAACCAAGGTTTTATATTGCTGCAACATGATTTCCTAACTCCTGTACTCAATGCCCCAGCTGATTAAGGCAAGCGTGCCATATGCCTTCTTAATCACCTTGGCCACTTGTGTTGACACTTTTCAGGAACTGTGAACCTGTGTGCCCAGATCCCTCTGTATGTTAATGTTCCTAAGAGTTCTGCCATTTACAGTATAATTCATACCTGGATTTGATCCTCCAAAATGCATCACCTCACATTTTGCCGGATTAAACTCCATCTGTCATTTCTGTGCCCAAGTCACCAATCCATCTATATCCTGTTGTATCCTCGGACAATTCTTGGCACTCTCAGCAACTCTGCCAATCTTCGTGTCATCCGCAAACATACTAATCAGATCACCCACATTTTCCTCCAGATCATTTATATATACTACAAACAACAGAGGTCCCAGCACTGATACCTGCGGAACACCACTAGCTCATATCTCCATTCTGAAAAACGCCCTTCCACTGCTACCCTCTGTCTTCTTTAACCAAGCCAGTTCTATACCTATCTAACCAGTCTGCCATGTGGGACCTTGTCAAACGCCTTACTAAAGTCCATATAAACTACATCCACAACCCTTCCCTCTTCAATTTTCTTTGTCACCTCTTCAAAAACTCAATCAGGTTGGTGAGACATGACCCTCCCCGTACAAAACCATGCTGCCTGTCCCTAACTAGTTTGTTTTCCTCCAAATGTGTATATATCCTGTCCCTCAGTATTTTTTCAAAAATCTTCCCCACCACTGATGTCAGGCTCACCGGCCTATAATTTGCTGGATTATCCTTGCTTCCTTTCTTAAACGAGGGAATAACATTGGCTATTCTCCAGACCTCTGGAACTTCGCCTGTGGTCAAAGAGGATGTGAAGCTATCTCTAAAGGCCCCAGCTATTTCTCCCCTTGCCTCCTGCAGTAACCTGGGATACATCCCATCCGGCCCCGGAGACTTGTCTACCTTAATGCAATTTAGGATACTCAACACTTCATCCTTTGATGAATGTTCTCAAGAGCGTTCACACACCTATCCCTGACCTCAACATCCGTCATGTCCTTCTCCCTGGTGAGTACTGATTCAAAGTACTCATTAAGGATTTCACCCACTTCCTGTGGTTCCACGCCTCACTTCCCTCCATTGTCCTGGAGTGGGCCTACTCTTTCTCTTGTTACCCTCTTTCTCTTAATATATGCATAAAAAGCCTTGGGATTCTCCTTGACCGTGTTTGCTAAAGACATTTCATGGCCCCTTTTAGACCCTTTTAGTGCAAAGGGAGATGAGAACTGTCCAATTGGTTCTGCATAAACAGAGTAGAATTAATCTAAAATAACTGGATAGCACAAGTTGAGTCTATTTTGGGACTGAATAAAATGTAGGATCGGGCAATACACTTTCTGGCTGGCCATCTAGAAGCTGTTCTGTGATAATGTCCCATGAGTGCTGACATGCGTGAGTTTTCCTTTTATTCATTGGATATTAGCTTTGGCTCAGTGGTAGCACTCTTGCTCCTGAAATCAGGAGATCATGGATTCCAATCCCACTCAAGAAACTTTGAGTTTGTAATCTAGGCTGACATTCAGCATCCTAATGAGGGAGGGCTGCACAGTTGGAGGCGCTGTCTTGTGAATCCGATGTTACAATGCCTCACTGATGGACATAAATCACCCTGTCCCACTTTTTGGTGAACTCATGGTCTCCTGTGCAAAGTTTATCCCTCAACCAACGTCGCTAAAGCAGATTATTTAGTTGGTTTTTTTCCTTTATTCATTCATTCATGGGATGTGACCATTTGTTGCCCATTTCTGAGGGCATTTAAGAGTCATTCATATTGCTGTGGGTCTGGAGTCACATGTAGGCCAGACCAGGTAAGGACACCAGATTTCCTTCCCTAAAGGACATTAGTGAACCAGATGGGTTTTTACAACAATTGAGAATGGTTTCATGGTCATCATTAGACTTTGAATTCCAGATTCATTTTTTATTGAATTCCATCTTCCCTGGTGGGACTCAAACCCATGACCCCAGAGCATTATCCTGGGTCTCTGGATTACTAATCCAGTGACAATACCACTACTTCACTGCCTCCCGTGCCAAATATCTCATTGTTTATCTCATTATTATTTGCAGGATCTTGTGTGCACACCTTAGTTGCTGCAAGTTTCTGCCTATGGGGCATTTTAGAGCGCTTGAAGTCACAAAGCACGCTATATAAATGCCAGTTTTTTTCCTTTTGTCAACTGCAAAGCTTTGGTCACAAAGAGAATTTGGTGTTGAAAATCATCATTTTGCACCTTGTACCATGATTCAAATGCAATCTAGATATCCAATGTAACAAACAATTCAGCTAGACATTGAGTTTGGACCTTCTCAATTTGCATCATCAGTAAACTACTGATTTTCAACTATCCCTGTGAGGGCTCCTGCTTAAACAATGACACATTCCAAGTGACTCTTGACTGTGATGAGTCAGCCATGGCTCTGTCAGTAGCATGCTTGAATTTGTGAGTCTGATGTCGAGGGGGGTTCAGGGCCTTCTCCAGGACTTCAGCACAAAATTCTGGGCTGACATTGCATTGCAGTGCAGTGTTGAAGGAGTGCTACACTACTGGCGGTACCATCTTTTAGTTTATCTTTGCTAAACTGAGGTCCTGTGCATGCTCTCTGGTGAATATAAAGAATCCCAGGGCAATATTCTGAAGAGCAGCAGAGAATTATCCCTGGTGTCCTGGCCATTATTTATCCCTCAATCAACAGCACAAAACAGACTGGCCTGACATTATCACATTGCTTTTTGTGGGAGCTTGCTGTGCTCAAATTGGTTGCCATATTTCCTGCATTGCAATAGCAACTACACTACAATAAGTACTTCATTGGTTGTAACTGAAGCACTTCCGTATGTTCTAAGGTCATGAATGGCACTCTATAAATTCAGGTCTTATTTTTAATATAAATTTAGAGTAGCCAATTATTTTTCTTTTCCAATTAAGGGGCAATTTAGTGTGACCAATCCACCTAACCAGCACATCCTTGGGTTGTGGGGGTGAAACCCACGCAGACATGGGGAGAATGTGCAAACTCCACATGGACAGTAACCCAGGGCCAGGATTCAAATCCAGGTCCTCAGCGCCGCAGTCCCAGTGCTAACCACTGCGCCACATGCCTCCCAGGTCTTTTATTCAATACTAACCTTTGAAGGATGGTGCCAGATGCTGAAAAGGTAAACAATGCCATAACCACACAAGATGTTATTTGGTAGTTTGAAGCATTGGGAATAACATGCAGATATACCAATTGGGGCTTTTCACAGTGGCTTCGTTGAAGCCTGCTTGTGACAATAAGCGATTATTATTATTAACATGCAGATATACCAATGCAGAAAAACATGCAACAAAGAATTGTCTGATGACCTCAGTGACCCAAGTTGGAAACCTATACATCAGACAAGTTCACAGCAGGCATCTGCATTCAGACTCACCACAACTGTCATTAATCCTCAGCGAAACTGTGAGGCGGCTCGATCAAGATTACATAAAATTGCATGGAGTCTACAGCATAGAAACATGTCATTAGACTCAAATGGTCTGTGCTTGTGGTGCTCATGCTCCACATGAGCCTCCCTCCCAACCCACTTCATTTAACCATACCTGCATAGTTGCATAGCCTCCTATTCCTTTTCACCCTCATACACTCATCTGACTTCGCTGAGAAGCATCTGTGCCATTCACCTCAACTACTCCATGTGACAGCAACTTGCACATTTTATCCTTTCCAGAGAGTGGTGAAATATCACAATGATCAATTAGTTGGTGCTAAAATTGGAAAACTGTATGCAATTCACGTTGCCTCCAGTGATCAACTGAACTTCTAAGGTCACAAAAAGTGCCTTCAGTATAATTCTGCGCACACAGGGGAATTGTTCCAGTATCTCCCATAATGCCTCCTCGCAAATCGGGTATTTATTCAGTCAGGCCCCGTGACTGAATAAATAAGTAATTACATGTAGCAAGCATTATGGCATTAAATAAATAAGTTATAGATATTACCACAAGGATTACATGCGCTTGGCTCCAAAATGTCTGTGCAATTCGGTTTGAAGACCAAACTGGTATCTATTCGGGTGCAGAGTTTAACTTGTTCGCCACAAAGGATGACACTTTTGGTAAATCATTAGGATAATATAAAGTGAAAAGTGCACTGAGCCTGTCTCGATCTTCTCTTGGAATGAGACATCAGAATATGGCTTGAAGCAAAGTTGAGAAATAATTGATTCCTTAATGCCCCCCTTCCACCTCCCCCTCCCCTCCCCTACCCTGATATGTCTGATATCACGTTGTTTAAAACCCAGCAATGTCACAATTGAAGAAATAAAAAGTCTGCTGGATACATACTTGGGAAATAGAGTAAATATGGAGAAAGGTCAGCGATTACACCGAAAATTTTGAATTAGCATGGTTGACAAAATAGCGCAAGTTCAGTGGATTATTGCTTTCCTTCGCATATTAAAAACGGCTATTACTTAGAGCTAACATTTTCCATTCCTTTCTGGCATTCTTTTCACCTCTATCAAAATGTCATGCTGTGTAGAAAAACACTACACGCTAATAGATGTCAGACTGGTCTTCAAACTGAATTGCACAGCCATTTTGGAGCCAAGTGCATATAATCTTTATGGTAATATCTGGAATATATTCATTTAATGTCATAATGCTACATGCATTTGGTTATTGATACATTAACAATCACTGGGCCTAGTGCATTTATGTGGTCAAAGAATGCCACACAGAGATTCAGAAAATAAAACTGGAAACA
Source organism: Scyliorhinus torazame (assembly GCF_047496885.1). Classification (NCBI taxonomy): domain Eukaryota; kingdom Metazoa; phylum Chordata; class Chondrichthyes; order Carcharhiniformes; family Scyliorhinidae; genus Scyliorhinus; species Scyliorhinus torazame. The sequence goes on along the minus strand of NC_092708.1, from coordinate 42,940,461 downwards.
AATACATGCCACCAAATAACCTACTCTGACATCGGCTCATGACACCGACAAAGCCAAAATAATTCATGGGTTCCAGAACCTGTTTATCAATGCTTTATAGTTTGACACTAGTTCTTCTTTATGTGTTCAATGAACTGAATTTATGCTGAACATTTCTTATACATCACTGATTGGGCTTCAGATTCAGTTCTGTATCTAATTCTGGGCATCAAACTTCACAGAGAATGTCAAAGCTTTGGAGAGGTTGCTCAGGAGATTTTCCAGAATGTTACAAGGGAAGAGGAACTTCAGTTAGGTGGAGAGACTAGAGAAGCTTGTGCTTCTTTGGACAGAGACCATTATGTGGTGATTTAATGGAGGTATTCAAAATTATGCAATGGGAAGGCGGGTGCTTTTGATGAAGTAAATATGGAGCAACTGTTGTAGGAGAGTTACTAACCAGAGAACACAAATATGAGGTAGTTGTCCCAAGAACCATAAAAGAGATAATAAATGCTTTTGCAGTTACATCTTATGATCTGGAATTCAGTTCTTGAACTGGTAATGGAAGCACATTCAATAACTTAATTTGAAAGAGGAAGTAGGTATACTTGAAAAGGAAAACAATTTGCAACTATATGGAAAGAGCAAAGCAACCATTATGGGATTATGTGGAAACGACTGTAAACCTCAATGTTTTACATTGATTTCAATCAAGGCTAATTGGATAGGTCTTTCAAAGAGCTGTCACAAGCATAATGGATCGAATGGCCAACAGGATGCTCTCAGGTGTTACTGGTTTTCTACAGAAATTATTTACACTGTGAATAAACCATTTTCAAACAGAACTTTTAAACTATAAACGTCTATAGCACAGAGTAACGCTCTTTGGCCCATTACATCTATGATGGCTCTTTGCAAGGGAACCTCAGAACCAATAGTGCTGCCTTGTTTTCTCCCCATGGACCTACAATGTTTCTTTTCTAACATTAATCCAATTCTCCTTTACAAATACATGAATTTCCTGCAACAATTGTTTATGGCTAAGCATTCCATGTTCCAATAAATTTCCTACTAAAATAATTTCACCCAATAACTTTGCCAACCATTCAGTTAAACTAATCTCACAGCACTTCACATGAAGTGCAGAGATTGCTGTTTTGGGGTAAACTTGCTTGGACTGAAATCTTAGCACCTAATCCAGGCTGACAATTCAGTGCAGGAGGAAGCCATCTCTTCAGGTGTGACGTTAAACCGAGGCCCTATCTTCCCTCTCAGATGGCTGTAAACATAATTCCGTGACCAAATCTGAAGGGAAAAGGAGGTCTTCCCGTTGTCCTGGCCAAATTCCTTCCTGCGAGTGACATCTAAAACAAATAATCAGGAAAGTATCTCGTTGCTGTCCGTGGAGCCTTGTTGCACACCCACTGGTTATCATAGGACAACAGGGCCATCCTTTAAAAAAGGAAACTTCATCGGCCGTAAAGTGCCTCATTCTGAGGTTGCAAAAGGCACTATATAAATGAAAGTCTTCTTTTCTTATACAACATGACATTTTCACGTCAATTAAGACTTCGAATGTTCAGGAGGATGTCAATCAGAGGATGAGCGACAAAAACAGGCAACCCAAGATATCAAAATAACAACATCTGAAGAGACGTTAGTTGTATAACGTTATCTTCATGATAACATTTGGAACATATGGCAACCTCTGATCGTATTAACAATTTTTTCAGGGTTGCTCCTCATTAGAGAACTGATGTAAAATATCCTTGCTGTCACGTGCACTTTGCACAGCTCCCAAAATAGTGTTCACGGAGGGGAGTTACTGCTGTTAAAAGCAGCCATTATGAGATTATGTGGAAACGACTTTAAACCTCAGTCTTGTACATTGCTTTCAATCAAGGCTAATAGATGTGAAAGGTGTGCTGTGGTTCTAAATAATTAGCCAATTTAAAACAAGGCAAAAGAAAGCTACAGTCTGTTGAGAAAAGCAATGGATTGTCCTGGCACACAACCTCACTTAAGCAAAAGATTTGTCAACATAAAGCAGGCACCATAAACACGGTCCCTAACAATATAGATCTATTTGACTCTGGCCTTGTACGTCAACTGTATCTCAAAAGTAGCAAATGTAATCTCGCATTAAAAGCACAGCTTTGTCACCAGTGTGGTATTGCCATTGATCCTGCTTGTATACAAATGCTACTGTTTATCATACAAAATGGCTAAAGTATATTAGGATCCAGCTGTGTGAAATCATGTTAACAAAGCAAGAGGCATCCTCCATACTTATGCTACAAACAATATTCTTCCAGAGCACGGTGCTCTGCTGTCTATTGAGCAACATACACACACTTCTCGAGGGACAGTCTGAATTTTAACTTTGTATTTTGAATCGGTTAAATAAATGAACACTTTAGATAATAAAAAAGGAAATCAAAACATTTTAACTCTGGCTCTGTGCGTTCAAGCCAAGTCTGTTGTTTTTCTCTCACTCCAAACGCTGTGTTAATAGTTGTCAGGTGGGGGTTGTTAAGGCTTGACAGAGAGAAGACACTATCCATTGCTGTTGCTTTCTGCTCTTGCTGCTAAGAGACGGAGAGGCTGGAATTGCTGGTGACTACAGCCCAGTCAGGCCTCCAGTTGATTCATATATCGACATTCTCGTCACCTGCTTTAATGGAATATTATTGCAGGTGTCACCAAATTCAAAGGAATCTCTGCTGTGAGAGAATTTGCAACCAGTGCTTTTTCAACAAAAAAAAAACATGTCCTGATCCGTGTGCTGCTCGATAGACTTTTCTAATCCCTTCGCTCTTTCCAGTTCACTCGCACAACAGATACTCACCGCCTCTGAGTCATCGAATCCATGCAGGTACAGATTGTCGTACATGGAGCTCTGATCAACCAGCACTGCTGATAAACACCACAGAATATAAATATGTCAGTCCGGCTGCAAATGGAGAGCCAGGAGGCCCAGGAACCCAGCGCCTGCCGATGTCTGTTACAGAGATGCGTAGCCCAGTCAAGAAGCAGAGACAGAGAGCGACAGAGAGAGACGCTGTTCATTCACATCATGGAGTGCAGGTTATCCCCAGAGGCTGCCCAGACCTGGCATTTCTCTGCCTTTCAACTACAGAATAAAAAGCATCCTCTCCTCATCAGGTCCTGATGACACAGCCGGAAAGGGACTCTGTGATTGGCTGAGCTAGACTCCAGTTAGCTGAGAACAGCCTTTGTTCCTCTAGTCTGTATATGAAGAGCCGATGGCAAGGGGGAGAAAGCTTCTTCACCTCCGAAAGTGATTTGATAAATTCCTTCTGCATTAGATAAGCAAGTTATTTTTAGCAATTTGCACAGGGACGTCCGTGTTCAGCCAGTCGTAAATATTCAATTTCGTATCCTTATTTTGACATTATCACCAGAAGATATACAATTAATCTGTCTCTATGTTTTCATGGAAATTACATGCAGAACACGCCTATGGGATATTCCTATTGGTAGGCCAGCTGAAGCATGTAAGCATTTCTATTATTTCAGCTAATTTCACACTTAGCATCATCTTATTTGCATCAACGTGCAGCTCTTTAAAGAGAAAGTGTGACTTCATTAGGGACACACAGGCCCGGTTCAATAAAATAATTAGCACATCACTGTCTCTTTAAGGCTCCAGCATGTTTTTTTTTCCTATGGCTGTGCAGCCCAAGTGCATGTTTTTAAATCTCTGTGTCTTGAGTTGCACACTTTCTAATTAAGGTGCCCTCATCTAAAGCAACAGCCTCTTGTAACGTTCCTTTATTTGCACAATATATCAGTGCCTCTTTATAGAATATTAACTGGAGTTCTTCTTTATTTTAATAGGACACCGTCATCAGAGGTTTCTGGTTTGCAACACACATTTTCTTGTATATTGTCTGTGCCTGCAGAGGAGGTGAGGGGAAGTACTGGTAACAGTGGTGTTCAGTGGTCACTTTCAAAGATAATAACCTCGCTGAGTATAGGTGCAATTTTCTGTATCATTAAGGTGATTCACCTACAGGTACCATTATTGGAACAAAAGAAAAATGAACTAGAATTGGAATTTGAACCATGAAAAGCAATTACAATCTGAACTTGATTTTTTTAAAATTCTTTCATTGGATATGGGTGTTGCTAACTGGGCCAGCATTTGTTGTCCATCCCTATTTGCTCTTGAGAAGGTGGGGATGAGCAGCCATCTTGAATGTTAAGGTCCATGTGGTGTAGGTGCACCCACAGTGATTTTAGGAAGGATTTCCAGCATTTTGACCCAGCAACAATGAAGGAACGGTGATGTAGCACAGTGGTTAGCACTGTTGTTTCACAGCGCCGGGGTTCCAGGTTCGATTCCCGTTTGGGTCACTCTCTGTGCAGAGTCTGCACGTTCTCCCCGTGGGTGCGTGGGTTTCCTCCGTTCTCCCCGGGCGGGATTCTCCGAAGCCGCGCCAGCTGGGAGAATCGGCATTCGCGCCATTTTTTCACGCGACACCGGTCCGACGTTGGCGCGCGATTCTCCGAGGTGCGGAGAATCGCCGCCATTCGTGCCGACGCGTTTGTCGCGCCGCCGGTTGTGGCCCACTATCCGCGGCCGGGCCGCCGATTCTCCGGCCCGGATGGGCCGAGCGGCCGCGCGTAAACGGCCCAGTCCCGCCGGCGCCGTCCACACCTGGTCGCTGCCGGCGGGTACTGGTCGCAAAGTCTTGGGGGAGGGCCTGTGTGGAGGGGGGGGGGCTCCGTTCCCAGGGGGGGCCTCCGATGGGGTCTGGCCCGCGATCGGGGCTCACCAATCGGCGGGGCGGCCACTCTCCCCCCCCCGGGCCTACTTCCTTGTGCGACCGGCCCCAGAACCCCGGCGCCATCTTGGTGAGGGGCCGCGGCACTCCGCGAGGCTACTGCATATGCGTCGGTTGGCACCGGCGCCATTGCGCATGTCATCGTTGGAGCCGGCGCAACTGCGCATGCGCGGATTGCGCGGCGCCCAGTTCGCGCCTGTATCTGCGGCTGGAGTGTCGCGAACCACTCCAGCGCCGTGCTGGCCCCTTCGACGAGGGAACGGCCTGGTCACGCCGTTGTAAAACACGATGGCGGTTGCGACGGCGTGGACACTCTGCCTCCATTTCAGAGAATCCCGCCCCTCATGTCTGCATGGGGCTCCTCCCACAAGTCCCGAAAGACGTGCTGTTAGGTGAATTGGACATTCTGAATTCTCCCTCTGTGTACCCGAACAGGCACCGCAATGTGGCGACTAGGGGATTTTCACAGTGACTTTATTGCAATGTTAATATAAGCCTACTTGTGACAATAATAAAGATTATTATTATATATTTCCAAGTCATGATTGTGCGTGGCTTGATGGGGGATGTGAAGGCGGTGGAGCTCCTAAACACCTTCTTTCCTTGACCTTCTAGGTGGTCGAGGTTGCCAGTTTGAAAGGTGCTGTCGAAGACACCTGGGCGAGCTGTTGCCATGTAGATGGCACACATTGCTGCCACTCTGCATGTGGTGTCGGAGGAAGTGAATGTTTAAGGTGGGCAAGGGGTGGTGCTCAAAGCGGCCTGCTTTGACCTGGATGATGTGGTGCTTGGAGATGCACTCATCCAGGCAAGTGGAGGTCATTGCATCGCATTCCCGCAATGTGCCTTGAATGAAGAAAAGTGACTTGAAATTGATGTTGAACTCGCAGGAGGAAAAGGAATTTGAATCAAAACTGCAAGTGCAGATCATGTGAAGTTATTGTGGTGTGGAAAACATGTCCCCGTGCAAATTGTAACGGAAAGAAATTCTTTACATAACTTCAATGTGTTTGTAGTTTGAGAGCAACAGGTATTTGCTTTATTGTAACTGGTTAACAAGGACATGAAAGAAATATGGCAGAATGCAGCAGTAAGTGATATCCGTGGTCTGTAACGCAACTGTACATGTGAAAGGGTTAATCTGAATATCCTGAAGACGACTAATGCTGTAGTGCTGTTGGTTTTCCATTATCAAGAAGTAACGTTAATCTTTAAAATTTCCCTTTTAAGCAGTGAAATACAAGTTAATTTAAAGTGCCACAGGGTTGTTGGGCTAGGGCTGTCCATTGCATGACATAGGGAAGTTCTAACATAAATTAAAAGTAGATTTAAGGAAAGACATGCTATTGCATGCTGATGCCTAGGTCAAGATTTGCAGGATGGTGGGAGTTTCCCTTCCCCGTCATGTAAAGTGGTGATGAAGAACCAATTCCGGCTGCCACACAGTCATTGAACGCTCCAACGAGCAATTATTGACTGGAGGTTGGACTTCCGCCCCTCAGTCGGGACGAAGTCCTGCCTCAGAGAGCTGCCTGTCAATCTGATTAGCTGGCAGCTCTCTAGTCCGAGAAGCACCAGGAGCTACAATAGACAAGACTGGGACTCCAAACAGTCCCCAGGACCTAAGGGCGGAATTCTCCAACCTGGCACTAAGGGCGTGATTGTCCACTCTCCCTCATGGCGTGGTTTCTGGCAGCAAAGGAGGCCTGCCGTTGGTCTGGATGGGACCTTCCAGTTCAGCTACTGTCAATGCTTTTTAACTGTTGATCACCCCCTCTGCCATCGTCAGTCTGTTGCGGGAGTGGGATAATGCAGTGGGTGGGAAATCACACAAGGGGCGGGATTCTCCAATAATGAGGCCATGTTCCCACGCCGGCATGAAAAGCGGCGCCAACCACTCCGGCGTCAACGGTCCCCGATAATGTGGAATCCTCCCCTTCCTAGGGGGCTAGGTCGGCACCGGAGTAGCCCCTGCAGCTCCAGACGGCGCGGAACGGCCGGCGCGAGTTCGCGCATGCGTGTTATGGCCGGCGTATTTCCGCGCATGTGCGCTGCAGCCGCCGTGATTCCGCGCGGGGTTCCCTTCTCCGCGCCGGCCCCCGGGCAATACCGCGCCGCCCTACAGCGGCCCGGCGCGGAGTGAAATAGGCCCCCACGGAACCAGCCCACCCTTCAATCGGTAGGCCCCGATCGCGGGCCAGGCCACTGTGGGAGCCCCCCACCGGGGTCGGATCCCCGTGCGCCCCCCCCCCCCGCCAGGACGGCCCCCGCAGATTCACGCCAGTGGAACTCGGCCAAACCTGTCGGCCACCCGGCCCATTGGGGCCCAGAGAATCGCTGGGGGGCCCGCTTTCAACGGCCCCCGATCGGCGCAGCGGGAATCCCGTGGGCGCCCGAGAATTGGGAAGCTGGCGTTGGGGCAGCGGGATGGCAGGGCGGGATTCCAGCGTCCCCCAGGGGATTCTCCGACCCAGCGCGGAGTCGGAGAATCCCGGCCATGCGTATCTTCCAATCTCGACCGCAGTAATTCTGGAACTGTATTTTTTTCGCCTAATCCGTGGTGGGGCAGACCTGATGGCATGTAGTCCGCTGTCATCAATGCTTCACGATTGAAGAAGGAAGACGGACCTCCCCAAAAATGAAGGTCAATCCCCGTTAACATCTGAGGTTGGAAGATGAATATTGTACATGCTCCCCTCCCACCCACTGCTCTGGTGTTCCAGGGTCCAGGATTGGAGGCAACGTCCATTCCAAACTCGGGAGACGGACCCAGGTATTGTTCCGGTTTGTGCTGACTTCTATACACCACGTTGCTCCAGACATGTTTTGCACCAGAGTGCTTTCCAGCCGGCATCATGGAGAATTGGGTGTAGGTGGGCCTTCATCTGCATCCCATTAGCAGAATCGATAAATCAGTTTCAGGCCAGCCTCCAGTCTGTTTCCCCATTCTCCATGGTGGGCATCAATGGAAGATAACGTGAGAAGTTAACGCCAGTGTGGAACGCATTCTTGCACTCCCACCATGTTCTCTTCCCTTGCCCGCCATTGAACCTGCTGGTGGGACCAGGGGAGAATTCCATTCCAAGTCCCTGGCGTCCAGGACCAGGGGCGTCATTCTCCGACCCCCCAGAGGGTCGGAGAATGGCCGTTGGCCGCCGTGAATCCCACCCCCGCCGGTTGCCGAAGTCTCCGAAGGGAGAAAAGTCGGCGGGGAGTTAATGTCGCCGCTGCCGTCGGAGAATGGCACGGGTCTGCGCAAGGCAGCCGATTTTCGGCCTGCCGATATTCTCCCTACCGGATGGGCCGAAGTCCCGTCGACGTGATGACCGTTCACGTCGACGTAAATTAAACCTCCTTTTCATCGGCGTGACCCTGTGCTCCAGGTTCACGCCGACCCGTGGAGTGAGTGACGGCCTGGGGGGTTGGCTCTGGGCAGGCGATGGCGTGGCCGCAGTCTGAATGCGTGAGGAGAGGTGTGTCTCGGGTTGTGTGTGTGTGTGTGCGGCGGGGGGGTGGTTAGAGTGGGCTGGGCTCCGGGGGAGTGCCGGGAGGGGGGTCCGTGCCGGGGAGGGGGATGGGAGGTCCGTGCCGGGGAGGAGGTTGCGGGGGGTCCGTGCCGGGGAGGAGGTTGGGGGGGGTTCCGTGCCGGGGAGGAGGTTGGGGGGGGTCCGTGCGGGGGAGGGGGATGGGGGGTCCGTGCCGGGGAGGAGGTTGGGGTCCATGCCGGGGAGGAGGTTGGGGGGGGGGGGGTCTGTGCCGGGGAGGAGGTTGGGGGGGGTCCGTGCCGGGGAGGGGGATGGGGGGTCCGTGCCGGGGAGGAGGTTGGGGGGTCCGTGCCGGGGAGGGGGATGGGGGGTCCGTGCCAGGGAGGAGGTTGGGGGGTCCATGCCGGGGAGGGGGATGGGGGGTCCGTGCCGGGGAGGAGGTTGGGGTCCGTGCCCGGGAGGAGGTTGGGGGGGGTCCGTGCCGGGGAGGGGGATGGGGGGTCCATGCCGGGGAGGAGGTTGGGGTCCGTGCCGGGGAGGAGGTTGGGGGGGGTCCATGCCGGGGAGGGGGATGGGGGGGTCCGTGCCGCGGAGGAGGTTGGGGGGGGGGGGGTCCGTGCCGGGGAGGGGGATGCGAGGGCAAGTGAGTTGGTCCACCTGGCCAGGTGCCAGCCTCCAACAGTTGGACCCATGTGGTCCATGCCACCTGGCTGGGGGGAGGAGGGGATATGGGCAATGATGACATGTCGTCGTTCCCCTCCCCCCCCACCAGGCCATCATGTTTTCCGATCATCCAGCGATGTTGGCCGCCGTGGCGGCAGCCGCTAATGTCTATGTTGCCGTGGATGAGGAGGAGGAGCGTGCCAGAGAGGCAACGCAGGCTGCCGCAGAGGGACAGACGGCAGCCTCCCAGACTGGAAGGACACCTGACCGACAGGACGAGAAGGGGGAGGAGGACGTCGCGGCCCCACGGCAACGGAGGCACCCGAGGGCGCCCCGTGTGTACCGGCCCCGGCAGTCATACCAGGACCTCACGGACTGGGAATGCAGGAGACTCCGGATGAGGCGGGAAACCGTGGCACACATCTGCCACCTGCTGGCACACCTGTCACCGCGTGGCACTGGCGGGGGACACCCTCTCCCCGTGTCCATCAAGGTTACGGTGGCCCTGAACTTTTATGCAACGGGGTCATTCCAGGCACCGAGTGGGGACCTGTCCGGCATATCGCAGACATCGGTGCATCCGGGCAGTGACAGATGCCCAATATGCCATGGCGCACCGCTACATCCGCTTCCTTGTGGACCGGGCCAGCCAAGATGCCCGGGCCGTGGGCTTCTCTGCCGTGGCCGAGTTCCCCATGGTCCAGGGCGCGATTGATGGGATGCACGTCGCCGTGCGGCCACCTGCAGATAACAGGGCCGTGTTCACCAATAGGAAGGGGACCTATTCGATGAACATACAGGTGGTCTGCGACCACCGCATGATGATCCTGCACGTCTGCGCCCGTTACCCAGGCAGTGTACACGACTCATATGTGTTGTCGCAGTCATCCATCCCCGGCATGTACGAGGGACGCCATTCCCGGCTGAGGGGCTGGTTGCTGGGCGATAGGGGCTACCCATTGCGATCGTGGCTGATGACGCCTATACGGAGGCCACGCAATGAGGCGGAGAACCGCTACAATGATGCCCATGTAGCGACAAGGGGAGTGATAGAGAGGTGCTTTGGCATGCTGAAGATGCGTTTCAGGTGCCTGGACCTCTCTGGGGGCACCCTCCAGTATCGGTCAGATAGGGTCGGCCGCATCATTGTGGTGTGCTGCGTCCTGCACAACATAGCCCAGCAGAGGGGCGATGTGCCGCAGGCAGAGGAGGGCGGAGTGGAGGAGCAGCAGGAAGAGGCGCCGTCCTCACCAGATGAGGGGGATGGGGGTAATGGTCAGGGCAGACGGGGTAGACACAGGCGGGTGGCTGTCCACCGTTACCGGCTGGCCCAGCGGGCACGGGACAGACTGATAGACGCCCGCTTCACTGACTAGATGGGCGTGGGAATCGGGTAGTATGGCCACAGACCGCACACCATGGCAACAGCCGACCACCCACACCCCCCACCCATCCACCCACCCAGCACCCTCACCCCCCTCCCCAACCCCACCCACCCCACCCGCAAGCACACCACCCCCCCCCCCCCCATTGCCGATCCACCTGCGGCACAGCGGGCCGGGCTCACACAGTTGCGGGTGGACGCGTGTCTATTGCAGGCCATGGAGGCTGATGACAACCCGCCCTGCGGTGAGCTCCTGGCTCTACATCGTTGGACTATGTCTGACCCACGGCCACATTACCACCATCCACCCGGACCATCCCTGCATGCGGCTGTGACACTGCAGAGCACGGTCCCGTCCTCTGCCCGGGGGATGTTGATGGCGGCCCAGGGGGAAGGGGGCAGACTCACCTGGGGCTGAGGTAAGACCACCCCTCACACACACACTTGCGCTCAACGTACATGACACCCCCGCATGCTTTGGACAGAGCACAAAGGCAGCTTCTGTAGGTGTAACATTGACTTTAATAACCAAACGAGTTCATGCACGTGCCGTAGCCCCTAAAACTCATCTGTGCCCTGCACCCGTGCCAACTTACTCAGTGTCTAATTGTTTGGCCTTACGGGCCCTTTGACTACGTCTACGTGGTTCCCCAGACGGTACAGCAGAACTGGAGGTGGACTCCTGTGATTCCTGCCCTCTGACACTGGATCCCTTTGGCGGCCGTTTCCTGGGGCGTCCTGGCCTAGATGGGCCAGGCTGCGGCCCGGGCGACTGGGATGGCGAGCTGCCAGCCTGTCCTGCCCGTTGCCCACCCGATGCACCTGGGACGGAAGAGGGGGAGACCGAGGTGTCGCGGTGTTCCCGGACCTCCCCTACAGGGGGAGCCGGGACGGACCACACCACCTCCTCCTCCCTCGGGGTGCCCGATGGCCCCCAGGCCTCTACATGGGTGGGGGATGCGAACGGACTGGCCATCCGACGCCCCCCCGGCATCTGGCGCTGCCAGTCCTGGAGGCCCGTGCTGGTATCGACAGGGGTCTGCAGGTTTGCAGCCATGGAGCCCAGGGGGTTGGCAAACCCTGTCTGTGACAGTGCGACGCCGGCTCGCACATGGCCACTGGCGCCGATGCCCTCAGCGATGGCCTGCTGAGACTGGGCCATGGCCTGCAGAGACTGGGCCATGGCCTGCTGAGACTGGGCCATGGCCTGCAGAGACTGGGCTATGGCGTTGAGCGCCTCTGCCATCTGGCGCTGGCACTGGCTCATGGCCTCCTGTGAGAGGGCAGCCATTTCCTGGGCCACAGACGCCGCCTGCACGGAAAGCCCCAGGCCTCGCAAACCGTTCCCCATGTCTGACACCGTCGCACTCATTGCCTCCACCGCGGACGCCCACCCGTGCGGTGTCGGCCTGGGTGGCACGCATGACCGGCACCACTCCCAGCTCCTGGACGCGGGTGGACTCCTCCACCTGCGACTGCAGCTGCCGCAAGCCGGCCGTCACCCTCTTCGCTCGTCTCCGGGTCGGTGGTTGCATCGGATCTATGTGTGGGTGTGGTAACTCAAGGAACCCGGGATCCATCTGGGCGGCAGATGTTCGCTTGGGCTGGTCTGCCCTCCGACCGCCCGGCCCCTCTGCTGCTCCTACCTCCACCTGCTGTACCGGGACGGCTGTGTTGTGCGCACCAGTGAGTGTAGCAGACGCCTCATCACTAAAGTGCCCAACCGAGGTGAGTGTTTCTGCGATGGTGGAGGGTGTTGGTGACAGCAGTGGCGTTGTGTCATGCTCTTCTTCCCACTCTGAGTCCATGGCACTTTGGGGTGGGGGTTCGTCTCCACACATCCACTCTGAGTCATTGTCCGGTATTTCGTCTTCCTGGGTAGTGCTGTCCCGGGTAGGGGTGTCCTGGGCAGTGCTGTCCCGGGTAGTGGTGTCCTGGGTAGTGGTGTCCTGGGTAGTGGTGTCCTGGCTCGGATGTGACGGGGGCCTGTGGCTGCCCCCCTCGTCGCTGGGTGGTCACTCCCGCACGTGACGGGGGTGTCTTCCCCTTTTGCTCCAGGTCTCTCCGTCTCCCGTGGCCTCCGAGGGGCATCCTGCGGGCGTCGCATGCTGGAGGGTCCGGGTCTCTCTGTCTCCCGTGGCCTCCGAGGGGCATCCTGCGGGCGTCGCATGCTGGAGGGTCCGGCTCTCTCTGTCTCCCGTGGCCTCCGAGGGGCATCCTGCGGGCGTCGCATGCTGGAGGGTCCGGGTCTCTCTGTCTCCCGTGGCCTCCGAGGGGCATCCTGCGGGCGGTCTGCATCTGCGGGGATGGGTGCCTGGACGTTTGGTCCTGCGATACACAATGAAGCATGCATGGTTAGACATCAGGCAGTGATCAGGTGATATGGGGGATATAGGGGAGGGGGGATATGGGGACGGGCTGTCGGTGGCTCACTTGCTACTACGCCCCCGACCTCTGCATCAGCAACCTCCCGGTCCTCAGGTCCGCCAGCCAGTTCCTGGGCCCTTTCCTCGTGTTCGGTCAGTGGCCTCTCATCAGTGGGGCCTCCTCCAGTCCTCACATGCTCCCTATTGTTGTGTGCGCGCTTCTCCTGTGGGGGGGAGGGGGTGGCAGGGGTAAAAGGCAACACTGTTAGGCAGGTATATGAATGCACGCCATCGGTTGCGCGTGCATTGCAGAGGTTAAGGTTAGGGATGGATTTACTTGGGGATATGGGGTACGGGGATATGGGGTAGGGGGGATATGGGGGATATGGGGGAGGGGGGATATGGGGAGGGGGATATGGGGGAGGGGGGATATGGGGGATATGGGGGAGGGGGGATATGGGGGAGGGGGATATGGGGGATATGGGGAGGGGGGATATGGGGGATATGGGGAGGGGGATATGGGGAGGGGGATATGGGGGAGAGGGGATATGGGGGAGGAGGGATATGGGGATATGGGGGAGGGGGGATATGGGGGAGGGGGCGATATGTGGGAGGGGGGATATGGGGAGGGGGATATGGGGGAGGGGGGATATGTGGGAGGGGGGATATGGGGGAGGGGGGATATGGGGAGGGGGGATATGGGGGAGGGGGGATATGGGGGAGGGGGGATATGGGGGAGGAGGGATATGGGGGAGGAGGGATATGGGGGAGGGGGGATATGGGGGAGGGGGGATATGGGGAGGGAGGATATGGGGGGACATGGGGGAGGGGGGATATGGGGAGGCTCACCCTGCCTGCTCTGACGAGGTCGTTCACCTTCTTGTGGCACTGGGTGCCTGTCCGTGGTGTCAGGGCCGCAGCGGTGACGGCCTCTGCCACTTCCCTCCACAGATGCCGGCTGTGGCGTGGGGCAACTCTGCGGCCGTGCCCGGGATACAGGGCGTCCCTCCTCTGCTCCACCGCGTCCAGGATCGCCTCCACATCCCGTGACTCGAACCTCGGGGCTGAGCGGCGGCCAGCCATCCAGTCGGGTGTTCCGGTCGGGTGTTCCGGTCGGGTGGGGGGGAGCAGCGTGGCCTTATGAGCCGTCACGCCGTGCGGCGCGTATGACGCTGCACGGCGTGAACCACGTGCGCAAGCGCGGATCCCGTTACGTCGCTGCTAGCCCATTTTGGGCCGGAGACCTTCGACCCATTTTTCCGACGTGACGCAAGTCGGATTTGCGCCGTTTTTTGCGCCGATCGGCGGACTTTCCGCCGAGAACGGAGAATTTCGCCCCAGGTAAGTATGGGAGTATCTGGGTGGAGAGGGGAGGTGAGGCCCAGGTGGTTGGTTGAAGGGACATGAGGGTGTTGGTAGAGAGGCCGAAGGGAGAAGAAGGAGCTCCCAAGGGGCCAGACCTTTTGGGGGTAAACCCATTGTTGAAAAAAGAGGCTTTTGACAGAGGCAACCCCTCCACTTCCCCCCCCGAGGCCTGAGTCGGATCACTTTGACGGCTTCCCTCAGTCCCTGAACGCCTCACCTGAAAATTGACACTGGATGGTAAACAGCCCTTAGGTAATCAGTAATTAACCACCTGCGGGTCACAATTAGAGAAAGGGAGTGTGGGCTGACCTAGGTCACGGCCCTCCCACTTTAGAGTGCAGAGAGCTCGGGATTGCCAGAAGTTGGAAAGCCATCCAAATACTTTTTCGGTCTTCTTTCCTGCCGCTCCCCTCCCCACAGCGCAACCCCCACCCCTCCACCTCCACTTGCAAACATGCTGGCTGTAAAGTTAGTTTAAGAGGAATTTAATCATTTGATAGCAACGTGAGGAAACAGTTCTGCAGAATAAAACATCTTGGCATACATCATCCTTTTTAATTGATACAAAGGATACAGAAACTAGGCCAGAATTATATTTAAAAATCCTGGAGTAACAACTATATGGAACGAGAGTAAAATTATCAATAAGATAATGAAATAAAGGGGTTACCATATTAGCCATATGGAAACAACCAGCTTAACTACAATTATTAATAAGGGTTAAGTGAATTAAATTCTCTATATGGGGAGTTGCATATCATTTGTATAACGGTGTAATGTAAAATTGTGTATATTATCATATAGAGGAAATAAGAGAAATTTATAACAGCCACTTACACTAAAAAACAAAACACTGGAAATCTGAGATAAAAACAGAAATTGCTCGAAAAACTCAGCAGGCCTGCAGCATCTGTGGCGAGAGAAATAGAGTTTATCTTGAGTGCATATGAGTCTCATACGGACTCGAAACATTAACTCGGTTTCTCTCTCCACAGATGCTGACCGACCAGCTGAGCTTTAATAGCATTTTCTAGTTTTGATTGGAAATTATTAAGGTACTGGGCTTAGAGTTGTCACATATTTGAATCGTCAACCAATCCGTTTTGACTATAATGTGACATTTTGAACTATATACATACTATATACTATGTACACTATATGCTTAATAAACCTATGGCAGCTGACTTCAAATTTCAAGGGCCTTGAAGTGTTTGCCAGGCAGACATTTTGGTGCAGTATTGAAGTGCCATTTTTGTTTAATATGCCATGGCACTATTCATAGAAGGGAATGGAGATCTGTGACATTAGCTTTTATTCATCCCGCAGCCTAACCACACCAAAAACAGATTATTTGGTCATTTGAGTCAATACTGTTCTTGGGAACCTTCGGTATACTAAAAAGCTACCATTTGTGTCTAAAATGAGTCAATGGAGTTCAATGAAGTGCTTCAGGGAATTTCCGAGAAACACAACCTGTGCAAAGAATACGCGTCTTCATTCCATCAGTAAAAAAAAGGTGCAAGAGGTTTTAATGATATGACAGAATTGTCCCCTAACTGCTAAAGAGTCATCATTAATGGTTGTGAGATCTCCAGCAGGCATTCTAAAGCAAGTCACTCAGTTGTATGAAACTGCTACAAAATCAACGAAAAGGAGAGAAACCGGACGGACCATCTGGCATCGACATAGGACTGGAAACAACAACGAACCTGTCGACCCTGCAAAATCCACCCTGCTAACGCATCAGAACTAAGCTCTGCAGTCCTACCACATCAAGCCATGAATGGTGGTGGGCAATTAAACAACTCACTGGAGGAGAAGGATTCACAAATATCCCCATCCTCAATGATGGAGGAGCCCAGCACATCTGTGCAAAAGACAAGGCTGAAACATTCGCAACAATGTTCGGTCAGAAGTGCCAAGTGGATGATCCATCTTGCTCTCCTTCAGAGGTCCCCGGCATCACAGATGTCAATCTTCAGCCAATACGATTCACTCCATTTGATATCCAGAAAAGGCTGAAGGCACTGGATATTGCAAAGGCTGTGGGCCCTGACAATATCCTGGCAATAGTACTGAAGACTTGTGCTGCAGAACTTGCCGTACCCCTAGCCAAGCTGTTCCAGTACAGCTACAACGCTGGCATCTATCCGGCGATATGGAAAGTTACACAGAGTGTCCTGTACACAAGAAACAGGACAAATGCAACCCAGCCAATGACCACCCTATCAGTCTATTCTCCATCATCAGTAAAGTGAGGGAAGGAGTCTTCAGCAGTGCTATCAAGCGGCACTTACTCAGCAATAATCTGTTCATGGACGCTCAGTTTGGGTTCTGCCAGGGTCACTCAGCTCCTGGCCTCATTACAGCCTTGGTTCAAACATGGACAAAAGAGCTAAATACCTGAGGTGAGAGTGACTGCCCTTGACATCAAGGAAGCATTTGACTGAAGTCTGTCCACCATCTACAAGGCATCAAGGAGCCCTAGCTAAACTAGTGTCAATGGGAATCAGGGGGAAAACTCTCCACTGGTTGGAGTCATACCTGGCACAAAGGAAGATGGTTGTGGTGGTTGGAGGTCATTCATCTCAGCTCCAGGACATCACTGCAGGAGTTCCTCAGGGTAGTGTCCTAGGCCCAACCATCTTCAGCTGCTTCATCAATAGCCTCCCTTCAGTCATAAGTTCAGAAGTGGGGATGTCGCAGATGACTGCACAATGTTCAGCAACATTTGCGACTCCTCAGATAATGAAGCATATAATTAAACCATCACCCTATGATATTCAATGGCATTACCATCGCTGAATCCCCCACAAACAAAATCCTGGGGGTTACCATTGATCAGAAACTGAACTGGACTAGCCATATTAATACCGTGGTTACCACGGGAGGTCAAACACTTGGAATCCAATGGCAAATATCTCACCTCCTGACCCCACCCAGGTCTGTCCATCATCTACAAGGCACAAGTCAGGAGTGCAAAGGAATGCTCTCCACTTGCCTGGATGGGTGCAGCTCCAACAACACTCAAGAGGTTCGACAGTATCCAGGACAAAGCAGCCCACTTGATTGCTCCTCCTTCCACAAACATTCAAACCCTCCACCACCAACAAACAGTGGCAGCCGCATGCACCATCTACAAGATGCACAGCAGTAACTCACCAAGGTTCCTTAGACTGCACCTTCTAAACCCACGACCACTACCATCTGGAACAGGGTTTTTTTAAAGTAGGGGTCGCGACCCACAGGTGGGTCGTCGGGTGGTGTCAGAAGTGTCGCAGAGTGCAGGGTCACAAAAAAATGTGAACGGTAAGGACCTGAATGAAAGAGGGCAGATAAAGAACAACGTATGTAATTTGAAGTTTCCTCAAGAAATTAGAGAATAGATCAGGAGCGAGGCTGATGCTGCAATTGATTGTACAGGAGAGTTGAAGGCAGGGTATGTGGGCTACAGAGGGAAGCAGATATACTTTTTTGGTCATTCTCAGCAAAGTCGCGCGTTGGTTAGGCCACATTTGGAATACTGTGTCCAATTCTGGTCGCCACACTACCAGAAAGACGAGGAGGCTTTGGAGAGAGTACAGAAAAGGTTTACCAGCATGTTGCCTGGTATGGGGTTATTAGCTATGAGGGGAGATTGAATAAACTGGGATTGTTCTCCCTAGAGAGACAGAGGCTGAGGGGCAACCTGATAGAAGTTTATAAAATTATTAGGGGTATAGATAGGGTGAACAGTTGGAGACTTTTTCCCAAGGCGGAAATAACAATTACAAGGAGGCACAAGTTCAAGATGAGGGAGGATAGGTTCAGTGGAGATGTGCAGGGAAAGATTTTTACAGAGGGTGGCGGTGGCCAAGTGAGGTGTTTCCAGCAGATACATTAGTGACCTTTAAGACTTATCCAGTTGGGTACATGAACAGACGGGGTATAGAAGGGTACAGGCGTTTGGTCTAGATAGGACACGTGATCGGTGCAGGCTTGGAGGGCTGAAGGGCCTGTTCCTGTGCTCTATTGTTCTTTGTTATCAATCATCCCGATTATAGAACTGGTACAGGAGAGCGCGGCCATAATGTATTTGAAAGTGCGCCTGTTGCTAATCAGAAAAGAGCAGGTGGGAGAGTTGCTACCATTGCAACAGTCACATTAGAATTGCCAGGGTTTGAGTTAAAATGATCCATTACATTCGGACGGCCAACACCCAATTGGGATAATCCATCCGGCTTGGACCAGATTTCTCATCATGTGCAATAAATCCAGGTGAAGAAAAAGTGAATTAACCTCCGCTCCAGTCTCATTTCCAGGTGGCAGATATTCTTCGGTGGTCATCATATTCCAAAGGCAAGGAATAAAGGCCGGGTTGGAGAATCCCCAGGGGGCGGCGTGAATCCCGCCCCTCCGCCGGCTGCCGTATTCTCCGGCATCGGTTTTCGGACCGGGGTGGGGATTACGCCGTGCCGGTCGGGGGCCGTTGGCAGCGCCCCCCCCCACCCCAGGCACCGATGGGCCGAGCGGCCGCCCGTTTTCGGCCAGTCCCGCCGGTGTGAGATGGACATGGTCCATCACGGCGGGACCTGGCTTGTCGGCCGTGTACCGGAATCCGGGGGGGGGGGCGCGGTCGGAGTGGATCGCGCTGCTCTTGGTGCTGGAGCCGGGCCATCCAGCCTGTAGCGGGAGAATCCTGCCCAAAGACTCCAACACCGATTCATGCACGGTAGCGCAGTGGTTAGCACTGTTGCTTCACAGCACCAGGGTCCCAGGTTCGATTCCCAGCTTGGGTCCCTGTCTGTGTGGAGTCTGCACGTTCTCCCCGTGTCTGCGTGTGTTTCCTCCGGGCGCTCCGGTTTCCTCCCACAAGTCCCGAAAGACGTGCTGTTAGGTAATTTGAACATTCTGTATTCTCCCTCTGTACCTGAACAGGCGGCGGAATGTGGCGACTCGGGGCTTTTCAAGTAAGCCTACTTGTGACAACAAAGATTATTATTATTATCAACATGCACCAGTTCCATTCTTTGAAAAACCCTGACCAGAGCAGAGAAAGAATAATGGCACGGCATTGATTCACTTCATTCAAAAAGCTGTTGTGAATAACATCTGTGTGGTTGGATGTTTTTCTAATCGACCAACTTATTATACATGATATTGGAACTACACATTGAGTATCCTGCGGGCACAGTGGCCTCACAGCGTTAGGGAGTTGGGTTCAATTCCGGCCTTGGGCAGCTGTCTGTGTTGAGTTTACACCCCGTTTCTGGGTTAGGTGGGGTTACGGGGACAGGGTGAGAGAATGGGCCTAGGTATAGTGCTCTTTCAGAGGGTCAGTGGCAGATTCGATGGGCTGAATGCACTCCTTCTGAACTGTAGGAATTCTATTCTTAAATTCTAACAACTGCGTGCAACACTGTTGCAAGGGACCAAAATCTGAATATCCTGCGTCCAGAAAGCATTCATAGTCTTTACATGTATTTTGTCATTTTTAAAACTGGATTGCTTTAATATATGAAGTCTTATTTTTCAGTGTAAGCTCCTGACCTCATTACAGTCTTGGTTCAAACATGGATAATACAGCTGAACTCCAAAGTTGATGTGACATCAAGGCAGCATTTGACCGAGTATGGCATCAAGGAGCCCTAGCTAAACTGGAGTCAATGGGAATCGGGGGGAAACTCTCTACTGGTTGGAGTCATACCTGGCACAAAGGAAGATCACAGAATCACAGAATAATAGTGCAGAAGAGACCCTTCAGCCCATCAAGTCTGTCCCATTTGCCAGCACTTGGCCCATAGCCTTAAATGTTATGACATGCCAAGAGCACAACCAGATACTTTTTAAAGGATGTGAGGCAACCCACCTCTACCACCCTCCCAGGCAGTGCATTCCAGACCGTCACCACCCTCTGCGTAAAAACGTTTTTCCTCAAATCCCCCAGAACCTCCTGCCCTCACCTTGAACTTGTGTCCCCTCAAGGGGGGTAGAGACAACCCCGGCAGTTATAGACCGGTGAGCCTCACGTCTGTTGTGGGTAAAGTCTTGGAGGGGATTATAAGAGACAAGATTTATAATCATCTAGATAGGAATAATATGATTAGGGATAGTCAGCATGGCTTTGTGAAGGGTAGGTCATGCCTCACAAACCTTATCGAGTTCTTTGAGAAGGTGACTGAACAGGTAGACGAGGGTAGAGCAGTTGATGTGGTGTATATGGATTTCAGTAAAGCGTTTGATAAGGTTCCCCACGGTAGGCTATTGCAGAAAATACGGAGGCTGGGGATTGAGGGTGATTTAGAGATGTGGATCAGAAATTGGCTAGCTGAAAGAAGACAGAGGGTGGTGGTTGATGGGAAATGTTCAGAATGGAGTTCAGTTACAAGTGGCGTACCCAAGGATCTGTTTTGGGGCCGTTGCTGTTTGTCATTTTTATCAATGACCTAGAGGAGGGCGCAGTAGGGTGGGTGAGTAAATTTGCAGACGACACTAAAGTCGGTGGTGTTGTCGACAGTGCGGAAGGATGTAGCAGGTTACAGAGGGACATAGATAAGCTGCAGAGCTGGGCTGAGAGGTGGTAAATGGAGTTTAATGTAGAGAAGTGTGAGGTGATTCACTTTGGAAGGAATAACAGGAATGCGGAATATTTGGTAATGGTAAAGTTCTTGGAAGTGTGGATGAGCAGAGGGATCTAGGTGTCCATGTACATAGATCCCTGAAAGTTGCCACCCAGGTTGATAGGGTTGTGAAGAAGGCCTATGGAGTGTTGGCCTTTATTGGTAGAGGAATTGAGTTCCGGAGTCATGAGGTCATGTTGCAGCAGTACAAAACTCTGGTACGGCCGCATTTGGAGTATTGCGTACAGTTCTGGTCACTGCATTATAGGAAGGACGTGGAGGCTTTGGAGCGGGTGCAGAGGAGATTTACCAGGATGTTGCCTGGTATGGAGGGAAAATCTTATGAGGAAAGGCTGATGGACTTGAGGTTGTTTTCGTTAGAGAGAAGAAGGTTAAGAGGAGACTTAATAGAGGCATACAAAATGATCAGGGGGTTGGATAGGGTGGACAGTGAGAGCCTTCTCCCGCGGATGGAAATGGCTAGCACGAGGGGACATAGCCTTAAACTGAGGGGTAATAGATATAGGACAGAGGTCAGAGGTAGGCTCTTTACGCAAAGAGTGGTGAGGCCGTGGAATGCCCTACCTGCTACAGTAGTGAACTCGCCAACATTGAGGGCATTTAAAAGTTTATTGGATAAGCATATGGATGATAATGACATAGTGTAGGTTAGATGGCTTTTGTTTTTTGACTTCCCATGTCGGTGCAACATCGTGGGCCGAAGGGCCTGTACTGTGCTGTATCGTTCTATGTTCCATGTTCTATGTTCTATAACTGACCCTTCAACTAAGGGGAACGGCGGTTCCCTATCCACCCTGTCCATGCCCCTCATAATCTTGTCCACAAAAATCAGGTCACCTTTCAGCTTTTTCTGCTCCAGTAAAAACAACTCAAGCCTGTCCAACCTCTCGTCGTAACTTAAATGTTCCATCCCAGGCAACATCCTGGTGAAGCGCATCTGCACCCGCTCCAGTCCAATCACATCCT
The DNA here is from genome assembly GCF_047496885.1 of Scyliorhinus torazame. NCBI lineage: Eukaryota > Metazoa > Chordata > Chondrichthyes > Carcharhiniformes > Scyliorhinidae > Scyliorhinus > Scyliorhinus torazame. The sequence goes on along the minus strand of NC_092708.1, from coordinate 42,918,819 downwards.
TCCAAAATGTGGTGACCAAAATTACACACAGTACTCCAGGTCTCATCAAAGTTCTATATAACTCCACATGACCTTCCTGCTTTTGTAATCTGTGCCTCGATTGATAAAGGTAAGTGTCTCATAAGCCTTTTTCACTACCCTAGCAACCTGCCCTCCGGCCTTCAGAGATCTATGGACACACACACCAAGGTCCCTTTGTTGCTTGGAACTTCCCAGTGTCAGGCCATTCATTGAATACTTCCTTGTCAAATTACTCCTTCCAAAGTGTCTCACCTCACACTTTTCAGGGTTACGTTTTCTGCTCATTTGACCAGCCCATCTATATCTTCTTGTAACCCAAGACACTCAACTTCACTGTTAACCACCTGGCCAATGTTTGTGTCATCCACAAACTTACTGATCCTCCCCCCTGTACATAGTGATCTATATTGTTTAGTTAAATGACGAATAGTAGGAGACCCAGCACAGATCCCTGTGGTACACAACTGGACACTAGCCTCCACTCACTAAAGCAACGGTAGCATTGTGGATAGCACAATTGCTTCACAGCTCCAGGGTCCCAGGTTCGATTCCGGCTTGGGCCACTGTCTGTGCGGAGTCTGCACATCCTCCCCGTGTGTGCGTGGGTTTCCTCCGGGTGCTCCGGTTTCCTCCCACAGTCCAAAGATGTGCAGATTAGGTGAATTGGCCATGATAAATTGCCCTTAGTGTCCAAAATTGCCCTTAGAGTTGGGTGGGGTTACTGGGTTATGGGGATAGGGTGGAGGTGTTGACCTTGGGACGGGTGCTCTTTCCAAGAGCCGGTGCAGACTCGATGGGCCGAATGGCCTCCTTCTGCACTGTAAATTCTATGATGAACCATCTGCCATCACCCTCTGCATCAATTTGCCTTGTATCCCATTGGCATTTGCCGTCTTTATAAGTCTCCTATGTGGGAAATCCATGTAAACAATATCAACTGCACTATCCTTATCTACACACCTAGGCATATGTTCAAAAAATTCAATCAAATTTGTGAAGCATGGCCTCCCTCTGACAAAGCCATGCTGACTATCCCTGATCAAACCTTGCCTCTCCAAGTGGAGATAGATTCTCTCCTTCAGAATTTTCTCCAATAGTTTCCCTACCACTGACGTGAGATTCACTGGCCTGTAGTTTCCTGGCTTATCCCTTTAAGCCTTTCTTAAATAGTGGGAGCACATTAGCTGTTCTCCAGTCCTCAGGCACCTCCCAGAGAAGGGAGGAATTACAAATTTGGATCAGAGCCCCTGCAACCTCTTGCCTTGGTTCCCACAGCATCCTAGGACACAATTCATCTGAACCTGGTGACTTAGCCACTTTTAAGCCTGCCAACACCTCCAATACCTTGTCATTCCCTCTGACAATTTGCTCAAGAACCTCACAGTCTCTCTCCCCAAGTTCTATATATACCGTCTCATTCTTTTGGGTGAAGATAGAAATGAAGGATTCATTCAACACCCTACCAATATCGTCTGGCTCCACCCACAGATATCCCTCATGGTCCTTAATGGGCTCTACTCTTTCTCTGGTTATCCTGTTCCCATTGATATACTTATAGATTTTCCTTACTTTTACCAGAGCTTTCTCATAACCCCTCTTTGCTCGCCTTAATGCTTTCTTAAGCTCCATCCTGCACTTTCTGTACTCCACTAATGTCTCCATTGATTTGCTCCCCTTGTACTGGCCAAAAGCCTCTCTTTTCCTTCTCATCCTATCCTGAATGTCTCTTATCATCCACGGTTCTCTGAATGAGTGTGATTGTTGGAGATCAGTCACCTCAGTCCCAGGACATCACTGCAGGCGTTCCTCAGGGCAGTGTCCTAGACCCAGCCATCTTCAGCTGCTTCATCAACGACTTTCCTTCCAGCATAAGGTCAGATATGGGGATGTTCGCTGATGACTGCACAACGTTCGGCACCATTCGCGACTCCGCAGACACTGAAGCAGTCCACATTCAAATGCAGCAAGTCCTGTACAATATCCAGGCTTGGGCTGACAAGTGGCAAGTAACGTTCGCACCACACAAAACCGATGACCAGTTAGAAGGGCAAGGGTAGCAGATACATGAGAACACCACCACCTGTCACTGCCTCTGTCTGGATTGGACTCTCGCTTCCAGACAAGGGTTTCTTTTACAGTGGGGGGGGCTTCCTGACAGGTTTCCCTTTTCTGGGGTCTGTGTGTGGGTTCCCCCTATCTAGGGGGTCTCAATGGGAGGTCCCCCTTTCTCTGGTCTTTGTGGGGGTTACCCTATATAAGGGGTCTCTCTGGGGGAGGCGGGGTAGGTCACCCCTGTAATTGGGGGATGGGGGGGATCCAGGAATTTCGGGAGTGGGGGGGGCTGATTTGCGATGCGGGGAGGGGCGGACTGCATTGCGATAGGGGGGGTTTGCCCATTTAAAATGGCGGCGCAATAGCAGGATTCTCTCAGGAAACGCTCGTAATCCTATCCATGCACAAGTCTGCATGGCTGAGGATTGGGAACCGCTTCGTGATTTGGAAGCACAAATCACGTGCAATTGACCTCCAGTAGAACATAGTCTGCCAAATGGAGCCTTTCTCCCTTTTTGAACAGGGGCATTACATTTGCCTTTTTCCAATCCACTGGAACCTTTCCAGAATCCAGGGAATTTTGGAATATAAGGTGGAAATTTGTCAGTGTCAGGCTCCGACTAAAAACCGGGGTCTACCTCTCCAGATGCACTGCCAGTTTTCAGACCAGACCTTGAGCCACTCTGACAAAAGAATATCAGGGGGCGTGGTTTACACTGTCAGCCCGGCATGGTGGGACCAGATAGAGCCGGCAAGGCCGGCTCCACAGAGAATGGGCACCATCTTCAAAGGACGCCCAGATCAGAACTGACGTTAAACCCTTCACAGCACCCCCCACAATTATCGGGAGCTCTCCTACACCCCTACGTCACAATTATTAGGGGTTTACCCCACCCCACAAGACCCACTCCCCCCCATCACTACAAGGTCCCCCCCTCAATGCCTACTCCTCCCCCCCCCCTTCAGTGCAAGCATCCCCCGTCACTGCCAAGTCCCCCCTTCAAAGGACTCAACACACACACACCCACACATAATGGGAACCCACCCTAATTGGGATCCCCAGCACTGCTCCCTGCTACAAATTGGCAGAGGCCAGCACTGCCAACCTGGCTGTGCCAGGGAAGTGCCAATCCGTACCAAGGGGCAGTGTCCAGGCATGCCCCTATTCCCTACCAGTGCTCTAGTGACCTTGGCAACCCCGGTGGGAACTCCTTGTCTGTTTCCCGTCTTCGCAAAGCAGTGGTAAACCTTGCTGATGTGACAACACATCGCCAAAGTTTGAACATTCAGTGAGGGGGGGTCTGTGCATGTAGGCCATTCGCGACTATGTAAATTCGCCAGCGAGGGACTGGGAAAATCGGGAAACGAGATCTTGTCGGTGAGAATCTCATTTTCCGACTCTTGCAAGATTTTGCATCCGTGTCCCCGTTTTCACCAATAGCTAATGTCTTCTCTATCTCAGCTGCCACTTCCTTTAAGACCCTAGGATGGAATACATCATGCCCTGGGGACTTGTCTGCTTTAATCCTAATAGTTTGCTCAGTACTTTTTCCCTAGTGATGGCAATTGTTTTAAGTTCCTCCTTTTCAACAACGTCAGCATTACCTGTTATTATTGGGCTGGTTCTATTGTCCTCCACCGTGGAAACCGAGGCAAAATATTGATTTAACTCCCCAGTCTCATCCTCTGAGGACCAACGTTGACTTTAGCTACTCTCTTCCTTTTTATATACTTATAGAGTCTTTTGCTATACATTTTATATTTTGCTTGAGATTTCTTTCAAAGTTTACCTCTTTTTATTATTTTTTAGGAATCCTTTGTTGGTCTTTAAACGTTTCCCAATCCTCCAGCCTGCCACTGCCCTCTGTGCCTTAGCTTTTGCCTTTATGTTATCTTTTAATAATCATCATCAAGACCACCTGCTTCCAGCTGTGTAGTGTTGCCCATCTTTGTCCCTGCCTCAGCTCACCAACAGCTGAAATACTCAGTTACGGCCTTGCCACATCCAATGCTCTCCTGCCCGGCCTCCCAATTTCGATCAACTGTGAACTTGAGCTCATCTGGAACTCTGCTCCCATATCCTAACTCGCATCAAGTCCATGTGCTTGCTGACATACCTTAACAACCGATACAGCAACAACTCAACTTTAAAAGTTTTATCCTCATTTTCAAATCCTCCGTGACTCCCCCCCCTCACGATCAGTTTAATCTCCTCCAGCCATAAAAACCTCTTGAGATCTTTATGTTCTTATCATCTGGCCTGTGACGCATTGTCATTTGAATTTGAATCACTCCAGCACTCCACCATCATTGTCAAGCCCTAGGCTCTGGAATTCCCTCCCTAAACCATTCCACCTCTCCATATTTCTCTCCTCCTTTAAGATGCTTCTTAAAAGCTATCTCTTTGACTCACCCTTTGTTTGCCTGCCCCAATGTTTCCTTATGTGGCTCGATGTGAAATTTTGTTTGATAACTCCTGTGAAGAACCTTTTGGATATTTTATTGAATTAAAGGTGTTATATAAATTGAAGTTGTTGTTCTAGTGTGTACAGGGTTTTTAAATGAAGGATATAACATCCCTATGAATGTATATTATTAATACAAAGTCCTGGCCATTATTTTTGTGGCCCTTTTTGAACCTGAAGAAAACAATGTTTTCGGGAACATTAGTTACAAATGAAACCTGAGGTTAAAGAACTGCTCTTTGTAGATGGGTCCTTCAGCATTGGTATCCCAAACTTTTTTAAAGGTTTAGGTTAACGTTTTTTATTCGTTCATGGGATGTGGGCACCGCTGGCTGGGATAGCATTTATTGCCCATCCCGACAGATTTCCTTCCCTAAAGGACATTATTGAACCAGATGGGTTTTTGCGACAATGGTTTCATGGTCACCTTTAGACTTTTAATTCCAGATTTTTATTGAATTCAAATTTCACCATTTGCCATGGCGGGATTCGAATCCTGGTCCCTAGAGCGTGATTCTGGGTCTCTGGATTACTAGTCCAGAAACAATATCACTCTGCCATTGCCTCCCCTCTTACTGAGTTAGGAAAGGGTTCAAGTGTGCACCTTCTCACTAAGACAACTGAACAATGACATAATTTGGCCTTTTTTGATGCATATATATGCACATCATATCAATCAGACACTGTTGTGTCGGGTGCAATTAAGTATTTGTTCAGAGTTGACTTTGATTACAGGAATGGAAAGAGAGACAACAGAAATTCTGGTAATACATTGGTGACTGGAATTAAAAACAAAGATACTATATTAATAAGATTGTTCTTCTTACTCCAACAATCTAAGGATGAGTTTAAGTCCTGTTAACTATAGTACAGCTACATGAAGGATGACAGAAAGACTTTATGCAATGAGAGGTTTCCTATATCCATTTGCAACAACCCCATTCCAATAGAGTATCCTTACAGTTTTGCAGGAAATGTCAGGAAAAGCTTTACAAATGCATTTATGATGCTACTGTCTACCGAAATTCATGGACTCAGTGTGATTTCACTGGAGTAATTCAATTTGTACTCTGCACAAGAATAAAAAATGTCTCAGTTATATTTCATCCACGTGATCTCCCTTAAAAGCCTATTGATTTTCAACTCAGCACCGATCTATTAATAGCAATTTTTTAGAAACTTTCATATATCCATTTAAAAGTACACAAGGAAATCAACTTCCACAACCAGCACAATGAACCTACAGAGATTCTGAGAAAAGTGTTTTGGGGCATCAGCTCACCAATATCAAGAGTAAAGTGTAATGATGTCAGCGAGAAGATCACAATGGAGGTAACAATTCACAGTAGACAGACAGAAAGCCAAGAAGCCAAAATCTACACAGCAAATCAGACTCTAGCGTGACAACAGTGGATTTGGCCTTCAAACTTACATATTGGGCGGGATTCTCCGAACCCCCGCCGGGTCGGAGAATGGCCAGGGGGCGGTGTGAATCCCGACCCGACACAGGCTGCCGAATTCTCCAGCGCCGGGATTTTGGCGGGGGCAGGAGTCGCGCCGTGCGGGTCGGCAGCCGCTGGCAGCCGCCCCTCCCGACGATTCTCCGCCCCGCGATGGGCCGAGCGGCCGCCCATTTTTGGCCGGTCACGCCGGCGTAAATCAAACCAGGTCCCTACCGGCGGGACCTGGCTCTGCGGGCGGCCTGCGGAGTCCTCGGAGGTGCTCGGGGAGGCACGGGGGGATCTGGGGATGCCCCCATGGTGGCCTGGCCCGCGATCGGGGCCCACCGATCCGCGGGCGGGCCTCTGCCGTGGGGGCACTCTTTCCCTCCGCGTCGGCTGCTGTCAACCTCCGCATGGCCGGCGTGGAGAAGAACACCCCTGCGCATGCGCTGGGATGACGCCAGCACACGCTGGCGCTCCCGCGCATGCGCCACTCGCGCCGGCCGGCGGAGGCCCTTCGGCGCCGGTGGGCGGGGCGCCAAGCTCTTCCGCGCCAGCTGGCGCGGCACCAACTCCACCGGCACCAGCCTAGCCCCTGAATGTGCAGAGGATTCCGCACCTTCCGGGCAGCCCGACGCCGGAGTGCTGCACGCCACTCCTCAGCGCCGGTACGGCCTGCCCGGCCAGGTAGGGAAGAATCCCGCCCCACGACTCACGAATTTGACTGAGTTTTTTGAAGGAGTAAACAAGAAGGTAAATGAGGGCAGTGCAGTCGATGTTGCCTACCTAGACTTTAGCAAGGCCTTTGACAAGGTACCTCCTGGTAGGTTGTTGCATAAGGTTAAATCTCACGGGATCCAGGGTGAGGTAGCCAATTGGCTTGGTGACCAAAGCCAAAGGGTGGTTGCAGAGGATTGTTTTTCAAACTGGAGGCCTGTGACCAGCGGTGTGCCTCAGGGATCGGTGCTGGGTCCACTGTTATTTGTTATTTAGATCAGTGATTTGGTGAGAATTTAGGAGACATGGTTAGTACTTTTGCAGATGTCATCAAGATTCGTGGCATAGTGGACAGTGAAGAAGGTTATCTCGGAAAGCAAAGGGATCTTCATCAACTAGTCCAGTGGGCCGATGAATGGCAGATGGAGTTTAATTCCGATAAATGTGAGGTGATGCATTTTGGTAGATCTAATCGGGGCAGGACCTACTCAGTTAATGGTAGGGAGCTGGGGAGAGTCATATAACAAAGAGATCTAGGAGAACAGGTTCATAGCTCCATGAAGGTGGAGTCGCAGGTGGACAGGGTGGTGAAGAAGGCATTCGGCGTGCTTGGTTTCATTGGTCAGAACATTGAATACAGGAGTTGGGACGTCTTGTTGAAGTTATACAAGACATTAGTATGGCCATTCTTGGAATACTGTGTACAGTTCTGGCCACACTATTATAGAAAGGATATTATTAAACTAAACTAAAAAGAGTGCAGAAAAGATTTACTAGGATGCTAGTGGGACTTGATGTTTGAGTTATAAGGAGAGGCTGGATAGATTGGGACTTTTTTCCCTGGAGCGAAGGAGGCTTAGGAGTGATCTTTTGGAGGTCTATAGAATAATGAGGGGCATAGATAAGGTAGATAGTCAACATCTTTTCCCAAAGGTTGGGGTGCCTAAAACTAGAGGGCATAGGTTTAAGGTGAGAGGGGAAAGAAAGAAAAGGGTTCAGAAGGGCAATTTTTTCACACAGAGGATGGTGAGTGTCTGGAACGGTAATAGAATTTTGTCTTTTAAAAAGCATTTAGACAGCTATATGGGAAAGCTGGGGAAAGAGGATGATGGGCCAAATGCGAGCAATTGGGACTAGCTTAGTGGTAAAACTGGGCGGCATGGACAAATTGGGCCAAAGGGCCTGTTTCCATGCTGTAAACCTCTATGACTCTAAGTCTATTTTGTGGCACTTTATCAAATGCCTTTTGGAAGTCCATGGGCTGGATTCTCTGTCCCGCCACGCCAGATTTCTGTTCCAGTACACTGGTGGAACGCTCCATTTCGCTGGTCAATGTGGTTTCCCATTGTGGGAGCAAAATGGAGCATCCCCACGGCGGAGAATCCAGCCCCACGTATACCAGAACGACAACAGTACCCTGATCAATCCTCTCTTTATCTCATCTTTGGCTTGTTGGTTTTCTGCCTGTCAAAAAACTCAAACAAGCCAGTTAAACATGATTTTCCCTTGGAAATGCATGCTGTCGTTTTTTAGTTAACCTTCATTTGCCCAATTGACTATTCATTTTGTCCAAGGTTATTGCTCATAAAGGCTTCCCCATTATCAAAGTTAAACTGATTAATTGCCTGTAGTTAGTTGCTACTGGGATGGTGTGGGAATAGGGTGGAGGTGTGGGCTTAGGAGAAGATAGGTTTCTAAGATAAGTGAATGAGATGTGGGGCGGGGATTCAGGCATTGGCAGAGGGTGTTACGGACATCGGTGCCTCCTCCACCTCCTCCTCCCTGACGGAGCCCATAGGGCCCTGGGGTCTCCATGGGAGGAAGAGGCAGCTGGAGTGAGCTCCAGAGGCCCCTGTCATCTGACTCTGCCAGCCCTGGCGGTTCCCCATTGTCTACATGATAGTGTCGACGCCCTCAGTGATGCTCCTCAGTGACTGGAACAGGCTCTGCAGCGCCTCAGCAATGGGGGAGGGGGAGGGAGAGAGAGACTCCGGGTGGCACGGCTCCATCGGATGGCGATCCTGTGAGACAATGGACATGTGGTCAGTGAGAGGGTAGGATCATTTTGGCTGACCTGAACTTAGGTCATCATGGTGAAGGGGCACAGCGAATCCTCACCTCTGTGGCACAGGCCGACCTGCTCTCCAGGGCCCATTCCTCATAGGGGGCGAGGATTCTGATCTCTGGGACTCCTTCCCCCATCTTGGCCCTTCCCCGCTTACTATGGGCTATCTTCTCCTGCGGAGACAAAGAGAAGGCAGGCTTGATGGGTCAGGGGTCTATAGCAGGTGGCATGTGTGGGCACCGCACTGGACATGAAGTGGGTGTGTTGGTGGGAACCAGTGGGTTCTGAGGAACAAACTTGAAGATTGGATGGGACGGGTACGAGGTGTCAGCCAATGATCTATGGGGGGGGGGGGGGGGGGGGGGGGGAGTTGGAATTTGAGGGGTGTCAGGCGGAACTGATGCCAGCAGAGAGGTGGTAACTTACCCTTGCGGCTCAGTGGAGGTCGGTGGTCTCCTACCGACATTGGACAGCCGGCCTCCTGGTCATGCTGCCTGAACTGACAGCCGCTGCCTTCAAGGTGACATTGCTGATTCTACTGCTGGTCCTCCGACCACCTTGGGGGAACAGAATGTCCCGCCTCACATCCACAGCGTCGGGAAGCCTGGCCAGGAGGAGCTGGTTTGCGCGCTGTCATGCTTATGTGTTGACACGGAGTGAGTGGTGAGGGAGCATTTAAAAGGAGCTCCCCCTTGTCAGCGGCGAGACGCTGAGGTGCGAGGCGGACGAATCAGGTGGCGAGGCAGCTAGTAATGGCGAGAAGCTCATTTTCGGCACTAAGTGGCCTTGAATACGGGCTGCGATCTTGTCAACGCTGCCGTCGAGAAACACACTGCCAAACATGCCCAAAATGACACTTAAAAATGTTCCCATTGAATCGCACCTACATAACTCACAAAATGTTTCAATTTAGTCACCGTTCTCCATAACCATAAGTGAACTGTGATGGATGTCTCCCACCTTTTGTTTGACTCATGGGAACACTGTCGTCTTGGCCCAATTATCTGAGATAGTCACAGATTGTTTTCTAAAGTACAATTTATACATATACATTTTGCAACAATTGACTCGCATATCCAAAATAAGCTCCCCTCGGATGGCACCATCCTTGATTACGCAGCGACGATGATATTCTGTCGGGAACGATTGCGGTTCACTGCTGACAGCCAGGGGTACGATAAGAAATCATACAATACGTTACCAAAGGTTCGGTGAACAAATCGAGGAGGATTTCACTTCAGAGGAATGGATTTTGAGGATTCCGTACCACCAAACGGGTTCGCAGACAAGTGTACGGACATAAAACGAGCCAGCTGCAGTTTTTTGTCCTATAATTCCTGGATTAAAGGCGTGGCTCGCAGCATGGACCCCGGAAAATTTGCTCAAATCTGCCCGAGGGGAAGGCAACAGCGCGCGAAGCCCCCTTCGGTTATAAGAAGAAGACCCCAAGAGAGAATCGCTCTCTTGGAATCGGCTCTCAAAGCGGAGAGACCCTTCCACCAGCTGCACCAGAAGCAAGTAAGTCCAAGGTCAACGCTCGCTACCAGACGGACGACCTTCGCTGTTCTCCTGGACCCCCCTTCGACCCCAGCAGCCTCAGGCCCGAACAATGCCCATTGTTCCTCTGACTGAGTGGGCGCCCGAAGCTAAGTATAGGCTTTAGCAGTAGTGTTAGTTTAGTCTGTAGTATTTTATGCATGAGTAGATATTACTGTGTATGTAAATAAATAGTATTGACTTTGAACTAACTAACTGGTGTACCGACTCTTTGATCAGTGTTCGGGTTTGAACCTTGTGGCGGTATCGAAAGATACCTGGCGACTCGAAAGCAAACGTAATTAGAATTAAGGAAGGCGCCCATATTGATCGCCATAAGACCATAAGACCATAAGACATAGGAGCGGAAGTAAGGCCATTCGGCCCATCGAGTCCACTCCACCATTCAATCATGGCTGATTTCAACTCCATTTACCCGCTCTCTCTCCATAGCCCTTAATTCCTCGAGAAATCAAGAATTTATCAACTTCTGTCCTAAAGACACTCAACATCCCGGCCTCCACCGCCCTCTGTGGCAATGACTTCCACAGACCCACCACTCTCTGGCTGAAGAAATTTCTCATCTCTGTTCTAAAGTGACTCCCTTTTATTCCAAGGCTGTACCCCCGGGTCCTAGTCTCCCCTGCTAATGGAAACAACTTCCCTACGTCCACCCTATCTAAGCCATTCATTATCTTGTAAGTTTCTATTAGATCTCCCCTCAACACCCTAAACTCCAATGAATATAATCCCAGGATCCTCAGACGTTCATCGTATGTTAGGCCTACCATTCCTGGGATCATCCGTCTGAATCTCCGCTGGACCTGCTCCAGTGCCAGTATGTCCTTCCTGAGGTTTGCGGCCCAAAATTGCTCACAGTATTCTAAATGGGGCCTAACTAATGCTTTATAAAGCTTCAGAAGTACATCCCTGCTTTTATATTCCAAGCCTCTTGAGATAAGTGACAACATTGCATTTGCTTTCTTAATTACGGACTCAACCTGCAAGTTTACCTTTAGAGAATCCTGGACTAGGACTCCCAAGTCCCTTTGCACTTCAGCATTATGAAGTTTGTCACCGTTTAGAAAATAGTCCATGCCTCTATTCTTTTTTCCAAAGTGCAAGACCTCGCACTTGCCCACGTTGAATTTCATCAGCCCTTTCTTGGACCACTCTCCTAAACTGTCTAAATCTTTCTGCAACCTCGCCACCTCCTCCATACTACCTGCCCCTCCACCTATCTTTGTATCATCGGCAAACTTAGCCAGAATGCCCCCAGTCCCGTCATCTAGATCGTTAATATATAAAGAGAACAGCTGTGGCCCCAACACTGAACCCTGCGGGACACCACTCGGACCCGGTTGCCATTCCAAAAAAGAACCTTTTATCCCAACTCTCTGCCTTCTGCCTGACAGCCAATCGTCAATCCATGTTAGTACGTTGCCTCGAATACCATAGGCCCTTATTTTACTCAGCAGTCTCCCGTGAGGCACCTTATCAAAGGCCTTTTGGAAGTCAAGATAGATAACATCCATTGGCTCTCCTTGGTCTAACCTATTTGTTATCTCTTCAAAGAACTCTAACAGGTTTGTCAGGCACGACCTCCCCTTACAAAATCCATGCTGACTTGTCCTAATCCGACCCTGCACTTCCAAGAATTTAGAAATCTCATCCTTAACAATGTATTCTAGAATCTTGCCAACAACCAAGGTTAGGCTAATTGGCCTATAATTTTCCACCTTTAGAAACAACCAAAGAGAGCAACATTTACTGGCCACATCTGACGGGACTCGTCCTAGAAGTGGCCTAGTCACTCCGAGAGAACCCAAATTTGAATTGGAATCCAATTGGAAACCGAAAAACCACAAGTGTAAGAACGATACTGATCAAACCTCCGAGATTCGGAAGTGTTTTAATACATGCGTACTAACAGGGATATAAGGTAAACCTGAGAGATTTTGTTGTGTAAAACTGTCAGGAGTTTTGTAGACCGGAAATTAGCGTAAGCCACACCCGTGTTTACATCACCACTTTATCACCCCCTACTCCAAATTTGGTAGAGACCACAGAGATAGAGAAAAATAGCAATGAAGGCAATGGAACGCCTTATGAACCCCCGGGAATTCGAGGTCGCAGCGACCTGTAGAGTAGGACATTGTCCTGTATGGGAAGAAGAGATCAGAAAATATCTCAAAGGGAAAGGATGGCCCCTTTGGAGTGAATTCTGCACCAATGATGAGACAGGCCCCGGGAGTATAGGGTATACTTGGTGGGAGAACCTGACAGAGTTCCATAAGAAGAGCTTAGGGAAAGCTCGCAAGCCAATGGCAATCGCGTCCTGCGTGGCACCATTGCAAGGCACAGCGGAGGTCGTGAGGATGCCCCGTAGAGAGATTGAGGAGAGAGACAAGAACAGTGAAGGAGATGTGAGTGGATATGAGAGAGAGAACAAAGAACTGAGAGAACAGTTAGCAGCGAGGGACAAGGAGGTGGAGGATGCCAAGCAGGCACACCAGTCTTGTCTCGCCCATTTGAGCAGCTTTCAGTCCCAATATGACAAAGCCTACCAGGACACACAACGCGCGGTGTTGGTAAGACAGGAAACCGAACAGGTCGAGCAGTTGCAGAAACAGTGCAATGACTTAAAAGCAGCTCCATGAGCACTCCACAGTTCCACAACGGAACAAAGGCAGAACTCGGTAGATCACGCAACGTGCCGGAAGCAAATTGCAGAATTGCAATCTCTGCTTTCTGTTCAGAATGGGTTTCAGAGCACATTTGGACCCCAGTTAGACCAGGAAAATGGTCCCGATTGGCAGGTGTTAAACGAGACTGCCCATAGATATGTACTTGGGACATGTACACAGGAAAAACCCCAGAAACGAAAAGCACCCCAACCCCCGACTACACATGCAGAATACACCCCTATGAACCCTGTAACCACACATCTCAGGGCCGCAGCAGAAGGAGACTCAGATTTCCTATACACTGCCCCGTTAACCGTCACTCAATTAAGAGGCGCGTGTGATAAAATTACACCATTGCTACCCACATCGGACCCCCACCAGTTCTTTGCAAGAGTAAAACAGCAAGCGACCATGTACGACCTGGATGAAAAGGAGCAAGTGAAGCTCACAGTTTTAAGCCTCGACCCTTCAGCCATGGCAGCCCTTCCCAACCCACAGAATGTAGGAGGAGGCACACTCCAAGAAATGCACACAGCGATCCTAGGTGCGATCGGCTATAACAAAGTAGAAGGCCTAAACAAGTGTAGGCAAAAGAAAACAGAGCACCTCACAGCGTTTGCTGGACGCTTGTGGATGCATTTCACAGCAGTATTCAGAGAGTTAGCCCGCGCCCATTTGACCCCAGATAATATGGCCAAATGGACTTGCATCCTAGTCTCTCATGCGACAGAGGCAAGACAGAGAGCTTGCGCAAATTACGAGCCCTCAGGCGAGGCCCACAATGAGAAATGGGTTTTGAAACGATTGTCCAGCACTTGGGAACAGTCCATCCAAGGCAAAACCGCATTTGTTAAAACAGAAGAAGAACAGGCAGACATGCATCCAGTTAGGACGCACCAGAACCCCGCATGGGTAAATGAGGGCAGGAACAGCCCACAGCAACCCAAATCCCAGGAGCGTTATAACTGTGGACAATTAAGACACTATGCACGAGAATGTCAAGCCCCCCAGAAGCAGCAGAGAAACCAACAGCCAGGCACCCTAAACAATAGGGCAAAGCCAATCCACAGCGTTAGTGCCCGTTCTGAGAACGCAGATATGAACGGCACTGACTGACGGTGTTCGGGCTCCCCAACTTGGGTCTGCGACACCCTTTGGGACTAGTCCGGTAGACCGGTAGTGGCAGGCTCAGTCCGGGAACACCCCGTAGAATTCCTTTGGGACACAGGAGGGTCCTGCATCACGCTCAATTCCTCCACGATGTTTCAGCGAGACACATGGCCCATGACAGACACCATTACGCTCAGCGGTTTTACAGGACATTTACAGCAGGGACACATCACAGCCCCTGTAGCAATCCAAATAGGGAACATTAAAACAAAACACCCCGTAGTTCTGGTCGATCTACCCCAGGCAGCCGAACACATCTTAGGAATTGACTTCATGTGCTCCCACAACCTCTCATTTGATCCGGTAAATAAATGTGTATGGAGAATGGCAAAGGCAGTACGAGCCCCCGCCACGCTCACAGTTGGAGAGTATGAAAATAGGATCAGTGCAGCAGGAGACTTCTGGTTCGACCCTCGCGCCATTAGCCAGAACAAACAAGTTAGGGAAGTCCTGCAGCAACACAAAGCAGCATTTGCATAGCACAAGCACGACTGTGGCAAGATCGCTGGCTTGGTGAATATTACAGGTCCCGACCCCAGACCCCAAAAGCAATACGGTTTTCCCCAAGAAGCAGAGGGAGAAATCTCAAAAGTTATACCGAGTTTGCTTGATCAAGGCATACTCCGATCAGTAGCCTCCATGAATAATGCACCAATTTGGCCCGTCAGGAAACCGGATGGATCATGGCGACTGACCATTGATTACCGGGAACTGAACAAAGTAACCCCAGTAGCATCCCCCACCATAGCCACGAGCCCCAAGACCATGCTCAAACAGGGACTACAGTCAAACAAAATTTCGGTTTTGGACATTAGCAACGGCTTTTGGTCCATTCCATTGGATAAAGCGTGCCAATACAAATTCGCATTCACATTCCAGGGACAGCAGTATACATGGTCGTGTCTTCCACAAGGCTTCCACAACTCCCCCTCCATTTTCCACCGACAGCTGGCAAATGGTTCAGCAAAATTTTCCCGACCCAATTGTCTGGTCCAATATGTAGATGATCTGCTACGACAGACGGACACAAAGGGAGAGCACATTTCGCTTCTCGCTGAATTATTAGGACTCCTACAACAAATTGGCTGTAAAGTGAACCCCATGAAGGCCCAGATTTTACAGGAAAAAGTGATTTACTTAGGTACAGTAATCACACACGGCAAATGCGAGATCGAGCAGAAAAGAATTGACTCGATCATCAAATTACCCCTGCCCCATAATGTCTCAGCCTTCCGGTCATTTCTACGAGTGGTTGGCTACTGCCGAAACCATATGGACGGTTTCGCCACAAAAGCAGCACCCCTAGCCGAACTTCTCAAGAAACAGGCACTTTGGGAATGGCTTCCACAGCACACGGATGCCGTGGACGCTTTAAAAAGAGCCCTCACAGAGGGCATTACAGGTCCCAGATCCACTTTCCCCGTACGCAATTGAGGTTGCAACTACCGACCGAACCCTTTCGACCGTGCTCGTCCAAGAACGACATGATCAATTAGGCCCGTGGCTTACGCCTCACGCATATTAGAACCAGTCGAGCAAGGGTTTTCTGCCTGCGAAAGGCACCTGCTCGCAGCTTTTTGGGCAGTACAATACTTCGCCTACATTACAGGACTCAACCCCATCACCATTCTCACTGAACACACCCCAACACAGCTACTACTAGGTGGTAGACTTAAGGATGGCACAGTCAGCCAAATCCACGCAGCCCGTTGGACCCTTCTTTTACAGGAATGGGACATAACAGTGAAGAGAACCAAGACCCACACTTTCCTAGCCGATAATTTACATTATGCAGGCACCCCACATGAGTGTGAAATAATATCCACAAAACATAATACATGACCCTTCATACCAAAGTCAGCCCCCAGGAAAGCAGGTACTCCACCCCAGAGACCCCAGCCCACAGACACATGCACACCCCTTAGAATCTATGTGGATGGCTCCTCCACAGTTTTAAACGGGAAAAGAATTACCGGTTGCGGCATTTATGTTGAGGACGTGCAAGGACGTGCCCTAGAAGGGATTTCATTAAAATTGCCAGGACATCTAGGCTCGCAGGAAGCAAAACTGGCAGCCATAGCTTATATTGTAGATCACCCCGACTCGTTTCCGACCCCAGCCGACATATATTCGGACAGCTTATATGTCTGCAACAGTTTAACAGAATTCCTACCCCTGTGGGAAACTAGAGGATTCGTTTCCGCAGACGGAAAGCCCCTACGCTCAGCCCCATTACTCCAACATATTCTGAAAACGGCCACAGACCGTAAATATGGAATCATCTATGTTCGCAGTCATCATCGTTCTTCCCCCCCCTGGTAACGTTAAAGCAGACGCACTAGCGAAGGCAGGTTCCAGACATGGTTACTTTTGGAACGTCCCCCGAAAGCGCCCCAGTACACGCAGTTTAGGTCTCACAGACCTACATCCAAGATTTGGCAAAGGCTCTAAAGGAAGATGAGAAGCTCAGGGAAGTTTTAAAAGGCAACTTCCCAGCCCCTTATGATAAGTTTAAAAACACAATAACCACACTTGACAGTGTGATTCTAAAAGACGGCATTTATGTAGTCCCCAGCCAGGACAGGAATCAAATTATTTGTCAGTTCCATGACAATCATGGACACCAGGGCATTGAACCCACCCTAGCCCACCTCAGACCTCTCTGCTGGTGGCCTGATTTAAAAGCCAATGTTACACACTACATTGAAAATTGCTTAATCTGTGCCCAGAACAATCCAGACAGATATGCACGAAAGGCTCAGCTTAGTTACACCCGCCCCGTAAATGGCCCCTGGACGAATTTGCAAATAGATTATATAGGACACCTACCCCTCTGCAGAAATGGTTTTAAGTATAAGTTGGTGGTCATTGACGCCTTCACAAAATGATGGAAGCTTTTCCATCCAGAACAAACACTGCCAAAACGATAGCTAAAATCCAAACAAAGCACATCTTTACAAGATGGGGACTCCCACGCAGTGATGAAAAACATCCTCACAATTTTCGGAATAAAGCAAAAGTTCCATATAGCATACCACCCCCAATCGAGCGGCATTGTAGAAAGGATGAACAGAACTCTAAAAGCCACCCTCAGAAAAATGGTCCAACAGCACCTGGGGCACAGTTCTCCCATTTGCATTAATGTTCATTCGAAACACAGTATCCACGTCCACAGGATACACCCCCCACACCCTCATAACTGGACACCCCATGAAAGGCACAGAATATTTATTAGGACTGGATTTGGCCAGCCCCACAGTCACCGCCCTCACGCATGAGAAAGGAGTACAACAGGTTGTTGACAATGTGAAGGCCGCCCAGCTTGCAGCAGCCGTCAGGCTTGGAACCCACAAGAAGCAAAGCAAAGTTTGCTTTGATAAGACAGTACATGCCACCAAGTTTGCAGCAAGGCAGCAAGTGATGCTATCCCTATACAACCCCAGTTCATTCCTTTCCCCCAAATTGTCCGGACCATTCTCTAACTCAGATAAAGTCAGCCCCTCTGTGTATAAGATCACCTACCCGAATGGCAAGTCTGCGTGGTTCCACATAAACCAGCTTAAGGCTTATGGCTCGCAGAACAAACACGCACACCACATCTCGCTTGCAGCAGCAGATGAGCACGCCCCGCCCACGAACGACGTATTCCTACCCTCCCCCAACCTGTCCAGCCTATCTTCAGAATCGACTACGACTCCACCCCCAGAGCCACGACTCCGCCTCTCGCTTCCTTCAACCAGCAGCGACAGCGATAGTGATAGCGACAGCACCAGCACACCACGCTACGATTACACCCCTGCACCAAGCCCCACTCCCAGCAATACTGAACATGATTCCAGCGACCCCTTCGAGATGACGTACATTAAAGCTCCTGACCCAGACCCACCGCCCGACAATTATGGATTAAACCTAGCAGCTCCAACCTCGACACAAGATTCTACCACCGAGATAATTCGTTCAGACTCATCCGGAATGATGAGATGGACCCCATTCGCCCCAAACAGCTTTAGCGCACCTAGTCCAGTCAAGAGTATGGCAGCCGGGAGAAGATGATGACATAGAGTCTGACTCCCACCAAACGAATCCCTTTGCGACTCTGTTCGCTTTACAGCAATAAGGTGTTCAGATGATGGTAAAAAGGAGGCGATGGAGAGTTACGGTGTCCTTTCTGATGGAACCCGCACCGTGTTTGTTATGTATGTTTGTTCATTATTATGAATGTTAAATGTTGTTTGTCAATTTAAAGTTTTCATGGCCCCACGCCACCACTCTTTTAACGCCTACTGGCAGTTAATGGAACAAGTTTGTCCACGGACAACCAATCATAGCTACTCTTCTGATTCGAAGGTAATCATAAGAGGCAGCCCCCACGACGGCCACAAATCCTTACCGTTCTTGACGGTCGCTCAGGCTGTGGAGAAACGGCACTGGTCCCCGCCCTGCCAGAGGAACGCCCATCTGGTCAGCTACGCTCGGGTAGAGCACATACAGCACTGGTCACCGTCCTACCCGGAGATTCCACCCATTCTTACCCGCCACGGCGGCCCATATGCACCCCATTTGGGGTCTTTAAGTTCAAAACTTTTTGTTTCTTTATGGCAACCCTTAGGTTGCTTCCAGGTGCTATTTACATCATCAAACACTGGGATCTTAGATCACACAGGCTGCGAGACGGCTCGCACTGTGTCAGTATTTTTCTCGGATGTCTTGTCCCAAATATTTGGGTTTTTTTTAAATGAGGGAGTCACAGATGGTGACCAATTATAATGCGTAATTGGCAATAAAAGACACACAGGCAGACACACGAGATCTTAAACAAGATAATAACAGAAATTATGCTTGTGTCCATAGAACTCCGGAACCACAGAAGCCTCAAGAAAAAGAAAAGAAGAAAACAGATGGAAGGAAAGATGAAGACAACCATCATGTTCTACGGTTGGATCTTAGCGGGATCCCTCCAGTTGCGCGTGGCCACTACCCCCCTGACCCCTAACACACAGGCCGTGAATGTTTCCCACCCCTGCCATACACTAAACCCCGAGATAGTTACCGATACACCGACCTGGTGTGACAAGTTCATCACCTGGTATTCCCTGTCCTACAATGTGGAAGCTCTGTTAGTACTGGCGATACTCTGCAGTGTCATTCAGACCCTTAGACTCAGGAAATGGTGGAGGAAAGTCTCCCGCACCCCGGTATACACCCTCAGGTCCCCTATTTCCGGACTTCAACAAACCCCGCAACCCCTTTAAGTGAATTAAAGTACATCCGTTTTCTTTTGTGTGTTCGTTTTGTTTCAATAAAGAAATGTAAAACTCTGTGCTTGACTGCCAAGCCAGAGAGACCTGTGTTGCTGCTATTGTACAGTTTAAAGTGTTGTCGATTATTTTTGGATTGATTGAGGATAGTTTAGTTAAGGACAGTTAGAGGTTCCAGTTTATTTATTTTGTAATGCATGCCTGAATGTCATAGCGCCACGTAGAATTTTATAATGATGTATGTATGTAAAATAATTTAGGTAAAAGTTGCAATTCATAGGACAGAGCAGTGTAGAGCCTGTCAAGTGCTTATGGGTGCCCGACTTGGGAGGAGAACGAAGACGATGCGGTAATGTGATCCTTCACGCTTCGCATTGAGGATCACAAGGAGGAGTGTAGCCATCTGGGATGGCCACTTCCAGAATACAAAATGGACATTTGCAAAGATTGCAGGGAAAATGGACAATGTTAAGACAGCAAGCAGGCATAGAGCCTGTCTGCATATTGGAGAAACAGCTCCCAGACGAGACTGAAACTGTAGGCTCATTAGCATATGGATGGCGCATCTCCGGGAACAAAGGAAGATACGTAAGTAACTGATCTGGCCCCAGACCTCGCGGCGCCAGTTCCCCAAACCGAAAGCAGAAAACAAAGCAGGCCAACGACCACCTAGGACACGCCCAGCCATCAGGGCACCCACCCCTTTATTGGTCAGGATCAATGCGAATGATTAAGAAATGGCCCAATTGATTGAGGCCATATTCAAGGCCCGCCCAAAAGCGCGCGAAGCCCCCTTCGGGTATAGGAAGAAGGCCCCAAGAGAAAATCGCTCTCTTGGAATCGGCTCTCAAAGCGGAGAGACCCTTCCACCAGCTGTACCTGAAGCAAGTATGCCCAAGGTCAACGCTCACTACCAGATGGACGACCTTCGCTGTTCTCCTGTACGCCCCTTCAACCCCAGCAGCCTCAGACCCAAACAACAGCCATTGTTCCTCTGACTGAGTGGGTGCCCAAAGCTAAGTATAGGCTTTAGCAGTAGTGTTAGTTTAGTCTGTAGTATTTTGTGCATGCGTAGATATTACTGTGTATGTAAATAAATAGTATTGACTTTGAACTAACTAACTGGTGTACCGACTCTTTGATCAGTGTTCGGGTTTGAACCTTGTGGCGGTATCGAAAGATACCTGGCGACTCGAAAGCAAACGTAATTAAAATTAAGGAAGGCGACCATATTGACCGCCATATTTAGAAACAACCAAAGAGAGCAACACTACAGGTACTGCAGTGTTTCAAACAGGTACTCCGCCACCACCTTCCCAGGACAAATAAATACCATCAGCCTGAAATTTCGGCACCGCTGATCTCACTACAATTGCTGAGTGTCAAGCTCAAGATTGAATCAGTAAGAGGCTGAAGTCAGTTAACTCAACAGAATAAGTAATCGAATGATCCATCAGCTCCACTTCCATGCTGAATAATGAAATTAGCATCAGCATCGAGGGAGCTACTGCAGAAATTCTAATGCAAAAATACATTGCGGTGGACTGGATACCTTACCTAAACATGAGCACAGGTCCAAGAGCAATTACAAAAATCTACAAGTGATTGCTGAAAAATATGTGGAAGCTTTTCATCGTGCACTCATCAGGGCAGAGGCAAGAATGCCAAATTTCAAAGGGAATAATTTCATAGAATTGTTACGGCGCTGATGGAGACCATTTGGCCCATCGTGTTTCCACTGGCTCTCCAAAGGAGTATTATGGCTTAGTGCCATTCTCTTGCCTTTTCCCCCATACCCCTGCACATTGTTTCTATTCACGTAATCATCTAATGCCCTCTTGAATGTCTCAATTGAACCGGCCTCCACCACATTCCCATAATGTGGAGATGCCGGCGTCGGACTGGGGTGAGCACAGTAAGAAGTCTTACAACACCAGGTTAAAGTCCAACAGGTTTGTTTGGAATCACTAGCTTTCGGAGCACTGCTCCTTCCTCAGGTGAATGGAGTGGTAGGTTCCAGAAACATTTATATCGACAAAGTCAAAGATGCAAGACAATACTTTGAATGCGAGCATTTGCAGGTAATTAAGTCTTTACAGAGCCAGAGAGAGGGGTAACCCCAGGTTAAAGAGGTGTGAATTGTCTCAGGCCATGACTGTTAGTAGGATTTTGCAAGCCCAGGCCAGATGGTGGGGGATGAATGTAATGTGACATGAATCCAAGGTCCCGGTTGAGGCCGTACTCATGTGTGCGGAACTTGGCTATATGTTTCTGCTCGGCGATTCTGCGTTGTCGCGCGTCCTGAAGGCCACCTTGGAGAACGCTTACCCAGAGATCAGAGGCTTAATGCCCTTGACTGCTGAATGGTTCCCCAACTGGAAGGGAACATTCCTGCCTGGCGATTGTCCAGGCAGTGCACGTTTCCACATT
Organism: Scyliorhinus torazame; assembly: GCF_047496885.1. Classification (NCBI taxonomy): domain Eukaryota; kingdom Metazoa; phylum Chordata; class Chondrichthyes; order Carcharhiniformes; family Scyliorhinidae; genus Scyliorhinus; species Scyliorhinus torazame. Next base: position 42,896,976 of record NC_092708.1, on the reverse strand, counting down.
TCCAGTCCACATTTCCAGGCAGTGCATTCCAGACCCAAACCACTCAATTTATACTGCATGAAAAAAGGGTGCTAATTGGTTGGCAAGTGGACTTTAATTGATTGAGGCATTGTTACGGAGAATGCATCAGGGAACAGTTATCTCCCCAAATCTTTGTTTAAATTCAAAGAAAGCAAATCGACACTGATTGATCAAGGCGTTGCCATGGGGAATGCACCTGGGAACAGTTGTCCCTCATGCTTCTGTTTAGTTGTAGTGGGTGCAATATCTGAACATGTAGTTCTCCTTACATATCATCCTTGCATATGTCTATATGTAGCTTCTAGCAAGTGTGAGTGAGTGATATTGCGAGCCCAACGAATAATCTTAAATTGGTTGTTAGTGTAATTCTTGGCACACTCAGGATTGTTCAGCAAGTGCTGCCAACTCATGGAATCACATCTAATGTTGGACACTGTGTTCTGCAAGCAAAAGAAAAACTTGGATTTATCTATTGGCTTAATACATCTCCCTTTTAGATCATCCGCATTGCACGGGGAATGTTTTCAAAGTGTGGGTACTGTTGCTCCATCGGTTATCATATTTCCTGGGTTATCATAATCCAGAGACCCAGAGTAATGCTCTGGTGTCCTCGGTTCAAATCCCGGCACTGTAGTTGGTGAAATTTGAATTCAATTTTTAAAAATCTGGAATTAAAAGATGACCATGAAGCCACTGTCGATTATCATAAGAACCTATCTGGTTCACTAATGTCCTTTAGGGAAGGAAATCTGCCATCCTTACCTGGTCTGGCCTATATGTGACGCCAGACTCACAGCAACGTTGTTGACTCTTAACTGCCCCTAAAGGGCAAATATGGATGGGCAATAAATGCTGGCACAGCCTGCAACCCTCACACATGTCCCATAACAAATTTTTTTTAAATTGCATTGGCTCTGAAGAACTGTGAGAGTGAAAGGCAAATAGAATTGCAAGTTATTTGCTCTTACCATGTAGCAAGACCACACGAACAGCAGTGAGATTCTCCGCCGGCGGGATTCCCCGTTGCGCCGGCAGCGCACTCACAGCCACGGGTTTCCAGACGGTGTGAGGTGGCCACAATGGGAAATCCCATTGGCAGGTGGCGGGAACGGAGAATCCCGCTGCCAGCGAGGGCGTGCTGGCCAGGAAAATGTGGCTGGCAGACCAGAGAATCCCGCTCGTTATATTTTGGCCAGGATGTACTTATTCAAATAATACCATGAAATCTTAATGTCTACTCTCAAAGGTATTTAGATTTCATGCCACTTCAAATGATGAAGGCTTCCCTCGGTACTGTGCTACTGTCAGTTCGATTACTTCATAGAATCATGGAATTTATAGTGCAGAAGTATGCCATTCGGCCCATCTAGTCTGCACTAGCCCTTGGAAAGAGCACCCTACCTAAGCCCATACCTCCACCATATCCCTGTAACCCCACCTAACCTTTTTTTGGACACTAAGGGAAATTGAGCACAGCCAACCTGCACATCATTGGACTGTGGGAGGAAACCGGAGCTCCCGAAGGAAACCCCACGTAGACACGGGGGGAACATGCAGACTCCGCACAGATAGTGACCCAAGCCGGGACCCTGCAACTGTGCTAACCACTGTGCTACCTTGCTGCCCGTTGACTTGACTTAGAGTAGCTGCCAACTTGGAATTTGTTCCACCAAAGCATTCAGTCCACTGTTGTCTCAACTTGAAAATTCTCAAGAACATGTTAAAATTCCTTCATGGCTATGACTTCCCAATCTCTAAAACCTCTTCCAGCCCAACAAATCTCCAAAACCTCTTCTTTTCACCAACTTTGTCATCTTACGAATCCCCATTTCCTTTATTCCCATCATTGGTAGCTACACCTTAAAATACCAGGCCCCAAGTGTTGAAAGTCCTCTCTTAAAACCTGGCCACCTCTCTTTCTTCCTTTAACCCCTTTGATCAAACATTTAGTCAACTCTCCTAAGATCTTCTTTTGCCTCGTGTCAGATTCTGCTGGATTCAGCTCTTGTGAAGCACCTTGGGACATTTACCAATGCAACAGGTGAATGTGTGCTGTGGTTAATCACTTATTCAACGGCAAATGCTTGTGAGGCCATTTCTTGAAACAGCACTGGGACAGAATTTTACAGCCCCCCCTGTCGGTGGGATTTCCCAGTTTTACCAAAGTCAATAGACTTTTTAATGGCTCAGCGCATTTTCAGTTGAGCTATAAAATGCTGTCCATTGTCTATCTAGCCGTATAGGTTTAAGAGATTTGTGGTCAAATCATTTCTTGGTGAAAATCAAAACCAATTAATTGTAACACATATTTTACTGTTATGATTTTTTGAGAAGCCTAAGCAGTGATTTGTTCAAACTTCCACATAAAACACTTCCACATAAAACACTTTTCCACATAAATCACTGTGAAGAGATCGCCACAGCTTCAACATTGCTATTTGGGTGGGAGGGGGCTGAATGGGCTGATTGCTTTTATTGGTTTACATATCAAAAAGATCGAGTGACAATAAGCAGCAAAGACAAAAGAAAAATTGAAGGAAATCATCTTGATCCATAGGCCAATTATGCGCAAAACAATTTGTAAATATCTGATACCGAGGATTAAATGAGTCACGAGGACACATCAGAAATTGTGGCAAAAAGGCAGGAGCCCCGGAGGGGGAACTGACTCATTTCCAATGAAAGTACCCATTGTTGCAACTAAATAGAGAGGCATAGCTCTCAGAGAAGCATTGTTATTGCAATTTTGTCACACCTTTGAGGTTAAGCGAAGATGCAAGAGAATATTCCATCTAAAAGCATGCAACTCAATGATGTAAGGAAGCCCAAAATGACTTTTTTCTGGGTTTTTCTAAGTCACAGCATTAAAATAGAATGACCAGTTTCAACAAACCCACTGAGAAAAGCATCGGACCGATGCAAAGCTGAAATACGAAAATCTGGGTTAACGAACTGGAGAGGCGAATTTCCAGTCATTATTAAACCATAAGAAAAAAGAACAGGAATAGGCCATTTGGCCCCTCAAACCTGCTCCGCCATTCAATTGAATCATGGCTGATCTGACATTCCTCACATCCACTTTCCTGTCCTTTCCTCATATTCCATGATTCCCTTACTGATCAAGAAACTATATCGCCGCCTTAAAGACACACATGACTGTGCCCCACAGCTCTCTTTTACAAGGAGCTCCAAAGGCTCACAATTCTCTGAAAGAAGGAATTCCTCCTCATCTCAGTCTTAAATTGCCACCCCTTTATTCTGAGACTATGCCCTCTGGTCCTAGACTTTCCCATGAAGGGGCAATATCCTATGAACATTTGCCCTGTCAAGCCCCCGAAGAATCCTATGGTTTCAAAGAGATCACCTCTCATTCTTCTAAATGCCATTGAGTCCCAACATTTGCTCATTAGACAATCCCTCCATACTGAGGATCATCCTAGTGAACTTTCTCTGAACCGCCTCCAATGAAATAATGGGGAGGATTCTCCGTTAGGGAAACTCAGGGCTGGATTCTCCGATTTTGAGGCTATGTCCGGAGGAAGTGTCTAGTTTCACGATGAAAAAGTCGGTGATGCCCCCACACCAATGCTCGGGCTGGTGGGGGGCTATCAGCCGCACCACGTAAAACCCCCAGCGTTCCCGACAGAAACGCCAGAGAATTGCCAGGTCCATGGCCGCGCATGTGCACGTCAACGACCTACAGCGGCCGTGGCGTGCAACATGCCGCTGGCCGCGCGGGGACCTGGCCTGCCAGTTAGTGCCCCCCTGTACCCCCCATCAGCACCCTCAGACCACCCCCCACCAGACTCCCCAGCCCCCGCCGAAGCCCCCCCAGCCAATGGAACTGTGGGCACGCTGGACACAGTCCGCAGCCACCACGTGAGGTTGACGAAAACTGAGAGCACAGGTGTCCCACGCCGTCGGGAAGTCGCAGGAAGAAGATGAATGACCTCCTTAGGATGAGTCACCACCTCTGTGCTCCTGGCATCATTCCCGTCACTCACTCCTCACATCACTCCTCACTCCCCTAGAGGACAACCAAAACCCACCTGCCTGCATCTCCCTGACAACCCACCTTCCACCAAACCCCAACGCCTGGATTGTCCTCTTTGACCAGCTGCCTTGCAAATACATAACACCAGCGGCAGATCCCCCCATAGAACCTGCCTCTATGCATCTCACCATGTCCTTTATGAGTCCCCTCGGACAAGATGGCCCATAATCGGAGAGAGTGCCAGGGAATTGGAGGGGGAACTCAGACCTGCGAGTGTATACATCACGGAGCAGAGGGCGATGGAGCAAGCAGGAGAGGCTGAGTAAAGGACAGTCTCAGAAGCAGAAGTCAGCATGCAGCAACCAAGTGAGATCCCAAAGCAAAGTGAGTCACCCCTCTCCCTTAGACCACTCCTTCCCAAGATCTCACCATGTCCTGTCTTTTGTCTTTCAGGATCATCATCAGACGAAGCCAGCCCATCCGTGGTCACTGCCCCCTAGCCAGATTCCCAGTACACCCCAGAACATCTGTCCAGGGAAGACATCTGACTTCTCGTTACTGCTGCACCATCGAAAAGACTATCACCTCGGTTGGGCATTTTAATAAAGAGGCTCCTGGGTCACCTTCTGGTGCATACTCCACACATGCTGGGGCAAGTCAGGTGGAGGTAGAGGCTTCTGCGAGAGCTGGCAGTCGATGGGCTGCCCCATCCCAGGAAACAGCTGTCGCCCGGACAGGTGTCGCGCTTCTGGAAAGTATGATCCCATCACTGGTGGAGAGGCAGGGCTCGGATTTACAGGAGGGAGTGTCAGCATCTTTCCAGCATCTGCAGGTGCAGCTGAAGGAGTCCAACCGCCTCCAGGTACTGGAGATTTTGACGACAATGCGTGGTACCCAGGCCAACACTGAACGTGTGGCGACTGCAGTGGAAGCCTTGGGGCACAACGTCAGAGCCATGGGTCAAGACATCCAAGACTTGGGGCAATCTATGCGCTCAATGGCTGAGGCACAGGACATGGAGAGCCCAGTCACAGACAAACATGTATCGACCCCACATGGACATTGCTGCCGCACTTCAGAGTTTTGCCCAGTCAGAAAGGATCGCGGTTGAGGGCAGCGGGAGCATTGGCCGAGCGCTGACTAACCTTGGCCAGTCGCAGGGGGACATGTCAGAGGTGCAAGAGGACATGGTGCAGTCTCAGAGGGACATGGCACAGTCTCACAGTCTTACCTCCCACTCACTGTTTCCTGCCCATTAGCCAGTTCTCTATCCATGCCAATATACTACCTCCAACATCATAGGCTCTTAGTTTACGACTGAACCTTTAGAGAGATACCATGTTGAATGGCTCCTGGATGTCCAAGTACACCACATCTACTGGTTCCCCTCTATCCACTCTGGTTGAGACTTCCTCAAAAAATTAGAATAAATTAGGCAGACACAATTTCCCTTTCACGAAACCATGCTGACTCTGCTTGATTAGATTATGATTTTCCAAATGTGCTGCCATGACTTCCTTAATAATTGATCCCAAAATGTTTCCAACAATAGATGTTGGGATTTTTCCTCCCTCCTCTTTTGAATAGTGGTGTCACATTGTCAGTTCCCCAATCCTCCAATACTTCCCCAGAATCCAAGGATTTTTGGAACATTACAACGAATTAGATAAAACCAAGGAGAAGGCTGGAGCACGACGTAAGTGGGATGAAAAATATTAGCAGGTGCGATTATGTATGAGAGTCAGAATGAAGGGGGAAGAAAATCAATATAATTTAAGGAAAGGTTAAAATGAATTTTATGCTATTTCGAGGGTTCCAAATTCTGTTCGAGTCCAGTGTAAATGAGCTCATGAAAACCGAAACACGTCTTATTGAGTGGACAAGAAAAAGACCTGCCAACAAAAACAAATAAAATGTTAGATTAATGGCATCCTTGAAGCATCTTATTCAACCTTAAGTGTATAAACATGTCTGTGCCCAATGCTGGAGTAAAATGCAGGTGACTCATCCTTGGCATCGATGGCACAACTTTGTCTTTTTTTCGATGGAGCCGCAGGACCATTTTAATATCCGCTTTGGGCATCCAGCAATCTTCATGTACAACGGTCAGTTTCCCGTCGCAGCGGGCATCGTTACATTAGCAAATGTGATCCAGCCGTAGGTTTGGAAATATTCCCGGACCCATCCTGGAAGTGCTGAGAAAGCTACAGCCATAAATTCTTGAAGTGAAAGGCAGAGCTGAGGCGAAGAACCACTCAGAAAGAGGAATATCGTTTTGCTAAGTACTCCTCGGGTTTGCTAACACTTCAGAATGAAGAAAGATTAGCGAAACCAGCACTGCTATCAGCCAGACAGTGTTTGTTTTATTCCTCAGTGCAGTAGATTCATGGACAATAAAAACAAGTGAAGTGTCATTCATTTCAGATCATGTCTGACAACACCGAGTTCTACTTAAAAGTCAGTACCTTTGTTCATTTTCAACACGTACAGTCATTCGGAATGGCTCATTTATCCATGACGCTTAGAGAAACCTATTAACAAGATTACAGAAAAGTGTAAGGAATGAAGTCTTAATACTGGGTGGGGAGGGAAAGACAACACAAATACATAAAATAAAGTGATACGTGATAAAAGTGCCACAGATAAAGCAGCTATCCTGCATACCAATTGTCTGCAACAATTGTCGTACTGAAGATACTCTGAAAGCTTTGCAGATTTGAACAAAGTCCTCTATTATTTGGTATTGTCTTTCCCAATCCAGCGGTGAAATGGGTAAATGCGGAGGAAGACTTAGAAAAATTAGATGGTGGAAGAAAGTGTGGTGATCGTCTGAGCAAATGACTTTATATTAAACGATGAGGTTGGCACTAACTGAGACAACCTGGGGAGCCGGTGGCGTAGTGGTATTGTCGCCGGACTAGTAATCCAGAAACCCAGGATAATGATCTGGGGATCCGGGTTCGAATCCCACCATGGCAAGCAATGGAATTTAAACTCAATAAAATACCTGGAATTAAAAGTCTAATGATGACCGTGAGACCATTGTCGATTGTCGTAAAAACCCACCTGGTTCACTAATGTCCTTTAGGGAAGGAAATCTGCCATCCTTACCTGGTCTGGCCAACATGTGACTCCAGACCCACAGCAATGTGGTCGACTCTTAAATACCCTCTGAAATGGCCTAGCAAGCCACTCAGTTGTATTCATCCGCTACGAAAACACAAAAAAGGAATGAAACCAGACAGACCATCCGGCATCGAACCAGGAAGCGGAAACAGCAATGGCAAACCAGGCCCTGCCGACCCTGCATGTCCTCCTTACTAACATCTGGGGCAGCACGGTAGCATTGTGGTTAGCACAATTGCTTCACAGCTCCAGGGTCCCAGGTTCGATTCCTGGCTTGGGTCACTGTCTGTGTGGAGTCTGCATGTTCTCCCCGTGTGTGCGTGGGTTTCCTCCGGGTGCTCCGGTTTCCTCCCACAGTCCAAAGATGTGCGGGTTAGGTGGATTGGCCATGCTAAATTGCCCTTAGTGTCCAAAATTGCCCTTCGTGTTGGGTGGGGTTACTGGGTAATAGTGATAGGTGGGGTTACTGGGTAATGGGGATAGGGTGGAGGTGTGGGCTTGGGTAGGGTGCTCTTTCTAAGAGCCAGTGCAGACTCAATGGGCCGAATGGCCTCCTTCTGCACTGTAAATTCTATAATGATGTGGGAGCTTGTGCCAAATTGGGAGAGCTGTCTCCCAGACTAGTTAAGCAACAGCCTGACATAGTCACACTCACAGAATTATTTCTTATAGACAATGTCCTGGATAACACGATCACCATTCCTGGCTATGTCCTGTCTCACCAGCAGGACAGACCCAGCAGAGGTGGCAGCACAGTGGTATATAGTCGGGTGGCAATTGCCCTGGGTGTCCTCAACATTGACTCTGGACTCCATGAAGTCTCAGGGCTTCTGGCTAAACACAGGCTAGGAAACCTCCTGCTGATTATCACGCACCACACACCATCAGCTGATGAATCAGTACTCCTCCATGTTGAACACCACTTGGAGGCAGCACTGAGGGTGGCAACAGCGCAGAATATGCTCTGGGTGGGGGACTTCCATGTCTATCACCAAGAGTGGCTCAGTCGTACCACCACAGACTGAGCTGGTCCGGTCCTAAAGGACATAGCTGCTAGACTGGGACTGCAGCAGGTGGTGAGGGAAACAACAAGAGGGGAAAACATACTTAACCTCATCATCACCAATCTGTCTGCTGCAGATGCATCTGTCCATGACAGTATCGGTAGAAGTGACCACCACACAGTCCTTGCAGGGACAAAGTCCCATCTCCACACTGAGGATACCCTCCATCGTGTTGTGTGGCACTACCACCATGCTAAAAAGGACTTTGAACAAATCTACCAACTCAAGACTGGGCATCCATGAGGTGCTGTGGGCCATCAGCAGCAGCAGAATTGTAGTCAACCACAATCTGCAACCTCATGGCCCAGCATATCCCCCACTCCACCATTACCACCAAGCCGGGGATCAACCCTGGTTCAATGAAGAGTGCAGGAGAGCAAGCCAAGAACAACATCAGCCATACTGAAAAATGAGTTGTCGACCTGGTGAAGCTACAACACAGGACTACTTATGTGCCAAACAGCATAAGCAGCAAGTAATAGACAGAGCTAGGCGATTCCACAACCAACGCATCAGATTTAAGTTCTGTAGTCCTGCCACATCCAGCCGTAAATGGTGGTGGACACTTAAACAACTCACTGGAGGAGGAGGCTCCACAAATATCGCCATCCTCAATGATGGAGGAGCCCAGCACATTTGTGCAAAAGACAAGGCTGAGGCATTCGCAACAATCTTCAGCTAGAGGTGCCAAGTGGATGATCCATCTCGGTCTCCTCCGGAGGTCCCCAGCATCACAGATGTCAGTCTTCAACCAATACAATTCACTCCATGTGATATCAAGAAATGGCTGAAGGCACTGGATACTGCAAAGGCTCTGGGCCCTGACAATATCCCAGCAATAGTCCAGAAGACTTGTGCTCCAGACCTTGCCGCACCCCTAGTCAAGCTGTTCCAGTACAGCTACAACACTGGCATCTACCCGGCAATGTGGAAAATTGTCCAGGTGTGCCCTGTACACAAGAAACAGGACAAATCCAACCCAGCCAATTACTCCCTATCAATCTACTCTCCATCATCGACAAAGTGGCGGAAGGAGTCATCAACAGTGCTATCACGCGGCACTTACTCAGCAATAACCTGCTCACGGATGTTCATTTTGGCGAGTAACTCACCTCCTGACCCCCCCAAAGCCTGTCCACAAGCATTCAAACCCTCCACCACCGACGAACAGTGGCAGCCATGTGCACCATCAACAAGATGCACTGCAGAATCTCACCAAGGTTCCTTAGACAACACCTTCCAAGCTCATGACCTCTACCATCTAGAAGGATGAAAGCAGTAGATACCTGGGAACCCCACCACCTCCAAGTCACTCACCACCCTGACTTGGAAATAGATCACCGCTCCTTCACTGTCGCTGTGGCAACATCCTGGAACTCCCTCCCTAATAGCACAGTGCGTGTACCTACACTTCAAGGACTGCAGAGGTTCAGGAAGGCAACTCCCACCACCTTCCGAAGGGCATCTAGGGATGGGCAATAAATGCTGGCTTAACCAGCACTTACATGCACTCAGGCTGGGAACCTAGCAGCAAGATGGCAAACCCACCATGGGAGGGGGATTAATAGGGGCATTGAGTGTAAGAGTACAAGAATGAATTGTTATGTTGAACTTATATAAGACACTAGTTGGCCTCAACTGGACTATTGCATCCAATTCTGGATGCCATACCTGAGGAGGAATGTAAAGCCATTGGGAGTACAAAGGAGATTCACAAGAATGATTCCATAGATAATGAACTGTAACTATGAGGATAGATTGGAGAAGTTTGGACTGTTTTCCTTGGACAAAGGAAGACTAAGAGGAGACTTGATAGTGGTATAGAAGATCCACAGGGGTATTGACAGGGTAAATAGTGAGGAACTGTTCCCATTAAAGAGAGCATTAAGAACTAGAGGACACAGATTCAAAATAATTGGCAACGGGAATATTATTGATGTGAAGAAATATTTTACACCCAGAGGCTAGTTTGGGACAAAATTCTTGAGAGGGAGGTGGAAGCACGTTAGCTTGAGGTATTCAAAAGAGAATTGGATTACTATTTGAAAAGAAAGAATGTGCAAGTTTACAGGAATAAGGAAGGGCAGTGGGACCAGGTAGAATGCTCTTTCAGAGAGCCAGTACTCGATGGACTGAATGATCTCCTTCAGGGCAATAAAGATTCTGTGAGATGCTGTATTGTAATGTAGATGTATTTTTAATGCAATGATTCATCATGCGAATAGTCCTTCACAGTTAAATAGATTCTAATATTGCCCAGCATTGTGTAATTGCTCACATGCATTACAGTAATTTTCCCTTGGAGAAAGCAGCACAATGCAGTGAAAAATATGTCCTCTGCTCTGGTTTAACTGCAATGCCAGATCTAGCTGGTTTCTAAAATAAGCTGCTTCTGAAGGTTGAAAAAAATGCTCTGCACCTGTTCCCCCTCCATTGATTGACTGGCATTCTACTTTTAAATGGAAACGGGCCACTGTTCTGCCCAATCGAACTGGAAGTATTTTTTACAACAGCTGTTCCATTATGAATGACTGGCTGGGTTTCAAAAGCTTCAGCTCAACAGGTATTCTTAGTACTACTCAATCTTTTACAAGCCTATAAGAAGTGAATGTGTATTTGTTGCGGTTTCTTAAACAAACATAACAGGTACTTAAAGAATTACATGCTTTTTTTGTTCCTTGGCCTTTTTTGCCCATTCATGATTTTCTTAGTTGGTTCAGGATAGCTAAATCCAATTATATTTTAATCTGTCATGATTTAATTGCTATTCCTGACAAATATACATCGGGCATTCTGGGTAAATAACTATGGAGAATACCCATGTTATGGGTGGCACAGGTGATCTAAGAGGGCATGGAGGTTCCATGGGGTAGATAAAGAATGCATGGAGGCATAGAGGTGCCATTGGGTGGCATAGCGACCTAAGATGACATGGAGGATACATTAGGACATGGGGTGACATGGACTGTAACATTCATCTTCTCTTCAGCATAAATGCACCAATCATACATGAAGATGGTTGAAAGAATAATGTAGGTTCTTTATTTGAAGATAAGGCTACACACAGATAGGATTAACTATAAAACTAAGCAAAGTGCATCTGATTCTGACTCCTGCCGCTTACAGACTGACTACAAGTCATGGGATTAATACATCATATCCTGTCAAGGTAGTAATGATTGACAGTAGTTTAAGATACTGTGATGAATGGTTACTGTACCTTTAATGCAATGATCCCTTTAAGACCGGATTTGGAACCCTGGGGGACTCCGCCTCCGGCTCCACCCCCCAGGGAGCCATATATAAGGTAATGTCCAGTGGGCAGTGAGCAGTGAGCACACTTCTCGGTAGCTGTCTGGTTCTCTGCTAATTAAACCCTTTGTATTACAAATCATCTCTCTCGAGCTGTAATTGAGGGTATCTCAATTTAATTAGCAGACTACTTCAAGATGGACAGCGGTCTAAAGCCGGAGAAGCTCAATTTGGACGCTCAGTCGCCGGAGGGCGCAGAAATTTTTTAATACTGGCTTCGGTGTTTTGAGGCCTACCTGAACTCAACAAAGAACAAAGAACAAAGAAATGTACAGCACAGGAACAGGCCCTTCGGCCCTCCAAGCCCGTGCCGACCATACTGCCCGACTAAACTACAATCTTCTACACTTCCTGGGTCCGTATCCTTCTATTCCCATCCTATTCATATATTTGTCAAGATGCCCCTTAAATGTCCCTATCGTCCCTGCCTCCACTACCTCCTCCGGTAGTGAGTTCCAGGCACCCACTACCCTCTGCGTAAAAAACTTGCCTCGTACATCTACTCTAAACTTTGCCCCTCTCACCTTAAACCTATGCCCCCTAGTAATTGACCCCTCTACCCTGGGGAAAAGCCTCTGACTATCCACTCTGTCTATGCCCCTCATAATTTTGTATACCTCTATCAGGTCGCCCCTCAACCTCCTTCGTTCCAGTGAGAACAAACCGAGTTTATTCAATCGCTCCTCATAGCTTATGCCCTCCATACCAGGCAACATTCTGGTAAATCTCTTCTGCACCCTCTCTAAAGCCTCCACATCCTTCTGGTAGTGTGGCGACCAGAATTGAACACTATACTCCAAGTGTGGCCTAACTAAGGTTCTATACAGCTGCAACATGACTTGCCAATTCTTATACTCAATGCCCCGGCCAATGAAGGCAAGCATGCCGTATGCCTTCTTGACTACCTTCTCCACCTGTGTAGCCCCTTTCAGTGATCTGTGGACCTGTACTCCTAGATCTCTTTGACTTTCAATACTCTTGAGGGTTCTACCATTCACTGTATATTCCCTACCTGCATTAGCCCTTCCAAAATGCATTACCTCACATTTGTCCAGGTTAAACTCCATCTGCCATCTCTCCGCCCAAGTCTCCAGACAATCTAAATCCTGCTGTATCCTCAGACAGTCCTCATCGCTATCCGCAATTCCACCAACCTTTGTGTCGTCTGCAAACTTACTAATCAGACCAGTTACATTTTCCTCCAAATCATTTATATATACTACAAAGAGCAAAGGTCCCAGCACTGATCCCTGTGGAACACCACTGGTCACAGCCCTCCAATTAGAAAAGCATCCCTCCATTGCTACCCTCTGCCTTCTATGGCCTAGCCAGTTCTGTATCCACCTTGCCAGTTCACCCCTGATCCCGTGTGACTTCACCTTTTGTACTAGTCTACCATGAGGGACCTTGTCAAAGGCCTTACTGAAGTCCATATAGACAACATCTACTGCCCTACCTGCATCAATCATCTTAGTGACCTCCTCGAAAAACTCGATCAAGTTAGTGAGACACGACCTCCCCTTCACAAAACCGTGCTGCCTCTCACTAATACGTCCATTTGCTTCCAAATGGGAGTAGATCCTGTCTCGAAGAATTCTCTCCTCGGATACTACAGTCAAAGGACCTCGCAAGCTGAGCCTACTACACGCCCGGGTCGGCCACAGACTCTCCTCCGTGATCGAGAAGGTCACCATGTGCGAGGAAGCGGTAGAAATCCTGTGGAAGCGTTTCGTTAAGCCAATAAACGAGGTACACGCCCGGCATTTGCTCATGACCTGCCGGCAGCGCTCCGGGGAAACGCTAGACGAGTACATGGAAAGACTCACCACGCTTGCTAGGAACTGCGACCACAAGGAGGTGACGACAGAAGTCCATATGAACTTGCACATCCAGATGCTTTCGTGTCCAGTATACGATCCACATACATCAGGCAGCGACTCCTCGAAGACGGAGCAAAAGACCTTCAAGGCACGGTAAAGCTGCCTCCTCTTTGGAAGTGGCCCACCATAATCTCTGCACGTACTCCACGGACCCTGCGGGCCTCTCTCGGTCCCCTCCAGACTCGAGCCGCTCACACCGGGGGCACACCGTGCTATTTCTGTGGGCAAGGCCAGCACCCACGTCAGCGTTGCCCAGCCCGCTCCGCAATCTGCAACGACTGCGGAAAGAAGGGGCATTCCGCAAAGGTCTGCCTGGCTGGGCCCAAGGCCCAGAAACAAAAGTCTAATTGGGCCCAAAAGTCGAGCTCCCAGGCCCACAAGCCCCGCAACGTGGCTGCGCGCCTGCCAGGCACGCCCCCTTCTGACGCATCATCGGCCTCGTGCGAGTCATGGGGGCGGCCACCTTGGCGGCGGACATCTTCAAAATCCGACACGTGCGACCGACGACGGCGGTCATTTTGTGACTCCGGGCGGCCATTTTGTGAGTCCGACTCAGCTGAGGACTCTGACTACCCGCAACTGGGAGCGATCACCCTCGACCAATCATGGCTGAAGCACCTGCGAACTCCATGATGCAGGTCCAAATAAACGGGGTCGACACCTCCTGCCTCTTCGACTCCGGGAGCACGGAGAGCTTTATCCACACAGGAACGGTAAGGCGCTGCCTCTTGAGCACCTATCCCACCTCCCAAACTATCGCCCTCGCCTTCGGATCCCACTCGGTCCAAATCACGGGGTATTGTGTCGCGAACCTCGCGATCCAGGGCGCCGAATACGCCCGTTTCAAACTTTATATCCTCCCTCACCTCTGCACCCCCTGCTCGGTCTGGACTTTCAGTGTAGCCACCGAAGCCTGACACTGAAGTTCGGTGGACCTCTGCCCCCACTCACGGTATGTAGCCTGGCAACACTTAAAGTTGCACCACCCCCCCTCTTCGCGAACCTCACCCCCGACTGTAAGCCCGTCGCCACCAGGAGTCGGCGGTACAGAGCCCAAGACATGACTTTTATCAAGTCAGAGGTTCAGCGGTTGCTGAAAGAAGGGGTCATAGAGGCTAGCAACAGCCCCTGGAGAGCACAAGTATTGGTAGTCCGGTCTGGGAAAAAAAAACGAATGGTGGAGGACTATAGTCAGACCACAAACCGTTTTATGCAGCTCGATGCGTACCCCCTTCCCCGCACAGCAGAAATGGTTAACCAGATCGCCCAGTACCGTGTATTCTCCACGGTTCACCTAAAATCCACCTACCATCAGCTCCCTGTCAACCCGGATCCGGGACCGCCACTGTACGGCCTTCGAAGCAGCCGGTCGGCTTTTTCACTTCCTCAGGGTCCCTTTTGGCGTCACAAATGGGGTTTCCGTTTTTCAAAGGGCGATGGACCAAATGGTGGACCAGAACAGCTTACGGGCTACTTACCTGTACTTGGACAATGTCAACATCTGCGGCCATGACCAGCAGGCCCACGACGCAAACCTAAAAAAGTTCCTCCAGACCGCCCGGGCCCTCAATCTGAGCTACAACAAAGAGAAATGCGTTTTCCACACAACCCGACTAGCCATCCTCAGCTACGTCGTGGAAAACGGGGTCCTAGGTCCAGACCCCGACCGTATGCTCCCCCTTAAGAAACTTCCCCTTCCCCATAGCCTCAAGGCACTCAAACGGTGCTTGGGGCTCTTCTCCTATTTCGCCCAGTGGGTCCCCAGATATGCGGACAAAGCCCGACCACTCGTTAAGACCACGGTTTTTCCCATCATGGCTGAGGCCCGGTCGGCCTTCAGTCGTACCAAGGTCGATATCATCAAGGCCGCCATGCACGCGGTGGACGAAACCATTCCCTTTCAGGTAGAAAGCGATGCATCAGACGTCGCCCTGGCTGCTACTCTCAACCAGGCAGGCAGGCCAGTGGCATTTTTATCCCGAACCCTCACCGCCTCGGAAATTCAGCACTCTGCAGTCGAGAAGGAGGCACAAGCCATTGTGGAGGCTGTGTGGCACTGGAGGCACTACCTAGCCGGTAGGAGGTTCGCCCCCAGCCTTCATGTTTGATAACGCACAATGGGGCAAAATAAAAAATGATAAAATTTTGAGGTGGAGGATCGAACTCTCCACCTACACGTATGATATTACACATCATCCGGGGAAGCTCAACGAGTCCCCAGATGCCCTGTCCCGCGGCACGGGCGCCAACGGGCAGGAAGACCGTCTGCGGGCCATCCACGATGACTTCTGTCACCCGAGTGTCACCCGGCTTGCTCATTTCATCAAGTCCCGCAATCTACCTTACTCCACCGAGCAGGTCAAGGCCATGACCAAGGCTTGCCAGATCTGCGCGGAGTGCAAACCGCCCTTCCATCGACCAGACAAGGCTCGCCTGGTGAAAGCCTCTGGGCCCTTTGAGTGACTAAGCGAGGACTTCAAAGGGCCCCTCTCGTCCACCAACCGCAACATCTACTTCCTCACTGTTATCGACAAATTCTCCCGCTTCCCATTCGCTGTCCCCTGCCCCGATATGACCTCGGCCACCGTAATCAAGGCACGGCACAGCATCTTCACCCTGTTTGGTTTCCCTGCTTATATCCACAGCGACCGGGGTACATCGTTCATGAGCGATGAGCTGCGTCAGTATCTGCTCAACAAGGGCATCGCCACGAGCAGAATGACCAGCTATAACCCACGGGGAAATGGGCAGGTGGAGAGGGAGAATGCGACAGTTTGGAAGGCTGTCCTTCTAGCCCTAAGGTCAAGAAGTCTCCCAACCACCCGCTGACAGGAGGTCCTACCCGATGCCCTACACTCCATTAGGTCACTCCTCTGCATGGCCACGAACGAGACCCCTCACAACCGCTTGCTTGTCTTCTCCAGGAAGTCCACCTCTGGGGTCTCGCTTCCACGTTGGCTGACGACTCCGGGACCAGTTCTGCTCAGGAGGCACGCGAGGAGCCATAAGACGGACCCTCTAGTCGAGAGGGTCCAGTTGCTCCATGCAAACCCCCAATACGCCTACGTTGAGCACCTCGACGGAAGGCAAGACACAGTTTCCCTGCAAGACCTGGCACCCGCTGGCTCTCCCACCGATGCCCCCCCCTCTACCGACGCTCCCCTCCCCGCACCGGCTGCCGACGCTGACAGCGCCCCCTCTAGCGCCCCCCCCCACCCCCCGCTGGCGTCGGCACCAATCACCCTAGTTACCCCAGATACCACCCTGCTCCACCATGGGCAAAGGCCCAAACCACTGGGCTCCCGGATAAACCCCTACTGAAGATGCCCATATCAGCCGCACCACCGCCGGAGCTGAGAAGGTCAACAAGGACAATCAGACCACCCAAAAGACTGGACATGTAATTCCACTTCACCCCCGACGGAATCTGTGTTTTCTTTTAAAACAGGGGGTGAATGTGATGAATGGTTACTGCACCTTTAATGTAATGATCCCTTTAAGACCGGGTTTGGAACCCTGGGGGACTCCGCCTCCAGCTCCACCCCCCAGGGAGCCATATATAAGGTAATGTTCAGTGGGCAGTGTGCAGTGAGCACACTTCTCGGTAGCTGACTGGTTCTCTGCTAATTAAAGCCTTTGTATTACCAATCATCTCTCTCGAGTTGTAATTGAGGGTATCTCAGATACGCATCCTAAAAAGTGCATACACGCCATATCATAAAAGAGCAGTCTGAGAGGGTATCGAGAATACTGGATGCAGAGCGGGGCCGGGAGATGGCACTGTTGATCTGAGAGGCATGGAGCATACATAAGAGCACAGAGGTGCCTTGGGGTAGCATGGAAAATCTAAGTGGGCATGGGGTGAGGGGTGAGGGCAGCACGGTAGCATAGTGGTTAGCACAATTGCTTCACAGCTCCAGGGTCCCAGGTTCGATTCCCGGCTTGGGTCACTGTCCGTGCGCAGTCTGCACGTTCTCCCCGTGTGTGCGTAGGTTTCCACCGGGTGCTCCGGTTTCCTCCCACAGTCCAAAGATGTGCAGGTTAGGTGGATTGGCCATGCTAAATTGCCCTTAGTGTCCAAAATTGCCCTTAGTGTTGGGTGGGGGTACTGGGTTATGGGGATAGGGTGGAGGTGTGGGCTTAGGTGGGGTGCTCTTTCCAAGTGCCGGTGCAGACTCGATGGGCCGAATGGCCTCCTGCTGCACTGTAAATTCTATGATTCTATGATAAGGGAGGGGTGAGGCTTAGGGGGCCTATAAAGAATGTTGGGAGCTTGGCTGCTGTTTTGGAAAACCGAGGCGGGCCTTCTAAATGGCACCCCTTCCACATTCACACTCTTTATCTGCTCTATTCTGCCCGCAAAATGCACAGTGTAATCCCAGGCCTTTGCAAGAAGACAAAAATGGGCCATGAAGTCACAGGTCATTCAGGAGTGCAGTTTGCGAGCCTGGAAAGTACACAGGTTGGGTTGTCCCGGTGCCAGACAAAGATTCGGCCTTAGCCTTTGTTAGTTTAACTTGCCAGAAGCTTTGTATAGATACAGAAGACAGAAGATACAGTTCTTTCTGCCTTGATCATTTTCATCAAGTTCAAAAGCATCAAGTTCAAATGCATATAGTTCAAATGCAGTCTCCACATCTACATCCTCCACATCCTTCCGGAAAAAAAATCATACCTCACAAGCTGAACAAGTAAGTTTCTTCCGTCCGAGAGATGTCAAAATATTTCAGCAAGATCCTCGTTCATTATGCTGATCAACTATTTTTAATTAACTGTTTGTGATTTAGTCGCAGGGAAGTAGGTATGAGGCACTTAGATTTCAGAATACTTGTCCCTCTGGAACGTCAATTCATCAATAACTTCACTGTTCACATCCTGTCCCACTTTAAGCCCCGATCGCCCCTCATCTTTTGTCAATACCAACTTCCACTGACTCATCATCCCTCAATATATTAAATTCAAAATCCTCATCCTCTTTCACAAGCCTCTCACCATCTCCCTCTTTGTTACCTCTCCATACCTACAAGCTGCTACAAGCCGTACACTCTTCCAACTCCAACTTCTTTGCACCCCCTTCCTATGACACCAAACCTTGGGGGGCAAACCTTCAGCCATTATTCTGCCATACTCAGGAATGCTCTCCATAAACTCCTCCTTGCCGTCCCTCTTCCTACCTTAAAATTCCCCCTCAAACTTCATCGGTTTGACCGTCCCTTCAGTCAACACTGCAAATTCTTCTCATTTTGCAGCTTGCTATCCATTCCCACCTCCCTGGATTTGAAGATAAGACATATAGAGTTAACTGGGAGACTACGGGCACGATCTAATGGGAATGTTTCTCAGTGTCAATTCAGGGGAGGTTTGGCTGGGAGTTTCTCCCCAGACCCAGATGGAGATTGGTTTTAATTGGTGCTGATTGGTTTCTCGCCGTGCCGCAGCGTGATACAAATCTCGCCAACGTGAGCGGGCTGGTTAGATCAGAAACCCATCGCCGCCTGGTGTGGTTCCCGATTTCGAACCCTCCCACGATCGAACCGCCTCGCTCGGATTCGCAGTCGATCTGGTGCAGCCGTTAGATCACACCCTCGAAGTGACATTTCTGTGTGTTTCTCCCCCATCTCTGTCGACTGGTTCCCCGCCGTTATTTGATCACACTTAGTCATTTTTTGGGGCCCTGGGGATTTTCTCTCCGGGCGAGCCCATGAGAATATTTTTTTCATCACTGGGAAGCTGAACCCGCTGGCCAGACCGGCTCCTCAGAGCTCGTGCCTCCATTTTGAAAGGGTCCCCGACCTCTAAGTGAGGTTGAAGGTCCCCACATCCCCCACCCATGGGCAATGTGAGGCCACCCTGCTGTGGGGCGCAGAGGGCCACAACCCCTTTTCAGGCCTTCCCACGGCCACCTTCGAGCCCCCCTTCAACTCTCAATCTTACAGAGACCCCCTTCATACCTGCTCTTCACCCCTCCCCTAGCCTTCATACCCCCTCTCATCCCTCCCTTCATGGACATGGTCCCCCTCTGGCCCTGACCCTTGGCAGTGCCTCCCTGGCACCTGGGCACCTTGGCATTGCCACCCTGGCAATGTCCCTGCTAGCCTGGCAGTGCCACCTTCGTAGTGCCAAGGTGGCAGTAGCAAGGTGCCAGCGTGGCTGTGCCAAAGTGCCCTAGGTGCCAGGGGAGAGCCATTAAGTTACTCTGACCTGTCCGCAACTGCCTTGGGGCCTGAAGTGGCCTGTGGACCAGTAGTAATCAGTGCCTGTGACCTATCAGGGAGCCGATTAGATCGCAGGAGGCTGTTAGGTTGAGCGACCATCTCATTAATGAGATAAGATTGACTGTAATTGGTGATTATTGGTTCATCGCCTCATTTCGATGGGATCTGGACACTTCCAACAGGAGCGGGCTGGTTAATCCCAAACTGCTTGGCACCCAGAGCAGTTCCTGATTTGGGCCTCTCCTGCGATCTCACAGGCCCACACGGATCCTCGCCGGGCGCAATGCGCTGTGAAATCTCACCCTCCGCGTGTGCTAGCTTGAAGAGAAACCTCCCAGGGTCTGAAAAAGTGACTCAGTGTGGCTAGATAGCGGTGAGGAACTCACTGGCAGAGCCGGAGAGAAACTCCCAGCCAATCCCGCCTGACTTAGAAACTTTTCCGTAAAATCACACCCAGTGGTTCCTTTGTCACTAGAATATCCAGGCCTCTGCCTAACTCGAGATTCTCAATATGTTTTATCCCAGTGTCTGGTTTGAGTTGTTTGGTGGGTATAAATATTAGCTGGTTTATTGAAGTCATTTCCTATGCGGTGTAGGAGTTAACAGAATGATGAGCTTCCCATATAGTACAAGATGCGCATGAATTGTTAACCATACACAGCTTCTAAAAGCAGCCAATCCATGCATTCATTTTCAATGGCTCTTCAGCTGCCTTATTCTTAGCTCTTGTCAGGAGGGATTGAGTCATAAGCTATTACCAAGTATGCTTGCTGATTATTTTCTCCCAGTGAGCTGGCTGTTCCAAGTTATCTTTTCAACAAGCGAAATAGAACAGACAACATAATGATGAAGGTGACAGAAGAAATTTTTGAGATAGTCGAAAACAGCGCAACGTGATATCATGAATGAAGGGGAGAGTGGGTTTTACAACAGGACATAGACTTGACAGGCAGCAGTATTCAGACTGGGCTGGGGTGGATCTGCCAGTGTTCTGTATCAGACGGAAGTCAGCCATGAGCAGAAACTGACAAACTGGATCAGGATGCAACACCAGCAGGGATAAACAAAGGCAATATCCTGAATCTGAAAATATGGAATTACGAGAATAAAGGGAATAAGGAAAATAAATGAAATGGCGGATGATCATAAAGAATAGCGGGGGCGCTCTCTCCAGTGTGAAAGCCATCATCTCTGAAACAGATCATATGAGCAAGGAGCTGGAGTAGGCCACTCGGACCCTCGAGCCTGCTCCGCCATTCAATGAGCTCATGGATGATCTGATTGTAACTGAACCCCACATTCCTGCCTTCCCCCGCTAAGCTATCACCCCGTTGTCAATCGAGAATGTAACTATCTCTGCCTTAAAAATATTCGAAGATTCTTCTTCCACTGCCTTTTGAGGAACAGAGATCCAGAGCCGCACGGCCCTCTGAGAAAAAACATTTCTCCTCATCGCTGTTTTCGTTTTTTTTAAATTTAGAGTGCCCAATTCATTTTTTCCAATTAAGGGGCAATTTAGCGTGGCCAATCCACCTACCCTGCACATCTCTGTGTTGTGGGGGCGAAACCCGTGCAAACACGGGGAGAATGTGCAAACTCCTCACGGACAGTGACCCAGGGCCGGGACCGAACCTGGGACCTCGGCGCCGTGAGACAGCAGTGCTAGCCACTGCGCCACCGTGCTGCCCTTCTCTGTTTTAGTTTTAAATAGTGGTCCCTAATTCTAGATCCCACCCCCCCCCCACCACCACACGAGGAAATATCCTCTACACTTCCACCCTGTCAAGACCCTTCAGGGTCTCATGTTTCAAGTATCTTCTGTGTTTCATCATCAAGTTGCTGTTTTATGGGAGCTTTCTATGTGCAAATTGGCTGCTGTGTTTCCTCCATTACGTCAGTGACTACACTTCAAAAGTAAAACAGAAACATAATACAATGGCTGCTGGAAATCTGCAGAAGAAACAAAAAATAATGGAACCACTTAGCAGGTCACAGAGAAAGAAACTGAGTTAATGGATTATGTTGATGATCCTTTACCAGAACTGGAAAGCACGCCCAATAACGGTAAGGCTTGGTGGAGTGACAGTTATTTTCCTTCTTAAATATCAGAAAGCAGGAGTGGAGATGAAACAAAGATCGGATAAAAGATAATGCAAAAAAAAAAGCATAATTCCAGGAATGGACAATAAACGCTGACTTGTCAGCGGCAACTCATTCTGTGTGTGACTAAAAAAGGGAGGCTTAGCATGATTAGAAGAACCAGAAAATAGGGGCACGGGTTTAGGGGCACTGCTAACGGCAGTTTTTGCGTTAGCTTGTGGAGTGCCATTTTTGCTGGCTCGGCACTCCACAAGCCCGGTGGCAGCCCTGAGGGTGTGGGGACAGTAGAGGCAGCACATGGAGTTGGAGAGGACATCGGTGTGGTCACCCATATGCAATAACCACCGGTTCGCCCCGGGGGAGGCTGGATGGGAGATTTCGGAGATGGCAGCGGGCGGGGATCTGTTTATTGATGAGGGTTTCCCGAGCTTGGAGGAGCTGGAGGGGGAGTTTGAGCTGCTAAGTGGAAATGGGTTCCGGTATTTACAAGTGTGGGACTTTGTGCGGAGGCGGGTTTCGACCTTCCCGCACCTGGGACTGCAGGATAAGGTGGTGTCGAGAACAGGAGTAGGAGAGGGGAAGGTCTCAGAGATTTATAAGGAACTGACGGAGTGGGAGGGAGCCCCAAAAGGGGAGGTGAAGAGAAAGTGGGAGGAAGAGCAGGGTGAGGAGGTGGAGGCCGGGTTGTGGGAGGAGGCCCTGAGGAGAGTTAATGCATCCTCGTCGTGCGCCAGGCTAAGCCTGATACAATTTAAGGTGGTCCACAGGGCACACATGACTGTGGCCCGGATGAGCAGGTTCTTTGAGCGGGTGGAGGATAGGTGTAGGCGCTGTGCGGGAGGTCCTGCGAACCACGTCCATATGTTTTGGGCACGTCCGAAGCTGAGGGGTTTCTGGCAGGGGTTTGCTGACGTCATGTCAAAAGTAATAAAGCTGAGGGTGGTTCCGAGTCCAGAGGGGGCGATCTTTGGTGTGTCGGAAGGCCCGGGAGCCCAGGGGGTGAGAGAGGCCGACGTCCTAGCCTTTGCCTCCCTGGTGGCCCGGAGACGGATCTTACTAGGATGGAGGGACTCGCAGCTCCCGAAGTCGGGGGTATGTGTTAGCGTCATGGCGAGGTTTCTCAGACTCGAGAAAATTTAATTCGTCTTGAGGAGTGTGTTGCAGGGGTTTCGAGAAAAATTAAGCTGTCAGCGGGGGGAAAGGGGGGGGGGGGGGCGGGGGGGGGAGAAGAGGAGGCATGGGAGAACCGAGTGAGGGAAGGAGAAACAACTAAGCGGGGGTCTGGGGAAGGTGGCATTGTTTGTGTAAGCCATGTTGTCTGGGGTTTGTTCTCTGGAGGTTTGTTGGTTATATTGATGTGTTTTTGTTTTTGTTGAAATTTGATGGTTAAAATTGTTAAAATTATAAATGCCTCAATAAAAAAATTTTTTTAAAGAAAGAACCAGAAAATGCTGATGTTAGAAAATTTAAACTTTCATTGCTGCGAAAAAATTGATGGTCCAAATAAAGTGAGATCGATCGCAATCCCTGTTTATGCTTGGAGTGGTGCTTATTTTTAAAGAATTAAGTATGTCGAGATAGGTTACAGTTTGAAAACAAAATGTGTGAGGACTGAGATGCTGAATTTCGAAGCCAATGAAGACAATGGAATTGAAAACCTTCTTTGTTTATTGGTTAGAGAATGACTATGTGAAATTAGTTTGGACAGGTGTACACAACATAGTTCCAAGTGGGCGAATGTCAATAGCTTAAAAGTGCCTTGATTGTGAATTCATTGGCCGTCTTATTTAGAAGGCCTGAGGATGACTAATGTGGGAAACGGAAAGAATCAGAACTATGGGCTGCACGGTAACACAGTGGTTAGCAGTGCTGCTTCACAGCGCCAGGGTCCCAGGCTTGAGTCACTGTCTGTGTGGAGCTTGCACATTCTCTCCATGCCTGCGTGGGTTTCCTCCAGGTGTGACATTATGAGAAATGTACAGAACTGTAATGTTATGTCCGAATCAACCACAAGAGGGAGCTAGATGCAGAACGATATAAAACATCGATGCTAAGCTTTCTGGGAGAGTGTTGAGGAGAGCCTTCTGGGAAAGCTAGAAGAAAGACTGTAGGAAAGCTAGTGTGAGTGAGAGCAGATCAAAGTTTTTTTTTTAATTTAGAGTACCCAATTAATTTTTTCCAATTAAGGGCCAATTTAGCGTGGCCAACCCACCTAGTCTGCACATCTTTGGGTTGTGGGGGCGAAACCCATGCACTCGTGCAAACTCCACACGGACAGTGACCCAGAGCTGGGATTGAACCTGGGACCTCGGCGCCGTGAGGCAGCAAGGCTAACCCACTGCGCCACCGTGCTGCCATCAGCAGATCATAGTTATTGTATTAGTGATTATTGGTAGATGCATATTTATTGTCAATTGTTTATTATACAGAAGAGGTCGAATTCAGTTAAGTTGTGTAAATAAATCTATAGCCTAGTTCAATACACAAGCTAGTTGTGGTCTTTGGGAACACTACGCCAACCATCCTAGGATCTGAACCACAAAGAACACCACACTGGGTGCTCTGGTTTCCTCCCACAAGTCCCGAAAGACGGGCTTGTTAGGTGAATTGGTCATTCTAAATTTTCTCTCAGTGTACCGAACAGGCGCCGGAGTGTGGCGACTAGGGGATTTTCACAGTAACTTCATTGCAGTGTCAATGCAAGCCTACTTGTGACAATAATAAAGATTATTATTATGTTAACCAGGACTGCTATTCTGAGTTGGAACAGAGTGGAGGGAACAAGCAGCGATCAGCATATTTTTCAAGGCTGCTGGGCTGAATATGCCCCGATATTCATCCTACCTGGGTGGACAAAGTCATTTTGCTCTATCAGGCCCAAATGAACTTCGTCCAGATGTAGGGGGATATTACGAGCAAAATGGTAGCTGTTTGCGATTGGAAAAGCATTACAAGGGCATAAGCCTGCACAAGCAGATTGTTTTTAAACAGATACAGTTAGGAGAATAACAACAGGGGCAGGTCATTCAATTCACCGTGACTGTTCAATTCAGTTCCATCATGGTCGATCTGTATTTTAGCTCCATGTACCTGCCTTGGTTCCGTAGCCCTTAGCATCCTTGCCTAAGAATAAAAGTTGCCGTAGAAACATGGTGTAGTATTGTTAGAACAGGATCAAAAGCAGTGGTGACATCACAGGAGTACAGATCTTCATCCCTACAATATGAAAGCCACATCGCACAGCCCTCGCTAATTTTCCAGAATTGGCGGGAGAGAAAGAAAGGGAGAGACTGGGGCTGGGTGGAGTTTAACTGGTCACATTTGCACCTTTACAAAATCCAGGTTAATAGCCTCAGTCTCCTGGAGGAATTTAGTGAGCGGTTAAAAATGCACACTCTCAAACTGTAGAATGATTTCATTTTCTTTCAGTATTTAAAGTGTTAAATCTAGTATATTTTTAGAATCCAGGCAACATTGCGACTCACTACTAATACTTACTGATATTTAGATCTGTGCTGTGCAGCCAATTGCGATGTTTGATGTGCACCCACATACTCTACAGTACGAGAGTGGGCTGGTTGTGAGCCACCGTGTCTTATGACTCATTTTATAGCACAGGTAGAAGGCACATGATCCGTGTTAAAAGAGTTGTTATGCATTCTGCAGTGAAAATAATAATTATAAAAAGAGGTATGTGGTGCTAACTGAATAAATGGTTGTTACTCCATACTTATTAAATAATATTGCAGCAAAAATGTGTTCCTTATTTTAATCTGCAACATCCAGGTCAATTTTGAAACTCCTCTCCCCCTCTCCCACTCTCTGCTGGATGCACTGGGTGACGTGGGGAGAGGGGGGTGGATGATACACGGGGCCATACAGGGGGCAGGGGTGATAGGAAGGGGGCATGGAGGATACATGGTGGCCTGGAGGGGGCAGCCAAGCTCCCAGCATTGTTTGAAGGCCCTCTAAACCTCACCTCATCCCACATATTCCTCACCCCATGCCTCCCTTATGTCCCCATGTATCCTCCATGCCTCCTCAGATTGCCCTGTTATGATATGGAACCTTATCTTAAACTGCTGTCAATCTTTACTACCTCAACAGGATGTGATGTATGTCTGTGGCAGCAGGGGTCGGACTCAGATGCACTACACTCTGGGCGTGATCTAACGGAAAGGTTTCTAAGTGTGGTAGCGAGCGGGAACAAACGGGTGTTTCCGGAAAGCAAATCTGGTAAGGCCGCCACTGGTGTCTAACGGTAATCAGGGCAGCCAATGATGCCCCGCTGGCTACACGCTGGAAAAGACTGTCCCGCCACCTGATTCGCCTGGACCGCGCTCGGCAGCTCCCCACTAACAAGGGATCCCACAGGGCAAACCCCAGACAACACGCAGCCACGCCACCGTGCAGACCAGTCCCGCGATTTGGAGGTGCTGACCTGGTCAGACTGTTGGGCGTGGTGGAGTCCAGGTGGGAGAGCCTGTTCCCCCGAGGGGTCGGCGCGTCAGCCACAGGGCAGCCTGGGCGACCTGGGAGGCAGCGGCAGCGGCCATCACCACTGGGAGTGACCACCAGTCAGTGCCGTAAGAAGCTGAACGATCTGGGCCTACCTGCCACTCCCCCCTCCTACCCCCCCAACGCACTGCACCACACCCCGCCCCAACACAATACCGCACCTGTGCCCCAGCACACCCTGCCACCCATCTGCACACCCCATCCATACACACACCTGTTCTCCACCATAGCCCCTCCCCCGCGTTACATGAAGCGTGCGGCTCACGTTGCCCTCTCTCTGTCCTCGCAGGAGAAGTTGTCCCACAAAAGATGGGAAAGGGCCCAGGCGGGCGGCAAGGTGCCAGGCATCAGAGTCCTCAGCCCCTACGAGGAACAGGCCCTGGAGGTCACAGGGGTGGCTGAGGGCAGCTCAGTCTCCAAGATTGGCCTACGCCGCAGAGATGAGTATCCACTGGCCACCACCCAGACGACCTGTCACAGGTGAGTTGTTCATGCCAGACATAATGATCCTTCCCTCCCACTGACCACATGTCCATTCTCCCGCAGGATCTTCATCCGATGGTGCCGGACCATCCGGAATCCCCCCCCCCACCCGCTATTCAAGAGAACACTCGGAGGAGAGCTCCGAGGATATCACCATCAAGGCGTCTCAGCTGTCATTCCCACCCTCCACCAGCACAGAGACGCACATCTCGATGGGAGAAATTAGTGGACAGGCTTCTGGGGCACATTCTGGTGAGCAGCACACAGTTGTAGATGCACATCAGGTGGAGGTAGGAACGGCTAGGGGGGGACAGCAGTCGGAGGTTTTCTGGATCCTAAGTCCCAGCTGGGTCTCAGTCAGGTGCTGAGCCTCTGAACTAGGTTACCCTGGAGCTGATGCAGAAGCTAGGGTGCAGCTGTGTTAGTCGGAGGGGGTTGTCCCAAAGGCTACGAGCGCAGGGGGTGACCCCAGTGGAGAGCCTGGAGCACAACGTCAGCACCTTGAGTGGCGGAGCCAAAGGCATTGCTCAGTCAGTGAAGGCCATGGCTGAGGGCCTCGACTACATGTCCCCGTCACTGAGAAATGTGTCCCTGACGCAGGTGAATCTTGTCCCAGTCTCAGGTGGGCACTGCTGGTGCACTGCGACGCATGTCCCAGTCTCAGGTGGGCATTGCTGGTGCACTGCGGGGCATGTCCCAGTCTCAGGTGGGCACTGCAGAGGCGCTGCAGGGCATGTCCCAGTCTCAGGTGGGCATTGCTGGTGCACTGCGGGGCATGTCCCAGTCTCAGGTGGGCACTGCAGAGGCGCTGCGGGGCATGTCCCAGTCTCAGGTGGGCATTGCTGGTGCACTGCGGGACATGTCCCAGTCTCAGATGGGCATTGCTGGTGCACTGCGGGGCATGTCCCAGTCTCAGGTGGGCACTGCAGAGGCGCTGCGGGGTATGTCCCAGTCTCAGGTGGGCATTACTGGTGCACTGCGGGGCATGTCCCAGTCTGAGGTGGGCATTGCTGGTGCACTGCGGGGCATGTCCCAGTCTCAGGTGGGCACTGCAGAGGCGCTGCGGGGCATGTCCCAGTCTCAGGTGGGCATTGCTGGTGCACTGCGGGGCATGTCCCAGTCTCAGGTGGGCACTGCAGAGGCACTGCGGGGCATGTCCCAGTCTCAGGTGGGCACTGCTGGTGCACTGCGGGGCATGTCCCAGTCTGAGGTGGGCATTACTGGTGCACTGCGGGGCATGTCCCAGTCTCAGGTGGGCACTGCTGGTGCACTGCGGGGCATGTCCCAGTCTGAGGTGGGCATTACTGGTGCACTGCGGGGCATGTCCCAGTCTCAGGTGGGCACTGCAGAGGCGCTGCGGGGCATGTCCCAGTCTCAGGTGGGCATTACTGGTGCACTGCGGGGCATGTCCCAGTCTCAGGTGGGCATTACTGGTGCACTGCGGGGCATGTCCCAGTCTCAGGTGGGCACTGCTGGTGCACTGCGGGGCATGTCCCAGTCTGAGGTGGGCATTACTGGTGCACTGCGGGGCATCTCACAGTCTCAGGTGGGCACTGCAGAGGCGCTGCGGGGCATGTCCCAGTCTCAATTGGGCACTGCAGAGGCGCTGGCGGCACCATCAATAGATAGGGGCAGTTAGGGTCACGATTGTACACCATTAGAGAACCCTACACCCGGGACATGTGAATCCTCTGTCACATTATTCCGCATTGCAGGCCAGCCTGAAGCTGCCTCCCCTGTTTGCCTTCAGCCCTCGCCCTCTCCCAGCCTCCTGGGCTCGGTGGTCCTAGATTTGTGGCCCAGCCCCCCCCCCCCACAAGCATACACGTGCAGGTGACGGGTGTGAGTGCCTTGTTGGCAGACAAACAGCAGTCAGACTACGGCATAGATGGAGTATCACCAGAACTCAACTCACAGCGGGTTATCATCACCCCTTTGTGCTGGTCTGCTCTCACCTCTTAGGGGGTGTGAGAGGCGGATCGGGTGGGGGGAGGGGAGGATAGGTGAGATGGCAAACGATAACACATCCTACGAGAAGCAGTTGAGGATGGGGGCATCCCTGCACCCCCCCCCCCCCCCCCCCCCAGGCACGTCCGACCCTCGCCACCACCACCTGTCCAGCATCCTCCGGCTGCTCCCGCGGGCCCTTCCCCGGGCTTGTCCTCCAGCCCCACCTCCTCCGGCTCCTCTTCTGACAGATCTGCATGTTCCTCCTTCTCCACCTCCTGCACATTTCCCCGCTGCTGTGCCAGGTTGTGAAGGGCACAGCAGACCAGCACAAAGCAGGCAACCCTCCAGGAGATGTACTGCAATGCACCACCAGAGCAGTCGAGGCAGCAGAACAGAGAAATGGCAAATGGAGTTTAATCCGGACTGCTGTGAGGTCATGCATTTGGGTAGGTCTAACATAGAGGGGAAATATTGTTCATGCTCAATTTTCTAATCACAAGCCAACATCTTCATGCACAACTTTGAACCACACCTCCTCACCTCACAGGACCTTCAACCGACATTATACACCAGATACACCGATGACATTTTGTTCTTTGGACCCACGGCGAAGAATCACTGAAACAACTATACAGTGACATCAATAAGTTCCATCCAACCATCAAACTCACCATGGACTACTCTCCAAAATCGGTTGCATTCTTGGACACACTCATCGCCATCAAGGACGGTCACCTCAGCACTTCGCTTTACCGCAAGCCCACGGATAACCTCACGATGCTCCACTTCTCCAGCTTCCACCCTAAACACATTAAAGAAGCCATCCCCTATGGACAAGCGCTCCGTATACACAGGATCTGCTCAGACGAGGAGGAGCGTAACGGACATCTACAGACGCTGAAAGATGCCCTCGTACGAACGGGATATGGCGCTCGACTCATCGATCGACAGTTCCAACGCGCCAAAGCAAAAAAACGCACCAACCTCCTCAGAAGAAAAGCAACAACAAAGTCAGATGGCAACAGTAAGTTTGTTCAGTGACACATTTCTTTGTCTCTCCATTCACCTGTTTGTTGTAGTGGTAGGACCAGAGTTCACAGATTCTCCAATGTTCTCTCCTTCTACCTCTCATTCTGATACAGCTCCTGCTCGCCAACAGCTCATACCAAAGTGACCATTCTTCAGGTGTCACTATGATATGTTCACCATTCATATTCAGTGAGCTAGACAGCTGGTTTGTGATGCAGAACAAGGCCAGCAGCGGGTTCATTTCCCGTACCAGCTGAGAATTCTGAATTCTCTATCTGTGTACCCGAACAGGCGCAGGAATGTGGCGACTAGGAGCTTTTCACAGTAACTGGGCAGCACGGTAGCATAGTGGTTAGCACAGTTGTTTCACAGCTCCAGGGTCCCAGGCTCGATTCCCGGCTTGGGTCACAGTCTGTGTGGAATCTGCACGTTCCCCCCGTGTCTGCGTGGGTTTCCTCCGGGTGCTCTGGTTTCCTCCCACAGTCCAGAGATGTGCGGGTTAGGTGGATTGGCCATGATAAATTGCCCTTAGTGTCCAAAAAGGTGAGGTGGGGTTACGGGGATAGGGTGGCGGCATGGGCTTAAGTAGGTTGCTCTTTCCAAGAGCCGGTGCAGACTCGATGGGCCGAATGGCCTCCTTCTGCACTGTAAATTCTAAAAGAAACTTCTAAAAAAAAAAGACAAACACGGAACTGCTAGTCAAGAGCAGTATTACGGTGGCGGAGAGGATGCTAGATGGGGACTCTTCTGCCGAGGTAGTATGGGCTGAAGTTAGAAACAGGAAAGGAGAGGTCACCCTGTTGGGAGTTTTTTATAGGCCTCCTAATAGTTCTAGGGATGTAGAGGAAAGGATGGCGAAGATGATTCTGGATATGAGCGAAAGTAACAGGGTAGTTATTATGGGAGATTTTAACTTTCCAAATATTGACTGGAAAAGATATAGTTCGAGTACAATAGATGGGTCGTTTTTTGTGCAGTGTGTGCAGGAGGGTTTCCTGAAACAATATGTTGACAGGCCAACAAGAGGCGAGGCCACGTTGGATTTGGTTTTGGGTAATGAACCAGGCCAGGTGTTGGATTTGGAGGTAGGAGAGCACTTTGGGGACAGTGACCACAATTCGGTGACGTTTACGTTAATGATGGAAAGGGATAAGTATACACCGCAGGGCAAGAGTTATAGCTGGGGGAAGGGCAATTATGATGCCATTAGACGTGACTTGGGGGGCTAAGGTGGAGAAGTAGGCTGCAAGTGTTGGGCACACTGGATAAGTGGGGCTTGTTCAAGGATCAGCTACTGCGTGTTCTTGATAAGTATGTACCGGTCAGACAGGGAGGAAGGCGTCGAGCGAGGGAACCGTGGTTTACCAAGGAAGTGGAATCTCTTGTTAAGAGGAAGAAGGAGGCCTATGTGAAGATGAAGTGTGAAGTTTTGGTTGGGGCGATGGATAGTTACAAGGTAGCGAGGAAGGATCTAAAGAGAGAGCTAAGACGAGCAAGGAGGGGACATGAGAAGTATTTGGCAGGAAGGATCAAGGAAAACCCAAAAGCTTTCTATAGGTATGTCAGGAATAAGCGAATGACTAGGGAAAGAGTAGGACCAGTCAAGGACAGGGACGGGAAATTGTGTGTGGAGTCTGAAGAGATACTAAATGAATATTGTTCGTCAGTATTCACTCAGGAAAAAGATAATGTTGTGGAGGAGAATGCTGAGCCCCAGGCTAATAGAATAGATGGCATTGAGGTACGTAGGGAAGAGGTGTTGGCAATTCTGGACAGGCTGAAAATAGATAAGTCCCCGGGACCTGATGGGATTTATCCTAGGATTCTATGGGAGGCCAGGGAAGAGATTGCTGGACCTTTGGCTTTGATTTTTATGTCATCATTGGCTACAGGAATAGTGCCAGAGGACTGGAGGACAGCAAATGTGGTCCCTTTGTTCAAAAAGGGGAGCAGAGACAACCCCGGCAACTATAGGCCGGTGAGCCTCACGTCTGTAGTGGGTAAAGTCTTGGAGGGGATTATAAGAGACAAGATTTATAATAATCTAGATAGGAATAATATGATCAGGGATAGTCAGCATGGCTTTGTGAAGGGTAGGTCATGCCTCACAAACCTTATTGAGTTCTTTGAGAAGGTGACTGAACAGGTAGACGAGGGTAGAGCAGTTGATGTGGTGTATATGGATTTCAGCAAAGCGTTTGATAAGGTTCCCCACGGTAGGCTATTGCAAAAAATACGGAGGCTGGGGATTGAGGGTGATTTAGAGATGTGGATCAGAAATTGGCTAGCTGAAAGAAGACAGAGGGTGGAGGTTGATGGGAAATGTTCAGAATGGAGTACAGTCACAAGTGGAGTACCACAAGGATCTGTTCTGGGGCCGTTGCTGTTTGTCATTTTTATCAATGACCTAGAGGAAGACGCAGAAGGGTGGGTGAGTAAATTTGCAGACGATACTAAAGTCGGAGGTGTTGTCGATAGTGTGGAAGGATGTAGCAGATTACAGAGGGATATAGATAAGCTGCAGAGCTGGGCCGAGAGGTGGCAAATGGAGTTTAATGTAGAGAAGTGTGAGGTGATTCACTTTGGAAGGAATAACAGGAATGCGGAATATTTGGCTAATGGTAAAGTTCTTGAAAGTGTGGATGAGCAGAGGGATCTAGGTGTCCATGTACATAGATCCCTGAAAGTTGCCACCCAGGTTGATAGGGTTGTGAAGAAGGCCTATGGAGTGTTGGCCTTTATTGGTAGAGGGATTGAGTTCCGGAGTCGGGAGGTCATGTTGCAGCTGTACAGAACTCTGGTACGGCCGCATTTGGAGTATTGCGTACAGTTCTGGTCACCGCATTGTAGGAAGGACGTGGAGGCTTTGGAGCGGGTGCAGAGGAGATTTACCAGGATGTTGCCTGGTATGGAGGGAAAATCTTATGAGGAAAGGCTGATGGACTTGAGGTTGTTTTCGTTGGAGAGAAGAAGGTTAAGAGGAGACTTAATAGAGGCATACAAAATGATCAGGGGGTTGGATAGGGTGGACAGTGAGAGCCTTCTCCCGCGGATGGATATGGCTGGCACGAGGGGACATAACTTTAAACTGAGGGGTAATAGATATAGGACAGAGGTCAGAGGTAGGTTATTTACGCAAAGAGTAGTGAGGCCGTGGAATGCCCTACCTGCTACAGTGGTGAACTCGCCAACATTGAGGGCATTTAAAAGTTTATTGGATAAACATATGGATGATAATGGCATAGTGTAGGTTGGATGGCTTTTGTTTCGGTGCAACATCGTGGGCCGAAGGGCCTGTACTGCGCTGTATTGTTCTATGTTCTATGTTCTATGTTCTAACACAACCGACAGAGTACCCTTCATTGTCCAGTACTTCCCCGGAGCGGAGAAACTACAACATCTTCTTCGCAGACTTCAACACATCATCGATGAAGATGAACATCATCGATGAAGGTGAACATCTTGCCAAGGGCATCCCCACACCCCCATTACTTGCCTTCAAACAACCGCGCAACCTCAAACAAACCATTGTTTGCAGCAAACTACCCAGCCTTCAGAACAGCGACCACACCACACAACCCTGCCATGGCAATCTCTGCAAGACGTGCCAGATCATCAACATGGATACCACCATTACACGTGAGAACACCACCCACCAGGTACGCGGTACATACTCGTGCAACTCGGCCAACGTTGTCTACCTCATACGCTGCAGGAAAGGATGTACCAAAGCGTGGTACATTGGCGAGATAATGCAGACCCTGCGACAACGGATGGACGGACATTGCGCGACAATTGGCAGGCAGGAATGTTCCCTTCCAGTCGGGGAACACTTCAGCAGTCAAGGGCATTCAGCCTCTGATCTCCGGGTAAGCGTTCTCCAAGGCAGCCTTCAGGACGCGCAACAACGCAAAATCGCCGAGCAGAAACCTATAGCCAAGTTCCACACACATGAGTACGGCCTCAGCCGGGACCTTGGATTCATGTCGCATTAAATTCATCCCCCACGATCTGGCCTGGGCTTGCGTAATCCTACCAACTGTCCTGGCTTGAGACAATTCACACCTCTTTAACCTGGGGTTACCCCTGCAAATGCTCACATTCAAAGCATTGTCTTGCACCTTTGACTTTGTCTACATATATGTTTCTGGAACTTACCTCTTCATTCACCTGAGGAAGGAGCAGTGTGATGCACGATCAATGACCACTAAAGCGAGGTTCTAGTCCAACTGAAGGCTTTAATAAGCTAGATGTTTCACCCAGCAGCTCAGGTACAGAGTGAAGGCTGCTGGGGCGGCACTGGTTCTTATACCCCGTCTAGCAGGGCGGAGCTATCATACATTCATACAAATAGAAAGCATACAGTTTCCACCAATGGTGCTTTAGCCTATCAGGTACCGTAATACCTATAATATCACATTCACCCCCTGTTAAAAAAGAGTCCGGCGGGGGTGGTGGCCTGAAACTACAAAACATGGCAACGTGGTGTAATTAGTTATGGAGGTACCGTAATACCTCCGTACAGTGTTTAGTAACTATTTACAATTCTGATAGCTATGTACATTTGATGGTTTATATTTACAGTTTACAATTAAAATGAAGCAATCAGTCGATCGGGGGCCCTGGTCGCCCTCTGTGATCATCGGAGCTTCGGTGGTGACTCCAGTGGAGGCTCGGGTGTCTGTGACTCCAGGAGCGTGGCTTCGATCTCCATGGCAGCTTCGGCACCCCTAGACGGCGCTGGTGGGGAAAACGGTTGACCTGGGAAGGGAGCACCTGTGGGGGGCGGCGGAAGGACCGATCCTCCTGTAAGGTGCTGCGGTGGAGGGGAGGGTGGGACTGGTGGCTGGGATGTGCGTGGGGTTCCGGCAGGCGCCAGGTCCCGTATCACGTTCAGGAAGTACGTGTTGCGGTCGGTGGAGGGGAGGGGGCCTTTGAAGTCCATGCTGAGGCGATCAAAGGGACAGGAAGCCTTTAACAGGTGCGCTTTCTCTGGTCGGTAGAAGTGCGGTTTGCACTCCGCGCAGATTTGGCAATTCCTGGTGGCTGTCCTGACCTCCTCGATGGAGTAGGGCAGGTTGTGGGTCTTGACAAAATGGAAAAAGCGAGTGGCCCCCAGGTGGCAGAGGTCCTCGTGGAGGGCTCGGAGGCGGTACACTTGTGCGGTGGCACATGTGCCGCGGGATAGGGCATCACGAGGCTCGTTTAGCTTCCCGGGACGATACAAGATCTCGTAGTTGAAGGTGGAGAGTTCGATCCTCCACCGCAGGCTCTTGTCGTTTTTTAATCTTGCCCCGCTGTGCATTATCGAACATGAACGCCACCGACTGTTGGTCCGTGAAGAGAGTGAATCTCCTGCCAGCCAGGTAATGCCTCCAATGTCGCACAGCTTCTACTATGGCCTGGGCCTCCTTTTCGACTGAGGAGTGGCGAATTTCGGAAGCATGGAGGGTACGAGAGAAGAAGGCCACAGGTCTGCCCGCTTGGTTGAGGGTGGCTGCCAGAGCTACGTCGGACGCATTGCTCTCGACCTGGAAGGGGAGTGACCCGTCGATGGCGTGCATCGTGGCCTTTGTAATGTCTGCTTTGATGCGGCTGAAGGCCTGGCGGGCCTCTATCGACAGGGGAAAAGCTGTGGATTGAATCAGGGGATGGGCTTTGTCCGCGTAGTTGGGGACCCACTGGGCGTAGTAGCTAAAAAAATCCAGGCAACGTTTCAGGGCCTTGGAGCAGCGAGGGAGGGGGAACTCCATAAGGAGTTCAGGGTCGCATGCGTTCAGGGTCGGGGCCTATAACTCCATTTCGCACTACGTAGCCGAGGATGGCTAGGCGGTCGGTGCTAAACACGCATTTATCCTTGTTGTATGTAAGGTTAAAGATTTTAGTGGTCTGGAGAAATTTTCGGAGGTTGGTGTCGTGGTCCTGCTGATCATGGTCGCAGATGGTGATATTATCGAGATACAGGAATGTTGCCCGTAAACCGTACCGGTCAACCATTCGGTCCATCTTGCGCTGGAAGACCGAGACCCCGTTGGTGACACCGAAGTGATAGCGCCGCCCATCTGCCTCGAAGGCAGTGTATTTGCGGTTACTAGTATATATGGGGAGCTGGTGGTAGGCGGACTTGAGATCCACCGTGGAGAAGACCTTATAATGCGCGATCCTGTTTACCAGATCGGATATGCGGGGGAGAGGGTACGCGTCCAGCTGCCTAAACCTGTTGATGGTCTGACTGTAGTCGATGACCATCCTCTGCTTCTCCCTGGTCTTTACCACCACTACTTGAGCTCTCCAGGGGCTGTTACTGGCTTCAATGACCCCTTCCCTCAGTAGCCTTTGGACCTCTAACCTAATAAAGATCTGGTCCTGGGCACTGTAGCGTCTGCTCCTGGTGGCGACGGGTTTGCAATCTGGGGTGAGGTTCGCAAACAGGGAAGGCGGGTCGACCTTAAGGGTCGCGAGGCCGCAGACAGTAAGGGGGGGTATAGGGCCGCCGAATTGGAAGGTCAAACTTTGAAGGTTACACTGGAAGTCTAAACCCAGGAATGTAGCCGCGCAGAGGTGGGGAAGGACGTAGAGACGGAAATTTTTGAACTCCCTTCTCTGGACTGTGAGGTTTGCTGCACAAAACCCCTTTATCTCCACTGAGTGGGAACCGGAAGCCAGGGAGATTTTTGATTGACTGGGTGGGTGAGGAGAGAACAGCGCCTTACCGTGTCAGGGTGTATGAAGCTCTCCGTGCTCCCAGAGTCGATTAGGCAGGACGTCTCGTGCCCGTTGATGAATACGGTCGTCGTAGCAGTTGAGAGTGTTCGAGGCCGAGACTGATCCAGAGTCACCGAGGCTAACCGCAGCAGTTGAGAGTTCTCTTGGGGCAGTGCGGCTCTTCCGGAGCTTCATTCCTATGGACCGGTGCGGCGGGTGGGAGGGAGCATGAGAACCATATCGGGGTAGGGGCGCTGAACATGGGAGGTTGGATAGGGGTAGGGGTGCTGAACATGGGAGGTTGGATAGGGGTAGGGGTGCTGAACATGGGAGGTTGGATAGGGGTAGGGGCGCTGAACATGGGAGGTTGGATAGGGGTTGGGGTGCTGAACATGGGAGGTTGGATAGGGGTAGAGGCACTGAACATGGGAGGTTGGACGGGACCTAGTGTGGGGGATGCAGTAGTGGTCGTGGTGTCGGAGCCTGCGGGCGCCAGGTCCCGGAGGGAGACGGTATCCTGCCGGCCATCGGGGTGTCTGATATACGCATAGTGTGGGTTGGAGTGCAGGAGCTGGACCCTCTCTACCAGGGGGTTGGTCTTATGGCTCCGAACATGTTTTCAGAGGAGGACTGGACCCGGTGTCATCAGCCAGGGCGGAAGCGAGGCCCCTGAGGTAGCTCCCCCAGGGAAAACAAACAAGCGGTCATGAGGGTTCTGGTTTGTGGCCGTGCAAAGGAGGGACGTAATAGAGTGGAGCGCATCGGGGAGGACCTCCTGCCAGTGAGAAACCGTGAGATTCCTGGACCGTAGGGTCAGTAGGACGGTCTTCCAGACCGTCACGTTCTCCCTCTCCACCTGCCCGTTTCCCCTGGGGTTATAGCTGGTAGTCCTCCTCGAGGCGATGCCCTTACTGAGCAGGTACTGACGCAGTTCGTCACTCATGAATGACAAGCCCCTGTCGCTGTGGACATAGCTGGGGAAACCGAACAGGGTGAAGACACTATGCAGGGCTTTGATGACTGTGGGAGTGGTCATATCGGGGCAGGGAATGGTGAACGGAAAACGGGAGAATTCACCTATGATGTTCAGGAAGTACGTGTTGCTGTTATTGGAGGGGAGGGGCCCTTTGAAATCGATACTAAGGCGTTCAAAGGGCCGGGACGCCTTTACCAGGTGGGCCTTATCTGGTCGATAGAAGTGCGGTTTACACTCCGCACAGATTTGGCAGTCTCTGGTTACAGCTTTGACCTCCTCGATGGAGTAGGGCAGGTTGTGGGCCTTGATGTAGTGGGCGAGCCGGGTGACCCCCGGGTGGCAGAGGTCGTCGTGGATAGCACGTAATCGGTCATCTTGCGTGCTGGCGCACGTGCCGCAGGGACAGGGCATCTGGGGGCTCGTTGAGCTTCCCAGGACGATATACTATATCGTAGTTAGAGGTGGAGAGTTCAATCCTCCACCTCAAGATCTTATCGTTCTTGATCTTGCCCCGCTGCGTATTGTCAAACATAAAGGCAACCGATCGTTGATCGGTGATGAGGGTAAACCTCCTACCAGCGAGGTAGTGCCTCCAGTGCCGTACGGCTTCCACGATGGCTTGGGCTTCTTTTTCAACTGAGGAGTGTCGAATTTCAGAGGTGGTGAGGGTGCGGGAAAAGAACGCTACCGGTCTGCCTGCTTGGTTGAGTGTGGCGGCGAGAGCGACCTCTGAGGCTTTGCTCTCCACCTGGAAGGGGGCAGACTCGTCCACCGCGCGCATTGCAGCTTTGGCGATGTCCGCCTTGATGCAGTTGAAGACCTGGCGAGCCTCGGCTGCCAGTGGAAAAATGGTGGCCTTATATAGTGGGCGGGCTTTGTCCGCAAACTGGGGGACCCACTGGGCGTAATAGGAGAAAATTCCAAGGCACCTCTTCAGGGCCTTGGGGCAGTGAGGGAGAGGGAATTGGAGGAGGGGGCGCATACAGTCAGGGTCGGGCCCTAGGACCCCATTTTCCACATCGTAGCCGAGGATGGCTAGCCTGGTTGTGTGGAAAAGGCATTTCTCCTTCTTGTAGGTGAGGTTGAGTTTTTGGGCGGTTTGGAGAAATCGGTGGAGGTTGGCGTCGTGGTCCTGCTGATCATGGCCGCAGATGGTTACATTGTCCAAGTATGGAAACATGGCCCGCAGCCCGTACTGGTCCACCGTTCGGTCCATTGCTCGTTGGAACACCAAAACCCCGTTTGTGACGCCAAAGGGGACCAGGAGGAAATGGAAAAGGCGGCCGTCTGCCTCAAACGCCGTGTAGTGGCGGTCCTCCGGGCGGATTGGGAGCTGGTGATATGCAGACTTCAGATCTACCGTAGAGAACACGCGCGGTAGTGCGCAATCTGATTTACCATGTCTGCAATCCGGGGAAGGGGGTACGCATCGAGTTGCGGAAAGCGGTTAATGGTCTGGCTGTAATCAACCACCATCCGGAACTTTTCCCCGGTCTTGACGACCACCACCTGAGCTCTCCAGGGGCTATTGCTGGCCTCTATGACCCTCTCCCTGCAAGAGGCGCTGGACCTCGGACCTAATGAACGTCCTGTCCTGCATACTATACCGCCTGCTTCTGGTGGCTACTGGCTTACAATCGGCGGTGAGGTTCACAAAGAGGGGGGGAGGGTCAATTTTTAGGGTCGCGAGGCTGCATATGGTGAGCGGGGGCAGGGGCCCCCCGAATTTAAGAGTTAGGCTCCTGAGGTTGCACTGAAAATCGAGTCCTAAGAGGACAGGATCGCAGAGGTCTGGGAGCACATATAGTTTAAAATTAGCGTACTCAGCGCCCTGGATCGCTCGGGTATCAGTAGTGCACCCTCGGATTTGCACCAAGTGCGACCCAGAGGCGAGGGAGATAGTTTGTCGCGTCGGGAATATTGGGAGCGAACAACGTCTTACCATGTCCGGGTGAATGAAGCTCTCTGTGCACCCGGAGTCAAAAAGGCAAGGTGTCTCGTACCCGTTTACCCGGACGGCCATCATGGAGCTCCGGAGGTGCTTCGGTCGCGACTGGTCCCAGGGTGACTGCACTGAGCTGGGGGTAGCCGCCGGCGTGATCGGAGGTGCTTGGGCGGCCCCGTGATGGCTGCTGTCCATGTCGTTCGTACATCTAGGGCAGTGGGCGGGCGGCCGCGCGTCACAAGCCTGGGGTAGTCTCTGGTCGGGGGGCCACGAGGGGG
Source organism: Scyliorhinus torazame (assembly GCF_047496885.1). Classification (NCBI taxonomy): domain Eukaryota; kingdom Metazoa; phylum Chordata; class Chondrichthyes; order Carcharhiniformes; family Scyliorhinidae; genus Scyliorhinus; species Scyliorhinus torazame. Next base: position 42,857,380 of record NC_092708.1, on the reverse strand, counting down.
TCGCATGGTCGGCGGGGAACGCAGTAAGGCTCTGAAACGCGACCTCCAGAGAGGTAGCTAGTGTTACCGTGTCCTCCAGGTCCTGGGCCCCTTTTTCGAGCAGTTCGATCGGACCCCCGCCAGGTAAACGTCTCGGATAGCGAGCTCCATATGCTGAGGGGCCGTAACTGGTAGTTACAGTTGCGCGCGAGGGATTTGAGGTCGCGTAGATAGTCATCTAGTGACTCCCCGGGGAGCTGACGGTGAGTGGTGAAGATGTGTCGCGCGTAGACCTCGTTCACGGGCCGTACATATATGCGTTCGAGTAGTGCGAGGGCCTCTGTATAGGACGCGACGCCGTCGAGCTGGACAGAAATACGATGGCTCACCCGTGCGTGGAGAAGACTCAGTTTCTGTTCGTCCGTGACGGTTGGCGTAGACGACGCGGCGAGATAGGCCTTGAAGCATCAAAGCCAGTGCGAAAAAATTTCTCTCGCCTCCACGGCCTGTGGATCGAGTTCCAGTCTATCAGGTTTGAGGGCTGATTCCATGGTAGTATTTTAAGCTGATTAAATTGATGCAGCCATCAATTCACTGAGAGATACGTTGAGAAGTAAACCGTGGTTTTAATCAACTTACAACTGAGCCTGCCTGTGACCGGTACAACAATGAATGTGGCCCCGCAGGTCAGCTGCCTTTATACTTCCTGTAAGGGGTGGAGCCATGGGCGAGCCCGTACATGCCCCGACATATCCCCCTGTGGGTGAAGCCGTACAATGGCCCATAGGTGGAGCCCACAGGGTTAACCACATAACGTAACACGATACAGCAGTAACATGATATCACAGTGCACTGGTGAATTAACAGTAGTTCCATTCACCACAAGGAGTACAGGATCATAGAGCTCACAGCCCACAAATAAGAAGCGTGCCTTAATGGCTATCGTTCAGTGGCTCTAACATCCATCATCATGAAGTACTTCGAAAGGTTAGTCATGGCACAAATCAACTCCAGCCTCCCAGATTACCTTGATCCACTACAGTTCGCCTACCGCTGCAACAGGTCCACAGCAGACGCCATCTCCTTGGCCCTGCACTCAACACCTAGATAACAAAGACACCTATGTCAGACTCCTATTTATCGACTACAGCTCAGCCTTCAACACCATCATTCCTACGAAACTCATCTCCAAACTCCTTGGCCTGGGCCTCGTCTCCTCCCTCTGCGACTGGATCCTGAACTTTCTAACCCACAGGCCACAATCAGTAAAGTTAGGCAACAACACCTCCTCCGCGATCATTCTCAACACCGGTGCCCCACAAGGCTGTGTCCTCGGCCCCCTACTATACTCCTTGTACACCTATGACTGTGCGGCCAAATTCCCCTCCAACTCAATTTTCAAATTTGCTGATGGCACCACCGTAGTGGGTCGGATTTCAAACAATGACGAGACAGAGTACAGGAATGAGATAGAGAATCTGGTGAACTGGTGCGACGACAATAATATCTCCCTTAATGTCAACAAAACAAAGGAGATTGTCATCGACTTCAGGGAGCGTAGTGGAGAACATGCCCCTGTCTACATCAATGGGAACGAAGTAGAAAGGGTCGAGAGCTTCAGGTATTTAGGTGTACAGATCACCAACAGCCTGTCCTGGTCCCCCCATGGCGACACTATAGTTAAGAAAGCCCACCAACGACTCTACTTTCTCAGAAGACTAAGGAAATTTGGCATGTCACCTACGACTCTCACCAACTTCTACAGATGCACCATAGAAAGCATTCTTCCTGGTTGTAGCAAAGCTTGGTATGGATCCTGCTCTGCCCAAGACCGCAGGAAACTACAAAAGGTTGTGAATGTAGTCCAATCCATCACGCAAACTTGCCTCCCATCCATTGACTCTATCTATAATTCCCACTGCCTCGGAAAGGCAGCCAGCATAATTAAGGACCCCACGCATCCCGGACATACCCTCTTCCACCTTCTTCCATCAGGAAAAAGATACCAAAGTTTGAGGTCACGTACCAACCGACTCAAGAACAGCTATAACCCCCAGGGAAACGGACAGGTAGAGAGGGGAGAACGGGACGGTATCGAGGGCCGTCCAGCTGGCCCTATGGTACAGACATCTCCCAGCCTCCCGCTGGCAGGAGGTCCTCCCTGATGCACTCCACTCCATTCGTTCTTTACTCTGCACTGCCACGAACAATACACCCCATGAACGTCTTTTTGCCTTCCCCAGGAAGTCTACATCCGGGGTGTCGCTCCCGGCTTGGCTCGCAGCTCCGGGAACCGTGCTTCTCCGTAAGCACGTCCGACTCCACAAGGCGGACCCGTTGGTGGAGAGGGTGCTGTCTCCCTCAGGGACCTGTCACCAGCAGGTTCCACCCCCCCTCCGCCCCTGGCGCAACCCTCCACTCTCCCGTCGCTCCCAACACCCCCCCCCCCCCCCCCCGCCCCCAGGACCATCTGTTCCCCCCCCCGGCCATGCCCGATGATGAAGAGGATTTCGGCACACTCCCGGAGTCACCATCGACCAGATCAGCACCAACATCGCCGACACCACTGCGTCGCTCCCAGAGCAACATCAAGGCCCCGGACCGGCTTAACCTCTGACCGGTCCACCGGACATCAAAGGACATTTGTTTGCTCAAATCTTGTAAATATTAACTCATTGTTGTATATAGTTATCCACCACCCCCGCCGGACTCAATTTTTAACAGGGGGTGAATGTGGTAAACCACTGTTGCACCTGTATTAGGTGATGTAAGGTAGGACCTGTACTACAGGTTCACCGGTAGTCCCTGCCTGTATAAATATGCGTGTCCTCCAGCCAGCAGCCATTTCGCCAGCTGCTGTGGGAGGCCACACATCTGATATCAATAAAGCCTCAGTTGGATTCAACTATCGTCTTTGTCCAAATGATCGTGCTTCACAGTGTCTTCGCCCACCTGAAAAGTATGAAAGTCGACATAGTCTTCCTCCATGAGATGCACCTGAGGTAGAAAGACCGACTGAGGGTAAGGAAGGGATGGATGGGACAGACCTACAATTCCTGCTCTCGGATGAGAGTTGGGGAGTAGCCATACTGTTAAATAAGAGGACAATATTTCCCGCAACAAGGACTGCCACAGAGCCAGGGTGACAGAGCGTCATGGTCAGTGGTGTCCTGGTGAATGTGGACCCTCCCATCTGGGACGACACGGAGTTTATAAAGAAGACCATGGTGGAAATCTCCGACGTTAACACACACCGACTTATCATGGGGGTCTTTAACTGTGTGCTGGACCCACGGACAGAAAGGTCGAACCCCAAAACGGGGAAGAACCCCAACATGACGAAAGAACTCGGCTTCTTCATGGAGCAGATGGGGGCGGTTCACCGACCCAGGTGAGAAGGAGTTCTCCTTCTCCCAGGTACACAATGTATATACACGGGTCGACTTTTTTGTAGTAGGGAAATCGGTGCTTCCCAGGGTTATTAAGGATGGAACGCCCACCATGGAGGTTGGACACGGCCCTCCTGGCCAATAGGCTTTTTGCGAGAAAATATCACAGGCCATAGCCAAGTACATTACTAACAACGCGAATGAGGAGGTCTCACTCTTCCACGTTCTGAGTGGCGCTGAAGGGGTGATATCATTGCCTACAAGGCACATAGGGATAGGGAAGAGAGGGCAGCTAGGCAACAGCTAGTCGACTCCATATTGAAGGTAGACTGGCGATACTCTGAGGCCCAACTGTAGAGTTCCTGGCGGAGAGGTAAAAGCTGCAAATGAACTTTGATCTGTTCTGCACGAGGAAAGCAATGCACCAACCCCGCTAGGCACAGAGGACCCTGTACGAGCACAGAGACAGAATCAGCCGCTCACCAGCTGAGGAAGCAGGCAGCCACGAGGGAAATAGCTCAGATTAGAGATAACAAAGGCAAACTAGTAGCGGAGCTGGATAAGGTCAAAGAGGCATTCACTGCCTTCTACCAGGGGCTGTAAACTTCCAAGCCCCCAGCAGGGAACTTGGGGATGAAAAGGTTGCTCGGTAGATTGGACATGCCAGTTGTTGGGGAAGACAGAAAATTGGGGTTGGAAGCACCACTAGAAAGGTGGGAAGTCATCATGAGTATCAGCTCCATGCAGGCAGGGAAGGCCCCGGGATCAGGCAGATTCCCGGCGGAATTCTACAAAAGATTTGCGCCAGCACTGGCCCCGCACTTGCGAGAGATGTTCATGGACTCGCTGGCGAGGGGTACCCTGCTGCCTATGCTAGCACAAGCCTTAATCTTGCTGATACCCAAGAAAGACAAAGACCCAATAGAATGCGAGTCCTAAAGATCCCTCTCGCTGCTAAACATAGACACAAAAATACTGGCCAAGATCCTAGCCAGGCAACTGGAGGGCTGCGTACCAGTGCTGGTAGCAGAGGGCCAACCGGACTTTGTCAAAGGTAGTCAGCTCACATCAAACATCAGGCGCCTGCTGAACGTGATAATGACCCCATCTGGGGAGAGAACACCAGAGGTGGTCATCTTACTGGACACAGAAAAGGCCTTTGGCAGAGTTGAATGGCAGTACCTCATAAAGTGGTGTTCCACAGGGATCAGTGCTGGGACCTTTGCTCTTTGTAGTATATATAAATGATTTGGAGGAAAATGTAACGGGTCTGATTAGTAAGTTTGCAGACGACACAAAGGTTGGTGGAATTGCGGATAGCGATGAGGACTGTCGGAGATACAGCAGGATTTAGATTGTCTGGAGACTTGGGCGGAGAGATGGCAGATGGAGTTTAATCCGGACAAATGTGACGTAATGCATTTTGGAAGGTCTAATGCAGGGAGGGAATATACAGTGAATGGTAGAACCCTCAAGAGTATTGAAAGTCAGAGAGATCTAGGAGTACAGGTCCACAGGTCATTGAAAGGGGCAACACAGGTGGAGAAGGTAGTCAAGAAGGCATACGGCATGCTTGCCTTCATTGGCCGGGGCATTGAGTATAAGAATTAGCAAGTCATGTTGCAGCTGTATAGAACCTTAGTTAGGCCACACTTGGAGTATAGTGTTCAATTCTGGTCGCCACACTACCAGAAGGATGTGGAGGCTTTAGAGAGGGTGCAGAAGAGATTTACCAGAATGTTGCCTGGTATGGAGGGCATTAGCTATGAGGAGCGGTTGAATAAACTCGGTTTGTTCTCACTGGAACGAAGGAGGTTGAGGGGAGACCAAATAGAGGTATACAAAATTATGAGGGGCATAGACAGAGTGGATAGTCAGAGGCTTTTCCCCAGGGTAGAGGGGTCAATTACTAGGGGGCATAGGTTTAAGGTGAGAGGGGCAAGGTTTAGAGTAGATGTACGAGGCAAGTTTTTTACGCAGAGGTTAGTGGGTGCCTGGAACTCGCTACTAGAGTAGGTAGTGGAAGCAGGGACGATAGGGACATGTAAGGGGCATCTTGACAAATATATGAATAGGATGGGAATAGAAGGATACGGACCCAGGAAGTGTAGAAGATTGTAGTTTAGTCGGGCAGCATGGTCGGCACGGGCTTGGAGGGCCGAAGGGCCTGTTCCTGTGCTGTACATTTCTTTGTTCTTTGTTCTTTGTAAAGGTACTGGAGCGGATTGGGCTTGGCGCAGGGTTCACCGCCTGGGTGAAGCTCCTATACAGTGCCTCCACAACGAGTGTACAGACAAATACTACCAACTCTAAATACTTCCAGCTGCACAGAGACACTAGGCAGGGATGCCCGCTTTCCCCGCTGCTGTTCACCCTAGCGATCGAACCACTGGCGATCACACTCAGGGCGGCGAAGAATATGAAGGGGATCCGGACAGGAGACAGAGAGCACAGAATCTGGCTCTATACGGATTCCTGCTCCTCTATATCTTGGACCCGTAAAGCAGCATGGAGCGAATCATGAAGCTCCTGAAAGAGTTTGGTGCCTTCTCGGGCTACAAACTTAACCTAAGCAAAAGTGCGATCTTCCTGGTGAACCCGCAATGGGGAGGGGCAGAGCTGGAGGGGCTGCCATATAAACGCACCCGACACAAATTCCACCAGCTGGGGATCCAAATCGCCCATGAATAGGCACAGATCCACAAATGGAACCTGCCAAGTCTGGAGGAGGAAGTAAAAAAGGTCCTGCAGAGGTGAGACAGGGAGAATTCAGATCATCATGATGAATATATTGCCCAGGTTCCTCTTCCTGTTCATATCCATACCGATCTACATCCCCAAGGCCTTCTACAACTCACTAGAAAAACTGATCATGGCGTTTGTGTGTGTGTGTGTGTGTGGGGGGGGGGGGGGGGGGGGGGGATTGGGAAGAACCCTAGGATCCACAAAAAAGTACTGCAGAGAACGAGAACCATTGGGGGGGCCTAGCCCTCCCAAACTTGCAGCATTACCACTGGGCAGCAACTCGAAAAGGGTCAAGGAGTGGATAAAGGAGCCAGAAGCTGAGTGGCTATGAATGGAGGAGGTCTCCTGCACGAGGGCCTCCCTCTGGACCCTGGCCACGGCTGCGTTCCCATCCCCACCGAACAGTCACTCAACCAGCCCAGTGATGATCGCAACACTCCGTTCATGGAACCAACTACCACAGCACTTCGAATGAGCCAAAATGTCCGTTAAAGCCCCCATCTGCAACAACCACAGGTTTGCACTAGTCACAATAGACGCCACCTTCAAACGGTGGAGACAGGATGGGGGGATTTTGACAGTTACGGATTTCTATACAGACAAGACTGACAACACTAGAGGAACTAACAGAGAAGGTTCAGCTGATTGGGGGGAAACAAGCTAAGGTACATGCATGTCAAAAAACTCTACATAGGGAAACAAGAACGTACCCATGACCACCGCAACAATCGCTGTTAGAAGACCTGCTGGACGCGGACATACTCGGCAGTGGAAATAAAAGCGATCTGTTATGGCGACTAATGGGTAGGGCGTGCACACCACTTAATGAGACAAGGGAAAAATGGGAGATCTAGGGTTTGAAATAGAATCATAGAATTTACAGTGCAGAAGGAGGCCATTCGGCCCATCGAGTCTGCACCGGCTCTTGGAAAGAGCTCCCCACTTTAGCCCACACCTCCACCCTATCCCCGTAAGCCAGTAACCCCACCTAACCTAAGGGGAATTTATCATGGCCAATCCACCTAACCTGCAAATCTTTGGACTGTGGTAGGAAACCGGAGCACCCGGAGGAAACCCATGCAGACACGAGGAAAACGTGCAGATTCTGCACAGACAGTGACCCAAGCCAGGAATCGAACCTGGGACCTTGGAGCCGTGAAGCAACTGTGCTAACCACTGTGCTACCATGCTGCCCTGAGGGTGGGGATTCTAGAGCGAAGCACTGTACAGGGTCAACTCCACCTCCACATGCCCAAGGCAAAGCCCAATGCAGCTGGAAGTGGTACGTGGAGCTCACCTGACCAGAACCCGAATGAGCAGTTTCTTCCCGGACGTGAAGGATAAATGCTCAGCCAACCACAGCCAAATGTTCTGGTCTTGCCCCAGAATTGTTGAGTTCCGGACAGCCTTCTTCATTGTCCAAGGTGGTGGGGATGAGGGTGGCGCCGTGCCCGAGAGCAGCACTCTTAGGGGTCTCAGAACAGCCAGGTGGAGGAGGGCGGGTGCCCTTGCCTTTGCCTCCCTGATTACCCGCTGGAGGATCTGCTCGGCTGGCATTCAGCAGCACCACCTGGGGGGGGAGGAGGTCAGGAAGCAAGGGGGGGGCGTGGAGGCAGGGGACCCAGCCAGAAATGAACGCCTACTGGAGAAAGTAAAGCAATAAGCTGTAACTATTGAAAGTAACAAAAGTCAATTGATGTAAATAATGAAAGACGACCGATGTGGATATGTTTCTCTTTTTTTCTTCTTTTGTTTTTGATGTGTGGTCACGTTTGCCTTTGTTTTGTACAATATGAAAAATCCTGAATAAAAACATTTTTTTTAAATGATATCAGTGCTGCTGGGAAATCAGTGAGACCATTTTATAAGAGAACAAAAAGAGATGTTCCAGCATCTAATATTTACACTGAAGCCATTTATTTTGCAGCAAAACACTGCTTTGATCAGCACCAGGTATATTAATCGATAAATTAAATACAACTAGCGTGCATTCATGTTTTCTGACCAGATGGTCCTCATTAATCAAACAAAGTATTTAAATGCATTACAATATTGTTGGAACAATAGCAATCTCAGGATTCCTGAGCAAAGAAACATTAATTAGTAATGTGAACCGGATTTTCGCTACAGCAACTGCAAAATAAGCCAAGGCATGGTGCAATGCTGCAAGTTCCAAATTCTAAATCACCCAGGGAGAAAGAAAAACAGACAGTGGAGGTGTTTGTATATCCAGCCATTTCATTTCTATCTATTTGAGTTTGCTTCCTTTTCTGCCCCCCCCCCCTCTTTCTGTTTGCTACTCTACTTTCCCTTCCCCCCCCCCCCTCTCTTTTTCTTCTCTGGCTTCATTTCTATCATCTGATCTTTCTTGTTTTATCCACTTGTTATGTTACAACAGAAGTGCCTGCAGCACTTTGCCTGGCCTTTTCAACCAATTAAGAAGGTTATTGGACAGAGAGGTGTCCACAGAGACAGTCTTTTGTTTTGCTCAATGCCCCACACAAATTATAAGGGTCCCTGCAGAGATGACAGCACTTTATGGATCGCCTACTCGGTTATTGGACTTCGACCAGCTTAAACTCTTTGCGGCTTTTATCATACTGGGTTGGCTGTAAATACTATTGAGTTGGTGCACTGAGTCACAGTGGGGAATGAAAGCGTTCAAGTGATACCTAAGAACTCATGTGTTTTTTAGATACTGTGGTATTATCATAACTGTAAGAACTGCGAGGGTTAATGAAGTGTCTGGAGTAGCCACTAGAGGGAGCTACAGTTACGAGTATATAAGGCAGTGATGCTGAGACTTGTGGGAGAGTGTGTGCAGGAGTTAGCTAGAGAGAGTCAGAAGTACAAATAGTGTGAGTGAGAGCAGATCATAGTTTATATCAGCAAAAAGATTAGCTGTAGATGAGCGTAGTTTAAATGTTAACAATCAACTGTATATTCTTTAGGAGTATGTGTCGAATCCAAATTAGTAGTGTTAATAAATTTATAGCTTTGTTTAAGTTCAAACTATTTTGTGGTCTTTGTGAACACTACGCCAACCATCCTGAATTTAGCAACACAAAGAACACCACAGATATGTTGGCACATACCCCATTTAAGCTCTATAGGAAACACTGTTGCAATCTGCTCTGGAATCCCTGCTGCTCACACTGAAGGACAGAGTCTGGTTGGTAGCAGCAACGTGGTAACGAATGCGCACACACGAGTGTCTTCCACTTTCTGGCTGCTTGACCTTCCTCAATGTCAGTGGATGGTTCACACAGGTCAACAATGCAAGCATTGCACAGGAGAGGCTGATAGCTCAATTCTCCCTCACGACCTGCAGAGCCGACTTTTCCAAAACCACCCATTTGTTTGCTGTCTTCAGGTGATCACCCAACAATCAAACATTTCTATAGTAATGATAATCTTTATTAATGTCGCCAAGTAGGCTTACATTAACACTGCTATGAAGTTACTGTGAAAATCCCCTAGTCGCCACACTCCCTAGTAAAACTGCTGCCTCTACATTTCAAACTCCAACCACTGATTGTATTGCTAAGTGCTGGTAGAAGCCTGTTTGTATTTTAATGTATTGCACGCAGTCACCTATCTAATTCCTGTCCCCAAATGACACAGAAAAAAGGCTTGCATTTCTTTTACAGTACTTTCACAAAGCACTTATGTTAGCAGTCACAGAAATCCCAATCGCCTCATGGACACTCCCCCTAAATGTTTTTTTTAAATCTTCCTCATTAGTCTGGGTGGAGGCAGTTTAAAAAAGTCTTGATAACTAAGGCACTTTACAGCCAATGAGGGAATTTTGAAGTGTAGTCACGGTTGTGATGAGGGACGTGGGGAAACAGCACAATCAATTGACACATAGCAAGCTCCCACTAACAGTATTATGATAAAGTGGCAAAAGATCTCTTACACCCACCTCTGAGCGAAGGCACAGCCTTGGTTTCTCAAGTTATTTGTGTTACTGACAATTAAGGAAGGTAAGATGGTTACTGTCATGATATTTAGATCAGCGTATCATGGTGCAATCAAACACACACTGATGGACATGCAGTAGGACCAACCAACACACACACATCGCAGCCAATCACCAGTGAGAGCACACGCACTATAACAACAGGGGACACTACAGTTCCCGCTCATTCCAGCAGCAGCCAGCTCAGAGCACCGAGCTCAAAGCCTACCACTCAGACATTCACCATGTGTGAGTGCCTCACCCAGATAGTAATAGGACAGGGTCCACAGATTAGCTGGTAATGCACGTACCCAAGTTAGCAGTGTGCTGTTACAATTAAGTAGTTAATAAAATCGAGTTACACCATCTCCAACCGTGTTGGAACGTTTGTACATCAGAACACCCAACACGACATGATACCAGAAGTGGACGCAAGCCAGCGCCTGTGAGACCTACCTGCAACATATCAGCAATCCGCCGTCCTGCACCATGGAGAACATCAACCCGCCGCCGCCGCCGCTCCGAATCGCTGGCAATCTCGGGGTCAATTGGAAACTGTTCAAGCAGCGCTTCCAACTCTTCCTCAAGGCCACAGACAGGGAGAATGCATCGGACACCAGGAAGATTGCCCTTCTTTTCTCCACGGCGGAGCAACACACCATCCACATCTTTAACTCCCTTACATTTACGGACGGCGAGGACAAAACCAAATACAAGACGGTGCTCCTGAAGTTCGACGAACACTTCAGCGTTGAAGTAAACAAGAGCTTCGAGAGGTACCTGTTCCAGCAGCACCTGCAAGGTAAGGACAAACCTTTCCAGTCTTACTTAACACACCTCCGCATCCTCACGCAGTCCTGCGGCTATGGGACCACCTCTGACTCCATGATACACGACCAGATAGTTTTCGGAGTCATGTCGGACACCCTGTGCCAGCAGCTCCTTCGGGTCAAGCAACTCACCCTGGCGACTGCCGTCGAGACCTGCGTCCTGATTGAGAATGCCACCAGCCGGGACTCACACATCCAGGCGGCCGAAACGGCGTGGCATGGGCCCCACGAGGCGGAGTTGGTCCAAAAGATCGAGTACCTCCCGGGCCACGGCCTGGAGGAGGCCGGCCATTTTGTGTGCTTTCCGAGGCCTCCCACGCTTGTACGCGCCAAAAGAGGGGACGCTGACGCAGAGGAACGCGATGCGCAGGCGCGCAATACACAAGACCGCACCGCGCATGCACGGTGGCGCAACGAACGCACTGACGTCACAACGTGCGGCAACTGTGGCTCCGCCCATTTAAAGCGGCAATGTCCTGCCAAAGCGTGACAATCCCTACGCTGTGGCAGGTTGGGCCACTATGCTGCCTGCTGTCGAGCTGCTCACCCTGCCAACTCGTACCCGTTTTACCAGCCTCGCAGAAACGGTCGGGCAATTCAACCCACATTCACCGAGTCCGATCCCGACATCACACAGTGCCACTGAGGACAGGGTGCCCTTCCGCGTTGCTGTCATCAACAAGAACAAGTTGTCCCCAAGTCGAATGCACCAGCCGCTGTCAGTGCACAGCATTGATCCGGACGACGAGTGGTGTGCCACCCTGACGGTCAACCGATCCCAGATCAGATTCCGCCTGGACACTGGTGCCTCTGCTAATCTCCTCGCATGGTCAGCATTCCAGACCCTGAAGGTTAAACCACCTATTCTGCCATCCAACTGTCAACTCGTTGACTATAATGGCAACGTCATCCCCGCCACGGGGTCGTGCCAGCTCGAAGTGACACACAACTCACGTAAAGCCACACTACCATTCGAAATCGTGGGCTCCTCAAAGGACTCTCTGCTAGGCGCACAGGCGTGCAAAATCCTCCACCTCGTTCGGCGTGGACATTCTCTCTCCAGAAGGCACGTCCGATTTCCCAGATGCAGACTTTAGGGCGCAGCTCAACTCAATCCTCACGCACAACCAGGATGTTTTCGAGGGCGTGGGCACACTGCCCTACACGTACAAAATCCGGCTTAAACAGGATGCCACCCCGGTAGTTCACGCACCTAGCAGGGTCCCAGCACCCCTCAAGGACCACCTCAAGCAGCAGCTGCAGGACCTTCAGGACTAAGGAGTGCTTTCCCGGGTAACGGAGCTGACTCCATGGGTCAGCTCCATGATGTGCGTCAAGAAGCCTTCCAGCGAGATCCGGATCTGTATAGACCCGAAAGACTTAAATCGCAACATAATGAGGGAACACTACCCCATACCCAAACGTGAGGAGATCACGTGCGAGATGGCTCGGGCAAAAATATTCATCAAGCTTGATGCCTCAAAGGGCTTCTGGCAGATTCAATTGGATCAGTCCAGCAGGAAGCTGTGCACTTTCAACACTCCATTTGGCAGATACTGCTACAACAGGATGCCATTTGGGATCATAGCGGCCTCTGAAGTGTTCCATCGCATCATGGAACAGATGATGGAGGGCATCGAAGGGGTGCGTGTCTATGTAGACGACATCATTATTTGGTCCACCACACCGCAGGAGCACATCAGTCGCCTCCAGCGGGACCAGGGCCTGCGTCTTAACTGAGCCAAATGCTCTTTTGGACAAACCGAGCTGAAGTTCCTGGGGGACCACATCTCCCAGTTGGGGGTGCAGCCGGATGCCGACAAGGTGGCTGCCATCACGGCCATGCAGAAGCCCACAGACAAGAAGGTGGTGCTACGCTTTCTCGGAATGGTCAACTTCCTGGGGAAGTTCATCCCCAGCCTTGCTTCCCACACCATGGCTCTCCAGCACCTTGTCAGGACGACAACTGAATTCCAGTGGCTTCCCACCCACCAGCGTGAATGGGAGGAGCTCAAGGTCAAGCTTACCACCGCCCCGGTACTGGCGTTTTTCGATCCTGCAAGGGAGACGAAAATCTCGGCTGACGCCAGCCAGTCCGGCATTGGGGCGGTCCTCCTGCAACGGGATGACGCCTCATCATGGGCCCCAGTCGCCTATGCGTCACGGGCCATGACCCCCACAGAGCAGCACTATGCGCAGATTGAAAAGGAGTGCCTAGGCCTGTTGACTGGCGTTGACAAGTTCCACGACTATGTGTACGGCCTTCCCCAGTTCACTGTGGAGACTGACCATCGCCCACTAGTTGGCATCATTCAAAAGGACCTCAATGATATGACCCCTTGCCTCCAGCGCATTCTGCTCAAACTCCGGAGGTACGACTTTCAACTTGTATACACCCCGGGTAAGGACCTCATCATAGCAGACGCTCTGTCCAGGGCAGTCAACACGCCATCCGACCCTGAGGGGTTTGTTTGCCAAGTCGACGTACATGTAGCCTTCACTTCTGCCATCTGCCGGCCACTGATGCACGCCTGGCCCACATTCGACGTGAGACTGCGGCCGACCCCCTTCTGCAACGTGTGATGCATCACATGACGGACGGGTGGCTCAAGGGACAATGCCCACAGTTTTACAACATTCGGGACGACGTGGCAATCGTTGATGGTGTCCTCCTGAAGCTGGACCGCATCGTGATCCCACACAGCATGCACCGGCTTGTCTTAGAACAACGGCACGAAGGCCATCTTGGCGTTGAGAAGTGCTGGCGGAGGGCCCGAGAAGCTGTGTACTGGCCGGGAATAAGTGAGGACATTGCTAACACAGTGCTCAATTGCTCCACCTGTCAGCAGTTTCAGCCGGCACAACCCCGTGAGACCCTTCAGCCCCATGAGTTGGTCACGTCCCCCTGGTCGAAGGTGGGCGTGGACCTGTTCCATGTGCTCGGCAGGGACTACATCATCATCGACTACTTTACCAGCTATCCAGAGGTCATCCGCCTGCACGACACCACGTCATCGGCTGTCATCCGAGCCTGCAAAGAGACCTTTGCTCGCCACGGCATTCCGCTCACCGTGATGTCAGACAATGGCCCCTGCTTTGCGAGTCAGGAATGGTCTTCCTTCGCGAGCTCATACAACTTCACACACGTGACGTCCAGTCCTCTGCATCCTCAGTCGAATGGCAAAGCAGAAAAGGGCGTCCATATCGTTAAAAGTCTCCTCTGCAAGGCTGCTGATGCAGGATCTGACTTCTGCCTCGCCTTGCTGGCCTATCGCTCGGCCCCACTGTCCACAGGCCTATCGCCGGCCCAGCTGCTTATGGGGCGCACCCTCAGGACCACTGTGCCATCCATTCACGTCCCAGACCTCGACCATGCTCCGGTACTTCGGCGGATGCAGCAACAGCGTGAGCAACAAAAGTCAACACTTGATGCTCGGGCGACTGATCTTCCTGCCCTGCCGCCTGGAGATAATGAGCGCATACACCTTCCGGAGGGCGGCTGGTCGGCAACCGCTGAGGTTCTCTGACAGATAGCTCCCCGCTCGTTCCTGGTTCGTCAGCCTGATGGTTCTATTCACCGCCGCAATCGGCGTGCCCTTCGTCTGGTTCCGCGCTCGCTACGTGATCCTGCACCGGTGCCACGCCCTCCTGTTGTCCCTGCCATGGACTTTGTTGACCTTCCGGACACCCTGCATCCTCCTCACTCGACCATCGCCCGGCCCGTTCCTCAGCCGATGGATCCTGACCCACCCTTGAGGCGGTCAACCCGAATTCATCGCCCACCTGAGAGACTTAATTTATGAACCTTTTCATACAGGGCTAAATCGCTGGCTTTGAAAGCAGACCAAGGCAGGCCAGCAGCACGGTTCAATTCCCGTACCAGCCTCCCCGAACAGGCGCCGGAATGTGGCGACTAGGGGCTTTTCACAATAACTTCATTGATGTCTACTTGTGACAATAAACGATTTTCATTTCATTCATATTGGACTCACTGACTTGTTCTGACATACTGTTTCAGACTTTTTGCCATACTGTTTAAGATTTTGACTTTTTGCCATACTGTTTAAGATTTTGTTATTGTTTGTTAATGACATTGGTTTTGTTCTTGGTGTAACATAGTTAGTTTCTGCACCTGGCACCTTCCTGTGTATATAGTAAAGCCACATGTACATATTGTTGTAAATATTGCACACTCATGATTAGATGCACTCACCACACTTCTTTATTTATTATCATGTAGGCACATATTGTTTGCGTCAAGGGGGATGTCATGATATTTAGATCAGCATATCATGGTGCAATCACACACACACTGATGGACATGCAGTAGGACCAACCAGCACACACACAACATCGCAGCCAATCACCAGTGAGAGCACACACACTATAAAAACAGGGGACACTACAGTTCCCGCTCATTCCAGCAGCAGCCAGCTTAGAGCACCGAGCTTAGAGCCTGCCACTCAGACATTCACCATGTGCTGAGTGCCTCACCCAGATAGTAATAGGACAGGGTCCACAGATTAGCTGGTAATGCACGTACCCAAGATAGCAGTGTGCTGTTACAGTTAAGTAGTTAATAAAATTGAGTTACACCATCTCCAGCCGTGTTGGATCGTTTGTACATCAGAACACCCAACACAACAGTTACCCCCTTTGTTCTACCTCTTGACTGGCCGAAGACTGTTATGTTTTAAAAGTGTTTCAACCTCCTGTGTGCTGTAACGCTCGCAAACAGACGAATGGCAGGTTTTCTCATAAGTTTTAAAAAAGAATAAATATTTATTACTCAACACCTAAATGCAATTGCAACCGCACCCACCCATGCAGTCACAGACACAGACATACACACACATACATTAGAAAAGCTGATTACCAAAGAGGTAGCATGCATTATACCTTGAAAATAAAAAATAAAATCAATGGCTTGGATTTTTCGATCCCGCAGCTTTTCCCGCTGCAGAGGTGGCTCGCCAAAGGCAGCTGGTGGGATTTTAGAGGAGGCGATGGTGCAACGGCATTGTCACTGGATAAACAATGCAGAGACATAGGGTCATGCTCTGTGAACCCAGGTTCAAATCCAAAGATGGCGGCGGATGGTGAAACTTCATTCAGAAAATCTGGAATTAAAAGTCGAATAATGACCATGAAACCATTGTCATAAAATAACCATCTGGCTCCCTAATGTCCTTGAGCGAAATAATTCTGCCATCCCTACCTGGTCTGGTCAGCATGTGATTCCAGACCCACAGCAATGTGGTTGACTCTTATTTTCGCAGTAACTTCATTGCAGTGTTAATGTAAACCTACTTGTGACAGAAATAAAAAATATTATTATTAAATGCCCTCTGAAATGACCTAGCAAACCACTCAGTTCAAGGGATAGGCAACAAATTCTGGCCCACATCCCCTGAACAAATAATAAAAGAAAATCACAGGGTCTTTACAGTGCAGAAGAAGGCCATTCAACCCATCGAGCCTGCACTGGCTCTCTGAAAAAGCAGTCAACCGAGTTCGACTTCCCTGGCACATTCTTCCTCTTCAGTTAAGCAAAACTCCTTTTTGAATGCCTCAACTGAACCTGCCTCGACCGCCATCTCAGGAGATTTATTCCAGGCTCCAACTACCTTCTGGGTGTTGAAACCTTTCCTCCCGTCACTTTTACCACTTTTGCCAATTATTTTGAATCTGGGCCCTCTGGTTCTTGAGTGGGAACAGATTCTCAGCACTTGCCTTGTCCATTGTGCTCCAGATGAGGCCTAACTAGTCTCTGATACATGTTCAACATGACTTCCTTACTCTTGTACTCAATGCCCCAATTAATAAAGCCAAAGACGCCGTGGTATCAACTCTCCATTGTCCTCGCAAACCATCTCTGACAGCTTGACCATTGACACAAAATACTGTTCAAGGGTCACTCATTCACATCTCCTTGTGATAGAATGAGATTTTTCTCACACACATTCTTCTGAATTCCATTTTGTTTCCAAAGCAGAGTGTTCTTTCTCCATCTTGTTTTAAAAGTAAAGTGTTACCAAGATGTTGCCTGGGCTGGAGAATTTTAGCGATAAAGAGAGACTTGGATTGGTTTCCTTGGAGCAGAGGAGACGGAGGGGGGACATGATTGAGATGTATAAAGTTATGATGTGGAGATGCCGGCGTTGGACTGGGGTGAGCACTGTAAGAAGTCTTACAACACCAGGTTAAAGTCCAACAGGTTTGTTTCAATGTCACTAGCTTTCGGAGCGCTGCTCCTTCCTCAGGTGAATGAAGAGGTATGTTCCAGAAACATATATATAGACAGATTCAAATATGCCAGACAATGCTTGGAATATGAGCATTAGCAGGTGATTAAATCTCTGGATCTGTAAAGATTTAATCACCTGCTAATGCTCATATTCCAAGCATTGTCTGGCATCTTTGAATCTGTCTGTATATATGTTTCTGGAACATACCTCTTCATTCACCTGAGGAAGGAGCAGCGCTCCGAAAGCTAGTGACATCGAAACAAACCTGTTGGACTTTAACCTGGTGTTGTAAAACTTCTTACTATAAAATTATGAGTTACATAGATAGGAAGAAACTTTTCCCCTTGGTGGAGGGATCAATGACCAGGAGGCAGAGACTCTCGTATCATTTAAGAAGTATTTAGATGCGCACTTGCGATCCCAAGGAATACAAGGCTATAGGCCAAGTGCTGGGAAATGGGATTAGAATAGTTAGGTGGTTGCTTTTGACTGGCGCTGACTCTTGGGGCCGAAGGGCCTTTTCTGTGAGCATGACATCTGAAAACATCGGCCACAATTTACCGCCATGTCCTGCCGGAATCGGGATGGGACGCGGCCGGTAGATCCCGGGAGAGGCCTCTCACTGGATTCCCGATGGTTGTTACGCCTCGTGAGATCTAACCTGATCTCGTGAGGCATCACAATCTGGATCCGACCCACAATGGGATGGACCCAGACTCGCATAGCGAAGTGAGTTTAAAAGTCCACTTAATTACGTGTACGCCAGTTCGAACGGCCACCTGGCACCGACTGACCTCGCCGAAGAGACCCCAGCCATGTGCCATTTAGCACTGCTCCCCACAAACGGGGATCAGGCGAATCAGCACTTGGGCGAGGGGGGGTGGTGGTTCCCAGCCGATCGGAGGCCCTGGGTGGTCAGCCTCTGGGTCGGGTGGCACTTTGGCACTGCTGGTGCCACCTGGGCATCTTGGCACTGCCAGCCTGGCACCCTGGCACTGCCACCCTGGCAGTGCCACCCAGGTGTCACCCTGGCACTGCCAGGCTGGCAGGGGAACTACCAGGGTGCCAGGCTGACATTTTGCTCAGTTGGGGATTGTGATGATATGCATAAACCAGTTCTGTACATAATATTACTCACGATCTCCGACTACTAGGTGGCAATGTGAACCCACCACGAGACCTTGTGGCAGGGGAGTTGGGAGCAGGTCGTGCTGAGGGATAGACATATTTTGCAGTTGCTCTACAATAGTCAAATAGTGTTAGTAGTTTATTATTTTATTTATTCTAGTCACCTTTATCAAGTAGTTGTTTAAGAATTAATTATTTAAACTAGATGTTCTGTAGCCTGGGGGCGCTCTGCCTATGTGAGGTGGGGTGTGGTGGGCCCCGAGGACCCCCTTATAGGTGAGTTGGGTTCCAGGGGTGGCGTTGGGGAGTCAGGGGTTCGGGGCACCATTTAAACATGGCTCCCCAATCTCTTCTTGATTGAGGAGCTCTGCTCATCAGAGCTCCTCAGTACAGGAAATTACACTAAGTGCGGCCTCGAGGGGTGACATTCCCCGCCTTGGGCCAAAATAGCAACAAAGTGCCTTTAGATAGCGGGGTCGTAGCACCAGGTACGGCCACCTCTAATCACATCCAGAATAAACTCTGATTTTTTTTAAATTAAATTGCGGCCACCATGTTCCTGGAAACCAGTGAATTAGATTTTTAGGATTCCATTAGCTCCACCAAGCATGTGGTTATGTTGCTCAACTCAAACAGTGGCAATGACTAATTTGATTCATTTTGCTTAAAACAATGCAACTGCTCTATCTGGTGGCTGCTTCTGGAATTGCAGGGAGATGGGATCAGTACAGTCAATGTGCTGTTTGCCTGATTTAGCACATGCATATATGGGAATTATTAATAATAAGAAACCTGTGTGAAAAGAACAGTTAGCGCTTGTCAAAATAACTTAGCAATGAAAAAAATTCCTGAACAAAATAGGACTAAAAGCAGGAAGCCTGTTGTTACACAGATTAGCCTACCTCTGAAATAATTTGTTATGACTGGTTTCATTCTGGATTCTCACACTTGGCAAATGATACCTTGAAATCATTGAGACAGGCAACATTATGGATTTCTCCTAAACACTCTTTGAAGCCCCTGAAAGAGACACACATCTATCAAATGCTGATATTATGAAAAGAATCAGATCAACTTTTTCGTGATTAGTAATGGCATGATTGAATTGCATGTAACTTACAGCACAAAAACTGGTCTTGATGTTGTAAACAAACCTCCTCCCACCTGATTTACTTCCCCTCATCCTATCAACGGAGTGCTAGCTGCAGTAAGTAAGACTCTGGAATTGAGATAAGTGTGGAAGTTTAAGAGATTAATCTTTTTAAAAATCTTAATCTTTCCCCTTAAAATCTAACACAAACTGTAGGTAATTGAAGGATAGACATGGAAGCATCTTTTCAGGCCTCAGGAAAGTTGGGGTGGCACGGCAGCACAGTGGTTAGCACTGTAGCCTCACAGCACCAGGGTCCCAGTTCGATTCCCGGCTTGGGTCACAGTATGTGCGGAGTCTGCACGTTCTCCCCGTAGCTGCGTGGGTTTCCTCCGGGTGCTCCGGGTTCCTCCCACATGTCCCGGAAGATGTGCTGTTAGGTAACTTGGGCAGTCGGAATTCCCAAGCCGGGAATCGAACCTGGGACCCTGGAGCTGTGAAGCCATAGTGCTAACCACTACAATACCGTGCTGCCTAGAGTAGGCTCCAATGACATAGGTAGAACTAGGAAAGAGGTTCTGCATAGAGAGTTTGAGGAACTAGGCACTAAATTAAACAACGGAATCTCCAAGGTTTTAACATCTGGTTTATTACCTGAGCAACATGCAAATTGGCATAGGGTACATAAAATTAAAGAGATGAATATCTTTCTCAAAAACCGGCGTGGAAGACATGGGTTTCAGTTCGTGAGGCATTGGTATCAGTACTGGGGGAAAGAGGAGGGTTGTACCATTGGGACAGCCTGCATCTGAACTGTATTCTTTCAAACTGCAAAGGGAATTAGATAGAGCTTTTAACTAAATAGAGGGTGGGGGTGGGTCTGTAAAGGGGATATATAGGCTTGGAAAGCAAAAGGATTTGACAGTATTACAAGGCAGCTGTTTAGACAATGATACCCAGAATGTGACAGGAAGCAACAGTGGACAAATTATTTTTAAAAACAGCAACAAATAGGGTCAAAACGGGAAATAATGGTAACAGAGCAAAATTAATGGCTCTTTACCCACATGCACATGGCATTCGGTACAAAATTAATGGATTACCGACACAAATTGAGGCTAATGGGTATGATCTTATAGCCAATATCACTGTCTGTGTGGAGTCTACACGTTCTCCCAGTGTCTGCGTGGGTTTCCTCCGGGTTCTCCGATTTCTTGGTAAGATTCTTGGCAGTGTGGATGAGCAGAGAGATCTCGGTGTCCATGTACATAGATCCCTGAAAGTTGCCACCCAGGTTGAGAGGGCTGTTAAGAAGGCGTACGGTGTGTTAGCTTTTATTGGTAGAGGGATTGAGTTTCGGAGCCATGAGGTCATGTTGCAGCTGTACAAAACTCTGGTGCGGCCGCATTTGGAGTATTGCGTGCAATTCTGGTCGCCGCATTATAGGAAGGATGTGGAAGCATTGGAAAGGGTGCAGAGGAGATTTACCAGAATGTTGCCTGGTAATGGAGGGAAGATCTTATGAGGAAAGGCTGAGGGACTTGAGGCTGTTTTCGTTAGAGAGAAGAAGGTTAAGAGGTGACTTAATTGAGGCATACAAGATGATCAGAGGATTGGATAGGGTGGACAGTGAGAGCCTTTTTCCTCGGATAGTGATGTCTAGCACGAGGGGACATAGCTTTAAATTGAGGGGAGATAGATATGGGACAGATGTCAGAGGTAGGTTCTTTACTCAGAGAGTAGTAAGTGCGTGGAATGCCCTGCCTGCAACAGTAGTGGACTCACCAACACTAAGGGCATTCAAATGGTCATTGGATAGACATATGAACGATAAGGGAATAGTGTAGATGGGCTTTAGAGTGGTTTCACAGGTCGGCGCAACATCGAGGGCCGAAGGGCCTGTACTGCGCTGTAATGTTCTATGTTCTATGTTCATTGCAATGTTAATGTGAGCCTACTTGTGACAATAATAAAGATTATTATAAAACTGGGAATGAAATATTCAGAGGAATCATAGAATTTGCAGTGTAGAAGGAGGCCATTGGACCCAACAGGTCTGAGCACCCTACTTAAGCCCACACCTCCACCCTATCTCCAAAACTTTGTAACCCCACCTAACCATTGAGAAACTAAGAGGCAATTTAGCATGGCCAATCCTCCTAACCCGCACATGTTTGGACTGTGGAGGAAACCCACGCAGACACGGGAGAAAGTGCAAACTCCACACGGTCACCCTAGGCCGGAATTGAACCTGGGTCCCTGGAGCTGTGAGGCAGCTGTGCTAACCACTGTGCCGCCGTGCCGCCTAAATCAAAGTGGAGAATGTGGGCATTCAGGGGTATGTGACTTTCTGTAAGGACAGGCAGGAAGGAAAGGGTTAGCTTTGTCAGTACAAAATGGAACAAGTACAACAGCAAGAAATGGTCTTGGATCAGAAGGTGTAGAATTCGCATGGGTAAGAAACAACAAGGAGAAGATGACACTGGTGGGAGCCATCTATAGTTCTCCAGATGGTAGCTATACTGTAGGACAAAGAATAAATCAGGAAATAATAAAGGCATGTAAAAAGGCATGTAGATTGGGAAAATCAAATTGGCAGAGGTAGTCATGAGGAAGCATTCATCGCGTGTACGCGGGACAGTTCCCTCGAACAATATGTTGTGGATCCGACCAAGGATCAGGCTATTTTGGATTTGATAATGTGTAATGAGGCAGGTTTAATGAACAATCTCAGAGTAAAAGATCCCCCAGAAAGCAGTGACCAAAGGTGGTAGAATTCAGCATTCAATTTGATAGTGAGAATCGTGGATCAGAAACAACTGTGCTACACTTAAATAAGGGTAATTATAAAGGAATGGGGGCAGAGTTGGCTGCGGTGGACTGGGAAAAGAGTTTCGCAGGAAAAGATGGTTGATCAGCAATGGCCGATGTTTCTGAAAATAGTTCATGACTCACAACTAAAATATATCCCACTAAAGAAGAAGGATTCTAGGAAGTGAATAAATCAATCATGGTTAACCAAAGAAGTGAAGGATAGCATTAAACCGAAAGAAAAAACATAAAATGTGGCAAAGATTAGTAAGATTGGTAAGCCAGAGGATTGGAAAAGTTTTAAACATCAATAAAAGATGACCAAAAAAAAAGAGATTAAACTATGGGGGTAAACTAGCATGTCATCTAAAAACGGACAGCAAGAGTTTCTTTAAGTATATAAAAAGAGAGGCCAAAGTGAAAATAGTTCCCTTAGAGAATGAGACTGGGGAAATAATATTCGGGAACCAGGAAATGGCAAAGGGGTTCAACAAATACTTTGCGTCAGTCTTCACATTTTATGTTTTTTTTTACACGGTGGAAGACATTCCAAAAATAAATAATCAAGGTGCAGAAGGGGGGGACGAAATAACTACAGTAGTAATCACTAGGGAAACAATACTGGGGAAACTAATAGGACTAAAGGCAGATAGGTCCCCTGGACCTGACGGGTTGCATCCCAGGATATTAAGGGAAGTACCTACAGAGGGAATGGATGCACTGGTAGTAATGTTGCAAGATCCTTAAATTCTGGAAAAGTCACAGAGGATTGGAAAACTGCCAATGTAAAACCTTTATTCAAAAAAGGAGGGAGACAAAACAAAAGTAGCTATCGGCCAGTTAACTCAACTTCTGTCAGAAGGAGTCTGTTATAAAGGATGTAATGGGGCTGGTTTAGCACAGTGGGCTAAACAGCTGGCTTGTAAAGGAGAACAAGGCCAGCAGTGTGGGTTCAATTCCTGTACCAGCCTCACCGAATAGGTGCCGGAATGTGGCGACTAGGGACTTTTCACAGTAACTTCATTTGAAGCCTATTTATGACAATAAGCAATTTTCTTTTCATTTTTTTCATTAATAGCAGATAATTTAGAAATGCATAATATAATCAAGCAGAGTCATCATAAAGGGAAAATCATGCCTGACAAATTCAATAGAATTTTTTAATGTGATAATGCACAGGGTAGATGAAGGGGAACCAGTAGATGTAATATACTTGGGTTTCCAGAAAGCATCCTATAAGGTACCACACAAAAGGCTACTTGATAAGATAAGAGCCCATGATGTTGGGGGTAGTGTATTAGCATGGATAGAGGATTGGCTAATTGAAAGAAGACAGAGAGTTAGGATAAGAGGAGCATTTACAGGATGGCAACCTGTAACTAGTGGAGTGCTACAGGGATCTGTGCTGGAGCCACAATTATTCACAATATATATTAATGATTGGATGAGGGAAGTGAATACACTACTGCCAAGTTTACAGATGACACAAAAATAGATGGGAAGGAAAGAAGAGTCTACAGAGAGATACAGACAGGTTCGGTGAGTGGGCAAAAACTTGGCAGGTGGAATATATGTAGGACGTTTGAAGTTATGCACTTTGGTAGGAAGAATAAAGGAGCTGAATATTGTTTAAATGGAGAACGACTGCAGGAAATTCAGCACAGAGGAATTTGCATGCAAGTTCAGCAAATAATTGGGACGGCAAATGGAATGTTGACCTATATTTCAGAGGGAATTCCTGCTAAAACTATACAAGGCACAAGTTACACCGCAACTGGAATACTGTGAACAGTTTTGGTCCCCTTATCTAAGGACAGATATACTGGCATTGGAGGCAGTCCAGAGAAGGTTCACTAGGTATTGTTTGTGATCCAGCCAAGGGGCAGGAGGAGAGACTGAAAGAGCTGCTGCTCAGGATGGTAGAGAAAAGTTTTCGTTACCTGGGTATACAGGTGGCCAGGAAATGGGATGCCCTGCACAGGCTCAACCTGACCCGGTTGGTGGAGCAAATGGAAGGGGACTTTAAAAGGTGGGACATGCTCCCGCTGTCACTGGCAGGGAGGGTGCAGACCGTGAAAATGACTGTCCTCCCCAGATTTTTGTTTGTCTTTCAGTGCCTCCCCATCTTCATCCCTAAGGCCTTTTTTAAGCGGGTGAGTAGGATCATTTCAGGCTTTGTGTGGGCGAATAAGACCTCGCGAGTCAGGAGATCGCTGTTGGAGTGCAGTCGAGGGGGAGTTGAAGCTGCCGAACCTTCGCAACTACTACTGGGCGGCCAATATAGCTATGATTAGGAAGTGGGCGATGGGGGGGGCGGCGTGGGAGCAGCTGGAGGCGGCGTCATGTAAAGGTACTAGTCTGGGAGCTTTGATAACGGCTCCTTTGCGTTCTCACCGACCCGTTGCTCCACAAGTCCAGTGGTGGTGGCGACACTGCAGATCTGGGGACAGTGGAGGAGGTACAAGAAATTAAATGAAATAAAAATCACTTATTGTCACAAGTAGGCTTCAAATGAAGTTACTGTGAAAAGCCCCTAGTCGCCACATTCCGGCGCCTGTTCGGGGAGTCTGGTACGGGAAATGAACCGTGCTGCTGGCCTGCCTTGGTCTGTTTTAAAAGCCAGCGATTTAGCCCTGTGCTAAAGCTGTAGGGAGCGTCGATCTGGACCCCGTATGTAACAACCACAGGTTTGTCCCGGGTAGGATGGATGGTGGGTTCCAGAGCTGGCAGAGGGTAGGCATCAGAAGGATGGGAGATCTGTTCATAGACGGAAGCTTTCCCAGTTTGAAGGTGCTAGAGGACAAATGTAATCTGCCGCCAGGAAACGCCTTTAAATATCTGCAAGTACGAGCCTTCCTGAAAAAACAGGTAGAGGCCTTTCCGACGCTGCTGCCACTGAGGATACAGGACAGGGTGGTCTCCGGCACCTGGGTGGGGGAGGGGAAGGTGTCAGATATCTACCAGGAACTACAGGAGGCGGGGGAAACCCCGATGGAGGAGCTCAAGGGCAAGTGGGAGGAGGAGCTCGGTGAGGAGTTGGAAGTGGGTCTGTGGGCAGAGATCCTGGGCCGGATTAATTCCTCCTCATCATGTGCCAGGCTCAGTCTAATTCAATTTAAGGTGGTCCACCGGGCACACATGGCGGCAGCGAGAATGAGCAAGCTTTTTGGGGTAGAAGACAGTTGTATGAGGTGCACGGGTAGCCCTGCAAACCATGCCCACATGGTTTGGGCATGCCCGGAGCTTAGAGAGTTCTGGCAAGGGTTCGCGAGGGCAATGTCCAAGGTGCTTAACACACAGGTGGTGCTGAGTCCAGAGATAGCGATCTTTGGAGTGTCAGAAGACCCGGGAGTTCAGGGGGCGAAAGAGGCCGACGTCTTGGCCTTTGCCTCCCTAGTAGCCCGGAGACGGATTTTATTAATGTGGAGGGACTCGAAGCCCCCGAGTGTTGAGACTTGGGTTAACGACATGGCTGGGTTTCTCAGTCTCGGGAAAATAAAGTTTGCCTTAAGAGGGTCTACGCGAGGGTTCTCTCGGAGGTGGCAGCCGTTCGTCGACTTTCTCGGGGAAAATTAAAATGTCAGCAGCAGCAGCAATCCGAAGGGGGGGTGGAGGTGGGGGGGGGGGGGTAGTGCTTCAGTGGGAAGACTGAGTCGCGTGGGGTAATGTCTATTTAATTGTTATTGTATATTCTCTTTTTGCACTATGTTAATGTTCACTCTAGTTTGTTTTGTTATTATTGTTACTACTGTTTTATTATGAAAAATTTTGCAAACCCTCAATAAAAAATACTTTTTTTTAAAAAAAGAAGGTTCACGAGGTTGATCCCAGGTAGGGAGGGATTTTTTTCATGAGGAGAGGTTGAGTATGTTAGGCCTGTACTCATTGGAGTTTAGATGAACGAGAGGCCACCTTACTGAGACATGTAGGATTCTCAGAGGGCTTGACAGGGTAGATGCTGAGAGGTTGTTTCCCCTTGTGGGAAAGTCTAGGACCAGGGGGCATAATCTCAGAGTAAGGAGTCACCAATTTTAAGACAGAGATGAGGAGGAATTTCTTCTCTCAGAGGGTAGTGAATCTGTGGAATTCTTTGCCACAGAGAGCTGTAGAGACTAGGATATTAAGTATGTTAAAGGCTGAGATAGACAGATTTTTAAACAAGGTTGATGGGGAAAAGGCAGGAAAGTGGAGTTCAGGATTATATCAGATCAGCCATGGTCTCACTGAATGGTGGAGCAGACTCGGTGGGCCAAGAGGCCTACTTCTGCTCCTATGTCTTGTGGTCTTATGGGATTCCTCACTGGAAGTTACCAGCCAGGTCTTCAGTGGGTATCCTTTGTACCCTCAGGATCTATCCATTGAGGCTGTCTGGTGTAGAGTAGAGGGAATCTAAGAACACCAAAGGATGAATGGGTCCATGACAGCTGTCTGGATGCCTTGCACACACATTATCTTCTTGCGGTGGTCACATACCAGCTGCACACTGAAGGAGTGGAAGACCTTCCCAAAGAAAAAAATTGCCTGTCTGTTCTGATGCCACCTTGATTACCACATGGGTGCAGTTTACAACCCCCTGGATCTGTGGAAATCTGAGATGGGGGCGAAGGCAACAGCCTCCTAGGTCCAAATGGCCACATCCATTTCATAGTTAATACATTTGGAAGCTCTTACAAAAAAGTCATCAGTGAACCAGTTGATGCAATGATGAGCAGCAGGATGTAAGATTCTACATATGTCAGCAACCGAGCCCTGGATTCACATTGGTTACCTTGAACCGCCTCTTATTGGCCTTATGTCATCTTTCAAGAGGGTGCAGAGGTCAATGACTACCCGGACAGTCTAAGAGAGATAGTGCTGTTCAGAGAGCTCGAAGAAGCTGACCTTTGAACTATAAGTCACCTTATAGCACGGTAGCATTGTGCGGGCAGCACGGTAGCATTGTGTTTAGCACAATTGCTTCACAGCTCCAGGGTCCCAGGTTCGATTCCTGGCTTGGGTCACTGTCTGTGTAGAATCTGCACGTTCTCCCCGTGTCTGCGTGGGTTTCCTCCGTGTGCTCCGGTTTCCTCCCTTAGTCCAAAGATGTGTGGGTTAGGTGGATTTGGCCATGATAAATTGTCCTTAGTGTCCAAAATTGCCCTTAGTGTTGGGTGGGGTTACTGGGTAATGGGGATAGGGTGGAGGTGTGGGCTTGGGTAGGGTGCTCTTTCTAAGAGCCAGTGCAGACTCGATGGGCCGAATGGCCTCCTTCTGCACTGTAAATTCTATGATTAAGGAGCTATGATTAAGTCCTGTGCTAAGGGTAGTGCCACCTTCTAGGTGCAGCCTGCATCCAGTCCCTTTGTCCCATCCAGAACATGTGGCTGCTGTGAGGGTAGCTTCTGCTGTTGGTGTTGCTGCCCCTGTCACTGTGGTTGCTGAGCTGAAGCATCTTGCACCTCCTCCTCAGGAGGTCCACACAATGGCCTAATATGTGAAGCACATGGCACTGTACAATCTCATAGGTGATGAAGAAACTTGCCCCTCAAAAGCATCCAAGGTATTTGAAATAATTGGCTCTGCCCACACAAACTCACTGCTCTTGTTAGCGCAAGCCTTTCACTTTTGCTAACCTAAGACTTGGCAAGCTAACCTTTTATCGTGTTGATATCAAATCAGTTTCAGTCTTTAATGACCTCCTGCTGTGCACTTGCATTCTCCAACCAGATTTCCAGACACAGCGGGTAACCTATACACGGTTGGGAAAGGGGGAACTGTGAGCTGGAAATGGCTTTCTAAATATTTCAATTGGCTTCCCGCTGGACTGGCAACCCACCTCTAAGAAAGCCAGAAGAACGTAGGATCACATTGGGATCCCAACAAGATGTAATTTTCCCTGTTCATTCCCAAGCAAACCTCCACCAGCCTGAAAAGATTCCGTGTGATGTGAGAGGCAACTTTGTTTTTCAGACAATCAATGCCTGCAAACTCAATCACATCCTGATTAAAGAAGTTTATTTACAACCCCTCTTCTAAGTTAGGTGTAATCTTATTGTAAATTGTGGATTCACGTCCTATGTTCTGAATTTTGCAAGCACGGGCTGGTTGGTTCCGGTCAGTACTTTGCCCGTTGGGAACAGCCGAAGGGACATATAGTTCGATACGGTCCACCAGTCTTTGGGCCATATGGCATACATCTCTGGCATCACACCGGCACTGAAACGCACAGATCACATTGCTTCAATTGATATCAGCTTCATAGTGTAACACAACCCAACTTGGACCATACAAATGGACTGCCAGGATGAGACGACCCCAGCCCGATTTTCCTCCTGACAGCTTTCACACCTTTGGGTTTAAGAGCTGCAAATTCTCAAGGACCTCCTCTCTTTCTGCACCCGAAGCCATCCGTCCGTTCTGTTCCGATGAGTGGAAAAGCATGTGACAAAATGACGGTTTTGAACAAACGGTCAGAGGGAACAAATCTTGCATGTCTGCAGAATTTAACTGGAGAGAGCAAATCATGTCACAGAGTCCAGACTTAATTATTTTCTTCGAGTACAAAATCTCAACTTTGCTGGACAAATTGTTACCAAAGAAAGGGAAGCAGGGGGCAAGATCTGTTTCATTACTCAGCATGTGTTTGTTTTTCCATTGTGTAACAATAGCAGCACGGGTGGCATTATTTCAAATTTCTGCTACAATCATTCCCACACTCCAAGTGCAATTCTCTCTCTTTTTCTTTAAACTGTATGTGAAATCAATAAGACTCTCGTTACCATGGAAACTTAACCAGGCCAGCACAGTTGCAGAAGCTACAAGAGGGCTAATTTTAGGAGCGACGTTAATACTCACGGTCATTCCTTTGAAGGGTACAACACAAAATCCTCTGGAAGCCAATATCCTTTGACACCTACTACAAATTACAACAAATAAGTGGCCTTAAAGCCAGATCACCCATCGCTGCCCATAAATCTTTCTGCACACCCTGCTATCTACCACCGTCTCCCAGGCAGAATCATTTAAAATTTGTCCACACGAGACAGAAACACTTCCACTTGCATAACCCCTTTTTGTAAATTCCAGAAGCTTATATGCTATATAAATGTAACAACAAGTGGAAAATAGCAACCTCAACTAACAGACAGTAGCCAATGAATGCAATGTTGCCAAATCGATTTGTGCAGTTTGGAGGATAGGAATTTACTGTAAGCCTCTTTCTTTGTTGTTTTAATTCCACCAGTGCTTATTTCCTGCCTTCATTTTACTTTTTATTCACAGTATCCTCAAAAATTTAATTCTCTATGCATTTCCTCAAGCATTGAACCACAACCCTCTGATAGTTTCATGGCCAGATTTTGGGCCACATAATTTAACTTTGAGAAGAGACACAAGCCCCAATTGTGACCAGACCCACAAATCCCACAGAAAGAAAGTGGTGAGCAAAAAGCAAAAAGCCTCCATGATGTTGACGACATCATGCCGGGGCATTTGTCCTTCCACTCATGTCAGGAAGTCAGTAACCAGCCCACAATACACGCAATTTCTGGCACAACTGCCCCAAGTTCTACCTCCAGCGAGATTACGCCTCTTAAAGTGAGGGTGACCTTTGCTGAAAGAGCACGGGGAGATATGGTGGCATCAGACAAGTAGAAAGGCTAACTCTTCCTTGCAAGATGATAAAACTATTACATTTTTTTGTGTGTGAGACAATGGACTGGTGAAGTAAGACTATGTACTTTTGAAAGTGAATAAGCCACTAGAAACTCAGAAAATCTGTCCACTTAAAACACTTTCCGGTTTGAACTAGTCTGTGTTTAACCAGAATTTTTAACACTGAATTAATGCGGAAAAGAATTAAGATTCTGAAAAAATGTGCATTTAATTGATGGGTGTATTTTACTCATGTATACTTCACTGCACATTGTTTTCACATTTGTTATAGGACTTCATATTGGTCTCTAAAATATTTATCATAAGGCCAATCATATTTCAGCTAAGTTCTTCAAAAGTTATATTACACAGTTGCAGCAACAGAATTAGCATCACTATTAAAAGTTTTATAAAATTATTTTATGGAGTGTCACAGTCAGATACGGTTAGTAAACAGGTCTAGTCCTATATGCTGGCTGGTGTTTGTTGCTGATGTCTTCAATATCACAACAAGGGAGGGCTGACACATTTCAGATTGGTTCGAGGCCTGGCTGGCTTCCGACAAGTCAGGTACGAGCAGAGGCAGCAAGTGGATCGACTGAAAAATGTGATAAACAGGGGGGCGAGATTCTCTGTTTCTCGCGCCGATTTTGTAATCGGCGATTGGGAGGAGAATCTCTTTTTACGATTGGAATTGGGGGCGGCGCCTCTTTTCGCAAACTCCGCCCGCTGCGAACCGGCGTCTCCGCGGCTCTCGCTATTGGGACGGCCTCAGGACGTCACCTGAAGGCCCTTCCCCGATGCTCTGCCCCTAATGGGCCGAGTTCACAGTCGGGGGGGGGATGGCGGGGCCGAGTTCACAGTCGGGGGGGGATGGCCAGGGGGGGGGTGGGCTTCGGCGAGGGCAGGGGGGACTGGTGGGGTGTGCCCATGGGGTGGTGAAGGGATGCCCAGAAGGGCACGATCTGGCAGGTCGGGTCCACGCACGGCCGGCGCCATGTTGTACGGCGCGACCGCTGCAGGTTGTCGGCATGCGCAAGCGTGGCCACGAACACAGCAATTCTCCGGCCTTTATTTCGTGGAGGCCGGGTGTTTTACGTGGCGCGGCCACGGTCGGAGTCGGTGAGGGGGCGGCACCGATTTTTCCCATGTAAAATGCCACGGATCCTCCGCACATAGCCTCAAAATCGGAGAATCTGGTCAGGCTGTTTGTTCCTCAGTGTCAGGAGGCACCTGTCATTCATTCTTTGACTCCTGGAGTGGCCTGTATGCCCAGCTATATACTCAGCTCATACTCAACAACGGAGAAACTGTCAGCGTCCGATCAGAGCCCAGCCCAAATTAAAGCAGATTGTTTTGCACCTGAGTGGGGAGGTTTGTTGGCTTGACCCTGTGGTTTCCAGACACTTCACCAGTCCGCGGTCAAGTCGCAATATTGATTGCCCAGGCAGCGGCAGAATGTTGCATTTCATTGTGCAGGTTACTGTTTTCACAACCTTGTGCAGGAGACCTAAAGCGGATAAGCACTTTACATTATATGAACAAGTACACCCCCCTCTAGTTCTCTTCCGAGGTAGCGGGGGGGGAATGATACGGGGGTACTGAACTGAGTTTAGGTCCTGTACCCTGTGGCAGATGCCCCAAGCACCCAACCTGCTGCACTTGTTTCAGTTCAGGTCAGCCTGTTATCATCCATTTGCAGCTTTCTTCCACCTCAACAAGTGACGTCCGAATTCACCGCAGTTGTGATTCAGGATCCCACCTCAGGACTGGTACATTTCACACCGAATCTGAATCCAAACCATTTTTACAGGAGTTGGGTGAGAGATGAAACTTTCCTTTCTCATTTTCACCTCACTTATCCACTGTCCCGGCCATTTTTCTTATCCTTTCCCTCCCGTATTCGTTCTTCTTACCTGCTTCCCCACCTGGCACTTTCCCCTTTGATTGAATCTTACTCAGGTGCTCAACATCCAGGTAGTCACCTCATTGGACATAAACGATTGGCTGCTGTTCCTTTCTCCTATCCTATGGTCCGTGCTGGAGATTAGGGTTCAAGCCAGGTGTCAACACTTCCGGATTGTCCAGAGGTTTCCAGGTAAGAAAGATGAATCACCCTGCTACTGCGGCTGGCAACCCGGGCGAAAAGTAGGGTTTTCACATCGCGTACGCCGTTTGCATCTGTGACTTGCATCAGTTTACTTTCTTCACCCGCTCGCAAGTGGCTTTCTGATTCTCAGAATGCCACACACAGCGAGATACCCCAAAGGTACTTAACTACAGGGGTCCCCATTATGATAAATATGCAATGACATGCAAACTACAGGAAATGTCATGGAATTAAATGTCACTGGATCAAATGTCATGCAATGAGCCCACTAGAAACAATTCCGATCACAGTTTGTAACACTAGCTGAACCCCCTGCAATTAAAATATATCTTTCCTTACAATTCAATAGACAAAATTGACCACAGTATTGTAGAAGGTGTACGATCCAAGCTCTACACAACTGATTTCTGTGTTCCAAACACCTTTGGGAGGACAATTTGTTCTCTTAAATTGCTCAGTCAAAGCAAAAACAAATGTCAGAGATGAAGCAGCAGATAGCAAGAAATGAGAAACTGAAAACAGCAAGTGGTGTACCGGTAAGGCCACTGGGCTAGGAATCCCGAAGCCCAGGCTAATGTTCTGGGGAAGGTGGGTTCGAAACTCACCATGGGAGCTAGTGGAATTTAAATTCAATGAATGATATGAAATTGAAAAGCTAGTCTCAGTAATATTGACCATGAAAGCCATCTGGTTCATGAATGTCCTTTAGGGAAGGAAATCTATCATTTTTACCTGGTCTGGCAAGACCCTCAGAAATGTGGTTGACTCTTAACAATTCGTTAATTGGTACGGCAACTGCGCGGCCCAAGACCGTAAGAAACTACAGAGAGTCGTGAACACAGCCCAGTCCATCATGCAAACCGCTTCCCATCCATTGACTCCGTCTACACCTCCCGCTGCCTTGGGAAAGCAGGCAGCATAATCAAAGACACCTCCCAATAGGGTTATTCACTCTTCCAACTGCTTCCATCGGGCAGAAGATACACAAATCTGAGAGCACGCACTAACAGATTCAAAAACAGCTTCTTCCCCGCTGTTACCAGACTCCTGAATAACCTCCTTATGGACTGATCAGATCTCTTCACATATCTTTTCTACTGAGTAGTACTGCACTCCTGTATGCTTCACCCGATGCCAGTGTCTATGCATTTACATTGTGTATTTATGTATGCTCTATGTTTTTTATTCGTGTTCGGAATGAACTGTCTGGAGTGTACGAAGAACAATACTTTTCACTGTATCTCAGTACACGTGACAGTAAAACAAAACAAACAAACATAGGAATGAGCCTGCTGCGCCATTCAATAAGATCATAGCTAATCTGATTGGAGCCTCAACCTCACATTCCTGCCAACCTGAAACCCCATTGGTTAATCAAGAATCTGTCTAGCACTGTCTTTAAAAGATTCAAAGATTCTGCTTCCACTGTCTTTTGAGGGAGAGAGTTCCAGAGACTCACGACCTTCTGAGAGAGAAATAAATTTTGCTCATCATAGAAACCTAACCTCTCCAACCTTTCCTCATAAGGCAACCCACCCATTCCTGGTATTAGTCTAGAAACCATTTACTGAACTGCTTCTTACCTTAGCTAAGGAGACAAATATTGTACACTAAACAGGATATGAGGCTGGAGATGGGCCGTTCCCAAGGCCCCCCCCATGGAGATTGAACACGGCCCTCCTGGCCGACAAGGTTTTCTGCCAGAAAACGTCATAGGCCATTGACGAGTATATTACTAACAACCGGGAATGGGGAGGTCTCACCCTCCACGTTCTGGGAGGCGCTGAAGGCTGTGATCAGAGATGATTATCGCCTACAAGGCACACAGAGACAGGGAAGAAAGGGCGGCTAGGCAACAACTGATTGTCTCCATTCTGGAAGTAGACAGAAGATACTCCGAGACCCTGACCGTAGATTTTCTAGCGGATAGGAAAAAGCTACAAATAGACTTTGACCTGTTATCCACCGGGAAAACAGTGCCCCAACTCTGCCAGACATGGAGGACCTTCTACGAACGTGGAGACAAGGTTGGCCGCCTGCTGGTTCGCTGGCTGAGAAAGCAGGCAGCCACGAGGGAAATAGCGCAGGTGACGTATAGCAAAGGCGGATTGGTAGTCAACCAAAAAAGGTCAATGAACCATTCGAGGCCTTCTATCGGCAGCTGTACACCGCCAAACACCCCAACCGGACTCGGGGATGAAACAGTTCCTCGATGGACTGGACATGCCAGTTGTTGGGGACAATAGGAGGAGGGGGCTGGAAGCACCATGAGAACTGGGAGAGATCATGGAGGGCATCAGCTCCAAGCAGGTGAGGCTGGGACCGGGGCCCGACGGGTTCCCGGCGGACCTCTACAAATAATCCGCAACAGCAGGAGATGTTTACAGACTCACTCGTGAGTGGCTAACACAAGCTACTATATCGCTGATACTCATGAAAAACAAAAACCCAACCGAATGTGGATCCTACAGACCCATGTGAATGTGAATGCAAAAATATTCGCATAGATCCTGGCTAAGCGATTGGAGAACTGCATACCAGAGTCACCGTAGAAGACCAGGCAGGCTTTGATAAGGGTAGACAGCTAACAGTGAGCATCAAGCGATTGGTAAACGTGATAGTTTCCCCATCCGGGGAGAGAACACCAGAGGTGATCATCCCCCTGGACACAAAAAAGGCTTTCGACAGAGTCGAGTGGAAGTACCTCCTCGAGGTGCTAGAGCGGTTTGGGCTGGGGACAGAGTTCATCTCATGGTTGAAACTCCTGTACAACGCCCCCACGGCGAGCGTATGGACCAACACCACCAGCTCTGAATACTTCCAGCTGCACAGAGGCACACGGCAGGGATGCCCGCTATCCCGCTCCTATTCGCCCTGTCAATCGAGCCGTTGTCGATCGCCCTCAGGGTGGCGAGAAGCTGGAAGGGAATCCGAAGAGGAGACGGAGAGCAGAGTCTCACTCTACGCGGATGACCTGCTCCTTTACATCTCAGACTCGGAAACCAGCACCTGAGAGAGTTCGGAGCCTTCTCGGGATACAAGCTCAACCTGAGCAAGAGTGAAGTCTTTCCTGTGAACCCGAAAGGGGGAGGGGCAAAGCAGGGTCGGGGGGGGGACTGCCATTCAAACAAGCCCAAAGCAAATTCCGCTATCAGTGGATCCAAATTGCCCACGATTGGACACAGATCCACAAATGGAACCTGTCCGGTCTGGTGGAGTAAAAAAGGACCTACAGAGATGGGACTCACTCCCACTCTCCCTAGGGGGGAGGGTGCAGACGATCAGGATGAACGTGTTACCCAGGTTCCTCTTCTTGTTCAAATCCATACCGGTATACATCCCCAAGACCTTCTTTAAGTTTGTCAACAAAATGATTATGCCGTTTGTGTGTGTGTGTGTATGTGTGTGTGTGTCGGGAGGTGGGGGATGGGGGGGGGGGGGGGGGGGGGGGGGGAGAGAGAGAGAGAGAGAGAGAGAGAGAGAGAGAGAGAGAAAACACAAAGATCCCCAAAAGGAGAAGAAACATGGGGTACCTGGCCCTCCCAAAGCTACAATACTACCACTGGGCAGCCACTGCAGGAAGGGTGAGGTGATGGGTGACATAACCGGAAATGAAATGGGTGAGGATGGAGGAGAGCTCCTGGACAGGAACGACTCTCCGGGCCCTCACCATGGCAACGCTCCCACCAGCCAAACACTCACCAAGCCCAGTGGTGGGAGCCAGAATCCAAACCTGGAACCAAATGAGACAGCACTTCGTCTTAACCAAAATGTCTACTATGGCCCCATCTGTAGCAACCACAGGTTCACGTCAGCCATGTTGGACGCCACCTTTAGGAGGT
This sequence comes from Scyliorhinus torazame, assembly GCF_047496885.1. Classification (NCBI taxonomy): domain Eukaryota; kingdom Metazoa; phylum Chordata; class Chondrichthyes; order Carcharhiniformes; family Scyliorhinidae; genus Scyliorhinus; species Scyliorhinus torazame. The sequence goes on along the minus strand of NC_092708.1, from coordinate 42,821,615 downwards.
GGAGCCAGACAGGGGGACGCTGATTGTTGGGGACATCTACACAGAGGACAGGTTAACGGCCTTAGAGGAATTGACAGAAAACCTACAACGACCCATTGGGAAGTAACTGCGACACCTACAGGTAAAGAACTTCCTCCGCAAGGGGACGACATCATACCCACAGACTCGAGACACACAATGTTTGAGGAACTACTGGGCATGGGCAACCGGGAGGGGGAACTGCGGGGACCTGTACAGACAACTATTATAAAGGACACGTTGCCCACTGAACGAAACATGGGAAAAGTGAGAGGGAGAGGTTGGGGACTCTGGAGCAAAGCAGTGAACAGGCCCACTGCAGCTCCACATGCGCAAGGTTAAGCATCATGCAATTGAAAGTGGTGCACAGAGGGCACCTGGCCAGAACCTGAATGAGCAGGTTCTTCCCGGCGGTGGAGGACAAATGGGAACGGTGCCAGGGAGGTCCGGCCAACCACACCCACATGTTCTGGGCATGCCCCAGATCCTTCAGGTTTTGGACAGCCTTCTTCGAGGCAATGTCCAAGGTTGTGGGGTGAGGGTAGAGCCAAGCCTGAAAGTGGCAGTCTTTGGGGTATCAAACCAGCCAGAACTATTTATGGGGAAGGGGGCCGGCTCCCTTGCCTTTGCCTCCCTAATCGCCCGCCGAAGAATCCTGCTCGGCTAGCAATTAGCAGCACCCACCGGAAGCTGCAGACAGGCTGGCCAACCAGTCGGAATTTCTCCACCCGGAGAAAATCAAATTTGCCATCCAATGGTCAGAGGAGGGCTTCTACAAAATGTGAAGGCCATTTGCCAACTTATTCCAGGACCTGTATGAAGCCAACAGCCAATAGAGCAAAGGGAGGGGAGTGCCACACAGGAGCCAACAAGACACCAGGAGATACATGGATACATAGAAGATAGGAGCTGGAGGAGGCCTTTTGGCTCTTCAAGCCTGCTCTGCCATTTATCAGCCATTTATCACGATCATGGATGATCATCCAACTCAAGAGCCTAATCCAACTTTCTCCCCATAACCTTTGATCCCATTCTCCCCAAGTGCTATATCTAGCTGCCTCTTGAATATATTCAATGTTTCAGCATCAACTACTTCCTGTGGGAATGAATTTCTTTGTGTGAAGAAATGTCACCTCATCTCTGTCCGAAATGGTTTACCCTGAATCCTCAGAGTGTGACCCCTGGTTCTGGATACACCCATCATTGGTAACATCTTCCCTGCATCTACCCTGTCTACTCCTGTTAGAATTTTATAAGTCTCTATGAGATCCCCCCCCTCATTCTTCTGAACTCCAGCGAGAACATTGCTAACCTAGTCACTCTCTCCTCATATGACAGTCCCGCCACCCCTGGAATCAGTCTGGTAAATCTTCGCTGCACTCCCCCAAGTGCAAGAACATCCTTCTTCAGAAAAGGAGACCAAAACTGCACACAATAATCTAGGTGTGGTCTCACCAAGGCCCTGTATAATTGCAGCAACACATCCCTGCTTCTGTACTCAAAACCTCTCGCAATGAAGGCCAACATACCATTAGCCTACTTTTTTTTAATAAATGTTTTTACTTGGGTTTTTGAACAAGGTATATTTACCGTTATGTACACAGAATAAGATATGACTAGGGAAAGAGTAGGACCAGTCAAGGATAGGGATGGGAAATTGTGTGTGGAGTCTGAAGAGATAGGCGAGATACTAAATGAATATTTTTCGTCAGTATTCACTCAGGAAAAAGATAATGTTGTGGAGGAGAATGCTGAGCCCCAGGCTAATAGAATAGATGGCATTGAGGTACGTAGGGAAGGGGTGTTGGCAATTCTGGACAGGCTGAAAACAGATAAGTCCCCGGGACCTGATGGGATTTATCCTAAGATTCTCTGGGAGGCCAGGGAAGAGATTGCTGGACCTTTGGCTTTGATTTTTATGTCATCATTGGCTACAGGAATAGTGCCAGAGGACTGGAGGACAGCAAATGTGGTCCCTTTGTTCAAAAAGGGGAGCAGAGACAACCCCGGCAACTATAGACCGGTGAGCCTCACGTCTGTAGTGGGTAAAGTCTTGGAGGGGATTATAAGAGACAAGATTTATAATCATCTAGATAGGAATAATATGATCAGGGATAGTCAGCATGGCTTTGTGAAGGGTAGGTCATGCCTCACAAACCTAATTGAGTTCTTTGAGAAGGTGACTGAACAGGTAGATGAGGGTAGAGCAGTTGATGTGGTGTATATGGATTTCAGCAAAGCGTTTGATAAGGTTCCCCACGGTAGGCTATTGCAGAAAATACGGAGGCTGGGGATTGAGGGTGATTTAGAGATGTGGATCAGAAATTGGCTAGCTGAAAGAAGACAGAGGGTGGTGGTTGATGGGAAATGTTCATAATGGAGTACAGTCACAAGTGGAGTACCACAATGATCTGTTCTGGGGCCGTTGCTGTTTGTCATTTTTATCAATGACCTAGAGGAAGGCGCAGAAGGGTGGGTGAGTAAATTTGCAGACGAGGGTGGTGTTGTCGATAGTGTGGAAGGAAGTAGCAGGTTACAGAGGGATATAGATAAGCTGCAGAGCTGGGCTGAGAGGTGGCAAATGGAGTTTAATGTAGAGAAGTGTGAGGTGATTCACTTTGGAAGGAATAACAGGAATGCGGAATATTTGGCTAATGGTAAAGTTCTTGAAAGTGTGGATGAGCAGAGGGATCTAGGTGTCCATGTACATAGATCCCTGAAAGTTGCCACCCAGGTTGATAGGGTTGTGAAGAAGGCCTATGGAGTGTTGGCCTTTATTGGTAGAGGGATTGAGTTCCGGAGTCGGGAGGTCATGTTGCAGCTGTACAGAACTCTGGTACGGCCGCATTTGGAGTATTGCGTACAGTTCTGGTCACCGCATTATAGGAAGGACGTGGAGGCTTTGGAGCGGGTGCAGAGGAGATTTACCAGGATGTTGCCTGGTATGGAGGGAAAATCTTATGAGGAAAGGCTGATGGACTTGAGGTTGTTTTCGTTGGAGAGAAGAAGGTTAAGAGGAGACTTAATAGAGGCATACAAAATGATCAGGGGGTTGGATTGGGTGGACAGTGAGAGCCTTCTCCCGCGGATGGAAATGACTGGCACGAGGGGACATAACTTTAAACTGAGGGGTAATAGATATAGGACAGAGGTCAGAGGTAGGTTCTTTACGCAAAGAGTAGTGAGGCCGTGGAATGCCCTACCTGCTACAGTAGTGAACTCGCCAACATTGAGGGCATTTAAAAGTTTATTGGATAAACATATGGATGATAATGGCATAGTGTAGGTTAGATGGCTTTTGTTTCGGTGCAACATCGTGGGCCGAAGGGCCTGTACTGCGCTGTATTGTTCTATGTTCTATGTTCTATATATATAAGAGAAGGGCACACACAAACATACCAAAAAAATTAAAAAATAATAAAAAATAAAATAAAGTAACTGGTAAGATATTATGCACCAGCTCAACAGCAGCAACTCTGTACAATTGGCAATAATATTTACAACACATAAGTAGGCATCTGTTTGTGTGTGTGTGGTGGGGGGGGGGGGGGAGGGGGGGAGGGGGGGGGGGCATCATCCCCTCTCATGGTCTATCTCTCCCTCTCATGTCTTGGCTACTTTCCCCTGATTCTTGGCTACCTGGCTATTCTTCTGCTTGTTTGTTGGCCACAAACAGGTCTCGGAACAATTGGGTGAATGGCTCCCACGTTCTGTGGAAGCCGTCGTCTGACCCTCGCATGGCGAGTTTGATTTTCTCCATTTGGATAGATACTGAGAGATCGGACAGCCAGTCTGCAGCTTTGGGTGGTGCTGCTGACTTCCAGCCAAACAGGATTCTACAGCGGGCGATCAGGGAGGCAATGAAATGAAAATGAAATGAAATGAAAATCGCTTATTGTCACAAGTAGGCTTCAAATGAAGTTACTGTGAGAAGCCCCTGGTCACCACATTCCGGCACCTGTTCGGGGAGGCTGGTACGGGAATTGAACCGTGCTGCTGACCTGCCTTGGTATGCTTTAAAAGCCAGCGATTTAGCCCGTGCTAAACCAGCTCCTTGGCACAAGGGGCCTCCTTGGCACCGTTCACATCTATCCTCCACCTCTGGGAAGAACCTACTCATATGGGTTCTTGTTAAGTGGGCTCTATGTACCACTTTTAGTTGCGTCAGGTTGAGCCTTGCGCACGTGGAGGTGGAGTTGACCCTATGCAGTGCTTCGCTCCAGAGTTCCCACCCTATTTTAATCCCCAGGTCCTCCTCCCATTTCTTTCTTGTTGCGTCCAGTACAGTGTCGGCCCTTTCTACCAGTCGGTCATACATGTCACTGCAGTTTCTGTTATCTAGTTTACTTGCGACCAGTAACTCTTCCAGTAATGTCTGTCGTGGCGGTTGTGGGTACGTCCTTGTCTCCTTTCGTACGATGTTTTTGAGTTGCAGGTACCTTAGCTCGTTCCCCCTGGCTAGTTGGAATTTCTCTGTCAGTTCGTTCAGTGTTGCCATTAACCTTCTTTCACGCCTGCTGCACCTGCATGCTTACCTTCAGCGACTGGTGCACAAGGACACCCAGGTCCTGCTGCACACTCCCCTCTCCCAATTTACAACCATTCAGGTAGTAATTTACCTTCCTGTTTTTGCTTCCAAAGTGATTAACCTCACACTTATCCAAATTATACTGCATCTGCCATTGATTTGCCCACTCGCCCAACCTGTCCAGATCATGATGTAGGATCTCTGCATCATCGTCACAGTTCACCCTCCCACCCAACTTGGTATAATCTGTAAACTTTGAAATGTTACATTTTGTTCCCTCATCAAATCATTCATATATATTGTGAATAGCTGGGGTCCCAGCTCCGATCCCTGTGGCACCCCACTATTACTGCCTGCCAATTTGAAAAGGACCCATTAATTCCTAATGTTATGGGCGAGGCGTTTTCAGAACCCCAAAATGTATCATGGAGTTCAACCAACCTCCCCCTTTAATGGATTGTTGCTTTTGAAGCACGCGGCTTGTTCCCCAGGTATTACAATTATGGACACGTGGTTTTTAACACAAAACAATGTTTATTCTATGAACTCAACTTAACCTTTTAAATAAACAGTGGATCCCTTAACACCCCTTACTTCAAAGATAACCCTGAAAATATTACAACACTAAGTAATCCTTCAGTTATCCTTTTCAACTTCCATGAGACTTAACACCTTTAAACAGAAACACATCAGGTTAAAGGCTTTACTATTATGAGTTTAAATCACCCAAATGATCCCGAGATAGTCTTCATGGCAGAGATCACAGCAGATCCAGCTCACTGCAAAACACAGACACACACCCAAGCTCTTTTTCAAACTGAAACTTCAAACTGGCTGAACTGAGCTCAGCTCCACCCACTCTCTGACATCACTGTTTTCTTAAAGGTACATTGCTTAAACATCCATTTCTTAAAGGTACTCTCACATGATACTAATCTTTGTTTTATCTCTGCGAACCAGGTTTCTATCCACCTTGATACACTTCTTCCAATCCCATACGCTTTAATCTTGCACAACAATCTCTTATGCAGGACTTTCTCAAACGCCTTCTGAAAGTCCAAATATACCACATCGACTGGCTCCCCCTTGTCAATTGTACTGGTTACATCTTCAAAGAATTCCAACAGATTTATCCAGCATTATTTGCTCTTCATAAATCCATGCTGACTCTCACTGATCCTGCCACTGCTTTCTAAATATTCTGCTATAAAGTCTTTGATAATGATTCAAGAATTTTCCCCACTATCGCTGTTAGGCTTACTGGTCTATAATTCCCTGTTTTCTCTCAACCTCCCTTTTTGAATATTGGAGTGACGTGAGCTACCCTCCAATCTGCAGGGACTGTTCCAGAGTCTATAGAATCCTGGAAGATGACCACCAATACATCCACTATTTCCAGAGCCACTTCCTTAAGCACTCTGGGATGCAGATTCTCAGGCCCTGGGGATTTATCCACCTTCAATCCCATCAATTTTCCCAGCACCATTTCACTACTAATAATTGATCACCCTCAGTTCCTCCATCTCACTAAACCTTTCATTCTCCAACATTTCTGGTATCTGATTTGTGTCCTATTTTGTGAAGAAAAACCAAAGTACGTATTCAATTGCTCAGCCATTTATCTGTCCCTTATTATGTATTCCCCTGTTTCTGTCTGTAGGGGGCCTACATTTGTCTTTACCAATCTCTTTTTCTTTGCATATCTATAGAAACTCTTAGTGTCAATCTTTATGTTCCCTGCAAGCTTACGTTCGGACTGTATTTTCCCCTTCTTAATCAATCCCTTGGTCCTTCTTTGCTGAATTCTAAACTGCTCCCAATCCTCAGACCTATTATTTTTCTTGGCCAATCTGCATGCTTCTTCCTTGGATTGAATACTATTTCTTATTTCCTTTGTAAGCCATGGATTGGTCCTCTTACCCATTTTGCTTTTGTGCCAGACAGGAATGAACAGTTATTGCAGTTCCCCCAAGCATTCCTTGAATGTCTGCCATTGCCTATCCACTATCATCCCTTTAAGTAACTCTTCCCAATCTATCAAGGCCAACTCACACCTCATATCTTCATAGTTTCCATTATTGAGATTCAGCACCCTCGTCGCCGAATCAACTACTTCACTCTCCATCTTGATCAAAAATTCTATCACGTTATGGTCGCTCATCTCCAAGGTGTCTCGTACAGCCAGATTGGCAATGATTCCCTTCTCATTACCCAGTCTAAGATGCCCTGTTCTCTAGTTGGTTCCTCCACATATTGGTCAAGAAAACCACCCCTATACACTCCAGGAATTCCTCCTCTACGGCATTGTGGCTAATTTAATTTACCCAATCTATGGGAAGATTAAAATCATCCATGACAGGTAGAGGGGGGAGGTGAGGGAGGGGGGGGGAGCCAGGGACAGTAGGAAGGTTTGGGAATGGCCAGAATAAACAACAGGGGGACAAGGACAAGGCCACAAAAACAGGGCCCTCCACCAGAGACAAAGGGCTCCAGGGAAGAATTAGGGCTGGCCAAGGCCGAGCCACCCGGTACGGGAAGGGACACCACCCCCCACCCCCCCAATCTCCCGGGGGGAAATGCCAACACCAACCAGCAACCACAGACCAACAAAACTAGCTACGGGACCTAAAGAGCGGCGAGGACAGGCACAAGCAAAGAAAACGAAATAGAACACAACCGTAAAGAAACACCTAAGGAGTGGGGGAGGAGGGGGTGGAGGGACCAATCGACAGAGGGGAAGGGGGGGGAAGAGCTATATATATGTAAATATATGTCAATCACTTCTCGTAAAATATGCATTCCAATAAGATGTATTAAAATAACAAAAAGGGGGGAAGGGGAGAGTAATAAGGTAGGGTTATGGGGGATTAATTCCAATGTTGAGCCATTGTAAATTCTAACTGATCCACATACTTTTGTTTATTGTGCAGTGTATAAAATTATAAACTTTTTTCTTTACTCATTGATGGGATGTGGGCGTCGCTGGCTGGGTCAGCATTTATTAACCATCCATGTCGGCACTTAAGAGTCATCCACATTGCTGTGGGTCTGGAGTCACGTGTAGGCCAGACCAGGTAAGGATGACAGATTTCCTTCCCTAATGGACATTAGTGAACCAGATGGGTTTTTACGACAATCGAGAATGGTCACCTTTTAGACTTTTAATTGCAGATTTTTATTGAATTCAAATTTCACCATCTGCCGTGGCAGGATTCGAACCCAAGTTCCCAGAGCATGACTCTGGGTCTCTGGGTTACTAGTCCAGCGGTAATTCCATTACACCACATCCACCCCAAACTTCAATAAAAACACTTTCAAAAACAAAATACTGTACACAATACTCCAGATGTGGTCTCACTCTGTACAACTGAAACTTGACATTTTGTAATCAATCGCCTCAACACCAAGGGGGCACCATGGTGATGCAGTTGGTAGCACTGCTGCCTCACAGGCCTGGGACCCGGGTAGAATTCGGGCCTCAGGTCACTATCTGTGTGGAGTTTGCACGTTCTCCCCGTGTCTGCGTGGGTTTCCTCCGGGTGCTCCGGTTTCCTCCCACAGTCCAAAGATGTGCAGGTTGGGTGAAATGGCCATGCTAAATTGCTCCTTAGTGTCCGGGGTATAGCAGAGGCATGGCCTCTTTTAGAGTGTCGGTGCAGACTCAATGAGTCAAATGGCCTTCTTCTGCACTGTAGGGATTCTAAAAAACAATAACATTTTATTAGCTTTCCCAATTACTTGTTGTACCTGTTCACTAGCCTTTTTTGATTTGCGCACTAGGAGAGCTCTGCCATCTTTCACCACTTAGAAAATAAGCTTCTTTTTTATTCTTCCCACCAGTTAGGACATTTCACATTTGCCCACATTATCATCCATTTGCCAGATTTTTGCCCACTCATTTAACCTATCTATGTCCCTTTGTAGTCTCCTTACGGCCTCTTCACAATTGACTTTCTCCTTAATCTTTATTGTCACAAGTAGACTTACATTAACATTAACACTGCAATGAAGTCACTGTGAAAATCCCCTAGTCGCCACACTCCGGCGCCTGTTCGGGTACACAGAGGGAGAATTCAGAATGTCCAATTCACCTTACAAGCACATCTTTCGGGACTAATGGGAGGAAACTGGAGCACCCGGAGGAAACCCACGCAGACACAGGGAGAGCATGTAGACTCTGCACAGACAGTGACCCAACTGGGGATCGAACCTGAGACCCTGGCGCTATAAAGCAACAGTGCTAACCACTGCGTGATGAGTGATGTGCCACAGGGATCAGTACTGGGGCCTCAACATTTTATAATTTATATAGGGCAGCACGGTAGCATTGTGGATAGCACAATTGCTTCACTGCTCCAGGGCCCCAGGTTCAATTCCGGCTTGGGTCACTGTCTGTGTGGGGTCTGCACATGCTCCCTGTGTGTGCGTGGGTTTCCTCCGGGTGCTCCGGTTTCCTCACACAGTCCAAAGATGTGCAGGTTAGGTGGATTGGCCGTGATAAATTGCCCTTAGTGTCCAAAATTGCCCTTAGTATTGGGTGGGGTTACTGGGTTATGGGGATAGGGTGGAGGTGTTGACCTTGGGCAGGGTGCTCTTTCCAAGAGCCGGTGCAGACTCGATGGGCCGAACGGCCTCCTTCTGCACTGTAAATTCTATGATGATATAAATGACTTTGATGAAGGTACTGAAGGTATGGCTTCTAAATCTGCTGACAACACAATTCTCCCTCTGTGTACCCAAACAGGCACCGGAGTGTGGCGACTAGGCGATTTTTGCAGTAACTTCATTGCAGTGTTAATGTAAACCTACTTGTGACACTAATAAAGATTATTATTACATCATGCCAACCAGAAAAAGAACCATCTATGCCTACTCTCTTTTTTCGGTTAACTAGGCAATATTCTATCCATGCCAATACGTTACCCACTACACCATGTGGTTTTAGGGGCTGGTTTAGCACAGTGGGCTAAACAGCTAGCTTGTAATGCAGAACAAGGCAGTAGCGCGGGTTCAATTCCCGTGCCGGCCTCCCAGAACAGGCGTCGGAATGTGGCGACTAGGGGCTTTTCACAATAACTTCATTGAAGCCTACTTGTGACAATAAGCGATTATTATTATTATTGTCCGCAATAACCTTATCAAATGCCTTCAGGTGATCTAAGTACAGCACATTCACCGGTTCCCCTTTAGCGACAGCACATGTGACTCATTGAAAGAACTCAAATATATTGTTTAAACATGATTTCCCTTTCACAAAACTATGTCGACACTACCTGATTGCCTTGACTTTTTCCAAGTGCCCTGCTATAACATCTTTAATAATGGTTTCTCGCATTGCCCTATGACAGGTAATAGGCTAACTGACCTGTAGTTTCCTGCTTTCCTCCTTTTTTAATAAAGGAGTTGCATTTGCTATCTTCCAATCTAATGGAACCTTCCCCGAGTCTAAGGAATTTTGAAAAATCAAAACCGATGCATCAACAATCTCATTGGCCACCATTTTCAAGACCTTAGGGTGAAGTCCATCTGGATCCGACAATTTTTACCGGCAGCATGGTAGCATAGTGGTTAGCACAATTGCTTCACAGCTCCAGGGTCCCAGGTTCGATTCCCGGCTGGGTCACTGTCTGTGCGGAGTCTGCACGTTCTCCCCGTGTCTGTGTGGGTTTTCTCCCACAGTCCAAAGATGTGCGGGTTAGGTGGATTGGCCATGGAAGAGTTGCCCTTAGTGTCCAAAAAAGGTTAAGTGGGGGTTCCTGGGTTACAGGGATAGGGTAGATACGTGGACTTGAGTAGGGTGCTCTTTGTAAAGGCCGATGCATACTCGATGGGCCGAATGGCCTCCTTCTGCACTGTAGATTCTATGATTCTAATTTGTCAGCCTCCGACCCAACAATTTACTCAATGGCACTTGGTTCAAGGTCAATTAATGAAGACAACAAATGTTGGCCTTGTCAGCAATACTCACATCTCATAAAAGAATAAAATTCACTGGCCCACCAAGACCCCAGCATGGCAGCCAGGAAGCACACGCATATTTCAATCAGAAATCACCTGAAGACATTTGATAAGGTGCCACACCAAAGGTTATTGTGGATAATAAAACCAATCAGGATCGGGAGAACAGGTCCCACCGCCAGAACCTACGGATTGTCGGGCAACCTCGGGGCTTAGAGGGCAGGAACCGGACGGAGCATGTCGCGTAGATGCTCGGAAAGCTGGCCAGTGGGGAATGTTTTCCCAAACCCCCAGAGGTAAACTGGGTGTGCAGGTCGCTCCGGCAAAGGCCCAAAGCAGGAGAATCACCACGGGGCACCATAGTAAAACTCCACAAATTCCAGGATAAAGAGCGGATCCTGAACTGGGTGAGAAGCGCGCAGTCCTGGAGGTGGGAGGGACGTACAATCAGCATCTATCAGGACATGGGGGCCAACCTAGCCAAGCACCGGTCTAAGGTTAATGGGGCCAAGGTGGCTTTATTCAAAAACAGAGTGCTGTTCGAAATGAACCATCCAGAGAGACTTTGCGTAACATACAACAAAAAGGAACTGGATTTCAACACGCCTGATAGAACATCGAACATAGAACAGTACAGCACAGAACGGGCCCTTTGGCCCTCGATGTTGTGCCGAGCATTGTCCGAAACCAAGATCAAGCTATCCCACTCCCTATCATTCTGGTGTGCTCCATGTGCCTATCCAATAACCGCTTGAAAGTTCCTAAAGTGTCCGGCTCCACTATCACAGCAGGCAGTCCATTCCACACCCTAACCACTCTCTGAGTAAAGAACCTATCTCGGACATCCCTCCTATATATCCCACCCTGAACCTTATAGTTGTGTCCCCTTGCAACAGCTACATCCACCCGAGGAAATAGTCTCTGAACGTCCACTCTATCTATCCCCCTCATCATCTTATAAACCTCCATTAAGTCACCTCTCATCCTCCTCCACTCCAAAGAGAAAAGCCCTAGCTCCCTCAACCTTTCCTCATAAGACCTATCCTGCAAACCAGGCAGCATCCTGGTAAATCTCCTTTGCACCCTTTCCAATGCTTCCACATCCTTCCTACAGTGATCAGAACTGCACAATACTCCAAATGTGGTCTCACCAAGGTCATGTACAGTTACAGCATAACCCCGCGGCTCTTAAACTCAAGCCCCCTGTTAATAAACGCTAACACACTATAGGCCTTTTTCACGGCTCTATCCACTTGAGTGGCAACCTTCAGAGATCTGTGGCCATGAACCCCAAGATCTCTCTGTTCCTCCACATTTGATGATGCAAATAAGTTCATCCAGAAAAACGGGCTGGGAAGACAGCAATAGTGGACACAGAGGAACCATTATCTATAATTTCTCGTTCTCTGGACTGAACACTTGCACGTCCTGGCAGAATAATCATCTGGAATATCAGGGGACTCAACGGCCCAGTGAAAAGATCCAGAATCTTCGCCCATCTAAAAAACCTGAGGGTTGACACAGTCTGTCTCCAAGAGGCACACCTGAGGGAGAAGGACTGACTGAGGGTAAGAATAATAATCTTTATTTTTGTCACAAGTAAGCGTACATTAACATTCAATGAAGTTACTATGAAAATCCCCTAGTCACCACATTCCGGCATCTGTTTGGATACACTGAGGGAGAATTCAGAATGTCCAATTCACCTAACAAGCACTTCTTTCGGGACTTGTGGGAGGAAACCAGAGCACCCGGAGGAAACCCATGCAGACGCGAGGAGAATGTGCAGACTCCGCACAGATAGTGAGCCAAGCCGCCGGTGACAGCGATGTGCTGAGCAGATACATATCAGGTGGCTCTCCTCCCAACTAGAACCAAAAGAGCTAATTTGCAGAGATGTTTGGCTCAATCAGCCAACATAAACAAACCCCAAGACGAAGGCTAACAGTGGGAAAAAGGATGCCGGTGAACTGTAACTCAAAGAGCCGAGAGGGCAGGAATGGCGGAAAAGGGCAAGACCAACGAGCAGACGGAATGGCGGAACCACGAGGCAACCTGGAAGCCCCGGCTGCCCAAGAACGGGGTAGGCCGGCGACCCGAGCGGAGGCACCGAAGCAGACGACAACCCCAACCGCAACCTCTCCCTCCCCACCCAGGGATGAGTGGAAGAGCTTCTTTAGAAAGGAACTGACCGCCACGATGGAAACGATCAAAACAGAGTTCCAGGTTGCAGGGAAGGAGGTGGTGACGGAGGCGATGGCCTCCCTCCAGCACACGACAGAGGGCTTAGGGAAGAAAGTGGAGGCCCAGGAGAGAACGATCCTGGACCTCGAAAAGGTCTCGTCGGACCAGAGCGACAGGATCATAGCTCTGGAGGCAGAGGTGAAAAGGTTGGTGGCGGCCCAAGGAAACATGAAAGGGAAGGTCGCGGGCCAAGAGAACATGTCTCAACCGCAAAATATCCGGATTGTGGGTCTGCCGGAGGACATTGAGGGCAGGGACCCAACGAACCATATCGCCCAAATGCTGGGAAATTTAGGTGGGAGAGACAGCTTCCCCAACCGCCCAGAACAGGACAGGGCCCACAGATCCCTCCGGCCGAAGCCCAAACCAGGGGAGCAGCCGAGAGCGATTATCACTAAGCTGCTCCGGTATCAGGACCGGGAAAAGATCCTGAGGAGGGCCCGGCAGATGAAGTCAAGCGCATGGGAAGGACATAGAATCCGGGTCTACCAGGACATTGGGGCGGACCTTGCTAAGAAGAGGGCCAAATTCAATCAGCGAAATCGGTGCTCTACAAAAGTGAGGTGCGATTTGGCATGCTGTTCCCGGCCAGACTCTGGGTCACATACCAGGGATAAGAACATGCCTTTAACACCCCGGCAGAGGCCAACAAATTTGTAAGAGCCAACGACTTGGACAGAGAACAGGCTCGGCAGCGGTGAAGAGGCACTGGAGAAGGACGGCAATGGGAGAGAAAAGCAGAGACCAGAGGCTATATTATAGACAATGTGTTTGCGTGGGACTGTTCTGCCTCGTTTCGAACTAAAGGTCAGGCTACAGAGAGGAGAGAGCGGTGAAGGGGCAATGAAGGGAATGTAGGTAGGCAGACAACTCAGACACAAGGCTGAGCCAGCCCGGGGAGGAGAGCCACCGTACTAGCAGGGAGCGATAGCACGGGAAGACAGGCAGTAAGGGGCGCCGCGGCACACCTCTCAGGGGAGAGAGTATCTGACCAAGGGGGTGGGGTGGGCGCAGCGAAAGGGAGGGGGAATAAGGGGGGGAGAGGGGGAGTGGACAGGCGTGTGCACAGAACAGCTGATGGACAGAGGGAGGAAGAAGGGTAGGCAGCAAAATACGCGTTGGCTTTGGCAGGCAAGGAGCAGGCTGAGTAACCAAGATGACGCTCAGCCACTTTAGAGGATCCCTAAACAAAGGGGGCCCCGTAGTGCAGGGGCACACCCACGTGGCATACACACAGTTGGCGGCCATGTTGGGTGCCCCCTGGACAAAGGGAAACCCCGGAGCGCAGGGGCCTGCCCTCATGGTGAGAGCGCCGACCGTGGCCATTTTGGACAGCCCCCTAAAAAAGGTCTCATGGGAGTGTCCCTTTAAGAAAGGTTTTTGGCTTATCACATGGCTTCAGTGATGTCATTTTGTGGTTGGAGATGAGCTGCGGCTGTGAGTTTTGTTTTACTTTCGCTTTCAGTTTGTGGCTGCTGTGGACTCAGACAGAGAAAAGAAGTGTTTTGGCCCATCTCTCTATTTTCATTTTAAAGAGTTGTTCCAGAAAAGAAAACATTGATTATAGCTACCTGTTTTGGTGACTTAAAAAAATATAGTTTGCTTTCTGGAAAGGATTAAACCTGCTGGTGAGAGGGGGTCAGAATCTCAGGGAAAGCCAGTCTTATTCAAGTGAGAATGCAGAGTGCTGGGCCACGCCCTTGAAAAGGGGTTTTTGGTTCATGGGATTGTGTTTCTGAATTGGAACAGTTAAGGGTGAATTCATTCAGTGTTATACAAAGAACAACAAAGAACAAAGAAATGTACAGCACAGGAACAGGCCCTTCGGCCCTCCAAGCCCGTGCCGACCATACTGCCCGACTAAACTACAATCTTCTACACTTCCTGGGTCCGTATCCTTCTATTCCCATCCTATTCATATATTTGTCAAGATGCCCCTTAAATGTCCCTATCGTCCCTGCTTCCACTACCTCCTCCGGTAGCGAGTTCCAGGCACCCACTACCCTCTGCGTAAAAAACTTGCCTCGTACATCTACTCTAAACCTTGCCCCTCTCACCTTAAACCTATGCCCCCTAGTAATTGACCCCTCTACCCTGGGGAAAAGCCTCTGACTATCCACTCTGTCTATGCCCCTCATAATTTTGTATACCTCTATCAGGTCGCCCCTCAACCTCCTTCGTTCCAGTGAGAACAAACCAAGTTTATTCAATCGCTCCTCATAGCTTATGCCCTCCATACCAGGCAACATTCTGGTAAATCTCTTCTGCACCCTCTCTAAAGCCTCCACATCCTTCTGGTAGTGTGGCGACCAGAATTGAACACTATACTCCAAGTGTGGCCTAACTAAGGTTCTATACAGCTGCAACATGACTTGCCAATTCTTATACTCAATGCCCCGGCCAATGAAGGCAAGCATGCCGTATGCCTTCTTGACTACCTTCTCCACCTGTGTTGCCCCTTTCAATGACCTGTGGACCTGTACTCCTAGATTATTCCTAGATACATAGATTATTGTAGCTGTGGGGTGTCTTTATGTTTGCAATGGATAAAAACTCTTGCTATTTGGTTACATATATATATCAGTTCTTATAATAAGGCTTATTTTGATTAAAGTGTCCAGGAAGACTGTTGAATCACACCTGAGGGGAAGGCACTTGTGCTCATCCTAGCCAAATTCAACATAAAGGTTGTAGGTCGGGTGGACTTCATGATATACTTTGGAGCTTCTAAACCCTGGCCCAGAACAAATTGGGGGCTTGTGGGATAAAAGTCTATCTTTCATGATTGTGGTTGGCTTAATGAACTTAAAGGCAGTGAGGGATAAGCATATTAGTGTTTACTTTTCAGGTGTTGTATTCAGGTTTAAATAGGGACTGTTTTGTGGACAATGCTCTTTCAGAGGCTCAGACATTTTTGAGGGTGGAGAAGGTCATGCCCAGTATCTTACAAACGGAGACTAAAAACGGCTTTTAGATTTGGCCAAAGCATTATGGTTATATATACTGCCTGACAATGTGCAGAAAGAAGGGGTAATTGCTGTGGTAGCTGCGCATTTAAAATTGCCTGAGACACAGTCAGAATCACTGGAAATGGCAAGAATTAAAATACAGATAAAGCAGCTTGAGCATGAAAAAGAATTAAAGCTGCTTGAATTCAAAATGAGGGAAAAAGAAAGAATAGCCCGAATAGAACAAAAAGAAAAGGAAAGAGAGGAAAGGGAAAAAGAAAGAACAGCCCTTGCAGAACAAAAAGCGAGAGAAAGGGAGGCACAGGTCAGGGAAAAAGAAAGAGAGAGGAAAAAGAAAAAGAGAGAGATTTTGAACTTCAGAAACTGGCCAAAGTAGAGTCTGAGGATAGTGATGAGGATAGTGAGAAAGAGCAACAGCATCATCAGAGAATCAGAGAATTTACAGTGCAGAAGGAGGGCACTCAGCCCATCTAGTCTGCACCGGCCCCCGGAAAGAGCACCTCACCCAAGCCCACGCCGCCACCCTATCCCCGTAACCCACTAACCCCACTTAACCTCTTTTGGACACTAAGGGCAATTTATCATGGCCAATCCACCTAACCTGCATATCTTTGGACTGTGGGAGGAAACCGGAGCACCCGGAGGAAACCCACGCATACACGGGGAGAGCTTGCAGACTCCACACAGACAGTGACCAAATCCGGGAATCGGACCTGGGACCTTGGAGCTATGAAGCAACTGTGCTAACCACTGTGCTACTGTAATGCCCTGATAGTCAAAGGTTTGGTGGCGATCTATTTAAATATGTCCAAGCATTGCCAAGGTTTCATGAGAAGGATGTAGAAGCCTTTTTCATTTCATTTGAGAAGGTAGCTAAACAAATGAAATGGCCACAGGACATGTGGGTATTACTGTTTCTAACAAAGTTGGTAGGTCGAGGGAGTGAAGTGTTTGCATCTCTATCAGAGGAGGTATCTGGGACGTATGAGGAGGTGAAAAAAAAATGTAGGTGCATATGAACTAGTGCCTGAAGCCTACAGACAAAGGTTTAGAAATTTAAAGAAAGAACCTGGTCAAACATACGTAGTAGGATCAAACAGAGTAATTTTGATAGGTGGATAAGGGCTTTGAAAATAGATCAAACGTATCAAGCTCTCAGAGAAATTATACTTTTGGAGGAGTTTAAAAGTTCAATTCCTGATGTAGGGGCAACTCATGTGGAAGAGCAGAGGGTTAAAACTGCGAGATTAGCAGCAGAAATAGCAGATGATTATGAACTAGTTCAGAAATCAAAGCTTGGTTTCTGACATCAGTTTCAGCCTGTGAGGGATAGAAACTGGGGAAAAGAGAAATACTCAAGTGGTAACGGCAAAGGGCATCTAATGGGAGATAATAAGGATCGTGCACCTCAGATTAAAAAGGAAACCCAGGAGGGTGGAAGAGAGCTGAAAAGGTTCAGATGTTTTTACTGTAATAAACTAGGCCATGTAAAGTTAGTATTGGGGGTTGAAGAAAGGGAGTGGGAAGACTGATGTTGTAAAACAGGATAAGCCAGTGGGGTTTGTTGAAGTGATAAAGGAAAGCCCAATTGAAGCAAAGGAGGTGCAAAAGAATGTGCAGCCTGATCAGGAGGTGATTGATAAGAAGGTGCCAAATCTCTTTAAAGAATTTACTCGTGTGGGCAAAGTTTACTCATGTGTAGCAGGAGTAGGTAAAGAAGTCACAATTTTAAGAGCTAATCTTTGATGGTAAGAGATGGGGAGTTATGTAGTTTGAGAGGAATATTGCCAGAAAAGGTGGTAATATCTGGAACTCAGGGTGAGAAGAGTAGCATTCCATTATATAAGGTCTGGTTGGAGAGTCCAGTGAAGAGTGGTGATAGGAGTAATAGAGAAACTATCTTTAACAAGAATACAGTTTATCTTGGGTAATGATATGGCTGGATCATAGGTGGGAGTGGTGCCTACTGTGATTGATAAGCCAGTGGAAAATCAAAAAACTGAATTGGGAAGCACGGTAGCATAGTGGTTAACACTATGGCTTCACAGCTCCAGGGTTCCAGGTTCGATTCCCGGCTTGGGTCACTGTCTGTGCGGAGTCTGCAGGTTCTCCCCGTGTCTGTGAGGGTTTCCTCTGGGTGGCCAGGTTTCCTCCCACAGTCCAACGATGTGCAGGTTAGGTGGATTGGCCATGATAAATTGCCCTTCGTGTCCAAAAAGGTTGGGTGGGGTTACTGAGTTACGGGGATAGGTTGGAAGTGTGGGTTTAGGTGGGGTGCTCTTTCCAGAGGCCAGTGCAGATTCAATGGGCCTTGTGGCCTCCTTCTGCACTGTGAATTCTATGTGAATTCTATGATTCCATGAATTGTTGAAGGATGAATATCCTGGGATTTTTCCTGATTGTGTAGTAACAAGGTCGCAAAGTCACAGGTTAAGACAAGAGGAGAAATCAAAGAGTGAAGATGAAGTTGAAGTTCAATTATCAGAAACGATTTTTGATCAGATGGTTGGAAAAGAACAAGAACAGGTGGAGGATGAGGCGGATATTTTTAGTTCAGGGAGGTTGGCAGAGTTACAACAGAAAGATATAAAAATAAAATGGATATATCAGAAAGCATACACGGAAGAGGAATCTGAGTGTATACCAGAATGTTATTACCTTAAAAATTATATCTTAATGAGAAAATGGAGACCTTTACATACGGAGTCGAATGAAAAGTGGGCAGACGTTCATCAAGTGGTATTGCCAGTAGGGTACAGAAAGGAGGTATTGCGAGTAGCACATGAGGTACCAGTAGGAGGTCATTTGGGAGTAAGAAAAACTCAAGCCAAAATACAAAAACATTTTTATTGACCTGGACTACATAAAGATGTAGTTAAATTTTGTTGATCATGTCACACATGCCAAGTGATAGGGAAACCTCAAGCGGTGATAAAACCAGCGCCCTTAATACCCATTCCAGCATTTGAGGAACCTTTTACAAAGGTCTTAATTGATTGTACAGGACCGCTTCCTAAATGAAAAGTGGGAATCAATATCTTTTGACTATAATGGATGTGTCTACCAGGTTTCTAGAAGCCATCCCAGTCCGCAATATTACAGCTAAAAAGATTGTGAAGGAGTTACTTAAATTTTTTACTAGATATGAGCTACCCACAGAAATACAATTGGATCAAGGATCAAGTTTTACCTCAATGTTATTCAAGAATGTTATGGATAGCTCAGAAGTAAAACAATTTAAATTAATTGTGTACCATCCAGAATCGCAGCGAGCGTTAGAACAATGGCATCAGACGTTAAAGACAATGTTATGGGGTTATTGTCAAGATTATCCAGAGGATTGGGATAAAGGAATTCCATTCGTATTGTTTGCAATTATGGGTGCACCTCAGTAATGAGTATTAATACTCATTAATATATTTATATACTGAATAATAATGAGTCAACCAAATTCAGTCCTTTTGAACTAATTTTTGGTCATGAGGACCACTTCAATTGATTAAGGAGAAATTGGTGAGTGAGCAGTCTGAAACTACATTATTGGATTACGTGTCAAATTTTAGGGAATGATCAAATAGAGCAGGTGAATTGGCGAGACAACATTTAAAAGTTGCACAGCATGTGATAAAACAGGGAGCGATCAGAAAGCAAAAGTTTGTAGTTTTGCTAATGGAGATTAAGTTTTAATATTTTTACCTGTAGTCGGTGAACCGTTAAATGTAAGGTTTTGTGGACGTTATCAGGTTGAAAGGAGATTGAGTGAGGTGAATTATTTGGTAAGAATACCAGAGAGAAGGAAAACTCACAGAGTCTGTCATGTGAATATGCTTCAAAAGTATTTTGAAAGGGAAGGAGAGCAAAAGGTTTTAGTGATTCTAACTCCAAGTGAAGAACCAAATCCAGATGACTCTGAATTTGACATTCCTCAAATTAAATTGGATAACGAGGATGTTCTTACAAATTGGGACAAATTATTGAGTTACCTTCCAGAGAAAAAAACGAACTGACCTGAAAGACTTATTGATATCACATGGGCAAGTTAGTGGAAATAAGTTGGGAAGTACTAAAACGGTTATACATGATGTAGATGTGGGAAATGCTGTTCCAATTAAATAACATCCATATAGACTTAACCCTCTAAAATTGGCACAGGTTCAAAAATAAATTGAAAGTACGCTTAAAAATGGCGTAACTGAAGTGGGTTTCAGCTAATGGAGCTTACCCATAGTAACGATATTGAAACCGGACGGTACCCAACGATTGTGTGTGGCCTACAGAAAGGTTAATGCAGTTACAAGAAGACTCTTGTCCTATCCCACGCTGGGAGGATTGCATTGAGAAGGTGGGACGTTCAGCTTTTATCTCCAAACTGGATTTTCTTAAAGGTTACTGGCAGGTACCTTTATCCGAATGAGTGAAGGAGATTTCAGCTTTTGTGACTCCAGATGGTATATACCAATTCAAAGTTATGCCCTTTGGCATGAAAAACGCCCCAGCCACATTTCATTGGTTAACTAACAAAGTAATTTCAGGATTACCCAATTGTGTGGTGTACATAGACGATCTGATGATTTTTATTCAGACATTGCAAGAACATTTGAAGCATCTGATGGCCAAGTCGCGTTCCTTGGCCATGAATTGGAAATGGACAAATGGTCCAACGGGATGTGAAAACAAATGTTATTGGGGAGTTACCAATACCCTCGACCTGAAGGGGATAATGAGATTTCTTGGCATGATTCGGTTTTACCGTAAATCTGTGCCAAATGTTAGCAGCGTGGTTGCTCCACTGACAGACTTGCTGAAGAAGCAAATTTCAGTGGACGGCGACTGTCAACAGGCATTTGATGGCCTGAACGCTGTGTTAACCACTGCCCCTGTGTTGGCTACCCGAAATTACACAAAACCATTCAAGGTGGCTATCGATGCGAGTGATATGGGCGTAGGTGCTGTGCTCTTGCAGGAAGACGACAAAGGAATAGAGCGGCCTATTGGGTATTTTTCCAAAAAATTAAATTATCACCAGAGGAAGTATGCAACAATTGAAAAGGAGACTTTGAGCTTGGTGCTGGCTTTGCAACCTTTTAACAATTCGTCTGAAACAATTATATATACTGATCGTAATCCATTGACATTTTTGGAGAGATTCAGGAATAAAAGTGCCAGACTGTTTCGAAGGAATTTATTATTACAGCCATTTCATTTTAAAATGACACATGTGGCAGGATGAGAAAACGTGAAAGCCGGTGCTTTGTCACGAATGTGATGAAGAGAAACAGGTTCGATGGTGGATGACAAAGAATTAAAATGGACTGTATTATTGGAAACGTGTGCCTGTTTTAAAGTTTTAAAATGTAAGTTTATCCTCAAGTGTGAGGAATGGGCAAGTGAAAAGGTGAAATATGAAACCGCCTTTGAAGTTGATGGTTTTTTTTTCTTGGGGGGAGGTCTTATCTCAGGGGCCAGTTTAGCACAGTGGGCTAAAAAGCTGGCTTGTAAAGGAGACCAAGGCCAGCAGCGCGGGTTCAATTACCGTACCAGCCTTCCCGAACAGGCGCCGGAATGTGGCGACTAGGGGCTTTCACAGTAACTTCATTTGAAGCCTACTTGTGACTCTAAGCGATTTTCATTCATTTTTCAGATGGGCTGACTGGCCTCCTTCAGCACTGTAGTGATCCTATGATTCTAAATGACAAAAGGCCTAAAACTGAATTGGTGAAACCATCAATGGAAAAGTGACAATAGAGTAACAGCTGCACGAACTAAGGACAGACATAGAGATACAAAGCACCCGCTCATTCGGACCATTGGGTTGACTTCTCATACAGAATGAAACAGTTTTTAAATTTATCCATGTAAAGTTTACATACTGTGTATCAATTTGCCTCAGTCTGGAACACTCAGACTAGAACAGTCTGGAACAATCACTGGGTCAGAAGGTTGTGATTTCAAGTCATGGTCCAGGTCTTGACTGTATAATCCAGGTTAAAGCTGGAGAATGCTGCCTTGCCAGAGCTCCTACCCTTTCAATGTAATGTTAAACCAAGGCTCTCAGATATGAAAAAAGAGCAAGAAACCCTCCCCATGTGCTACCCAACATTGCTTCCTCAGCCAAGCCGCCACAAATAACAGGTCATTCACCTCATTGCTATTTGGGGAGCATTGTTCTGTGCAAAATGGCAACTGCCTCTCACCTATGTAACAGTGGCTGCGGTACATTTTCTGTCAGACCTCCAAGGTATCTCTGAGAGATCTGATACGATGCTATATAGGTTCATGTTCATTAAAATAAACGAAGATGATCATTTTCAGCAATTATTATGGGAGAAGATTTGCACACGATATAGCAAAACCGTAAACATATTTCTGAAGACATTTTCCTGTGGGGAGGTTCTAAGTTGTGCGTGCATATGTTTAGGTAAATTTCACACCATAAATTTTTCTAGTTTGTAATCCACTTCCGTTTTATGCTCGGCACTGAAGTGTCATTTTCCCTACCTGGCCAGCAGCAAGGAATCACAATGGAAGAGATAACAGATCGAACAGGGGACAAGTGGAAAATTTACATTGCACATATGGTCGATTTTAATAGAGACACATTCTTATCCTGGAACATTACAGTCACAGTGTGTTGTTTTTGTAGAATCTCATTTTGGAGTGTTCCTTTCTATTACAATTTTTGTACTCATTTCAAAAGCAATCCACTCTCTTGAAATATCATCCACTCTCCCAGTTCTGTACCTTCTGCGTTTGGTAATGATATCCAACCAATCAGGCGGAGCAGAGACTTAAAACAAATCACCACAGCCCCCTTGTGTTCCCCACAACCACCGCCTCATCCCGCCACCCCCCCCCCCCCTCCCTCCCGCCCCCAAACCACAACCTTTGGGAGTTACAAACTTTATTCCAGCAAGGAAAGGAAGTCACATTCCAAAATCCTTAGACCTTCCTGCAAGGTTATAATAATGCTATTAGTGATGACACTAATGGATTATGCTAATTAGATCCAATTTATATTATAATAGCTTTTTCATATTTAAATAAAAAGCTGTAATGGGAAAAATATAACGTGCTGATAAAGTTAATATATCTCCCTATCAAAAATATATAAATTGTGCCGTATGTAATTGAGGCAAAATAGGCTACCAAAATAGGCACAATGAATCATAGAATCCCAACAGTGCAGAAGGGGACCATTCGGCCCATCGAGTCTAAGAAGAGCAGCCTACCCAGGCCCACTCCCCTGCAACCCCGCACATTGACCATGGCCAATCCACCAAACCCGCAGATCTTTGGACTGTGGGAGGAAACCGGAGCACCCGGAGGAACCCCACGCACACACGGGAAGAAGGTGCAAACTCCACCTCCAAGGCTGCAATTGAACCCAGGTCCCTGGCGCTGTGAGGCAGCAGTGCTAAGCCCTGTACCACCATGCCACCCTCGTCATTATTAATCAATGGGACCAAATGTTTAGGAAACGCTGTAATGAATCTGCCAATTGATGAAATCCACATTGGCAGGGTGTGTGGAAAAAAATCAGTCTTTGGTTGAGGAGTCCTACCTGTCGGAGAATGAAACTGGTCGAAGTTGTGTCGGAGGATGTGCTGCCATCAGAACGTTTCAACCTGCTCCTCCTCCTGTTCACCCGGCTCAGCTTCCCGAATATTGAGGGAGGGAGAGAGGGAGGAATGAATAGGGGTCTCGGTTAGGATGTCTTGACAAAACCTCACAAAATTGCTACAGACAAGAGGGTCTGAGTTTCTAATGGTTGGGGGGGGGGGGGGGGGGGGGAGAATGGCAAAGTTTAAATAACAAAACTTTTGTTTTTAATTTTTGCAGCGAGTGTGGAATTCGGTGACCCTAGAAACAAAAGTCAAGTGAGGCAAAATGCGAATGTGACTTTCTGTGAATATGTCAACATTGCTCTGACCGGTTGAAAATCTCCTTTAATCCCTGACAATGGAATGTGAATGACAAATTGGTATTCATGAGAATAGATAAAGACAACATTCCCCCCCCCCCCCCCCCCCCCAGTCAGTGATAAGCTCTAAAGTATCCTCTTACCTGGATGATGGGCGGCTGTAATCCATCGCCGGGTATTTCTTTGGTAAATAAAGGTCCAACTCCGGACATTTTAACATATATCATTAGCTCTGGAGCTGGCGAGGGGAGAGGGGGCTGGAGCGGCTCTCAGTTCCACCTGGGAGGCGACGAGCCATTGACTGGCTGACGGCTCGCCCCCCTCGGCATGTCCACAGGGGCGTGGAGGGGCATCGGAACCCTCAAAGCGGCCAGCCCCCCACCCGCCGTCCTCTGCTGGATCCTTCCCCACCCCCCTACCGAGCAGACCGTGTCCCGACTCCAGCAGCGGCAGTCACCTCCATCCAGCCCCCCTCTGTCAGTGAGGGGGGGGGGGGGGGGGGGGCGGGGAAGTTGGCTGCTTCCAGCCCACAGTCACACACACAGAAAACGTAGGAGAGAGAAGTACATTTGCTCGGAATGGAGGAGGGAGGGAGTGGGGAGTGGAGGAGGGGGGAAATGAGGAAGGGGTGGGGGAAATGAGGAAGTGGTGCGGGGGATGTTGGTCAATAAATGCACAGAAAGCGGGTTGTGACAAATGACCTTCTGCAACCGGCCTCATCTGTGTGGAGATGTGCCTGGTGTCTCAATGCAGTTTGCAGAATCAGGGCTGTTCACCTTCAAAGACCCCAAAGGAGAGCCAATTGCAATCCTTTGATTTTTTATTTTTTTTGCTGCTTTCTTTTTGAAAAGGCTTCTGTCTGTGGTGCCAATCTCAATAACTGCAGCAAACGCACCGTTTCTGTTTAGTGGGGGGTGCTTGCATTCTTGTTTGAATCTCTAGCTGTCACAAGTGGAATGATGCCCTGATGGTGTGACACGTACAGCACAGTGTCTGCAATTAGAGCAGAAGCTGAGGAGCTCTTGCATTCAAGTATGTAGAGGAAGTCTGTTAAAAAAAAGTACCAACCAGCCCTTTGTGGTAAACACCACTAGTAACACATTGCATGATTGGAGATAGGTGGGTAACTGTAAGAGGGACTGGGAAAAAGCAGTCAGTGCAGGGATCCCCTGTGGTCGTTCCCCTGAGAAACAAGTATACCGCTTTGGATACTTGTGGGGGGGGGGACTTACCAGGGGTAAGCCATGGGGTACGGGCCTCTGGCACGGAGTCTGTCCCTGTTGCTCAGAAGGGAAGGGGGGAGAGCATTAGTAATTGGGGACTCTATAGTCAGGGGCACAGATAGGAGATTTTGTGGGAGCGTGAGAGACTCACGTTTGGTATGTTGCCTCCCAGGTGCAAGGGTACGTGATGTCTCGGATCGTGTTTTCCGGGTCCTTAAGGGGGAGGGGGAGCAGCCCCAAGTCGTGGTCCACATTGGCACTAACGACATAGGTAGGAAAGGGGACAAGGATGTCAGGCAGGCTTTCAGGGAGCTAGGGTGGAAGCTCAGAACTAGAACAAACAGAGTTGTTATCTCTGGGTTGTTGCCCGTGCCACGTGATAGTGAGATGAGGAATAGGGAGAGAGAGCATTTAAACACGTGGCTACAGGGATGGTGCAGGCGGGAGGGATTCAGATTTTTGGATAACTGGGGCTCTTTCTGGGGAAGGTGGGACCTCTACAGACAGGATGGTCTACATCTGAACCTGAGGGGCACAAATATCCTGGGGGGGAGATTTGTTAGTGCTCTTTGGGGGGGTTTAAACTAATGCAGCAGGGGCATGGGAACCTGGATTGTAGTTTTAGGGTAAGGGAGAATGAGAGTATAGAGGTCAGGAGCACAGATTTGACGTCGCAGGAGGGGGCCAGTGTTCAGGTAGGTGGTTTGAAGTGTGTCTACTTCAATGCCAGGAGTATACGAAACAAGGTAGGGGAACTGGCAGCATGGGTTGGTACCTGGGACTTCAATGTTGTGGCCATTTCGGAGACATGGATAGAGCAGGGACAGGAATGGATGTTGCAGGTTCCGGGGTTTAGGTGTTTTAGTAAGCTCAGAGAAGGAGGCAAAAGAGGGGGAGGTGTGGCGCTGCTAGTCAAGAGCAGTATTACGGTGGCGGAGAGGATGCTAGATGGGGACTCTTCTTCCGAGGTAGTATGGGCTGAAGTTAGAAACAGGAAAGGAGAGGTCACCCTGTTGGGAGTTTTTTATAGGCCTCCTAATAGTTCTAGGGATGTAGAGGAAAGGATGGCGAAGATGATTCTGGATAAGAGCGAAAGTAACAGGGTAGTTATTATGGGAGACTTTAACTTTCCAAATATTGACTGGAAAAGATATAGTTCGAGTACAATAGATGGGTCGTTTTTTGTACAGTGTGTGCAGGAGGGTTTCCTGAAACAATATGTTGACAGGCCAACAAGACGCGAGGCCACGTTGGATTTGGTTTTGGGTAATGAACCAGGCCAGGTGTTGGATTTGGAGGTAGGAGAGCACTTTGGGGACAGTGACCACAATTCAGTGACGTTTACGTTAATGATGGAAAGGGATAAGTATGCACCGCAGGGCAAGAGTTATAGCTGGGGGAAGGGCAATTATGATGCCATTAGACGTGACTTGGGGGGGGATAAGGTGGAGAAGTAGGCTGCAAGTGTTGGGCACACTGGATAAGTGGGGCTTGTTCAAGGATCATCTACTGCGTGTTCTTGATAAGTATGTACCAGTCAGGCAGGGAGGAAGGCGTCGAGCGAGGGAACCGTGGTTTACCAAGGAAGTGGAATCTCTTGTTAAGAGGAAGAAGGAGGCCTATGTGAAGATGAAGTGTGAAGTTTCAGTTGGGGCGATGGATAGTTACAAGGTAGCGAGGAAGGATCTAAAGAGAGAGCTAAGACGAGCAAGGAGGGGACATGAGAAGTATTTGGCAGGAAGGATCAAGGAAAACCCAAAAGCTTTCTATAGGTATGTCAGGAATAAGCGAATGACTAGGGAAAGAGTAGGACCAGTCAAGGACAGGGATGGGAAATTGTGTGTGGAGTCTGAAGAGATAGGCGAGATACTAAATGAATATTTTTCGTCAGTATTCACTCAGGAAAAAGATAATGTTGTGGAGGAGAATGCTGAGCCCCAGGCTAATAGAATAGATGGCATTGAGGTACGTAGGGAAGAGGTGTTGGCAATTCTGGACAGGCTGAAAATAGATAAGTCCCCGGGACCTGATGGGATTTATCCTAGGATTCTCTGGGAGGCCAGGGAAGAGATTGCTGGACCTTTGGCTTTGATTTTTATGTCATCATTGGCGACAGGAATAGTGCCAGAGGACTGGAGGACAGCAAATGTGGTCCCTTTGTTCAAGAAGGGGAGCAGAGACAACCCCGGCAACTATAGACCGGTGAGCCTCACGTCTGTAGTGGGTAAAGTCTTGGAGGGGATTATAAGAGACAAGATTTATAATCGTCTAGATAGGAATAATATGATCAGGGATAGTCAGCATGGCTTTGTGAAGGGTAGGTCATGCCTCACAAACCTTATTGAGTTCTTTGAGAAGGTGACTGAACAGGTAGACGAGGGTAGAGCAGTTGATGTGGTGTATATGGATTTCAGCAAAGCGTTTGATAAGGTTCCCCATGGTAGGCTATTGCAAAAAATACGGAGGCTGGGGATTGAGGGTGATTTAGAGATGTGGATCAGAAATTGGCTAGCTGAAAGAAGACAGAGGGTGGTGGTTGATGGGAAATGTTCAGAATGGAGTACAGTCACAAGTGGAGTACCACAAGGATCTGTTCTGGGGCCGTTGCTGTTTGTCATTTTTATCAATGACCTAGAGGAAGGCGCAGAAGGGTGGGTGAGTAAATTTGCAGACGATACTAAAGTCGGTGGTGTTTTCGATAGTGTGGAAGGATGTAGCAGGTTACAGAGGGATATAGATAAGCTGCAGAGCTGGGCTGAGAGGTGGCAAATGGAGTTTAATGTAGAGAAGTGTGAGGTGATTCACTTTGGAAGGAATAACAGGAATGCGGAATATTTGGCTAATGGTAAAGTTCTTGAAAGTGTGGATGAGCAGAGGGATCTAGGTGTCCATGTACATAGATCCCTGAAAGTTGCCACCCAGGTTGATAGGGTTGTGAAGAAGGCCTATGGAGTGTTGGCCTTTATTGGTAGAGGGATTGAGTTCCGGAGTCGGGAGGTCATGTTGCAGCTGTACAGAACTCTGGTATGGCCGCATTTGGAGTATTGCGTACAGTTCTGGTCACCGCACTATAGGAAGGACGTGGAGGCTTTGGAGCGGGTGCAGAGGAGATTTACCAGGATGTTGCCTGGTATGGAGGGAAAATCTTATGAGGAAAGGCTGATGGACTTGAGGTTGTTTTCGTTGGAGAGAAGAAGGTTAAGAGGAGACTTAATAGAGGCATACAAAATGATCAGGGGGTTGGATAGGGTGGACAGTGAGAGCCTTCTCCCGCGGATGGATATGGCTGGCACGAGGGGACATAACTTTAAACTGAGGGGTAATAGATATAGGACAGAGGTCAGAGGTAGGTTCTTTACGCAAAGAGTAGTGAGGCCGTGGAATGCCCTACCTGCTACAGTAGTGAACTCGCCAACATTGAGGGCATTTAAAAGTTTATTGGATAAACATATGGATGATAATGGCATAGTGTAGGTTAGATGGCTTTTTGTTTCGGTGCAACATCGTGGGCCGAAGGGCCTGTACTGCGCTGTATTGTTCTATGTTCTATGTTCTATGTATTACGGTACTGCCACTGTATTACAGGTACCACAGTAAATCCCGGCCTGCTGGCTCCGTCCAGTAGGCGGTGTATAAAAGTGTATGCTCTCCTGCGCTGCTCCCATTCTGGTTCCAGCTGTAGGAGGCACAACATCTTGTGCAATAAAGCCTCGATTGTTTCACCATTCTCGTCTCGTGGTAATTGACGGTACTTCACCCTTTACCTTCACCGCCCCCCCCCCCCCCCACCCCCCCACCATCACCACCACCACCACCACACACATACACACACACGGGTGACTGGTACACGTGGGACAAGAGTAAATACTTTATGGTGACCACATTGCCAATATTTTATCATCCACATGGAATCAGCGACAATTTACAGCACAAGAAGAGGCCGCTTGGCCAGTGCCAGCCCAAAAGCGACCCACCCCACCCAGTCGCACTTTGCATCATTTGGTCCCTAGCCCAGGAAGGTTACCACACCTGAGGTGCATAACCAGACACCTTTTTAAATAAAGTTTTAAATGAAAGTTTCTGCCTCTACTTCCCTTTCAGGCAGTGAGTTCCAGACCCCCACAACCTTCTGGGTGGAAAG
The DNA here is from genome assembly GCF_047496885.1 of Scyliorhinus torazame. Classification (NCBI taxonomy): domain Eukaryota; kingdom Metazoa; phylum Chordata; class Chondrichthyes; order Carcharhiniformes; family Scyliorhinidae; genus Scyliorhinus; species Scyliorhinus torazame. The sequence goes on along the minus strand of NC_092708.1, from coordinate 42,792,613 downwards.
GATTTTCTTCTCCCACCCCCACCCCGCCATCTTTCTACCAGTCACTTCAAACCCATCCATGCCCCCTCATCACTGACCTCAGTTAAATAGTCCTTTCCCATCCACTTTACCCACGCCTTTCACAATTTTGTCCATCACAATCAAATCTCCACTCAGCCTCCTCTGTTCGAAGGAGAACAACCCCAGCCCGTCCAATCTTTCCCCATAGCTGCAATCTTCCGATCCTGGGAACATCCTCAAAAATCTCCTTGGTAGGGCACCCAATTGCAATTACATCCTTTCTGTAATGACCAGAGCTGCACATAATATTCACCACATTATATTGCATATACTGCACTGCATATGAGAATATTACGGTAAGGCCCCTGTACTACAGGTACGGGGTAGATCCCTGTCTGCTGGCTCCAACCAGTAGGCGGAGTATAAATGTGTGTGCTCACCAAACTGTAGCCATTTCAGCAGCAGCTGTAGGAGGCCACACATCTCTGTGTAATAAAGCCTCGATTACTCTCTACTCTCGCCTCGTCGTAATTGATAGTGCATCAGGTACATCCTCTTAAATCTCCTTGGTACACTCCCAATTGCAATTACATCCTTTCTGTAATGCGCTGACCAGAGCTGCATATAATATTCAAGCTGTGGCCTAACTAATGTTTTATATAGTTCCAGCATAAACTCCCTTTTCTTCTATTCTATACCTTGGCTAATAAACAAAATGATTCCATACACCTTCTGCACCACTTATTGATCTTCAGGGATTTGTAGACATTCACTCCAAGGTCCTTCACTTCCTCTACACCTCTCAGTATCTCCCTATTGACTATGGAATCCTTTATTGACCTCCCCAAATCATCACCTCACACTTCTCTGGGTTGAATTACATTTGCCACTTTTCTGCCCATTTGACCAGGCTATTGATATCTTCCTGCAGTCTGCAGCAATCCTCCTCGCCATCAACCGTGCGGCCAGTTTAACATAATCTGCAAACGTCTTGATCATGCTCCATACATTGACATCCAAATTGTTAATATATACCCCAAAGCAAGGGACCTAGACAGAGCTCCCTCCGCTCCACCAGAAACTGTTGTCCAGTTGCAAAGACTCCAATCAACCTTTTGTTTCCTACCATTGAGCCAATTTTGTATCCAGCTTGCTACAATCCCCTGGATCCCATGAGCTTTTATTTAACCAATCTGCCATGTGAGACCTGTGATGAGTGTAGGAATGTCAGATGAATAGTATTATATATATTTGGTGCAGGGTTAAAAGCCTAGGCTCGAGTGCGGTTCACTGCTGCAATCACGTTTTAAAATAAACCCTTGTTTGGAAGGCAAGTATATTTTGGGAGCCAGGGGTGCAATTAAACCATTGTAAAAAGCTTGACTAATGGAATTTTGCTTTGATTAAGGGGATTCCCTGTGGAGTTAATTAGATTTCAGCTTGGTAAGATTATGTCATTACTGGGTGGAGCCAAGGTTCAGGCATTTTTGCAGAAAGCAGGTCAGTTCTGATCTGAATTAAGCCGTGTCCAGAAGTGAAGCAGTTTACTCTATGCAGTTCAGTTAAAAGAGATTAACAATCTTTAAATCAGTGCAGACTTGTCTGAGAACAAGGGGGAAATACAACAAACGGAAAAACAGCTTCTAAAGACAGACAACCAGAGTTTCTGCATGGGTCTGACAGGAGTCTGATCTTTTCTTTAAAGCGGTGTTAGAAAATCTCTCTTTCTCAAAGAATATCTTTGTACAGCAAGTATTCCTATGTGCCATTGGTAGTTACTGTGGATTGAGAGCTGTGATGGTTTGTTTTCTTGTTGTTTGAGTGGGAATAAAGATAGCAGTTAAGGGTATTGAATTCACTGTATTGAATAACATTGTTTAAAGGGTAATTATAAGCTTTTTTATCATGTGATGTTAAAATATTCTAATACTGTGTTAGTAATAAAGTTTGTTTTAATATACCATATCCTTATTTCTTTGTGCAATCACTTCTGGAGTGAGGTATCCTTTCCTCACAGTCCTACAAAATTAAAATAAAATATTGGGGTTTCTGTCCAATATCCTAGCCATTGTTGGGGTGTCTGGTCTAGGATCATAATAGATCTTGTCAAAAGCCTTGCTAAAATCCATATAAGCTACATCAATCACAATACCCTCATCAATCCTCCTCCTTAATTACAAAATCTGCACCGTTGCCCTCTTATCTGAATATTTAATTACATATGTCTTCTTAACCACAATGTTGCCTGTCTTGCTGCCTTCTGGGACCTGTGCACATTCACTCCAAGGTCCCTCACTTGCCATGGTGGGATTTGAACCCATGCCCCATAACTCTTGATTACTAGTCCAGAGTCATTACCATGGCCCTTTCAACCCCCCCCCCCCCCCCTTCCCCACCCCGATCTCTACCTATACTGGTGTGTATTTGGAACCTATCCTACTAACTACTATATTCAACTTTAGAACCGTATAGCTGGTTGACCTTTCTAGTGAAGATGTATTCTGAGTATATTAGGTATTTTGGGCTTTTATTGTGGACCTTCAGCATCAGTAGTATTTTGCTTTGGCATAAGAAAAATGAGCCTGCGTAAACTATAAACTGCATTGAGTTTACTGTCATTCACTCTAATCCCAACTGACCTCTGGCTTCAAATCCACATTCCTGCCAGGTCCCCATAACTCTCCATTCTCTGAGAGACCAAAAATCTGTCTATCCCAGTCTTAAATACACTCAACAATGGAACATCCACAACCCACCGGGATAGAGAATGTCACGTTTTCACAACCCTTTGAATGAAAACATTTCTCTTCATCCCAGTCCTAGACGATTGACCTCTCATATAGATAGTGTACCTCCTTGTTCTGGATTATTTTGTCAGGGGAAACAATCTCTCAGTATCTACCCTGGCAAGCCCACCATAATCTTGTATATTTCAATGAGTTCACCTCTCATTCTTCAAAATTCCTGAGTGTGCAGACCCAATTTCCTCAGCCCATAATAGGTTTCTCGAATGATTCAGTAAGTTTCTCCAATGAACAGCAAAGCCATGTGGAAATTGTTGGATGAATTAGAAGCAGACCCATGTGGAGAATGTTCCAGTTCAGGAGAAAGGAATGGTCTGTTTCCATGCTGTAAGTTCTCTGTGATTCTCTGTCCCATGTTTGACCATGGCCTGTCTTAAATAGATCTCAGTATAGCAAAGGAGTAACATCACAATTGGCATTCGTGTTTTAGTATGGGGACAGAATGTCAGCCAGAGATCTTGCTTCCGACCACTGCTTGAACAGAACATGCTGGGTGACAGCAGGGATCAATGGTAATGCCATCCCCACAATCAAATAACTCCCAAATGTACAATGTTGAAGTTCACGTGTGAATGATGGCTCTTTTACCAAGGTGCTGGAGAGGACCCGCAGAACAAAGCTGCAACAGCAGGTCAGTGGCTTCGAAAGAGGGGTAGGCAAAATTTGTCAGAGAAAATTGGAAAGGAACAAACGCTTCATAAACACCAAGAGGCGGTGGTTGCCAGGTCACTGCATTTGAAGCTGCAGGTTCTGAGAGGCCTGTCAGAATTCCTGCTTAATGTACGGCACAGATTTTCATACTGAGGACTCTGAGCTCTTAGAAGTCCGGAATGGGATTCATGAAAATATCACATTTACCGTTTATGGAAACAATGAGGATTTATGGCATAGATTGAGGCCATTCTGCCTATCTTGTTTGTGCTGACAGGGCAGCACAGTGGTGAGCACTGCTGCCTCACAGTGCCAGGGATCCGGGTTCAATTCTGGCCTTGGGTTACTGTGTGCACATTCTCCATGTATCTGCATTGGTTTCCTCTGGGTGCTCCGGGATCCGGGGTCCAAAGATGTGCAGGTTAGATGGTTTGGCCATGCTAAAATTGCCCCTTAGTGTCCAAAGATGTGCAGAGTAGATGGATTGGCCATGCTAAAATTGCCCCTTAGTGTCCAAAGATGTGCAGGGTAGATGGATTGGCCATGCTAAAACTGTCCCTTAGTGTCCAAAGATGTGCAGGGTAGATGGATTGGCCATGCTAAAATTGCCCCTTATTGTCCAAAGATGTGCAGGATAGATGGGGTTACGGGGATAGAGCAGAGGAGTAGGTCTAGATATGGTGTTCTAGGGTTGGCTCAAACTCGATGGACTGAATGGCCTCCTTCTGCGCTGTAGGGATTCTATGGGTTCTAAAAAGAGCCATCCAGACTTATCCTACTTTCCAGCTATTGGTTCATAGGTTATGGAACCTCAAGTGCAAAGTCAAGGGTTTTTTTAATGCAATGAAGATTACCCTTTCAGGCAGTGAGTTCCAAATTTCCATCACCCTCGCGGTGAAACAGGTTTTCCTCCAATCCTTCTACCAATGTCTTTAAAATCCGTATCCCACTCCCAGTTATTAACCTCTCGGCTAAGGGAAATGGGTCCTTCTGATCAACCCGATATAGACCCCTCATAGTTTTATACAACACAACTGAATCTCCCCTCAGCCTCTTCTGTTCCAAAGAAAATAACCCCAGCCCATCTCTTACCTCATGGCTAAGATTTTTCAGATGTCACTATGTTCCTCTCTATTTGTTAACTTACCAGCATATTGTTCCAGCTATATGCTTCCTGCTTCCTGCATTGACAGCATAGTGTGTCTGGCATTGCTTCTTTGAAAGTTAGGACAGAGCTCCCTATGGATTTGTCGTATTTGAAAGGAATATCCAGTGCGCTAGATCTAATATCTATCCTCTTTCATACCATTGAAACTCGACATGTCATGTGAAGATTTTATAATTTGTATAATTTATCTTTTGTTAAATTTGTATAGAGGGCATACTAAACTAGCTAGGGTTAAAAATGGAAAGTGCCTGTTCTCATGAGATTGGCAGCAGAAAAAAAGGGTCAAGTCGCTTAAGGGAGCACAAACTAGATTGTTTGATATACTAGTTAGGAAAAGGGAGGTCACATTTGTATGACGATGCCTACTGTCAGCAGATCCTGAGTAAACTTACCACTAGATGTCACTACCCATTGACATGGAATCTGTGCCTCAGCAGTCATCTCCTCCAATTGTGCCGTTTTTCCTGATATTGAATGATAGTTTTCAAATTTAGGGAGAGCTACTGGTAATTGTTCCAGCTCATGGTTTGGTGTTGTAGTGAAGAGTTAAACCGTGTGCCAAAAGCTCATGCATGATACATGACCTTGACTTAACGAACTCTAGGAAATAAAGGCCCAGAATCTCAATGATTTGTTATGTTAAACTCAGAAGATGGTTAAATGTTTTGTGAAAGTTATGTGGTGTATCACCATCTATTCTGCTGACTTTTACTTGCATCTGTACAAAGTATTTCTGACAACATACGGTAGAGCTTTCATACCGTTTCCAGTGCGTAAGAATTTGTATCTATGTAATGTCTTATCAACCCTTGGACAGATCCACACCACTTCATAGCCGTGTGTTAGTTTTGAAGTACATTTACTATTGCAGACAAGAATGACAGATGATTTGTGCCCATTAGGTCCCTGATAGAAATCAGATTTTATGGTTAGCTATAGATAGGGGGTTTAAATAAGAAATCATTGGGAGTAATTGATTGAATCATATTAACCATGAGAGTAAGAGAAGCTGACTAACAGGGAAGTAACCAGATAAGACATAAAATGTTCATATTTTGGAAGTTGTTTGAGACTGGCTAGAATCCAAGGCCAGTGACAAAAGACTTCATTGTAGGCAGATGCCTTCCCAGGCCTGGACAGATCCGTTTCCATGGTAACAGTCAGCCGCCGACCGAGGAAGCGAGGGAAACGCGGCGGTCTGCAGGTTAGACTGAAGCAACGCGGTTTCAAGACCCCTCTCCCCAGCAAACGTCCAAGCAATCGAAAACAAGCTGGATGAACTTAACGCCAGACTTACCTCTCAGAGGGAAGTAAGAGACTGCTGTGTGCTCTGTTTCACAGAGACATGGCTCACCCCTGCCTCACCGGACTGTGCCATACAACCTGAAGGCTTCTCAATTCACCGGGCGGACCGCACAGCATCATCAGGCAAAGCGAAGGGTGGAGGGGTTTGCCTCCTCATCAACTCCTCCTGGTGCTTGGATGTGGCGACTCTGGTGACCTACTGCTCCCCAGACCTGGAATACCTGACCGTGAAGTGCCGCCTATATTATCTTCCACGTGAGTTCACTTCAGCCATTATCACAGCGGTTTACATCCCACCCCAGGCAGTAGTGAGGAAGGCGCTGGACGAACTATACACAGTAATAAACAACTACGAAACAGAACACCCAGAGGCCTTGTTCATCGTGGCCGGAGACTTCAACAAGGCCAACCTCAAGAGTGTACTGCCAAAATTCCACCAGCACATCTCCTGTCCCACCAGGGGCGACAACACTCTTGACCACTGCTACTCAAAAATCAAGGGCGCCTACTGTTCCATCCCCCGACCGCACTTTGGGAAATCAGACCATAAGACGGTGCTCCTTCTCCCGGCATACAAGCAGAAACTCAAGCGGGAGAATCCAGCTAAGAAGGTTGTGCAGTGCTGGTCCGAGGAGACAGAAGAGCTCTTACGTGACTGCTTAGAGACAGTGGACTGGTCCATATTTAAGAACTCAGCGACCAACTTAAATGAGTATGCCACCACCGTCACAGACTTCATCAGCAAATGTGTGGACGACTGCGTGCCAAAGAAAGCAGTACGTGCGTTCCCCAACCGGAAACCATGGCTCAATCGCGAGGTTGACTCCCAACTGAAGGACAGATCTGAGGCGTTCAAGGCAGATGACCCTGACCTATACAAGAAATCCAGGTACGACCTCCGCAAAGCCATCCGGAATGCCAAGAGAGAATATCAAACCAAGCTAGAGTCACAGACAGACTCTCGGCGGTTGTGACAAGGACTAAACAACATAATGGGCTACAAAGCGAAGCTGAACAGTATCTCTGGCAGCAGCGCACCACTCCCCGATGAACTCAATGCAGTCTATGCTCGACTCGAGCAGGTAACCAACAATCCGCTGGCGAGTGCCCCAGCAGCCCATAATTCACCCATACCCACCATCACAGCAACCGAAGTCAGATTGGCCTTCCTGAAAGTGAACCCTCGGAAGGCGACGGGCCCAGAAGGGATCCCTGGTCGTGCACTCAGAGCCTGCGCGGACCAGCTGGCAGAGGTATTCACGGACATCTTTAACCTGTCCCTACTCCACTCCGAGGTCCCCACCTGCTTCAAGAAGACCACCATCATACCGGTACCAAAGAAGAACCAGGCAACGTGCCTCAATGACTACCGACCAGTGGCCCTGACTTCAGTCGTAATGAAGTGCTTCGAGAGGTTGATCATGAAGCGCATCACCTCCATACTTCCAGAACGCCTTGATCCACTGCAATTCGCATACCGCTGCAACCGGTCCACATCAGACACCATTTCCCTGGCCCTACACTCATCCCTAGAGCATCTCGAAAACAAGGACTCCTACATTAGACTCCTATTTATTGACTACAGCTCCGCCTTCAACACCATAATCCCAGACAAGCTCATATCAAAGCTCCAAAACCTAGGACTTGGCTCCCCACTCTGCAACTGGATCCTCGATTTTCTGACCAACAGACCACAATCAGTAAGAATGAACAACAACACCTCCTCCACAATAGTCCTCAACACCGGCGCCCCGCAAGGCTGCGTACTTAGCCCCCTACTCTACTCCCTGTACACACACGACTGCATGGCAAAACTTGGTTCCAACTTCATCTACAAGTTTGCTGACGATACGACCATAGTGGGCCGGATCTAGAATAACGATGAGTCCGAATACAGGAGGGAGATAGAGAACCTAGTGGAGTGGTGTAGCGACAACAATCTCTCCCTCAATGCCAGCAAAACTAAAGAGCTGGTAATTGACTTCAGGAAGCAAAGTACTGTACACACCCCTGTCAGCATCAACGGGGCCGCGGTGGAGATGGTTAGCAGTTTCAAACTCCTGGGGGTGCACATCTCCAAAAATCTGTCCTGGTCCACCCACGTCGACGTGCTACCACCAAGAAAGCACAACAGCGCCTATACTTCCTCAGGAAACTAAGGAAATTCGGCATGTCCACATTGACTCTTACCAACTTTTACAGATGCACCATAGAAAGCATCCTATCAGGCTGCATCACAGCCTGGTATGGCAACTGCTCGGCCCAGGACCGCAAGAAACTTCAGAGAGTCGTGAACACCGCCCAGTCCATCACACGAACCTGCCTCCCATCCATTGACTCCATCTACACCTCCCGCTGCCTGGGGAAAGCGGGCAGCATAATCAAAGATCCCTCCCACCCGGCTTACTCACTCTTCCAAATTCTTCCATCGGGCAGGAGATACAGAAGTCTGAGAACACGCACGAACAGACTCAAAAACAGCTTCTTCCCCACTGTCACCAGACTCCTAAATGACCCTCTTATGGACTGATTTCATTAACACTACACCCTGTATGCTTCATCCGATGCCAGTGCTTTTGTAGTTACATTGTATATGTTGTGTTGCCCTATTATGTATTTTCTTTTATTCCCTTTTCTTCTCATGTACTTAATGATCTGTTGAGCTGCTCGCAGAAAAATACTTTTCACTGTACCTCGGTACACGTGACAATAAACAAATCCAATCCAATCCAATCCAGGGTCATAATGACTTTTCGAAAACTGTGTTAATCTAATTAATGTTAGAGGCATAATTGGCAAGCCAGAGTATGGAAAATTACAAAATCACACCCAATTAATTTATCTCTTAAATTGACGGACAGACAGTACGGCCGCATTGAGTGAATTATAAATTAGTTAAAGCCAATCGCAGCTGTAAAGAGGGTGAAACTTTATGATAGTAATATTCTTCAAAGATCAGTTTTCGGGATGAAAAATGTCATTCTGGAATCAATCTATGACTTTCTGAAACCTATATCTTGCTGCTGCCTTTGCTAATGCCATTGCTCTTCTGTTTAAATCACTCAGTCATTTTGTACTGTGCATCTTGATTTGAAGAAATTACCAAGAAATGTAATTGTATTTTGAATCCAACTACTGTATTTGCTAAAGACAATCGATCTGACTAGCTTGCTGCAGGGCTAGTTGGAACTTTCTCTTAATTTTGTACTGAAATTGAATCACCTGTAGACTCTAAAAGGCTGACAAATAAAGTTTCAAATAACTTTGCCAAAAAGTACAGTCTGGAATCTCTTTTATTTGGAAACTAAGAAGGGATAACAAGGGTTCCAAATAGACACAAAGATCCATCAGTCCCACAAACAACAAATGAATGAATAACAAGTTAATGTATTTTCTTGTCATAATGATGGAGGAAGGAATGTTGATCACGTCACTTTTGAGATCCTTATATCTATATGAACTGGCAGGTAGGACTTTGATTTAATGTCTATAGCCAGAAACTTCAAAAACAAAGAACAATACAGCACAGGAACAGGCCCTTCTGCCCTCCAACCCTTTACCGGTCATAATACCAACCTTGGCCAAAACCCTCAGCACGGTAGCACAAGTGGATAGAACTTCACAGCATCAGGGTCCCAGGTTTGATTCCCCGCTGGGTCACTGTCTCTGCGGAGTCTGCACATTCTCCCTGTGTCTGCTTGGGTTTCCTCCGGGTGCTCCGGTTTCCTCCCACAGCCCAAAGATGTGCAGGTTAGGTGGATTGGCCATGCTAAATTGCCCTTAGTGACCAAAAAGGTTAGGAGGGGTTGTTGGGTTAGGGGGATAGGGGGGAAGTGAAGACTTAAGTGGGTCGGTGCAGACTTGATGGGCCGAATGGCCTCCTTCTGCACTGCATGTTCTATGTTACTTGTGCCGTCTCCCTCTATACCCATTCTATCCATGTATTTGTCAAGATGCCTTTTGAACGCCGCTAATGTACCTGCTTCCACAACCTCCCCTGGCAATGCGTTCCAGGTACTCACCACCCTTTGTGTAAAAAACCCGCCTCGCAGGTTGGATTCAAAATACAATAATATTTCTCGGTAATTTCTTCTAAACTTTGCCCCATGGACCTTAAACCTATGCCCCCTGGTGACTGACCCCTCCATCCTGGGAAAGAGTGCCTACCAATCCACTCTATCAATGCCCCTCATAATCTTGTAGACCTCTATCAGGTCACCCCTCAACCTCTGTCATTCTAATGAAAACAGTCTGAGTCTATTCAGCCTCTCCACATAGCTAACACCATCCAGACCAGGCAACATCCTGGTAAACCTCCTCTGCACTCTCTCCAAAGAATATAGCACACTTTCAGAACTACAACAAAGAATCAGTCGCATTTATGTACTCAAGGTCCGAGTGAGACTTGAATCTTCAATCTTCTGATTCAGTATTGAGAGTATAAGGTGATATTTTGATTCATCGGAGGCATGGGCTTGCCTATTTGATTCACTTCAGTGATAAGAATGAGTAAAGATTATTGGAAGTATGTGTTAAAAATGGTTATGAAGAAAATAATGGGACTTAAGATAGACACACCGCCAGGACCTGACAGTTTCCACCCCAAGTCGTATTTTTAAATAAGTGATGAATTTGCAGCTGCAATAGTTATAAATTTACTGAAGTTCTCTTGATCCAGGGATTGTGCTTCTGGACTGGAAAAATATTTAAGAAGGCAGGGAGGGACAAATCAGGTAATTACAGATCTGCCAGTTTAGTTGTAAAGAAATGACTGGAATCCACCATCAGCGATGGAGGAATCGTAGTTCAACTTGGGTGGTTGCACCAATGGGCAGTATTGCTTTGGCTGCACGTTATGTGCAACATCTGGATATTGAGTTTCATTCATTTGGATTTGTTTGTTTGGATTTGTGCAGTGAAAAGTATTTTTTTGTGACCAGTGAGGTGCAGTGAAAAGTATTTTTCTGCGAGCAGCTGAAACCGATCATTTAGTACATGAAAATAAAATTAAATAAATAGAAAATACATAAAAGGGCAACACAAGGTCCACAATGCAAATACATAGACACCGGCATCAGGTGAAGCATACAAGAGTGTAGTTAATCAGGTCAGTTCATAAGAGGGTCGTTTAGGAGTCTGGTAACAGTGGGGAAGAAGCTGTTTTTGAATCTGTTCGTTCGTGTTCTCAGACTTTTGTATCTCCTGCCCGATAGAAGAAGTTAGAAGAGTGAGTAAGCCAGTTATACTGCCCGCTTTCCCAGGCAGCGGGAGGTGTAGATGGAGTCAATGGATGGGAGGCAGGTTCGTGTGGTGGACTGAGCGGTGTTCACGACTCTCTGAAGGTTCTTGCGGGTCTTGGGCCGAGCAGTTGCCATACCAGGCTGTGATGCAGCCAGATAGGCTCGTGATCGGGGGCCGGACAGGGTGCTCCGGTGACTGGGTTGGGCGCTCGGAGGTCCGGGTCCAGTCCAAATTGAGGTCAGGGCCGCACTTCCTGTTTGGGCCTCATCGGCTTTCAGGTCGGATCAAGTCTTCAGGAGTGCAGCCAGGTCAGATCGAGTCGGGTCAAAAGGTTCCTCCACGGGCCTCGGAAGATATTCAAACCTGCAAAAAAGATAAAAGAGAAAGGTTAGTGATAATGCTAGTGTTAGAATTAAATTTTAAAAGATTACTACGATTATAAGAGATGTAAAAAGAGGATCTGTTTGGGAGAGCTCGCAGAGAGTCGCCACGCTCCGGCGCCATCTTGCTATTGTACTATTGATTTCAATACAACTGAACATTGGGGAAGGGGTACAACATGCACCCCAAACGATACTGCTCTTTTTGCACTGTCATCCAAGATTAATTTCTATCCCAGAGTCACTGAGCATTTGGTCACATCAGAGCTGGTCAAAGAGAGTTAGCATTGACTCAAGAAAGATGACTAAGGTTTGAGGATGTCACTAGTATGGTGGCTGAGAGAATGTCTGTGGATGCTGTCCACATGAACCTCCAAAAGGTATTTGATACAAATATTATTGGCGAAAATGAGAGTGCACACAATTGGAAGTAACCTTGTGACATGGGCCGGTGATTGGTTGGGAGGTGGAAAACAGAGTAAGGAAACAAAATGCCTTCTCTGATTGGTGGGTTGTAACAAATCCTTTTTCCCAGCCCCCAGAACTCACCTTTCTACCATTAACATATCAGTGAATTAGATGATTGAATAGAGAGTTGTATATCCGAGGTTGCAGGTGATGGGTGATGTTAAGTTATGGGGCAGAGTAAATTGTGAGGATGAGAATAGGAAGTTACAAAGGGAGATATACACACTGAGCGAACAGGAAAATGATGGCATATGGAGAAGTATGAGGTCCCTTACTTGTGATCTGAAAAAGACAAATCTTTTTAATGGAGAGAGACTAGGGGTTGTGGGGGAGTAAAGGGATTTGGATGTATACAAATCACAAAAAGGTGATTTGAGTAACAGAGCACAGAGTAACCAAAAACGCGAATGGAAGGTAGATCTTTACCTCAAGGAGGTTTGTGGTAGTATGTATTGGGGGTCATGTGGGACTGGAAGCCCTAATGTCATTGGCTGACAGATCCCGGGTCCTGGTTGGCCGTTGACCTCATGCTCCGCCCTGAAGGCGAAGTATAAGAAGCCGGTGCCTTCCCCCGCAGGCCAGTTTACTATCGGGCTGCTGGGGAACAGACACGCTTAATAAAGCCTCATCGACTTCACTCTATTCGTCTCACGGAGTCTTTGTGCGCCACAATTTATTAAGCGTGCCTAAAAAGGACTATGGAGCTCAGGATCATTCCAGAATGCCTGAGGATCAGCCCCCACGCAGTGAATGCGGCAGCAGCCTTCAAACACTGGCAGACTTGCTTCGAGGCCTACATCAGATCGACCACAGGCCGAGTCTCAGACGAACAAAAATTGCAGGTCCTGCACTCGAGGGTGAGCACGGAGATTTTCACCCTCATTGAAGACACCGACGATTTCCAGACGGCGTTCACAGCACTGAGAAGTCTCTACGTTCGCCCAGTTAACCAAATCTACACTCGCTACCAGCTCGCGACAAGACGGCAAGCTCCCGGAGAATCGATGGACGAGTTCTACGCCGCGCTGCTAATTTTGGGAAGAGCCTGCAGCTGCCCGTCGGTGAACGCAAACGAACACACGGACATGTTAATGCGCGATGCTTTTGTGGCAGGTATGCAATCCTCCCAAATCCGCCAAAGACTTCTAGAAAAAGAGTCGCTAGGACTCTCAGAGGCACGGGCCCTGGCAGCCTCGCTGGACGTAGCCGCGCGTAATACCCGCGCCTACGGCCCCGACCGCGCGGCAGGCCATTGGGCCCCGTACGTACCCGTCGCGGCAAAACCCCTACCCCCCCCCGGACACCCCACAGGCTTGCGCAGTCCAAACGCCGAGTCGCACCGGGGGCGCCCGCTGTTATTTCTGCGGCCAGGCGAAGCACCCCCAACAACGCTGTCCGGCCCGCGCAGCCATCTGCAAAAGCTGCGGGAAAAAGGGCCACTATGCGGTGGTGTGCCGATCCCGCGAGGTCGTCGCCGTCCCGGGGCCACAGTGAGCCCTACAGGCAGTCTATGCCTCCCAACCCCCCCAGCACGCCATGTGCGACCCGCAGACGCCGCCATTTTGGGTCCCGACCACCGCGGTCCCGGGAGAACTGGGAGCCCTGCACGCCGCCTACGCTCCCCAACCCCCCTCCCCGCAGTCCATGTACGACCCGCCGCCGGCGCTCCCGATTTGGGTGCCGGCCAACACTCTCCACGGAGAGGTGGGGGTTTTTCGCATCCCGAACGCCACCCTCACCCCCGTCCCGCGCCCCACGCCTGACCCGCCGGCGCAACCTACCTGGACCCCGACCACCGCTGTCCCCGGCGAGGGAGCTCCGCACGGTCCCAGCGCTCGCGGCCCCACGACTGACCCGCCGGCGCCGCCGGCCTGGGCCCCGACCACCGCTGTCCCCGGCGAGGGAGCTCCGCACGGTCCCAGCGCTCGCGGCCCCACGGCTGACCCGCCGGCGCCGCCGGCCTGGGCCCCGACCACCGCTGTCCCCGGCGAGGGAGCTCCGCACGGTCCCAGCGCTCGCGGCCCCACACCTGACCCGCCGGCGCAACCTACCTGGACCCCGACCACCGCTGTCCCCGGCGAGGGAGCTCCGCACGGTCCCAGCGCTCGCGGCCCCACGACTGACCCGCCGGCGCCGCCGACCTGGGCCCCGACCACCGCTGTCCCCGGCAAGGGAGCTCCGCGCAGTCCTTGCGCCCGCGGCCCTGGCGCTCGCAGTGAAGGAACTCCGCGCGGTCCTAGCACCCGCGGCCCTGCCGCTCGCAATGTAGGAACTCCCCACGGTCCTAGTGCTCCCCAGACCCCCCAGCACACCATGTGCGACCCGCAGACGCCGCCATTTTGGGTCCCGACCACCACGAGGGGAGGAGGGGCGCCGCCATCTTGGACCGCCCCCGACCTGTACGACGCATGGGGGCGGCCATTTTGTCCAGCCCCGACGCCATCTTGTGACCCCTCAGCCACGTGCGATGTATGGGGGCGGCCATTTTGTCCATCCCCGACGCCATCTTGGACGGCAACAACGGACCCCACCCCACTACTACAACCACGGCTCGCTTCGGTTACACTCGATCAGGCTCGGCCCCGGACTCTCCAGACGACGACGACAACGGTCCTAATTAACGGCCACAAGACGCCATGCCTAGTCGACTCCGGGAGCACGGAAAGTTTTATACATCCCGACACGGTAAGACGCTGTTCCTTAACTACCTACCCCAGCGCACAAAAGATTTGCCTAGCTGCAGGATCCCACTCCGTACAGATCCAGGGATTCTGCATAGTTACCCTAACGGTACAGGGGAGGGAATTCAAAAACTACAAACTTAACGTCCTTCCCCAACTCTGTGCCCCCACATTGCTGGGCTTAGATTTTCAATGTAACCTACAGAGCCTTACGTTTAAATTCGGCGGCCCCATACTCCCACTCACTATCTGCGGCCTCGCCACCCTCAAGGTGCAACCCCCGTCCTTGTTTGCGAACCTCACCCCGGATTGCAAACCCGTCGCCACTAGGAGCAGACGGTACAGCGCCCAGGACCGGACCTTCATTCGCTCCGAAGTCCAGCGGCTACTAAAGGAGGGCATAATCCAGGCCAGCAATAGTCCCTGGAGAGCGCAGGTGGTAGTAGTGAAGACAGGGGAGAAACAAAGGATGGTCATTGACTATAGCCAGACCATCAACAGGTACACACAACTAGACGCGTACCCTCTCCCCCGCATATCCGACATGGTCAATCGGATTGCCCAGTATAAAGTCTTCTCCACCGTGGACCTCAAGTCCGCTTACCATCAGCTCCCCATCCGCCCAAGTGACCGCAAGTACACAGCCTTCGAGGCAGACGGGCGATTATACCATTTCCTACGGGTCCCTTTTGGCGTCACAAACGGGGCCTCGGTCTTCCAACGGGAGATGGACCGAATGGTT
Organism: Scyliorhinus torazame; assembly: GCF_047496885.1. Taxonomy (NCBI): domain Eukaryota; kingdom Metazoa; phylum Chordata; class Chondrichthyes; order Carcharhiniformes; family Scyliorhinidae; genus Scyliorhinus; species Scyliorhinus torazame. The sequence goes on along the minus strand of NC_092708.1, from coordinate 42,777,173 downwards.
GATCAACATGGGTTACGGGCCACGTTCCCGTATCTCGATAATGTAACCATCTGCGGCCACGATCAGCAGGACCACGACACCAACCTCCAAAAATTCCTCCAGACCGCCAAAGCCTTGAACCTCACGTACAACGAGGACAAGTGCGTTTTTAGCACCGATCGGCTAGCCATTCTGGGCTACATAGTGCGGAATGGGATAATAGGCCCCGACCCCGAAAGTATGCGCGCATTCATGGAATTTCCCCTCCCGCACTGCCCAAAAGCCCTGAAACGCTGCCTGGGGTTCTTTTCGTACTACGCCCAGTGGGTCCCCCAGTGCGCAGACAAGGCCCGCCCCCTAATACAGACCACGACTTTCCCTCTGTCGACAGAGGCTTGCCAGGCCTTCAGCCGCATCAAAGCGGACATCGCAAAGGCCACGATGCGCGCCATCGACGAGTCCCTCCCCTTCCAGGTCGAGAGCGACGCCTCTGACGTAGCTCTAGCGGCTACCCTTAACCAAGCGGGCAGACCCGTGGCCTTCTTCTCCCGAACCCTCCACGCCTCAGAAATCCGCCACGCCTCAGTGGAAAAGGAAGCCCAAGCCATAGTGGAAGCTGTGCGACATTGGAGGCATTACCTGGCCGGCAGGAGATTCACTCTCCTCACTGACCAACGTTCGGTAGCCTTCACGTTCGATAATGCACAGCGGGGCAAGATCAAGAACGACAAGATCTTGCGGTGGAGGATCGAACTCTCCACCTTCAACTATGAGATCTTGTACCGGCCCGGAAAGCTGAACGAGCCGTCCGATGCCCTATCCCGCGGCACATGTGCCAACGCACAAATTGACCGCCTCCAAGCCCTCCACGAGGACCTCTGCCACCTGGGGGTCACTCGGTTTTACCACTTCATCAAGTCCCGCAATCTCCCATACTCCTTAGAGGAGGTCCGTACAGTCACAAGGGACTGCCACATCTGCGCAGAATGCAAACCGCATTTTTTCAGGCCAGATGGAGCGCACCTGATTAAGGCTTCCCGCCCCTTTGAACGCCTCAGTCTCGATTTCAAAGGGCCCCTCCCCTCCACCGACCGCAACGCGTATTTCCTTAATGTAGTGGACGAATACTCCCGCTTCCCTTTTGCCATTCCCTGCTCCGACATGACCGCGGCCACAGTCATTAAAGCCCTGAACAGCATCTTCACGCTGTTCGGTTACCCCGCATACGACCACAGCGACAGGGGGTCCTCTTTCATGAGTGACGAGCTGCACCAGTTCCTGCTCAGCAAGGGCATAGCTTCAAGCAGGACGACCAGCTACAACCCCCGGGGGAACGGGCAAGTAGAAAGGGAGAACGGCACGGTCTGGAAGGCCGTCCTACTGGCCCTACGGTCCAGGGATCTCCCAGTTTCACGGTGGCAGGAGGTCCTCCCGGACGCTCTCCATTCCATCCGGTCGTTATTATGTACAAGCACTAATCAAACACCTCACGAGCGTCTCCTTGTCTTCCCTAGGAGGTCCTCCTCTGGAACGTCGCTGCCGACCTGGCTGGCGGCCCCAGGACCCATCCTGCTCCGAAAGCACGTGCGGGCACATAAGGCGGACCCGTTGGTCGAAAGGGTTCATCTCCTCCACGCAAACCCCCAGTACGCCTACGTGGAGTACCCCGACGGCCTACAGGACACGGTCTCCCTGCGGGATCTGGCGCCCGCCGGCACCACGCACACCCCCCCGACACCATCAACCCAACTGCCCCCCTTCCTGCCACCGCCGCACCCCGCGACCGCCCCCTTCCCAGGAGGATCAGTCCCCCTCCCCTTTGCACCGACAGCTGAAACCGTGCGGCTCCCGGAGGCGACAACGCTGGTACAAGCACCACCACCACCGCCGGGGCTGAGGCGATCGACACGGACGACCAGACCGCCCGACCGACTCGTGGCGTCGATGTAAAATAAAGATGGACTGTCCAATGAACATTTTGTTTTTCCTATACCCTCTGTAAATAGTTGTAACAGGACGATACTGTCCAATACTGTACTACCATGTAACTGTTCTATCCTCCCAGGACCAGCCCTGTAAACCCTTACCACCATACGAAGCATCACCCCGCCGGGTTCATTTTTGACAAGGGGTGAATGTGGTAGTATGTATTGTGGGTCATGTGGGACTGGAAGCCCTAATGTCATTGGCTGACAGATCCCGGGTCCTGGTTGGCCGTTGACCTCATGCTCCGCCCTGAAGGCGAAGTATAAGAAGCCGGTGCCTTCCCCCGCAGGCCAGTTTACTATCGGGCTGCTGGGGAACAGACACGCTTAATAAAGCCTCATCGACTTCACTCTATTCGTCTCACGGAGTCTTTGTGCGCCACAAGGTTGTTATTCAAATTGGAGGGAGTGATGCTTCAGTTGTACCAAACCGTCGTCTTACTCCATCTGAAGTACCATGGGCGGGATTCTCCACTCTCGCGCCGAAGTGCCCACGCCGCCGTGAACGCCGTCGAGATTCACGACGGCGCGAAACGGCCCTTATCCTGACCGATTCAGGGCCGGATAATGGACTAGGATCGGGGCCGCGTCATCTACACGCGCCAGGCCTTGTTGCCGCGTAAATGCGGCGCCACATACATGACGCGGCCGGTGCCGCATAACTGGCGTCACCCGCTCATGCGCGGGTTGGCCGGTGCCAACCCGTGCATGCGTGGTTGCCGTCCTCTCCGAGTCCGCCCCGCAAGAAGGTGGGGGACGGATCTTGCGGGGCCATGGAAGGAATGAGGTCCTCCTTCAGAGAGGACGGCCCGACGATCGGTGGGCACCGATCGTGGGCCATCCCACATTTGAGGTACACCCTGGTGCAGAATCGCCCCTCCCCCCCCCCCCCCCCCCCCCCCCCCCCCGCAGGCCGCCCCCCCCCCCCCCCCAGCGTTCCCGCGCTGTTCCCGACGGCAGCGACCAGGTGTGGACGGCACCAGGGGGGAACCCGTCGTTTTGGCCTGGCCGCTCGGCCCAACCAGGCCTGAGAATAGCGGGGGTGCCGGAGAATCGCCATTTTGGGTGTCTCCGGCGATTCGCCGGCCTGCGGCCCGCGCTTGGGAGGGCGTCGGACCGGCGTCCCGGGAAATTTTGGCAGCCCAGGCGATTCTCCCAACCGGCGCGGGAGTGGAGAATCTCGCCCCATGTTTTACATTAGGCACTGAACCTCAATTATGAAGATATGTTGCTCAAGTTTATTTCCTGAGCATAGAGGGGTGACCTAATGAAGACGTTTAAAGTAATAAAGAAAGAGCAGCAACAGAGGCAGCAATTACTTGGGTGGGGAGGATCCAGAACAAAGGGATATGATATTAAAATTAGGGCTAGGCCATTACAGAATGAAATCAGGAAGCAGTTGTTCAAACAAAGGGCAGTGAGAATCCGGAAATCTCTGTGCAAAATGGTGGTGAAATGTGGACCAATTGCAATATTTAAAACTGATGTCGATAGATTTTAGGTAAGGAATATGGAGCAAAGGCAGATCAATGGGGTTAAGGTATAGATCATCAACGGTCCAACTGAATGGTGGATCCGGCTCAGCGGACTGAATGACCTAATTCCATTCTTCCATTCTGATAAAAAGCTACCTGAAGAGTAGCATCCAAAAATGTGTTCACATTTTCAGGGCATCCCCCACATGGAAAGATTTTAAAACCATTGAACAGTAACTGTTGTTGTTTACTTTCCTAAGCAGGGGCTTCATTCTCAGATGGAGAAGATTGCTATTCAATACAAGAAAAGAAAAAGACCCCAGTGGCTCAGTAAGGAGGTCAAAACTACCTGAAAGGCTAAGAAAATGTATTTTAGAACTTACTAGCAATCAAAAAACTAATGTGGACTGGGAATTGTGCAAAAGTCAGTTGAGAATAACTAAAATGAATATTAGAAGGAAATGAAAAAATGAAATGAAAATCACTGATTGTCACAAGTAGGCTTCAATGAAGTTACTGTGAAAAGCCCCTAGTCACCACATGCCGGCGCCTGTTCAGGGAGGCTGGTACGGGAATTGAACCGTGCTGCTGAGTAGACAGAATGTAAAAGATCAGAGGGAAGCTTAAGAAGAATAAATTAATTCAAAATAATATTGGAACTTGAAACTTCAGATTCATTGGGCGGGACCCTCTAATCCTGAGGCTAAGTGTTGACGCCGTTGTAAACGCCGTCGCGTTTCACGACGGCGTCAACGGGCCCTCAGGAGCAGCGATTCCGAGCCCCTCAGTAGGCTAGCACGTCACTGGGGCGACCCACGCCGTTCCAGCTGCCGATGCAGGCATCAAATGGCCGCCGCGGGCCTGCGCATGCGCAGTGCGACCGGCACAGTTATCGCGCATGCGCGGTGGCTCCCTTCTCCGCGCCGGCCCTGACGCAACATGGCGTAGGGCTACAGGGGCCGGCGCGGAGTAAAAGAGGGCCCCAGCCCGAGAGGCCGGCCCGCCGATCAGTAGGCCCCGATCGCGGGCCAGGCCACAACGGAGGCCCCCCCACCCCCCCACCCCCACGGGGTCGGACCCCCTCCCACCTCCCCCACCAGGCCGCCCCCGGATGGATGCATGCCGAGGTCCCGCTGGGTAAGAGCATACGTGGACGGCACCGGCGGGACTCGGATTTTTTTTACGGCCGCTCGGCCCATCCCGGGCGGAGAATTGCCGAGGGGACCGCGTAGAGAGGCCCCCAACCGGCGCCACGCCGGCGCCAATGGCGCCGATCTCTCTGGAGAATCGGCGGACCGGCATCAGGGCAGCGTCGCGCGATCCCCGCCCGGCCCGGCATGGGCTCAGAGAATCCCGCCCATTATAGTTATCTTCCTGTGTTCAGACTGTGGGTAACGTTCAGACAGACCCACTGAAACAAACCTGAAAATGTATAAACTAGTATTAGACTTCCTATAGCATTGATAATGGTGAGTGAGAGGGTTTGTTTTCAATTATATGGTTGCCATATGTAGGATAACAACAGGTCTATAGACCTATTTCTCAAACTCCATTAATTTACGTAATGTGGGAGTCCCTGGTTAGGTCAGCATTTATTGCCCATTGCCAGTTGCCCTTCAGAAGCCGGTGGTGAGCTGCTTTCTTTAATCTCTGCAGGCCCTGAGGTGTAGGTACACCCACTGTGCTGTTAGGGAGGGGGTTCCAGTATGTTGCCCCAGCAACAGTGAAGGAACGGCGAGATATTTCCAAATCAGGGTGGTGAGTGACTTGGAGGAGAACCTCCAGGTGGTGGTGTTCTCAGATATCTGCTGCTCTTGTCCTGCTAGATGGTAGTGGTTGTGGGTTTGGAAGGTGCTGTCAGAGGAACCTTGGTGAGTTCTTGCAGTGCTTATTGGTGTTGGAGAGATTGATGTTCGTGGAAGGGGTAGGAATCTAGCGCGTTGCTTTGTCCTGGATGGTGTTGAACTTCTTGAGTGTTGTTGGAGCGCCAGTCATCCAGGCAAGTGGAGAACATAGAACATAGAACATTACAGGCCCTTCAGCCCTCGATGTTGCGCCGACCTGTGAAACCACTCTAAAGCCCATCTACACTATTCCCTTATCGTCCATATGTCTATCCAATGACCATTTGAATGCCCTTAGTGTTGGCGAGACCACTACTGTTGCAGGCAGGGCATTCCACGCCCGTACTACTCTCTGAGTAAAGAACCTACCTCTGACATCTGTCCTATATCTATCTTCCCTCAATTTAAAGCTATGTCCCCTCGTGCTAGACATCACCATCCGAGGAAAAAGGCTCTCACTGTCCACCCTATCCAATCCTCTGATCATCTTGTATGCCTCAATTAAGTCACCTCTTAACCTTCCCCTCTTTAATGAAAACAGCCTCAAGTCCCTCAGCCTTTCCTCATAAGATCTTCCCTCCATACCAGACAACATTCTGGAAAATCTCCTCTGCACCCTTTCCAATGCTTCCACATCCTTCCTATAATGCGGCGACCAGAATTGCACGCAATACTCCAAATGCGGCCGCACCAGAGTTTTGTACAGCTGCAACATGACCTCAGGGCTCCGAAACTCAATCCCTCTACCAATAAAAGCTAACACACCGTATGCCTTCTTTTTTTTTTTAAATATATTTTTATTAAAGTTTTCGAACACAATTTTTCCCCCTTACAAATTAACAAAAATGGTAACATGGGGCGTCATTCTCCGACCCCCCGCCAGGTCGGAGAATGGCCATAGGCCGCCGTGAATCCCGCCCCCGCCGAAGTCTCCGGTACCGGAGATTGGGCGGGGGCGGGAATCGGGCCGCGCCGGTTGGCGGGACCCCCCGCTCAATTCTCCGGCCCGGATGGGCCGAAGTCCCGCCCAGAAATTGCCTGTCCCGCCGGCGTAAATCAAACCTGGTATTTACCGGCGGGACCAGGCGGCGTGGGCGGGCTCCGGGGTCCTGGGGGGGGCGCGGGGCGATCTGACCCCGGGGGGTGCCCCCACGGTGGCCTGGCCCGCGATCGGGGCCCACCGATCCGTGGGCGGGCCTGTGCCGTGGGGGCACTCTTTCCCTTCCGCCTCCGCTACGGCCTCCACCATGGTGGAGGCAGAAGAGACTCTCCCCACTGCGCATGCGCGGGAAACTGACAGCGGCCGCTGACGCTCCCGCGCATGCGCCGGGAAACTGTCAGCGACCGCTGATGCTCCCGCGCATGCGCCGCATTTCCGCGCCAGCTGGCGGGGCAACAAACGCCATTTCCGCCAGCTGGCGGGGCGGAAATTCCTCCGGCGTCGGCCTAGCCCCTCAATGTTGGAGCATTCCGCACCTTTGGACCGGCGCAATGCCCGCCTGATTGGCGCCGTGTTTGGCGCCAGTCGGCGGACATCGCGCCGTTGGGGGAGAATTTCGCCCATGATAACTGATAGATAACATTGTTAAAATAAAATAGTGAACTAAAACAAAACACGAAATAGTGCTCCCCCCGCCCCCTCACCCCATCTAGAACACAAACAATTTACCCTCCCCCCCCCCCCTGCCCCCCTCCCCGTCCCCCCCTCTGGGCTGCTGCTGCTGGCTATCTATTTTCCCCCTAATGTTCCGCTAGATAGTCGAGGAACGGTTGCCACCGCCTGGTGAACCCTTGAGCCGATCCTCTCAGCGCAAACTTCATCCGCTCCACTTTTATGAACCCCGCCATATCGTTTATCCAGGCCTCCACAAGGGTTTCGCTTCTTTCCACATGAGTAAAATCCTACGCCGGGCTACTAGGGACGCAAAGGCCACAATATCGGCCTCTTTCGCCTCCTGCACTCCCGGCTCATCCGCTACCCCAAATATAGCTAACCTCCAGATTGGCTTGACCCGGACCTTCACCACCTTCGAGATCACTCCCGCCACTCCCCTCCAATGCCGGACACGACCAAAACATATGTATGTGGTTCGCCGGGCTTCCCTCGCACCTCCCGCATTTGTCCTCCACTCCGAAGAACCTGCTCAACCTCGCTTCCATTATGTGTGCTCTATGTAGCACCTTAAATTGGACCAGGCTAAGCCTGGCACATGAGGAAGAGAAATTTACCCTACTTAGGGCATCAGCCCACAAACCCTCCTCAATCTCCTCCCCGAGCTCTTCTTCCCATTTTCCCTTCAGTTCTTCTACCAGCTCCTCCCCCTCTTCTCTCATCTCCCGGTATATTTCGGACACTTTGCCCTCCCCGACCCACACCCCCGAAAGCACCCTGGTCCTGGATCCCTTGTGTCGGGAGCAGCGGAAATTCCCTCACCAGGGGCGAAATTCTCCCCCAACGGCGGGATGCCTGCCGACTGGCGCCAAAGCCGGCGCCAATCAGACGGGCATCGCGCCGGCAAAAAGGTGCGGAAGTCTCCGCATCTTTGGCGGCCTAGCCCCAACATTGAGGGGCTAGGCCGACGCCGGAGGGATTTCCGCCCTGCCAGCTGGCGGAAATGGTGTTTGTTGCCCCACCAGCTGGCGCGGAAATGCTGCGCATGCGCGGGAGCGTCAGCGGCCGCTGTCAGATTCCCAGCGCATGCGCGGGAGCGTCAGCGGCCGCTGTCAGTTTCCCGCGCATGCGCAGTGGGGAGAGTCTCTTCCGCCTCCGCCATGGTGGAGGCCGTAGCGGAGGCGGAAGGGAAAGAGTGCCCCCGCGGCACAGGCCCGCCCGCGGATCGGTGGGCCCCGATCGCGGGCCAGGCCACCGTGGGGGCACCCCCCGAGGTCAGATCGCCCCGCGCGCCCCCCCCCCAGGACCCCGGAGCCCGCCCACGCCGCCTGGTCCCGCCGGTAAATACCAGGTTTGATTTACGCCGGCGGGACAGGCAATTCCTGGGCGGGACTTCGGCCCATCCGGGCCGGAGAATCCAGCGGGGGGTCCCGCCAACTGGCACGGCCGGATTCCCGCCCCCGCCCAATCTCCGGAAGCGGAGACTTCGGCGGGGGCGGGATTCACGGCGGCCAACGGCCATTCTCCGACCCGGCGGGGGGTCGGAGAATGACGCCCCTGTTGTCTCGTGAACGCTCTCACCTGCATATACCTAAAGATATTCCCCAGGGGCAGCTCATACTTTTCCTCTAGCGCTCCCAAGCTCGCAAACGTCCCGTCTATAAATAAGTCTCCCACTCTCCTAATTCCTGCCCGGTGCCAGCTCTGGAACCCTCGGTCCAACCTCCCTGGGGCAAACCGATGGTTGTTCCTGATCGGGGACCACACCGAGGCTCCCAACACACCCCTCTGTCGCCTCCATTGCCCCCAGATACTTAATGTTGCCGCCACCACTGGGTTCGTGGTAAACCTTTTTTGGGGAGAGCAGTAGTGGCGCCGTCACCAGTGCTTTTAAGCTCGTTCCTTTGCAGGACGCCATCTCCAGCCTTTTCCACGCTGCCCCCTCTCCCTCTATCATCCATTTACGGATCATCGCCACGTTGGCGGCCCAGTAGTAGTCGCCCAAATTCGGCAACGCCAGTCCCCCTCTGTCTCTTCTACGTTGCAGGAACCCCCTCCTTACCCTCGGGGCCTTCCCTGCCCACACGAAGCTCATGATGCTCCTATCTATTTTTTTGAAAAAGGCCTTAGTGATCAATATAGGGAGACATTGAAACACAAATAGGAACCTCGGGAGGACCATCATCTTAATCGCCTGCACTCTGCCCGCCAGTGACAGCGGCTGCATATCCCACCTTTTGAAATCCTCTTCCACTTGTTCCACCAGTCGAGTCAGATTGAGTCTGTGTAAGGTTCCCCCGCTCCTGGCTATCTGAATCCCCAGGTATCGGAAGTTTCTTTCCACTCTCCTTAGTGGCAGGCCATCTATCCCTCTACTCTGGTCCCCAGGGTGTATCACGAAAAGCTCACTCTTTCCCATGTTAAGCCTATATCCCGAGAAATCTCCAAACTCACTCAATATCTGCATGACCTCTGTCATCCCCCCCACTGGATCCGCCACCTACAGCAGTAGGTCATCCGTGTAGAGTGACACTCGGTGTTCCTCTCCCCCTCTAACCACCCCTCTCCATTTCCTGGAGTCCCTCAGCGCTATGGGCAGTGGTTCAATTGCCAGCGCGAACAGTAATGGGGACAGCGGGCATCCCTGTCTTGTTCCCCTATGTAGTCGAAAATACTCCGACCTTTGCCGATTTGTGACTACACTTGCCATTGGGGCCCCATAGAGGAGTTTAACCCTGCTGACAAACTTCTCCCCGTACCCGAACCTGCTCAGCACCTCCCATAGATACTCCCACTCTACCCTATCAAATGCCTTCTCTGCATCCACTGCCACCACTATCTCTGCCTCCCCCTCTGCTGGGGGCATCATTATCACCCCCAATAGCCGTTGCACGTTGACATTCAATTGTCTCCCCTTTACGAACCCTGTCTGATCTTCGTGCACCACCCCTGGGACACAATCCTCTATCCTCATTGTCAGCACTTTTGCCAGCAACTTGGCGTCCACATTTAGGAGTGAGATAGGCCTATAAGACCCGCATTGCAGCGGGTCTTTATCTCGCTTCAGGATTAGTGATATCGTCGCCTCCGACATTGTCGGGGGTAGGGTCCCCCCTTCTCTGGCCTCGTTAAAGGTTCTTACCAGCAGCGGGGCCAACAAGTCCACATATTTCCTATAAAATTCCACCGGGAACCCGTTAGGTCCCGGGGCCTTCCCTGCCTGCATGTTCCCCAGCCCTTTGGTCACCTCGTCCACCCCAATTGGCGCCCCCAGGCCTGCCACCTCCTGCTCCTCCACCCTCGGGAACCTTAGTTGGCCCAGAAACTGCGGCATCCCCTCTTTTCCCTCCGGGGGTTGGGACCTATATAACCTCTCATAAAAGGTCTTGAACACCTCATTTACCTTCCCTGCTCTCCGCACCGTGGTTCCGTTTCATCCCTAACTCCCCCTATTTCCCTCGCCGCTGTCCTCTTTCGAAGCTGGTGGGCCAACAGGCGACTCGCCTTTTCCCCATATTCATATCTCATCCCCTGTGCCTTCATCCACTGTGCCTCTGCCCTCCCTGTGGTCAGCAGGTCGAACTCCGTCTGGAGTCGTCGCCTCTCCCTGTATAGTCCTTCGTCCGGGGCCTCCGCATATTTTTTATCCACACTCAAAATCTCCCCCCGTAATCTTGCCCTTTCTTTGGCCTCTGTTTTCCCCTTGTGAGCCCTGATGGAGATCAACTCCCCCCTGACCACTGCCTTCAGCGCTTCCCATACTACCCCCACTCGGACCTCCCCACCATCGTTGGCCTCCAGGTACCTTTCGATACATCCCCGCACTCTTCCGCAGACTCCCTCATCCGCCAATAATCCCACATCCAGTCGCCAGAGTGGACGCTGCTCCCTCTCCTCTCCTAGTTCCAGATCCACCCAATGTGGGGCATGGTCTGAAACAGCTATGGCCGAGTACTCCGTTCCTACCACCCTTGAAATCAGTGACCTTCCCAAAACGAAGAAATCTATCCGGGAGTATACCTTATGGACATGGGAGAAAAAGGAGAACTCTTTGGCCAGCGGCCTAGCAAATCTCCACGGATCTATTCCCCCCATTTGGTCCATAAACCCCCTTAGCACCTTGGCCGCTGCCGGGCCTGGATCTAGATCTATCTAACGCTGGGTCTAGCACAGTGTTGAAGTTCCCCCCCCCCCATTACCAGGTTTCCTACCTCCAGGTCCGGGATGCGTCCCAGCATCCGCTTCATAAATCCCGCATCATCCCAGTTCAGGGCATATACGTTGACCAGCACGACCTCCATTCCCTGCAGTCTGCCACTCACCATCACATATCTGCCCCCGCTGTCCGCTACAATGTTCCTAGCTTCGAACGACACCCGTTTCCCCACCAATATGGCCACCCCTCTATTCTTTGCATCCAGCCCTGAGTGGAACACCTGTCCCACCCATCCTTTCCTTAACCTACCCTGGTCCGCCACCTTCAGATGCGTCTCTTGAAGCATGGCCACATCTGCCTTCAGCCCCTTTAAGTGCACGAACACTCGGGCCCTCTTAATCGGCCCATTTAGGCCTCTCACGTTCCACGTGGTCAGCCGGACTGGGGGGCTGCCCGCCTCCCTCCCCTGTCGACTAGCCATCACCCTCTCTTGGCCAGTCCCACGTCCCGGTTCCGCGCACCCACCCGTCCCTCAGGCGGCGCATTCCCGCCTCGACCACCTTTTCTCTTACCAGCTCCCCTTCGATCTCCGCAGCAGCAACCCAGTTGTGTCCCCCCCTCCCCCCCCAACCCCCGCTAGATCCCCATCTAGTATGTACTACCCCCATATTGCTTCCGAACGTCAGCTGACTTCAACTGACCCCTGCTTCTCCCGCTCTCTCCTTGAGCCCCCCGTGTGAGGAACTCCCATCCTCCTTGCGCCTATCTTCCCGCCATCATGTCTCTGGCACGGGAAAAGAAAAAGAAACCCCGCGCTTTCTAGTGCCATTCCACCCCCCATGGCGCAGCTCCCCTACTGCCCCGCTCCGATTCCCCATCCCCCGCCTGTGTCTCTTCTTCCCCCCCACCGGCGCCCACATTTCTCAGTGTCCCCCCCTCCCCAATTTACACCTCTATACATCAGCATTTTCGTTTCCCCTCCAACATCAGTCCCTCAGTTCTGGTCCAGTTTCTCTTTTTGAATGAAGGTCCATGCTTCTTCCGATGTTTCAAAATAGTAATGTCTGTCCTGGTGCGTGACCCACAATCGCGCCGGCTGCAACATCCCGAACTTCACTTTCTTCTTATGCAGCACCTCCTTGGCTCGATTGAAACTTGCCCTCCTTCTCGCCACCTCCGCACTCCAATCGTGATACACTCGTATCACCGCATTCTCCCATCTGCTACTTCGTACCTTCTTGGCCCATCTCAGAACCACCTCTCTGTCATTGAAGCGGTGAAATCGCACGATCATCACCCTAGGTGGTTCTCCAGCCTTTGGTCTCCTCGCAGGGACCCGGTGGGCCCCTTCCACTTCAAAGGGGCCTGAGAAGGCCTCAGCTCCCATTAGCGAGCGTAGCATCGTGCTCGCGTAAGCCCTGCCATCAGCTCCTTCCACTCCCTCGGGGAGACCCAGGATCCGGAGGTTCCTTCTCCTTGATCTGTTTTCCAGGACTTCAATCCTTTCGATGCACTTCTTATGGAGCGCCTCGTGAGTCTGCATTTTGACCGCCAGGCCCAGGATCTCGTCCTCGTTGTCTGTTACCTTCTGCTCCACCACACGGAGCTCTATCTCCTGGGCCTTTTGTGTCTCTTTAAGCCCCTCGATTGCCTGTAGCATCGGGGCCAGCACCTCCTTCTTAAGCAGCTCCACACACCGTCTTAAAAATTCGTCCTGGTCCGGTCCCCATGTCGCCTGGGCTCCCTCCGACGCCATCTTGCTCCTTTCTTTCTTCTGCCGCTGCCCTCGAGGATTCTCCGAGATCCGGCTGCCGCCGGCGATATTTTTCTTCTCCGCTGGGGGGGGACTCCCTGTTGCCTCACCCCACACCGGGTTGCGTCACAAAAGAATTTCCCGTTGGGGCTCTTAAAAGAACCAGAAGGTCCGTTTAAGCTGGAGCCGCCGAAACGTGCAGCTTAGCTGGTCATCGCCGCAACCGGAAGTCACCGTATGCCTTCTTAACAACCCTCACAACCTGGGTGGAAACTTTCAGGGATCTATGTACGTGGACACCAAGATCTCTCTGCTCATCCACACTGCCAACAATCTTACCATTAGCCCAGTACTCTGTCTTCCTGTTATTCCTTCCAAAATGAATCACCTCACACTTTTCTGCATTAAACTTCATTTGCCACCTCTCAGCCCAGTGCTGCAGCTTATCTATGTCCCTCTGTAACTTGTAACATCCTTCCGCACTGTCCATAACTCCACCAACTTCAGTGTCATCTGCAAATTTACTCACCCATCTTTCTACGCCCTCCTCCAGGTCATTTATAAAAATGACAAACAGCAGTGGCCCCAAAACAGATCCTTGTGGTACACCACTAGTAACTGGACTCCAGTCTGAACATTTTCCATCAACCACCATCCTTTGTCTTCTTCCAGCTCGCCAATTTCTGATCCAAACTGCTAAATCACCCTGAATCACATGCCTCCGTATTTTCTGCAGTAGCCTACCGTGGGGAACCTTATCAAACGCTTTACTGAAATCCATATACACTACATCAATTGCTTTACCCTCATCCAGCTGTTTGGTCACCTTCTCAAAGAACTCAATAAGGTTTGTGAGGCACGACCTACCCTTCACAAAACCGTGTTGACTATCTCTAATCAAATGATTCTTTTCCAGATGATGATACATCCTATCTCATATAAACCTTTCCAAGATTTTGCCCACAACAGAAGTAAGGCTCACTGGTCTATAGTTACCGGGGTTGTCTCTACTCCCCTTCTTGAACAAGGGGACAACTTTTGCTATCCTGCAGTCTTCTGGCACTATTCCTGTAGACAAAGATGACTGAAAGATCAAAGCCAAAGGCTCAGCAATCTCCTCCCTAGCTTCCCAGAGAATCCTAGGATAAATCCCATCTGGCCCAGGGGACTTACCTATTTTCACACTTTACAGAATTGCTAACACCTCCTCCTTATGAACCTCAAGCCCTTCTAGTCTAGTAGCCTGAATCTCAGTATTCTCCTCGACAACATTGTCTTTTTCCTGTGTGAATACTGATGAAAAATATTCATTTAGCACCTCTCCTATCTCCTCGGACTCCAAGCACAACTTCCCACTACTGTCCTTGACTGGCCCTACTCTTACCCTAATCATTCTTTTATTCTTGACATATCTATAGAAAGGTTTAGGGTTATCCTTGATCCTACCTGCAAAGACTTCTCATGTCCCCTCCTGGCTCTTCTTAGCTCTCTCTTTAGGTCCTTCCTAGCTAACTTGTAACTCTCGAGCGCCCTAACTGAACCTTTATGTCTCATCTTTACATAAGCCTCCTTCTTACTCTTGACAAGTGTTTCGACTGCTTTAGTAAACCACGGTTCCCTCGCTCGACCACTTCCTTCCTGCCTGACAGGTACATACTTATCAAGGACACGCAGTAGTTGTTCCTTGAACAAGCTCCACATTTCCATTGTGCCCATCCCCTGCAGTTTTCCTCTCCATCCGATGCATTTGCCTCTCCCCCAGATATAACTCTTGCCCTGCGGTATATACCTATCCCTTTACATCACTAAGGTAAACGTAATCGAATAGTGGTCACTATCACCAAAGTGCTCACCTACCTCCAAATCTAACATCTGTCCTGGTTCATTACCCAGTACCAAATCCAATATGGCCTCGCCTCTCGTTGGCCTATCTATATACTGTGTCAGGAAACCCTCCTGCACACATTGGACAAAAACGGACCCATCTAAAGTACTCGAACTATAGCGTTTCCAATCAATATTTGGATAGTTAAAGTCCCCCATAACAACTACCCTGTTGCTTTCGCTCCTATCCAGAATCATCTTTGCAATCCTTTCCTCTACATCTCTGGAACTTTTCGGAGGCCTATAGAAAACCCCTAACAGGGTGACCTCTCCTTTCCTGTTTCTAACCTCAGCCCATACTACCTCAATAGACGAGTCCTCATCAAACGTCCTTTCTGCCACCGTAATACTGTCCTTGACTAAAAATGCCACCCCTCCCCCTCTTTTACCACCTTCCCTGAGCTTACTGAAATATCTAAACCCCGGCACCTGCAGCAACCATTCCTGTCCCTGCTCTATCCATGTCTCCGAAATGGCCACAACATCAAAGTCCCAGGTACCAACCCATGCCGCAAGTTCACCCACCTTATCCCGGATGCTCCTGGCATTGAAGAAGACACACTTTAAACCACCTTCCTGCTTGCCGGTACACTCCTGCAACTTTGAAACCTTACTCATGACCTCCCCCTCCCCCTTAAGGATCCCGAAAACACGATCCGAGACATCACGCAGCCTGGCACCTGGGAGGCAACACACCAACCATGAGTCTCTCTCGTTCCCATAGAATCTCCTATCTATCCCCCTAACTATGGAGTCTCCAATGACTAATGCTCTACTCCTCTCCCCCCTTCCCTTCTGAGCAACAGGGACAGACTCTGTGCCAGAGACCTGTACCCCATGGCTCACCCCTGATAAGTCCCCCCCAACAGTATCCAAAGTGGTATACTTGTTACTAAGGGGAACGACCACAGGGGATCCCTGTACTGACTGCTTCCTCCCAGCCCCTCTCACCGTCACCCATCTATCTTTATTCTTCGGAGTAACTACATCCCTGAAGCTTCTACCTATGACCACGTCTACCTCCCGAATGATCTGAAGTTCATCCAACTCCAGCTCCAGTTCCCAGTTCACAGTTTCTGAGGAGCTGGAGATGGGTGCACATCCCACAGATGAAATCAGCAGGGACACTGACGGCGTCCCTCACCTCAAACATTCTGCAGGAGGACATTGCATTGCACTACCTTCCCTGCCATCCCCTCTAGATAAAAAAAGAAAAAGAAAGAAAGAGCTTACCTGTTATTCACTCCCCTTCTCAGCAAGCACTCACTCAGCAACCTCTGCACCCCGTACGATAACACCTGAGGGAAAATAAAAGAAAAACTACTTACCAGTCACCAGCCAATCCCTTACCTGCAGGCTGTGACATCACAGTTCAACTTCTTTCTACTTCCACCTGCCCTCGAGCCTTCCAATTGATCTTTACAGCGGTTGGTTTTTTTGGTTAGAGGGGGGGTAGGGAGGGAAACACTGAAGAAGTGTTTCAGGTTTAAGTGTCACTTGACAACAGCTCCTCCACAAACCACCTTCAAGTTAGGGTGAGCACACGGACGTATGCAAATTTCCCCCACAACAGCCAATCAGCATCTCCGCTCTACTGCCCTCTGCTGGATGCTTGTCTTCACTTGAACAGCTATGGTCTCTTGCTCAGGTACACCTTCAAGTTAGGGTGAGCACACGGACGTATGCAAATTTCCCCCGCAACACCCAATCAGCATCTCCGCTCTACTGCCCTCTGCTGGAGAGTATTCCATTGAAGTGCTTCAGTATTTGAGGAATGCGAATAGTGCTGAACATTGTGCATTCATCTGCGAACATTGCCAATTCTGAGGGAAGGGATGAAGCAACTGAAGATGGTTGGGCCTATGACACTACCCTAAGGAACTCCTGCAGTGATGTCCTGGAGCTGGGATGATTGACTTCCAATTACCACAACCACCTTACTTTGAGCTAGGTATGATCGCAACCAGTGGAGAGGTTCCCTCAGATTCCACAGATTCCCTCTGACTCCAGTTTAGCTAGGGCTTCTTGATGACATACTCAGTCAAATGCTGCTTTAATGTCAAGGATAGTCACTCCCACCTCACTTCTGGCATTCTGCTCTTTTGTTCATGTTTGAACTAAGGCTGCAATGAAGTCAGGAGCTAAGATGACTCTGGCAGAGCCCAAACTGAGCGTCCGTGAGCAGGTTATTGCTGAGTAAGTGCCGTTGGGTAGCACTGTTGATGACTCCTTCCATCACTTTGCTGATGATGGAGAGTAGACTGATAGAGCAGTAGTTGACCAGTTTGATTTGTCCTGTCTCTTGCGTACAGGACATATGTGGGCAATTTTCCACATTACAGGGTAGGTGCCAGTGTTGTAATTGTACCAGAATAGCTTTGCATGGGGGCACTGCAAGATCCGGTGCCCTCAGCCATTTTTTGATATCATATGGAGTGAGTTGAATTGACTAAAGACTGACATCTGAGATGGATCATCCATCCGGCACTTCTGGCCGAAGATTATTGCGAATGCTTCAGCTTCCTCTTTTGCTCTGATGTACTGATGTACTGGGAACTTCCATCACTGTGCATTTGTGGAGCCAGCTCCTGCAATGAGTTGTTTAATTGTTCACCACCATTCAGGACTGGATGTGGCAGGGCTGCAGAGCTTAGCTCTGACCTGTTTGTTGTGCAATCTGTCTATTACTTGCTGCTTATGCCGTTTGGCACGCAAGTCTTCCTGTGTTGTAGCTTTTAAGTACACCTGGTGTTGCTCCTGGCATGCTGTGCTGTACTCTTCATTGAACCAGAGTTGATCCCTGGCTTCATTAGAATGATAAAGTCATGGAATTTGCAGTGCAGAAGGAGGCCATTCGGCCCATTGAGTCTGTACCGGCCCTTAGGAAGAGCATTCTACTTAAGCCCACGCCTCCACCCTATCCCTGCAACCCAGTAACCCCACCGAACCTTTTTGGTCACTAAGGGCAATTTATCATGGCCAATCCACCTAACCTGCACATCTTTGGACTGTGGGAGGAAACCGGAGCACCCGGAGGAAACCCACGTACACACGGGGAGAATGTGCAGACTCCACACAGACAATGACCCAAGCCGGGAATCGAACATGGGACCCTGGAGCTGTGAAACAACTGTGCTAACCACTGTGCTACTGTGCTGCCCCTAGAGTGGGGGCCATGAGACTATAGATTGTGGTTGAGTATAATTCTGCTGCTGCTGATGGCCCACAGCACCTCATGGAGGCCCAGTCTTGAGTTACTAGATCTGATCAAAGTCTATTCCATTTTGCACGGTGGTAGCGTCACACAACACGATGGAGGGTGTGAAGACGGGATTTTGTCTCCACAAGGACTATGTGGTGGTCACACCTACCGATACTGTCATGGACAGGTGCATCTGCAGCAGGCAGATTGAGCTGGGGTCAAGTATGTTTTTCCCTCTTCTTGGTTCCCTCACTACCTGCTGCATCCCAGTCTAGCAGCTATGTCCATCTCGGTCTGTGGTAGACATTGAAATCGCCCACCCAGAGTACATTCAGCACCCTTGCCACTCCAAGTGCTTTGCCCAAGTGGTGTTCAACATGGAGAAGTACTAATTCATCAGTTGAAGAGGGACGGTACGTGGTAATCAACAGGAAGATTCCTTGCCCATGTCTGAGTGGTGCCATGAGACTTCATGGCGTCTAGAGTGGATGTTGAGGAGTCCCTGGGCTACTCCTGCCCATCTATATACCATTGTGCCGCCATCACTGGTGGATCTGTCCTGCCGGTGAGGCAGGACATAGCCAGGAATAATGGTGGGGTGTCTGGGACATTATCTGTCTGATACAATTCTGTGTACAACCCACAATCAGGCTTTTGCCTTGACTAGTGGGACAGCCCACCCAGTTTTGGCACAAGCTACCAAATGTTAGTAAGGAGGACTTTGCAGGATCAACGGGGCTGGTTTTGCTATTGTCGATGCCGGATGCAGGGTAGTCTGACCTGTTTTATTCCTTTGTGTTCTCTTTGTAGCGGTTAAGTGACATTTAAGAGTCAACCTGGGTTTGGAGTTACATATCGGTCAGACCAGGTAAGGATGGGAGGCTTCCTTCCCGAAAGGGTATCACTGAACCAGTTGGGCTTTTACGACAATCGGCAGTGGTTTCATGGTTATCATTAGACTTTTAATTCCAGGTGTTTTATTGAGTTTTTTAATTCCACCATCTGCCGTGGTGGGATTTGAACCGGGTCCCCAGAGGATTATCCTGGATCTCTGGATTACTAGTCCATTTAAAACATCACTGCTTTGGAGATAAAATTCAAGAACTGTTGACTATTCTGTGAAAATTCTAAGTGAGTCGCCTTTATTTCACAAATGTTTCTCTGCTCTTAAATTTTATTCCTTATCATTTTGATAAGTTGTAAATGGCCATCGCTGTAAAGGCTGGAAGGACTTGTAGAAGACTCCTCAACCAGGGGTTAGCAGAACACCCCGTACTCTCCAACCAAAAAGGTAACTGATGCCACCCTCCCCCTGCACTTACAGGTGGGGTGCTTTAACATTTTAAACTAAAGAAATTACTTGGCCAAATCGATCAGGCAACACCTCCACCAGAGGCCACTTGACGTCCAATCAACACTCTCTTCTCATGCAGTATAAATTGTTATTTCCCCATTACAGTCTGGTAACTTGTTGCGAGCTATTCTAATGATTGCAAGATGAAAAGGTTAGATAGCTTGGTCTCGTTCATTTGGAACAAATTGTATAAAATACCTAAGCGGCAATAAAGTGGTAGATGAAATTTAATGTGAATAAGTGAAAAGTGCAAGTGCACGGTAGCACAGTGGTTAGCACATATGCTTCACAGCTCCAGGGTCCCAGGTTCGATTCCCGGATTGGGTCACTGTCTGTGTGGAGTCTGCACGTTCTCCCCGTGTCTGCGTGGGTTTCCTCCGGGTGCTCCGGTATCCTCCAACAGTCCAAAGATGTGCAGGTTAAGTGGATTGGCCATGATAAATTGCCCTTAGTGTCCAAAAAGGGTTGGGTGGGGTGACTGGGTTACGGGATAGGGTGGAGGTGTGGGCTTGGGTAGGGTGTTCTTTACAAGGGCCGGTGCAGACTCAATGGGTTAAATGGCCTCCTTGTGCACTGTAAATTCTATGATTCAATGCCTGTCTTAACCTCCGAGGGTACCTACACAACAACCATTGAAATGCCTATTGCTATCAGATGCACATGTGCCACACATACCCTACCGCACGCTGGCCTTGAAGCGGCCACAGAGGGGGAAGAGACAGTCACAGATCTCCTTGTGGAATGTGCCTTTGCAAAGACGGTCTGGAGAGAGATGTAGTGGTGTTGTCGAGGTTCATCCCGAGCAGCTCTGTGATGCAGAACTCTGTGCTCTATGAGCTGTTCCCAGGAATGCACACTGAGACAAACATCAACCGCTGCTGGAGGCTCATCAACTCGGTGCAAGACACTCTTTTGTCTGCCCAAAACTTGTTGATCTTCCAGTGCAAAGAATTGTCCGCAACTGAGTGCAGCAGACTGGCACATTCCAACGTTCAGGATTGGGTGCTGAGGGACGCACTCAAGCTTGGGGCAGTCGCCGCCAAGGCACAATATGGAAAGGCTTTTAGCGGGAATGAATCCAGAAGAATCACTCAACACTCGGGTATGCTTCAACGTCAAATGGTTTATTATGCTTGCGGGGAGAAGTCTGCTGGGCATACCATGCGTCTGTCCACTGGACATGAGAATTCATAAACATTTATACAGTTACACAGCCTATGTCGGTTGGACAAAGTTCCATAACAAACATTGGTTGCTAGGCAGTGCAGCCTGCTCAATGGAATCCTCCCTTCTCTGCTGTCCTCGTGTTCCCTGGATACCTATAGACTCGGACTACATACTGGAGCTGTGAGGCAGCAGTGTTAACCACTGTGCCACCATGCCGCTCTCTGTGTTACAAGCAGCATTCCTTCAGGGCAGCTGCTGATAAAGATTATCTTGCTGTTTAAGCCTTTTCAGTGTGAGTCTGTGGGAACTAATGGTTTACATACGTGGCAAAGCCAGTTGGCTGAAAACCCCATGATGCCTCTCAACCTGTTATGTTCCATTTCGAAGCAGGTTTAGGATTATGTACGGCACATATTGGTCATGTATATTTATGGCACATGTGTATGTATGATTATGCAAATATTAGTATCGGGCAGCACGGTAGCACAGTGGATAGCATTGTGGCTTCACAGCGCCAGGGTCCCTGGTTCGATTCCCCGCTGGGTCACTGTCTGTGTAGAGCCTGCACTTTCTCCCCGTGTCTGCGTGGGTTTCCTCCGGGTGCTCCGGTTTCCTCCCACAGTCCAAACACATGCAGGTTAGGTGGATTGGCCATGCTAAATTGCCCTTAGTGTCCAAAAAAAGGTTAGGAGGGATTATTGGGTTATGGGGATAGGGTGGAAGTGAGGGTTTAAGTGGGTTGGTGCAGACTCGATGGGCTGAATGGCCTCCTTCTGCACTGTGTGTTCATTTTCTGAATCACTATTATATTTGCACTGGTGTACATTCAGTCCATGCACATATACTGCAGGTGTCTCTGCCCTGGCCTCACCCCTGCAGCCAATGTACATTGAGGGGCTGATAACTGAGCAATTCCCCTCTGACTGCGGTCTTAGCTTTAATTGTATGTAACTGCATTGAAGCACTGCAGAGTGCAACATGGCCAACGTATATAATTTGAACAGAATTGTACTCCCTGGAATGTTTGTTATGTTCTCATTACTGAATTGAAACGTCACAGAGTGCATCCTGATCTCTGTGGAAAATGTGAACAGCATTGTATTTTCTTGTTATGACAATTTGAAATGTTTTGCAATTTCTCTTTCAGATATTTTATGAATAAAGTATATTTTTGCAAAAAGAAACATATGCCATGTCCCTAAAACAGCCGAGGCATAGGAAATCCAATATTTCGAGTCACAACCACTATTTCTATCAATGACCTTGTAAAAGGTTGGCGAGGGGCGGGGGGGGGGGGGGGGGGGGGGGGAGTGGAGCGGAGGTTCCACCCCACATAGCAATATGGCAATATTCCAGCACCCAATGTAACCAAATCATCAGCTATTCTGACTGACTCCTTACGTTACGGTGTGGGGAGGGAGGGAGGGGGGGAGTCCGCTGGAGTGGCCATAGATTTTCAAAGCCTTCGCGTGGCCATGGGTTTTAAGTGCCTTTTTTCAAAGTTTATAAGGTAAGATTATATCTACCTGTTCCCAAGCTGCACTCCGGCTCTCTCTCTCTCTCTCCTGCTCCCGGAAATGAAGGCCACTGGAACCTGGGGGTAAGTTTATATCACCTACCTGTTCCCAAGCTGCACTCCGGCTCTCTCCCTCTCGCTCCCGGAAATGAAGGCCACTGGAACCTGGGGGTAAGTTTATATCACATACCTGTTCCCAAGCTGCACTCCGGCTCTCTCTCTCTCTCTCTCGCTCCCGGAAATGAAGGCCACTGGAACCTGGGGGTAAGTTTAATCACCTACCTGATTCCCAAGCTGCACTCCGGCTCTCTCTCTCTCTCTCTCTCCTGCTCCCGGAAATGAAGGCCACTGGAACCTGGAGGTAAGTTTATATCACCTACCTGATTCCCAAGCTGCACTCCGGCTCTCTCTCTCTCTCACGCTCCCGGAAATGAAGGCCGCTGGAACCTGTGGGTAAGTTTAATCACCTACCTGATTCCCAAGCTGCACTCCGGCTCTCTCTCTCTCTCTCTCTCACGCTCCCGGAAATGAAGGCCGCTGGAACCTGGGGGTAAGTTTATATCACCTACCTGATTCCCAAGCTGCACTCCGGCTCTCTCTCTCTCTCTCTCGCTCCCGGAAGTGAAGGCCGCTGGAACCTGGGGGTAAGTTTAATCACCTACCTGATTCCCAAGCTGCACTCCAGCTCTCTATCTCTCTCTCCCGCTCCCGGAAATGAAGGCCGCTGGAACCTGGGGGTAAGTTTATATCACCTACCTGATTCCCAAGCTGCACTCCGGCTCCCTCTCTCTCTCTCGCTCCCGGAAATGAAGGCCGCTGGAACCTGGGGGTAAGTTTAATCACTTACCTGATTCCCAAGCTGCACTCCGGCTCTCTATCTCTCTCTCCCGCTCCCGGAAATGAAGGCCGCTGGAACCTGGAGGTAGGTTTATATCATTGACCTGTTCCCAAGCTGCACTCCGGCTCTCCCGCTCCCGGAAAATCAACAGAATTTTCACAGAATTAGTCCATCACCCATTTTACCTTCGTACATGGATTGGATTGATCAAAGACCAAAGAACAATACAGCGCTGTACCGGTCATGATACCAACCTTTGCCAAAACTCTCAGCACTTCCTTGTGCCGTATCCCTCTCTACCCATCCTATCCATTTGTTTGTCAAGATGCCTTTTGAATGCCATTATTGTATCTGCTTCCACAACTTCCCCTGGCAACGCGTTCCAGGCACTCACCAACCTCTGCGTAAAAAACCTGCCTCGCAAATCTCCTCTAAACTTTGCCCCACAGACCTTAAACCTATGCCCCCCGGTGACTGATCCCTCCACCCTGGGAAAGAGTGCCTGACGTCCCACTCTATTCATGTCCCTCATAATCTTGTGGACCTCTATCAGGTCACCCCTCAACCTCTGTCTTTCTAATGAAAACAGTCCAAGTCTATTCAGCCTCTCCACATAGCTAATACCCTCCAGACCATGCAACATCCTGGTAAACCTCCTCTGCACCTCTCCAAAGCCTCCACATCCTTCTGGTAGTGTGGCGACCAGAATTGTGTGCAATATTCCAAGTGCGGCTTTCCCAAGATTGGATTGGATTTGTTTATTGTCACGTGTACCCAGGTACAGTGAAAACTATTTTTCTGCGTGCAGCTCAAACAGATCATTTAGTACAATTTATACTGCATGGGAAGAGAGTTTGATTGGTTGGCAAGTGGACTCTGATTGGTGGAGATGTTGCCATGGAGAATGCAGCACAGAGCTGTTTGCTGTCCAGCTTCTGTCACAAACAAACCGAGCAGTTCAACTCTGATTGCTCAAGGCATCGACCTGGGGAATGAACCAGGGAATGGCTGTTCCCTCAGCTTTTGTTTAAATGTTTAAAAGGTGCAAAGTGTGCACAGGTTCCTTCTGTCTGCAAAGGACATGGCCCTGAGTATGAATATGTGTGGCTTCAAGCATGTGTAAGTGAACCATACTATGAGTTCAAGTGATGATAAGTTGTTTTTCAGTGTAATTCTTAGCACACTCAGGATTGTTTAGCAGGTGTTGTCCAATCGCAGAATCACATCTGCTGTTAGACACTATGGCCAGAATTCTATGCTCCCCACCAGCAGGTTTTTAAGGCATATAATTGAATGGACAGGATTCCGTCCGAGCGCCCACCCCAACACTCAGCGATTTTACGTTGGAGCGGGCATGGCCTTGAAAGAGAAGCCCGCCTTTGCCCCAATTGAGACCTCTTAACTGGCTAATTATTGGCCACTTAAAGGCCATTTCCCACCCACCCTCAATTTTTAGGCTGCTGGAAAGATTGAACTTCTATGGGGAAGGCTGAAAAACAACAAGGTAACACCAGGTTAAAGTCCAACAGGTTTGTTTCAAATCACTAGCTTTCGGAGCACAAGTCCTTCCTCAGGTAAATGAAGAGGTATGTTCCAGAAACATATATGTAGACAAAGTCAACGATGCAAGACGAAATGTTGAATGCGAGCATTTGCAGGTAATTAAGTCTTTACAGATCCAGAGATAGGGGTAATCCCAGGTTAAAGAGGTGTGAATTGTCTCAGGCCATGACTGTTAGTAGGATTTCGCAAGCCCAGGCCAGATGGTGGGGGATGAATGTAATGCGACATGAATCCAAGGTCCTGTTGAGGCTGTACTCGTGTGAGGAACTTGGCTATAAGTTTCTGCTCGGCGATTTTGTGTTGTCGCGCATCCTGAAGGCCGCCTTGAAGAACGTTTACCCGGAGATCAGAGGGTGAATGCCCTTGACTGCTGAAATGTTCCCCGACTGGAAGGGAACATTCCTGCCTGGCGATTGTCACACGATGTCCGTTCATCCGTTATCGCAGCGCCTGCATGGTCTCGCCAATGTACCACACTTTGGGACATCCTTTAGTCTACCTCATACGTTGCAGGAAAGGATGTCCTGGACCTGCGCCACCATTCAATAGGATCCTGGCTGATCTGATTAAAACTCCAACCCCACATTCCTACCTATCCCCGATAACCTTTCACGCCCTTGTTAACCAAAATATCTAGCTAACTCAGCCTTAAATCACAAGGGAGACCTCACGTCTGTAGGTCAACGGCCCCACATTAAGTACGCACTAGGTTGACACAGGAAACTTGTGAGTGAAGTCAATTTAAGGACCCACTTAAATGCAATACTCCCTGAGCCCATCGATACTTAATGGTGATTTAGGGATTAAACAAGAACCGTGTGGGGCTTCCATGACTCCACACACCTGTCAGCATTCAGTGTGTCTGACTGAGCATTGGGAAACCAGGGGCCTCCTGAAAAGCCACCATGCTGCCTTTGCTTCTGACCCCCCCTCCTTTCTGGAGAACCGCTTCCTCACCACACCCATCCCACCTCACCTACCTCTCTGCCGAGTTCCAGCAATGAACCCTAGTGAAGACCCCAGTGTGAGGAGGGAGGTGATTTTGTTTAAGGCTAAGTTGGATAGGAAAGAGAGGTAAAAATGTCAACAACTGATAGAGGAGATTTTGGAGGTGGATGGAAGGTACGGGAAGGAAACCGGATCCTGGTTTCCTGGCAAAGTGGAAGGAGTTGCAGGCGAGGTTTGACCCATTGTCCATGGGGAGGGGGTGCTGTCTATGAGAATGGGGAGAAGGCAGGGTGTATGTTAGCAGGTCAGCTCCGTTGGGAGGCCATAGCAAGGGAGATAGTTTGGGTGCGGGACAAGACAGGGGAGTTGGTGGTGACTCCAGAACAGATTAATAAGGTGTTCGTGAAGTCCTATCGGGGCGTGTAGAAGTCAGGGCCACTGGAGGAGGAGCGGGAGATCAGGGAGTTTTTGGATGGGCTAGAGTGCCCGGGTTTGGGGGAGGCGGACAGTGCAGGGTTGGAGGAGTCGGTGGGGTTGAGGAGGTGAAGGTGGCAATTGGGAGGATGTAGGCAGGGAAGACGGTGGGGCCTGCGGGTTTCTGGTCGAATTTTACAAAAGATTTAAGGATAGGCTGGCGTCATTGATGGTACGAATGTTTGAGGATGCGATGGACAGGGGTGTCTTGCTGCAGACAATGGGGTAGGCCTCCATCTCATTGCTGCCTAAGAAGGACAAGAATCCGGTGGAGTGTGGGTCGTATAGGCCCAGATCTCTGCTGAATGTAGATGCCAAGATATTGGCAAAGGTGTTGGCGTTAAGGTTGGAGGGACAGACGTCCGGTGGCGGCATGTAGGAGGAGGTCACACGTTGGATGGCTGCTGCTCGAGGCTTGATTTTTTTAGAATTTAAGGCCCGGTCCCAGGGGCAATTTATTGTTACATAAGTGCAGGAAGACATCAGGAAGAAGGATGTCCAAAACCCAAAGGAAAGCTGCCATGAAGAAGGGGGCGAACTCACCGTCGAGTGGAAGGGTCGGCTCGGCCACTGGAACGGTGGCGGAGGCTGGGTCGCTGTGTGGAGCCGCACTGCTCACGGCAGAAAAGATATGACCGAGGTGATGGTTGTGGAACTTGAAAAACAGTTCGCAAAGCACATGGAGGTGATGAGGAAGGAGATGATGGCAGCATTGAAGGTGCTGGTGGAGGAGGCGATTGCCCCGGTGAAGGCGACAGTGTCAAGGACATCAGCCGACATGCGAGAGCAGGGTGAGAGACTGAAGGGAGTGGAAGAGGCCTTGTCGCCACACAGTGATTAACTCACCTCGATGGGTGAGGAGCTGCAGAGGGTGGTGGAGGCCAACAAGAGGACCTGGAAAACAGATCTAGGCAGCAAAATCTGAGGATCGTGGGCCTGCCCGACGGGGTGGAGGGCCTGAGGCCGACAGAGTATTTTGCCAAGATGATGGTGGAGCTGTTGGGGGAGGGGGAAGATCCCTCTCGGTACGAACTGGATCGAGCTCATATGGCGTGAAGGCCTAAACCAAAGGCGAATGAGCCGCCAAGAGTAGTGATTATTTGTTTCTGTAGGTACCGCGTAAAGGAGAAGGTCCTGTGTTGGGCAAAGCAGAAGCGGGAGGTGCAGTGGGATTGGCGAGGAGGCGGGCGGCCTACGACCGAGTGAAGATGGCACTGTATAACAGAAGTGTACGGTTCGGCATAGTTTACCCAGCTAAGTTTCAATGCCTGCCGGACTTTTTGCCCGAGGCATTTTTTAGGGGGGTGGACAGGTTGATCTCCTTGTTCATTTGGAGGGGGAAGGTGGCCAACATTAGGAAGGTGATACTGCAGAGGGGACGGCAGGCCTCCCAAATTTGATGTATTATTATTGGGTGGCAAATGCAGAGAAGATTTGGGGATGAAGGTGGGGTTTCTGGGTGAGGATGGAGGTGGGCTCTTGCAGGGGTCGGGGTTGCAGGCGCTGGCAAAGGCTCCCGGTGGCCAAAGGGAAGTACACAGTGAGTCTGGTGGTGGTCATGTTGAAGACCTGGAGGCAGTTTAGGCAGCATTTTAGGTTGGAAGCTGGTCAGGAGGGATGCCGATTAGGGGAAATCATGGGTTCGAGTTGGGGAGGATGGACATAAGCTGCCAGGGATGGGAAGAGAGCAGGATTAAGGAAATGAAGGATCTGTTTCTGGGAGGGCGATTTGCAAGTTTGGAGGAGCTGGGCGAGAAGCTTGGGCTGGCGTTGGGTGAACGTTTTAGGTATGTGTAGGAGCGGGACTTTGACCTTCCCTATAGCGCCTGCATCCTCATCGTTGGAGGGTAATGCTGTCAGCGGGAGGAATTGGAGAGGGGGCTCGTCTTGGCGATTTAAGGGAGGATTTGGGAGGAGGATGGGGTGTCCATGGAGGGGTTAAGGTGAGGTGGGAGGAGCAGTTGAGGGTGGTGCTGGAGGAGGGTCTGTGGTGCGAGGAGCTGCAGGGGGTAAATGCCTCGACTTCATGCGCGAGGCTAGGGCTGATACAGCTGAAGGTATTGGTCAGGGCGCAATTAACAAAGTCTAGGATAAGCCAGCTGTTCAAAAGGGTGGAGATTTGTGGGAGGGGACCTGCGAATCATGTCCATATGTTTAGGTCCCGCCCCAAGCTGGTAAGGGTTTGGAGGACGGTGATCAGCACCACCTCAGGGGTTTTAAATGTGGACGTGGAGCCCGCTCCCCTAGAAGCCATATTCAAGGTGTTGGGCTGGCCAGAGCTGCAGGCGAGCGGGGACAGCTGTTTTAGCCTTTGCCTCGATGCTTGTTCGTAAGCGGGTCTTGTTGGGGTGGGGGTCAGCTTCTCCACCCTGTGCCTCGGTGTAGCGGGGGACCTGCTGGAGTTTCTGACCCTGGAGAAGGTGAAGTTTGCACTGAGGGGGGCGAGTGAGGGGTTATACAATTGTTGGGGTTTGTTTATCATGCACTTTCAGGGGTTGGTTACCATTGACTGTTGAGGGAGGGGGGGTTTGATGGGTTGGGGGGCTCATGGGTTGGGGGGGTTTTGAGAGGTTGTTGTGAATTGTAAAACTTGAAAATGTGTTGAATAAAAATACTTTTAAAATAAACCTCCATTCAGTGCACAAGCGGAACATTGAGATTATGCCACTTGTCATTGGTTCCTCCTCTGACCATTCTGTTCCAGTGAAGCTCAACTCAAACTTCAGGAGAAGCACCTTGGGATTCGCCGTTTCTGAGACTAAGGATTCTACTATTTTGAGGCTATGTCCGGAGGAAGTGTCTAGTTTTACGATGAAAAAGTCGCCAGGGGCTGCGCATGCGAAACTCCCAGCGTTCCCGACATAAGCGGCCGAAGAATTGCCGGGTGCGTGGCCTCACATATGCACGCCGACATTCTGCAGTGGTCGCGCCGTACAACATGGCGCCGGCCGTGCGTGGACCTGGTCTGCCAGATAGTGCCCCCCTGAACCCCCCCTTGACCACCCCCAGCCCCAGCCGAAGCCCCTCCCCCACCCGGCTGGTGGGACGGCTCCCTTCCCCCCACCGTACCCCCCCCCCCCCCTGACTCTGGCAGCGCTCGACACAGTCGGCAGCCATCACGGGAGGTTGATGAAAACTCTGAGCACACGTGTCACCCGCTGCCGGGAGGTTGGCCCATCGGGGGTGTAAAATCGGGGGAGAGCCTTCAGGTGACTTCCTGAGGCCGTCCCAATGTTGTGCGTCGTACTCCCTGATTACGCTGTTTTGGAGGGGGTGGAGCCTGTGAAAACTGGCGCCGCCCCCAATTTCGGCGTCAAAAGGGATTCTACGCCCAATCGCCGATTTCGATATCGCTGTCATGCATCGGAGAATTCCGCCCTAAGTGTTGACGCCGGCGCAGAATTCATGGACTTTCACGACGCCTGTTTCACGATATTTAAATGCACAAGTGAATCGCGCCATCGGGAACTCGGCCAATCGGTGGCAGCGGATCGCGGAGGCACCAGAGAATACCGGGTCTGGCCCACTAAACGGTGTTCCTGGCTGCATTGACGCCACAGTCGAGGTGATGGAGAATTGCGATTTGCCGTCAAATCGGTGCCCACCGTGATTTTAGAGTCGGAACCTATTCTCCGCCCAATCGCGTTTTGTGATTTTGGCATCAGCCAACGGAGAATTCCACCCCTTATCTTTCAGCTTGACACCCCGACAGCCTCTTGCACTCAACATTGAGTTCAACAACTTTATAGAACTTCTGCCTCCAACTTTGTTAGGAGTGAAAATATTCACACGAAGGCCTGAGTATAAGTAAAAAAAAGCAGTTTAGCATGTCAGAATTCTGGGAGATCTGGGGACTACGCATCCCCTGACAGCACCTTATCCCACTTGAGCTAAAGCTCACACGGGTTAATATACAGATTCAAGGGGCGGAACTAGTTATTTTCTCATTTACATACAATCAATCAACTATATTCACGTCACACTTATTACATGCAGTCAATCACTTTTCCAAGCATCCCAATTATCACATGTATGGTTAAAGTGGGTGTTGTCTTACCCGCCCCTAACTTCATACAGAAGTCATTCAAAACTAACATAATAATGTGTGCTATCTACAGCGGTAGACCTTGAGCTTATCAAGGATACATTGCAAGTCTTGTTCTGTGAAGCCCATACCCACGCTTGGGTCTCATGAGACAGTTTACAGAGAATGTGGCTTGTTCAGCCATTTTATATCACAATATAGCTAACAGGCATTTTGTGACTTCCGGGTGCGGCGATGACCAGCTAAGTCGCACGTTTCGGCAGCTCCCGGCGGAACGGACTTTTGGGCTCTCATTAAGAGCCCCAACGGCAATTTTAACGGCTAAAAGCACTGTGCGGTAAACGAGAAGGGAATCCCCCCTGGATACGGATGGAAAAAGGAGAGGAAAGTGGCCAGATTGCGGTGGATCCTTTAGAGCAGCGGCAAGGAAGGCAAGCAAAAACCAAGATGGCGTCGGAAGGTTATTTAATATGGGGCCCTGAACAACACGAGTTTTTGAAACGCTGCATGGAAGAGCTTAAAAAGGAGATGAAGAAGGAGCTGTTGGTCCCGATATTACAGGCGATTGAAGGGCTAAAAGATGAGCAAAAGACCCAGGAGCGGGAACTTCGGGTCGTGAAGGCAAAGGTTGCCGAGAACGAGGACGATATACAGGGCCTGGTGGTGAAGACGGAGATGCACGAGGCGCACCATAAACGATGTGTGGAAAGGCTGGAGGTGCTGGAGAATAATGCGAGGAGGAAGAATTTAAGGATTCTTGGTCTTCCTGAAGGTGCAGAAGGGGCGGACGGCGGGGCATATGTGAGCACGATGCTGCACTCGTTGATGGGATCGGAGGCCCCGACGGGTCCGCTGGAGGTGGAGGGAGCCTATCGAGCTCCGAGGGCTGGAGAAATTCCTCGAGCCATAGTGGTGAGATTCCTCCGTTTTAAGGACAGAGATGGTCTTAAGATGGGCAAAGAAAACTCGGAGCAGTAGATGGGAGAACGCGGTGATCCGCGTATATCAAGACTGGAGTGCGGAGGTGGCGAGAAGGAGGGCGAGCTTTAATCGGGCCAAGGCGGTGCTTCATAAAAAGAAGATCAAATTTGGAATGCTGCAGCCGGCAAGACTGTGGGTCACATATCAAGGGAAGCACCACTACTTTGAAACGGCGGATGAGGCGTGGACATTTATTGTTGAAGAGAAATTGGAATGAGTGGGTTATTAAAAAAGAACGTTCGAGACAAAGTGGTGGGGCGAATATGGGGGGCGAAGAGGGGGGAAAAAGGGGGGAGAGAGGATTTTTATGTTGTTAATCCTGCGACCCGGTAACTTTTCTCTCTTCCACAGGTTGTGGGGGAGGGAGGAAGGGAGGTGGAGGAGTTGGGGGCGTTGGCCATTGGGGGCGGGGCAAAAAAGGGAAGCGCGGGCTTTGTTCCCGC
This sequence comes from Scyliorhinus torazame, assembly GCF_047496885.1. Taxonomy (NCBI): domain Eukaryota; kingdom Metazoa; phylum Chordata; class Chondrichthyes; order Carcharhiniformes; family Scyliorhinidae; genus Scyliorhinus; species Scyliorhinus torazame. Next base: position 42,745,954 of record NC_092708.1, on the reverse strand, counting down.
GCTATGATAATTATGGCGGGAATAGGGAAGCAGGAAGGAGGGGGCGTCGCACGGTGCGAGCCGAGGTCACGGGGGGAAGCCGAGGTCGGCCAGAGTATGCTGACTTCTGGGAGCAACATGGGGGGTGTAACTACGCTAGTGGGGGATCTAGCGGGGGGGGGTGGGAGGGGGGGATTTACTGGGTTGCTGCTGCTGGGGAGAAGGGGGAGCTGGTATGGGGTGGGGTGGGCGGGGCGGGGGGGCACCGCCTGGGGGGGACACAGCTGCGTGGGAACCGGGTGAGGAGCTGGGTAAAAGGGGATGGCTAATCGACAAGGGGGGGGGTAAAGAGCCCCCCAACCCGGCTGATCACGTGGAATGTGAGAGGGCTGAACGGGCCGATAAAGAGGGCACGGGTACTCGCACACCTAAAGAAACTTAAGGCAGATGTGGTTATGTTACAGGAGACGCATTTGAAACTGATAGACCAGGTTAGACTACGCAAAGGATGGGTGGGGCAGGTGTTTCATTCGGGGCTGGATGCGAAAAACAGGGGGGTGGCTATATTAGTGGGGAAGCGGGTAATGTTTGAGGCAAAGACCATAGTGGCGGATAGTGGGGGCAGATACGTGATGGTGAGTGGCAAATTACAGGGGGAGGCAGTGGTGTTAGTGAACGTATATGCCCCGAACTGGGATGATGCCAACTTTATGAGGCGCATGTTAGGACGTATTCCGGACCTAGATGTGGGGAAGTTGGTAATGGGTGGAGATTTTAACGTGGTGCTGGAACCAGGGCTGGACAGATCGAGGTCCAGGACTGGAAGGAGGCCGGCAGCAGCCAAGGTGCTTAAAGGCTTTATGGAGCAGATGGGAGGAGTAGACCCATGGAGATTTAGTAGACCTAGGAGTAAGGAGTTTTCGTTTTTCTCCTATGTCCACAAAGTTTATTCGCGAATAGACTTTTTTGTTTTGGGAAGGGCGCTGATCCCGAAGGTGAGGGGGACGGAGTATACGGCCATAGCTATTTCGGATCACGCTCCACATTGGGTGGACTTGGAGATAGGGGAGGAAAAAGAACGGCGTCCACCCTGGAGAATGGACATGGGACTAATGTCGGATGAGGGGGTGTGTCTAAGGGTGAGGGGGTGTATTGAAAAGTACTTGGAACTCAATGATAATGGGGAGGTCCAGGTGGGAGTGGTCTGGGAGGCGCTGAAGGCAGTGGTTAGAGGGGAGCTGATATCAATCAGGGCACATAAAGGAAAGCAGGAGAGTAGGGAACGGGAGCGGTTGCTGCAAGAACTTCTGAGGGTGGACAGGCAATATGCGGAGGCACCGGAGGAGGGACTGTACAGGGAAAGGCAAAGGCTACACGTAGAATTTGATTTGCTGACTACGGTACTGCAGAGGCACAGTGGAGGAAGGCACAGTGTGTACAATACAAATATGGGGAGAAGGCGAGCAGGTTGCTGGCCCACCAATTGAGGAAAAGGGGAGCAGCGAGGGAAATAGGGGGAGTGAGGGATGAGGAGGGAGAGATGGAGCGGGGAGCGGAGAGAGTGAATGGAGTGTTCAAGGCATTCTATGAAAGATTATATGAAGCTAAGCCCCCGGATGGGAAGGAGAGAATGATGTGTTTTCTGGACCAGCTGGAATTTCCTAAGGTGGAGGAGCAGGAGAGGGTGGGACTGGGAGCACAGATCGAAATGGAGGAAGTAGTGAAAGGAATTAGGAGCATGCAGACGGGGAAGGCTCCGGGACCGGATGGATTCCCAGTTGAATTTTACAGGAAATACGTGGACTTGCTCGCCCCGCTACTGATGAGAACCTTTAATGAGGCGAGGGAAAGGGGACAGCTGCCCCCGACTATGTCAGAGGCAGCGATATCGCTTCTCCTAAAGAAAGAAAAAGACCCGCTGCAATGCGGGTCCTATAGGCCTATTTCCCTCCTGAATGTAGACGCTAAGATTCTGGCCAAGGTAATGGCAATGAGGATAGAGGATTGTGTCCCCGGGGGTGGTCCATGAGGACCAAACTGGGTTTGTGAAGGGGAGACAGCTGAATACGAATATACGGAGGCTGCTAGGGGTAATGATGATGCCCCCACCAGAGGGGGAAGTGGAGATAGTGGTGGCGATGGATGCCGAGAAAGCATTTGATAGAGTGGAGTGGGATTATTTGTGGGAGGTGTTGAGGAGATTTGGCTTTGGAGATGAGTATATTAGATGGGTACAGCTGCTGTATAGGGCCCCGATGGCGAGCGTGGTCACGAATGGACGGGGATCTGCATATTTTCGGCTCCATAGAGGGACGAGGCAGGGATGTCCTCTGTCCCCATTATTGTTTGCACTGGCGATTGAGCCCCTGGCAATAGCACTGAGGGGTTCCAGGAAGTGGAGGGGAGTACTCAGGGGAGGAGAAGAACACCGGGTATCTCCGTATGCGGACGATTTGTTGTTGTATGTGGCGGACCCGGCGGAGGGGATGCCAGAGATAATGCGGATACTTGGGGAGTTTGGAGAATTTTCAGGATATAAACTGAATATGGGGAAAAGTGAGTTGTTTGTGGTGCATCCAGGGGGGCAGAGCAGAGAAATAGAGGACTTACCGCTGAGGAAGGTAACAAGGGACTTTCGCTACTTGGGGATCCAGATAGCCAAGAATTGGGGTGCATTGCATAGGTTAAATTTAACGCGGTTGGTGGAACAGATGGAGGAGGACTTCAAGAGATGGGACATGGTATCCCTGTCACTGGCAGGGAGGGTGCAGGCGGTTAAAATGGTGGTCCTCCCGAGATTCCTTTTTGTGTTTCAGTGCCTCCCGGTGGTGATCACGAAGGCTTTTTTCAAAAGGATTGAGAAGAATATCATGAGTTTTGTGTGGGCCGGGAAGACCCCGAGAGTGAGGAGGGGATTTTTGCAGCGTAGTAGGGATAGGGGGGTGCTGGCACTACCGAGCCTAAGTGAGTACTATTGGGCCGCCAATATCTCAATGGTATGTAAGTGGATGGGAGAAGAGGAGGGAGCGGCGTGGAAGAGATTGGAGAGGGCGTCCTGCAGGGGGACTAGCCTACAAGCTATGGTGACGGCGCCATTGCCGTTCTCACCGAAGAAATACACCACAAGCCCGGTGGTGGTGGCTACTCTGAAAATCTGGGGGCAGTGGAGACGGCATAGGGGTAAGACGGGAGCCTCGGTGTGGTCCCCGATAAGAAATAACCATAGGTTTGCTCCGGGGAGAATGAATGGGGGATTTGGAACATGGCAAAGAGCAGGAGTAACACAATTGAGAGATCTGTTTGTAGATGGGACATTTGCAAGTCTGGGAGAGCTGACGGAAACATACGGGTTGCCCCAAGGGAATGCATTCCGGTGTATGCAACTGAGGGCTTTTGCGAGGCAACAGGTGAGGGAATTCCCGCAGCTCCCGACGCAGGAGGTGCAGGACAGAGTGATCTCAAAGACATGGGTGGGGGACAGTAAGGTATTAGACATATATAGGGAAATGTGGGACGAGGGGGAGATTATGGTAGATGAGCTGAAAGGGAAATGGGAAGAGCAGCTGGGGGAGGAGATTGAGGAGGGGCTGTGGGCTGATGCCCTAAGTAGGGTAAACTCATCGTCCTCGTGTGCCAGGCTAAGCCTGATACAATTTAAGGTGTTACACAGGGCGCATATGACTGGAGCACGGCTCAGTAAATTTTTTGGAGTAGAGGATAGGTGTGCGAGATGCTCGAGAAGCCCAGCGAATCACACCCACATGTTCTGGTCATGTCCGGCACTACAGGGGTTTTGGGTGGGGGTGACAAAGGTGCTTTCGAAGGTGGTGGGGGTCCAGGTCGAACCAAGCTGGGGGTTGGCTATATTCGGGGTTGTAGAGGAGCTGGGAGTGCAGGAGGCGAAAGAGGCTGATGTTTTGGCCTTTGCGTCCCTAGTAGCCCGGCGCAGGATACTGTTGATGTGGAAGGAAGCCAAGCCCCCGGGTGTGGAGACCTGGATAAATGACATGGCAGGGTTTATAAAGTTGGAACGGATTAAGTTCGTCCTAAGGGGATCGGCTCAAGGGTTCACCAGGCGGTGGCAACCGTTCGTCGAATACCTCACAGAAAGATAGAGGGAATGGAAAAGAAGAAGACAGTAGCAGCAACCCGGGGGGGGGGGGGGAGGAACCAGAAGGACTCTCAGGGATGTTAGTGTATATGTAAAATATGTATAGGTTGTTGTTATAGGTAATTGTATATTGGACTGCTAAATTGTATTTTTGGAGAGTATTTATTTGGGACAAGGCAGTTGCCACTTAGTTTTTTTTTAAATTTCGATGTTGTTTATATATTATTTATTTCTTGCTTAAAACTGGCCATTGTTATTTATATTGTTATATTACTGTGTAAAGGGTACACAATGTACTGACATGGTTGGCCAAAAATTTTGAATAAAATATATTTTTTTAAAAACCAGGCATTTTGTGTCTTTTCTGACATTAACAGCATTGCGTATACACTATCTATTTCTACAAATTGCCTCTTCTAAACAGGCATCTAAGCCAATGAGTACCTTTTGTTTCATCAGAACTGTTCAAAAGTAATATAGGAGCACAAATGTAGTTACAGAGCCACCTATAATTTATATCATAGACCAGTATCACAAAATGCCCTCCAACACTTCCCCCTTTTGGTCATGGAAGATGTTTACGGAACTCCAACTGACCACAATGAAATGATATGAGGGCTCCAGGGTGCGTTTAATATGGCCTTTGGGGCATGTAACCTCCCAGGTGTTCCGTACGTACACCGTGCATGTGATTCAATGATCATCCCTCAAACGAACCCATATATGTCACATTTAATGTCTTGATATCAATCATTCCTGCCTGCCTAACTAACTCTGCTGTCTGTCATTACATGATGTTATTCATAGCAGTTCTCAAGTAAGCTCATCTAACAGTCCCATACCCGCTGCCACGAACTGTCACTGAAGTAGATCCTCTGTGTGTTTATTTTTCAAAGCGTGGATTTTTTTTCCCGTTAACTGGTGCTAAAGCTTAACTGATTGACTGATCTTGAGTCTTCGTTCCCTCAGAGTTTCTGTAAGATGTGGGACTATCACTGGCTATTTATACTCCTAACTCAAATTATCCTTGCTAGGCCTATAGTGGAGGGCCTAAGGGGTACAAAAGTTATAGCGATAGGAGGTTACGGTATTTTCCTTTTCTCCCGTAAACTTAAAATGCATGAGGGCAGGTGTAATCTCTTAAGACACAACCATGAGTTCTGATTAACCCACATTCGTCCAACTCTCCCTGTCCCACCGAGTGGGGGCAACTTGAGGGAGATCCCATATATTTTGCCTGCGTATAGCAGAGGTCTCGATGAGATAGTACCTGATGGAGGGGTTAGCCTGTACGATTCCAATGTCCTCCAGTTGGTTGTGAGGCTATTGCCCTGAATCCGGTGTGATGATAGGCATCATCAGGACCATCTGTACCCCCGTCATCTCGTCCATTCTACAGTCGGGGATCGCTGAGTATACTCTGGTTACTCCCTTCAGAGTACGGTTGTCCAGCCCCCCTTGTCATTTGGCTAGCTTAGCCAGTTGCAGGCAGTCTATTCAATCAGGCACCTCCCCCCTTTAGATCAGATCAACATTGTGTCTTAGCTGCCCCTGTCAGAGCCTTCCGGCTGTCTCCCTTTCTTGGTTGATGAGTTTGTTAATTAATGTTGAATGTCTTAGTGTGTGTACCTAACACTGTTGTCCTATTATTCAATTGTATATCCAGGCCCTCTTCCCCAAGCTGACTAGATCTTTCTCTGCTTTCCCTGATATTCTCTTCCTTACTCCTGTAAGTTGTTCCGCCTTCGCATTCAACCTTCGTATGTCGAGTGACTTTACCACAGAAGTTTCTGTGTTAAGTCATGTCAGTGCAACATTGATTATGCCTCTTCTAACCCTGTGTAGGTTGTCACGCCCTCAAAATCTAGGGGCACCCGTGTCATTAGCAGCCTGCTTCATAACAAGCTTACTTAAAACACTGTACATATTTATTTCATATTATAAACAATACCGGAACGTGCGAGAAGTACAGACACAAGTTGGATACGCATCCGATGTCTTTCCCCGAATGTAGCTGCAGCCAAGCATTAAAATAAGCTATATCATTGGTCCAGTCTCTGGCTGCTGGGATGCACATCCTGTCAATAATATTATATAAAGCACCATAGTTCATATAGCTACGTGCATCCTGTGTACATTGTGGAGTCAATGATGTTCGAGCGCCTTGAAGTGCTTGTAGTTGTTTTGAGATCTCAAGAGCCATCACGAGTCCCCACAGCTGCTGCTGTCGTTCCAGCCTTTCTTGAATGTTTAACCGAAAAATTTAAAGGAAAACTGGAAAAGTGTCCTGGTCGTCACCAGGTGTTAGATGTTGTCCGTATGAAACTTATCCTGTATGGGCTGAACAGGTGTGTTATGCAGGGGTTAGATCCAGTTGATATTGTGGAATTTATACTATTCTTCTTTGTAGACAGATCAAGCATTCAATCTGCTTGTTGAAAATATTTCTGCTGATTTTTATTCACAGTACCAACCCTTTCATATCTATTTTCCGAAATCTGTTGAACCCGACCTTGACGTGCATTTGCCTGGTTAATTAGCCAGTTTACAATAACTCAACTATCTCAAATTCCTGAAGCTACTGCAAATATCGTGGCACTTGTAGTTACTCGTAAAGTTCTGCACTGTATGTTCTATGTTCTAACACCAAATATCCATTCTGCATGGGACAGAGTGGGTTAACTAATCTGAATATATCTGACAATTCAAAACTTAAGATTTGTAAGTTCCAATTAAAAATACATCTTCAGCAGTTTGTCTTTTTATGACCTTATCAGAATGACAAAGTCAGAGCTGGGAGTGTGGACAGGCAAATTCAGCACGGGAGTGTTGGATTGCTGCCAAGCTCCTGTTATCAAGTGTCTGAGAACGATGTGTTTTTTGGAATATAGATTTGCTTTCAATCAGAATTGTGTGTTTTTCCTTTTTAAAAAAACAGCTTTGCACATTGTCTGAAGTTTTAATTTCGAAGCTAATTTTAAACATTTATTTTAAAATATCAAACACAATAAGTTATTGAATATATGACTGAACCAATTTTGCGCTGTATCGTGGTTCTCTACCAGACGTCATTTTGTCACCACCCTTCTTTTGTTTAAACAAGAAACATGATCATGGACATATTTTATTTATCCATCTGTCCTTTACACTTAATTCTGCAATCTCAGAATTAAAACATCTGCGTTGTGAGACAGGTTAGTTTTACCCTACTGATGATTACAAAGTATTTGTGTCAGGGAAGTTTTAACCCTGGTCATATGTCATATGTATTGCAACTATCATATGTATTTCAACTATCCTAACTTCCAATGAACACCATAAAACTAATATTTTCTTATTCTTACATACGTGATTTTGTACCCTGATTAAAATTCCTTGTGTATCAAAGTTACCCTGGAAATGTCAATGATAGCCTCTGAAAAGAAAGATTTGTTAACTACACTCAAACTGTGATCTTTAAATCACAATGTCAGACGACACACCAAAATAGGTTAGGTAAAAATCCTTCTGGAGCCTATTCTAAAATTCCAGATTATAACCCCAAGGTTACTCTCTCAGAAGATAAATCTTTGCAGAGAGAGATATTAACATTCACAGACCAAACACACATTCTCACAGGTCGCAAATATCAGAGTAAAGAGACAGTAATTTCACAATCGCTTAATTAAAATACTGAACAAAATCTTCCATCCTCCTGCGTCATAAAACTTTATCTGTGTTATTCCATTTAAGTCAATTTCCACTGATTAATTTTAGAGGCGTTAGCTATTCTTAGAAACGTATACTTCTTTGTGCAGATGACCTGCTTGCTGAAATGGTTAAATTTTTGTACAGAATCGAAAGAGGCGGAGAACTTGGCATGATGCCATTTTTATCTGTGACGTGACCTCAAACTTTATTTTTTCTTTCCTTCAATGTTACTCAAATTTCTTTCTTGTTCTTTAAACTGAATTCAATTCTCAATGTTCGCCATTTAACCAGTGTTTGAAAGAGATATTACTGGATGTTTATTTTTTTGTTTCAAATTAATTGAATTACTGCTGAGTTTATCTGGATGGCTTGAAACGATCTGAAGTTATTTTAGACAAGAACCCATTGTTAGGTTTCTAACCATAATCTTGTATTGACTTTACTCCCCATTTTCTCCTCGTTTTGGGAGGGGGATTTGTCATCCTCAGATATTTCTGAACAAAAAGCTGATCGACCATTGCAGCCCCTTTCTGATCTTTTGGCCTTTACTTTAATTTATTTCTTTCCTGTCCTTTGGACATGTCTAACTTTTAGTTGATTTAAAATGTCCATTTCCAGGGAGCCTATTTCTTTCCTCTCTTCCTGAGACATTCCAGGACAGTCATTAGCCGTAATTGGAGCAGTTTTCTGTGATGTCTTTGCCAGTTTGCACAATCTGTACTGCCGTTATCTTTACTCGATTTATTGCTATGCTTAAAGGAGTGAGAGCTCGCTTCCTTTAAACTAGCCTGTTTTCCAAATGGTGTGAAGGCTTAATTTATGTCATTTGTGCTTCTAACTGGTGAACTAAGATGACTCCTGCTTTATTTGTCTTATCTTCTGTGTATCTCACCATTTTTCTCTGGTTCACAGGGGGCTGCATCAGGATCCCACCCATCTTTGATCATTGATTTATTTTGTACCAGAGTATTTTGCTCTTACCCGAACGCCAGACTCAGGATCCCCTGGTGACCCCAGAAAAGCGGCCTCATGCCACTCTTTTCCATGATGTGTGAACCGTGTCATCTCTATCACCCGCGTATCCGGTGTGACTAGGCAACTGTGCTCAGAGGCTTTACCTATCGTCTACTCCCGTCGGGTGGTGGTCCTGGCTTGGCACTGTGTCACGATAAATTTCGTGACCCGTTATTCACTCAACAGTCTGCGCGTCTCGGATTCCCAACTAACTCTGGCCGTCACGTGAGAGCTCAATTGCCCCCTTAATTCAGGCTCAGCATGGGTCCCCGAACAGCCAATTAGTACTAAAGAAAATGGTATAGCGGACCAACAAAACAAAACCAAAAAAATAAATTTTAAACTGAGTCTTTTACTCACTTGGCCTTGATACCAGATTCGTTGGATGATACCTCACCGTCTGTCCGCCTCGCCGAGTGACTCTAATTTCTGGTGGTCAAAGGTTTGACTACTCGCCTTGTCCACCGGCTCGAGCGGCGTCCAGCTCAGCAACATCCTGCCAGACTACGCCAAATGTTAGGGGTGAAAATATTCACACAAAGGCCTGAGTATAAGTTAAAAAAACGTAGTTTATTATGTCAAAATTCTGGGAGCCAAGGGGCGTCATTCTCCGACCCCCTGCCAGGTCGGAGAATCGCCGGGGGCTGCCGTGAATCCCGCCCCAGCTGGTTGCCGAAGTCTCCGGTACCGAATATTCGGCGGGGGCGGGAATCGGGCCGCGCCGGTTGGCGGGCCCCCCCCCCGCTGGATTCTCCGGCCCGGATGGGCCGAAGTCCCGCCGATAAATTGCCTGTCCCGCCGGCATGGATTAAACCACCTTTTGAACGGCAGGACAAGGCGGCGTGGGGGGGCTCCGGGGTCCTGGGGGGGGCGCGGGGCGATCTGGCCCGGGGGGGTGCTCCCACGGTGGCCTGGCCCGCGATCGGGGCCCACCGATCTGCGGGCGGGCCTGTGCCGTGGGGGCACTCTTTCCCTTCCGCCTCCGCCACGGTCTCCACCATGGCGGAGGCGGAAGAGACTCCCTCCACTGCGCATGCGTGGGAAACTTTCAGCGGCCGCTGACGCTGCCGCACATGCGCAACCCGGGGATGTCATTTCCGCGCCAGCTGGCGGGGCAACAAAGGCCGTTTCCGCCAGCTGGCGGGGCGGAAGTTCCTCCGGCGTCGGCCTAGCCCCTCAATGTTGGGGCTCGGCCCCCAAAGATGCGGAGCATTCCGCACCTTTGGGGCGACGCGATGCCCGTCTGATTGGCGCCGTTTTGGGCGCCAGTCAGCGGACATTGCGCCGTTTCAGGAGAATTTCGCCCAAGATCTGGGGACTCCACAGCCCCTGACAGCACCTTATCCCACTTGAGCTAAAGCTCACACAGGTTAATATACAGATTCAAGGGACGGAACTAGTTGTTTTTTTCATTTACATACAATCAATCAACTATATTCGCGTCACACTTATCATAGATTATCATAGAATTTACAGTGCCGAAGGAGGCCATTCGGCCCATCGAGACTGCACCGGCTCTTGGAAAGAGCACCTTACCCAAGGTCAACACCTCCACCCAATCCCCATAACCCAGTAACCCCACCCAACACTAAGGGCAATTTTGGACACTAAGGGCAATTTATCATGGCCAATCCACCTAACTTTATTACATGCAGTCAATCAATTTTCCAAGCATCCCAATGATCACATATATGGTTAAAGTGGGTGTTGTCTTATCCGCCCCTAACTTCATACAGAAGTCATTCAAAACTAACATAATAATGAGTGCTGTCTACAGCGGTAGACCTTGAGCTTATCAAGGATACATTGCAAGTCTTGTTCTGTGAAGCTGTAATCAGCGGTTGTTGGGACACTCTCTATACATACCCACACTTGGGTCTCATGAGACAGTTTACAGGGAATGTGGCTTGTTCAGCCAATTTATATCACAAAATATCTAACAGCCGTTTTGTGTCTTTTCTGACATTAACAGCATTGTGTATACACTATCTGTTTCTACAAATTGCCTCTTCTAAACAGGCATCTAAGCCAATGAGTACCTTTTGTTATGGGTCCGGGTTTACAGAACCCCAACGTGTTTCATGGAGTTCAACCGACCCACAACCTGTAATAGATTGTGGTGTGGGAAGCACACGGCGTACTCTCCAGGTGTGATACAGCAGAAATGGACAAGTGGTTTTTAAAACAAAACAATGTTTATTCTATGAACTCAAATTAACCCTTTTAAAACAAACATTGAATATCTTAACACCCATTACTTCAAAGATAACCCCAAAAGACTACAGCACTAAATAATCCTTCAAACTGTTCCTTTAAACATCCAAAAGACTTCAAACCTTCAAAAATAGGAGCACATTAGGTTAAATTCAATATATTTATAGTCTTTGGATTGCAGAAATCAACAGACCAGCTCTGTGTTTCTTCATGCAGCTCACAGCAAAACACCCAGACACTCCCAGCTGCATTCTCAAACTGAAACTCAAAAAGCAGAAGTGAGCTCAGCTCCCCCCACCCTCTAACATCACTTCAGTAATATGATCAGCTCCATTTCTTAAAGGTACATTGCTTAAACATCCATTTCTTAAAGGTACTCTCACATGACACTTTTGTTTCATCAGAACTGTTCAAAAGTAATATAGGAGCATAAATGTAGTTACAGGACCACATATAATTTATATCATAGTCCAGTATCACAAAATGCCCTCCAACAAACTTGATCCAACTTTAAAAAACATTTTCTTTTGTTCAATCAATCTACATATTGTATTTTTTCTTTATGCCTTCAATCAGACTCTTTTCATATTGAAATCCAGGCTTCATTTGGACACAGTTTTTGTTTCTTTACCATATCCATAACCATTCTCTTTGGCTGGTGTACCGTGGAATCTTTTTCTCCCCCACCTCCACCGTGTCACACACCTCCTTTTGTTTATATATTTAGATGATGTGGGTGTCGCTGGTTAGGCCAGCATTTATTGCCCATCCCTAGCTGCCCTTCAGAAGGTGAGTTGCCTTCTTCAATTGCTGCAGTCCATGAGGTGTAGGTGCACCCACTGTGCTGTTAGGGAGAGAGTTCCAGGATTTTGCCCCATTTCAGCTCCATTTCTTAAAGATACATTGCTTAAACATCCATTTCTTAAAGGTACTCTCTTTTTTAAAATAATTTTTATTAAGGTTTTCATAAAATATCAATAACAAAATGAAAAAAGAACCCAACAGGGTTAAGTACAAAACACAGTCTAGACAAGCAACCCTCCATACCCCCCTCCCCCCTGTACATAAATAATAAATTAACATTAACACCCCGACTTAACACAACAGGTATATACACCCCCTCAGACCCTTCAGTGTAAATAACAAAAACAGAAATAAAGTAAATCACCCCCCCCCCCCCTCCCCACAGGTTGCTGCTGCCATTGACCAATGTCTACCGTTCTGCCATGAAGTCTAAGAATGGTTGCCACCGCCTAAAGAACCCTTGTACCGACCCTCTCAAGGCGAATTTCACTCTCTCCAATTTAATGATCTCCTCTCCCAACTCCTCCTCCCACTTACCTTTCACCTCCACCACCGAGGCCTCCTCCTCCTCCTGCATCACCTGGTAAGTTTCCGAGATCTTCTCCACTCCCACCCACCCCCCGAGAGCACCCTGTCCTGTACTGTGTGTGGCAGTAGCCGCGGGAATTCCACCACCTGCCGTCTGGCAAACACCCTTTCCTGTAAGTACCTGAAGGTGTTCCCCGGGGGAGCCTGTACTTCTCCAGCTCACCCAGGCTCGCGAACCTCCCGTCCACAAACAGGTCCCCCAACTTTCGTATTCCTGCCCTGTGCCACCCCGAAAACCCTCCACCTGTTCTCCCAGGGGCGAACCGGTGGTTCCCCCGTATTGGGGTCCACGCCGAGGTCCCAACTTCCCTCTATGCCGCCTCCACTGCCCCCAAATTTTGAGGGCAGCCGCCACCACCGGGCTCGTGGTATACCTCCTTGGAGGGAGCGGCAGCGGCGCCGTTGCCAGCGCCCCCAGACTCGTACCCACAAAAGACGTGTCTCCAGCCTCTTCCATGCAGCCCCCTATCCCTCCATCACCCACTTGCGCACCATCGTCGCATTGGCGGCCCAGTAGTACCCACAGAGGTTGGGCAGCGCCAGTCCCCCCCTATCTCTACTCCGCTCCAGGAACACCCTTCTCACCCTTGGAGACCCTCGCGCCCACACAAACCCCATTATACTCCTGTTAACCCGCCTAAAAAAAGCCTTTGGGAGGCACTGGAACAGGAACAAAATGGCACTGTCATTTTGATTGACTGCACCCTACCCGCCAGGGACAGCGGCAACGCGTCCCACCTCTTGAACTTCTCCTCCATTTGCTCCACCAACCTTGTAAAATTAAGCATATGCAGGGCCCCCCCAGCTCCTGGCCACCTGGACCCCCAAATACCTGAAGCTCCTCTCCGCCCTTTTTAGTGGGAGCTCACCAATCCCCCTCTCCTGGTCCCCTAGCTGAACCACGAACAGCTCGCTGTTCCCCATGTTGAGCTTGTACCCCGAAAAGTCCCCAAATTCCCTAAGAATCCTCATTACCTCCGGCATTCCACCCACCGGGTCCGCCACATACAGCAGCAGGTCGTCCGCATAGAGCGACACCCTATGCTCCTCCCCACCCCGCACCAACCCCCTCCAGTTCCTTCCAGACTCCCTCAGTGCCATAGCCAGGGGTTCAATCGCCAGTGCGAAGAGCAGAGGGGACAGGGGACACCCCTGCCTCGTCCCTCGGTGCAACCGAACGTACTCGGACCTCCTCCTGTTTGTGGCCACACTCGCCATCGGGACCTCATACAACAGCCTAACCCACCTGACAAACCCCTCCCCAAACCCGAACCTCTTCAGCACCTCCCACAGGTACCCCCACTCTACCCTATCGAAGGCTTTCTCAGCATCCATCGCCACCACTATCTCCGCCTCCCCCTCCCTCGCCGGCATCATGATAACGTTCAAAAGCCTCCGCACATTCGTGTTCAACTGCCTCCCCTTCACAAACCCCGACTGGTCTTCATGGTTGATCTGCGGCACACAATCCTCAATCCTCATGGCTAAGACCTTCGCCAGCACCTTGGATCTACATTTAGCAAGGAAATCGGTCTGTAAGACCCACACTGCAGGGGATCCTTGTCCCTCTTCAGGATCAAGGAGATCAGTGCCCGGGACATCGTTGGGGGCAAAGCCCCACCCCCCTCCCTTGCCTCATTGAAGGTCCTGATCACCGTCCGGCCCCGGTGCCTTCCCCGCCTCCATGCTTCCTATCCCTTTGGTCAGCTCCTCCAGCCCAATTGGAGCCCCCAATCCCGCCACCAGTCCCTCTTCCACCTTTGGAAACCTCATTTGGTCCAGGAAGCGGCCCATCCCTCCCTCCTCCCGTGGGGGCTCGGATCGGTACAATTCCTCGTAAAAGTCCCTGAAGACCCCATTGATGCCAAGCCCACTCCGCACCACACTCCCTCCCCAGTCCTTAACTCCCCCGATCTCCCTAGCTGCGTCCCGCTTCCAAGGCTGATGCGCCAGCATCCGGCTTGCCTTTTCCCCATACTCGTAAATCGCCACCTGGGCCTTCCTCCACTGCACCTCCGCCTTCCTGGTGGTCACCATGTCGAATTCGGCCTGGAGGCTGCGCCTCTTCCTCAACAATCCTTCCTCGGGCACCTCCGCATACCTCCTGTCTACTCTCACCATCTCCCCCACCAACCTCTCCCTCTCCCCCCGTTCCCTCAGCTCCTTGTGGGCCCTAATGGAGATCAGCTCTTCCCTGCCCTCCCCTCCCTTCAGCGCCTCCCATACCATCCCCACTCAGACATCCCCGTTGTCGTTGGTCTCCAAGTACCTCTCTATACTTCCTCGGACCCGCTCGCTCACCTCCTCGTCCGCCAACAGCCCCACCTCCAAGCGCCACAACGGGCGCTGGTCCCTCTCCTCCCCCATCTCCAAGCCCACCAATGCGGGGCGTGGTCCGAAATGGCTAGTGCCGAATACTCAGTATCCTCTACTTTCGCTATCAGCGCCCTACTCAAAATGAAAAAGTCGTTTCGGGAATAAGCCTTGTGGACATGTGAGAAGAATGAAAATTCCCTTGCCTCTGGCCTTGCAAATCTCCAAGGGTCCACCCCTCCCATCTGGTCCATAAACCCCCTCAGCACTCTAGCCTCCGCCGGCTTCCTACCCGTCCTAGACCGGGAGCGATCCAGTGCCGGATCCAACACCGTGTTAAAGTCTCCCCCCATTATCAGGCCCCCCATTTCCAAGTCTGGGATCCGGCCCAACATACGCCGCATAAAACCCGTATCGTCCCAATTCTGGGCATACACATTGACCAGTACCACCCTCTCTCCCTGCAACTTACCACTTACCATTACGTACCTACCGCCATTATCTGCCACAATGCTCGACGCCTCGAATGACACCTTATTTCCCACTAAGATCGCCACCCCTCGATTTTTGGCATCCAGCCCCGAGTGAAACACTTGACCTACCCACCCTTTCCTCAATCTTACCTGGTCTGCCACCTTCAGGTGTGTCTCCTGGAGCATAACCACATCCGCCTTGAGCCCCTTCAGGTGCGCGAACACGCGGGCCCGCTTAACCGGCCCATTCAGTCCCCTTACATTTCAGGTTATCAGCCGGATCAGAGGGCTACCCGCCCCCCTCCCCCGCCGACTAGCCATGACCCCTCCTCAGCCAGCCACGCGCCCGCACCCCACACCCGGCCCGTTCCCCACAGCGGCATACCCCTGTCTCAACCCCCCCCACTCGCTCCAGCTCCCCCTTGACCATAGCAGCAGCAACTCGATTTCCACCCCCCCCCCCCCCCCCCCAACCACCACCCCTCACACTCCCCCGGCTAGGATCCATCCTAGCTGATTTACTCCCCCCATTGCACTTCCGCAAGTCAGCTGACTCCTGCTGACCCCGGCCACTCCCGCCTCTCCTTCGACTCCTCCCATTGTGTGACACACCCTCCTCTCTTGTTCCCCATCCAAAGGCTCTCCCCCTCCCCTTCCGTTCTAAGCGCGGGAAACAACCCTCGCTTCCCCGCCCCCTCCAGTCTTCAGCGCAGGAAAAAGCCCGCGCTTTCCACCTACCCGGCCCCGCCACCTCTGACGCAGCTCCTTTTACAGGCCCAGTCCCCTCACCCCCGACTCGGGCCTCCCCCTCCCCCGCAGGACCCCATCTCACCGCCGGCCACCACCCCTGATCCGTTTACCGACCCCCCTCCAAGAGCCCCTCCGACCAACCTCACCAAAACAGTGCCCAACCTGCCCCAACCACCCTCACCGACCCGAAAGAGAAAAATACAGAGAAAAAGAAACCAGGAGCAAAGCAAAGGCCCCCCCCCTCAAAAAAATAAAAATAACATATCAACCGCAGTCCCCAATCGCCCATCCCGACCCTCAATCTGTATCCAACTTCTCGGCCTGAACAAAGGCCCACGCCTCCTCCGGAGACTCAAAATAATAGTGCCGGTCCTTGTAGGTGATCCACAGTCACGCCGGCTGCAACATGCCAAACTTCACCCCCTTCCTGTGCAGCACCGCCTTCGCTCGATTGTACCCGGCCCTCCTCTTCGCCACCTCCGCACTCCAGTCCTGGTATATCCGAACCTCCGCGTTCTCCCACCTGCTGCTCCTCTCCTTCTTGGCCCACCTGAGCACACACTCCCGATCGACAAACCGATGGAACCTCCTCACCAGCACCGCCCGCGGAGGCTCGTTAGCCTTGGGCCTCCTCGCCAGCACTCTATGGGCCCCTTCCAGCTCCAGGGGGCCCTGGAAGGACCCCGCTCCCATCAGCGCGTTCAACATGGTGACCACATAGGCCCCCACGTCCGGCCCCTCCGGGAGGCCCAGAATCTGCAGATTCTTCCGCCTCGTACGATTCTTCATCTCCTCGAACTGCTCCTGCCATTTCTTGTGGAGCACCTCGTGCGCCTCCATCTTTACCGCCAGGCCTAAGATCTCGTCCTCGTTGTCAGAGATCTTTTGTCGAGCCTCGCGGATCGCCACCCCCTGGGCCATCTGTGTCTCCAGCAGCTTATCAATAGAAGCCTTCATTGGCTCTAGCAGGTCCGCTTTAATCTCTCTGAAGCAGCACTGAATACCCTCCTGCTGCTCCTCCGCCCACTGCATCCACGTTGACTGGTCTCCGCCCGCCACCATTTTGTTCTTCTTCCCTCGCACCTTCTTCGGGTCCACCACCACCTTTTTAGTTGCCCCGCTCCGAGTAGAAGCCATATACTATCGGGGAGCTGGTATAATCTCCTTCCCACATCAGGAAACGTCAAAAAAGTGCTGTTCGGGGCCCTGAAAAGAGCCCAAAAGTTCGCTTTTGCAAGAGCCGCCGAATGTGCGACTTAGCTCCGCATAGCCGCAACCGGAAGTTCTTAAAGGTACTCTCACATGACACCTCCCCCCAAGAAAAAAAAAACCCATCAACTTCAAGATGGTTTCATTTTTCACCTTTGCACCATCAATTAAGAAATGCACACAGTAAAACACTTTACCGGTCCAAAACAAACAACACATGCAAACAGGTTTAATAAAATAGTCCATTTTTTTTTTTTTGTTCTTCTTCCTCCAACCAAAATCCTTCTCGATTGACAGTCTCTTTGAACAAGAACGTCTCTGCATGATCCATCCATTCCTCTACGCCTCAGCCTTTCTCTTTAAAGTTAGATACTTCAGTTCAGTCTGATAACAGAGTCCCTTGCAATTCTCCAATACAGGAGCATTGGTTATCTCAGCTTTCAGGCAGTCAAATGCACGTTGCAACTCCGCTGTCCATTGAAAGTGGAGCAAGCATGCTACAAAACTCTTGCACAAATGTTCGATCAAATCCACTCATGCCAAGAAATCGAATTATTACACGTCATGTCGAAGGAATTGGAAACTCCCCAATAACTTTCATTTTCACATCCCGTGGGACCAATCGACCCGATCCGATTGTATGGCAAAGGCAAGTGACTTGGGCTTTTCCAAATTCACTTTAGGCTAGGTTTATCACCAAACCCGCCTCCTGAAGTCGATCGAATAACTCCATAAGATGTTTTAAATGTTCTTTCCATGTCTGGCTGAAAGCTACCAGATCGTCGATATATACCGCACAATTGGGTAATCCTGAAACTACTGTATTAGTTAACCGTTGAAATGTGGCAGGGGCATTTTTCATGCCAACTGGCATAACCTTGAATTGGTATATACCATCTGGAGTCAGAAAAGCTGAAATCTCCCTCGCCCTTTCGGAGAAAGGTACCTGCCAGTAACTTTTAAGTAAATCCAATTTGGAAATAAAAGCGGATTGTTCCACTTTCTCAATGCAACCCTCTAAACGTGGGGTCGGATAAAAGTCCGTTCTTGTAACTGCATTCACCTTTCTATAGTCCACACACAACCATTGGGTACCGTCTGGGTTTGGTACCATCACTATGGGTGAGCTCCATTGGCTGCAACCCACTTCAATTATGCCATTTTTAAGCATACACTTTGTTAACCTGTGCCAATTTTAAAGGATTAAGTCTATATGGATGTTGTTTGATAGGAACAGCATTTCCCACATCTACATCATGTATAGCCATTTTAGTACTTCCCAATTTATCTCTACAAACTTGCCCATGTGATATCAATAACTCTTTCAGGTCAGTTCATTTTTCCTCTGGAAGGTAACTTAACAATTCATCGCAATTTTTAAGAACATCCTCATTTACCAATATAATTTGAAGTATGTCAAATTCAGAGTCATCTGGATTTTTTGCGTCACTTTGTATTAGAGTCATTGAAACCTCCTTTTCCACTCCTTCTCTTTCAAAGTACCTTTTAAGCATATTCACATGACACACTCGGAGAGTCTTCCTTCTATCTGGTGTTTTTACCACATAATTCACCTCACTTAATTTCCTTTCAATCTGATAAGGTCCACAAAACCTTGCTTTTAAAGGTTTACCTACCACTGGTAACAACACTAAAACTTTATCTCCACTGGCAAAACTACGAACTTTGGATTTCTTGTCCGCTACCCGTTTCATCACATTTGTGCAACTTTCAAATGTTGTCTAGCCAATTCACCTGCTCTATTTAATCGTTCCCTAAAATTTGACATGTAATCCAATAGTGTAATTTCCGATTTCTCATCCACCAATTTTTCTTTAATCAATTTAAGTGGTCCTCTTACCTCATGACTAAAAATTTGTTCAAAAGGACGGAATTTGGTTGACTCATTAGGTGCATCCCTAATTGCAAACAATACGAATGGAATTCCTTTATCCCAATCCTCTGGATAATCTTGACAATAAGCCCTCAACATTGTCTTTAATGTCTGATGCCACCTTTCTAACGCTCCCTTCGATTCTGGATGGTACGCAGTTGAGTTAAATTGTTTTATTCCTAAGTTATCCATAATTTCTTTGAATAACTTTGAGGTCAAATTTGATCCATGATCCGATTGAATTTCGGTGGGTAGTCCACATCTAGTAAAGAATTTAAGTAACTCCTACACAATCTTTTTAGCTGTAATATTACATACTGGAATGGCCTCTGGAAACCTAGTAGACACATCCATTATAGTCAAAAGATATTGATTCCCACTTTTTGTTTTAGGAAGCAGTCCTACGCAATCAATTAGGACCCTTGTAAAAGGTTCCTCAAATGCTGGAATGGGTATTAAGGGTGCTGGTTTAATCACTGCTTGAGGTTTCCCTATCACTTGACATGTGTGACATGATCGACAAAATTTAACCACATCTTTATGTAGTCCAGGCCAATAAAAATGTTTCTGGATTTTAGCTTGAGTTTTCCTTATCCCCAAATGACCTCCCACTGGTACCTCATGTGCCACTTGCAACACCTCCTTTCTATACCCGACCGGCAATACTACTTGATGAACTTCTGCCCACTTTTCATCCGCCTGCATATGTACAGGTCTCCATTTTCTCATCAAGACATCACTTTTACGGCAATAGCACTCTGGTATACTCTCAGATTCCTCTTCCGTATATGCTTTCTGATATATCCATTGTTTTTCTGCATCTTTCTGTTATAACTCCACCAATTTTCCTGAACTAAAAATATCTGCCTCATCCTCCACCTGTTCTTGTTCTTTTTCAACCATCTGATCAAAAATCATTTCTGATAATTGCACTTCAACTTCATCTTCACTCTTTGATTTCTCCTCTTGTCTTAACCTGTGACTTTGCAACCTTGTTACTACACAATCCGGAAAAATCCCAGGATATTTGTCCTTCAACACTTCAGTTGTCTGATTTTCCACTGGCTTATCAACCACAGTAGGCATCACTCCCACCTGCGATCCAACTGTATCATTGCCCAAGATAAACTGTATCCCTGGACAAGATAGTTTCTCTATTACTCCTACTACCACTTCACCACTCTTCACTGGATTTTCCAACCTTACCTTATATAATGGAATGCTACTCCTCTCACCCTGAATTCCACATATTACCACCTTTTCTGGCAACATTCTTCCCAAACTACATAATTCCTCATCTCTTACCATTAAAGACTGACTAGCTCCTGTACCTCTTAAAATTGTGACTTCTTTACCTGCTCCTCCTGATACACATGAGTAAACTTTACCCACACAAGTAAAACATTTTAAGACATCTGGCACCTTCTTATCAATTACTCCTTGAACGGGCTGTACAATCGTTTGCATCTCCTTCGCTTCCCTTGGGTTTTCCTTTACCACTCTAACAAACCCCGCTGTCTTATCCTGTTTTACCACATCAGCCTTCCCAGTGCTTTTCTTCAACCACCAACACTGTGACTTTACACGTCCTAGTTTATTACAGTGAAAACATTTGAAACTTTTCATTTCTCTTCCACCCTCCTGGATTTTAAAAAAAATCTGAGGTACACTCTCTTTATTATCTCCCATCAGATCACTTTTACCTTTACCACTTGAGTATTTCTCATGTCCCCAGTTTCTATCCCTTACCGGCTGAAACTGATGTCGGAAACCAAGCCTTCATTTATGAACCAATTCATAATCATCTGCCATTTCTGCTGCTAATCTCGCAGTTTTAACCCTCTGCTCTTCCACATGTGTTCTCACTACATCAGGAATTGAATTTTTAAACTCCTCCAAAAATATTATTTCTCTGAGAGCTTCATACATTTGGTCTATTTTCAAAGCCCTTATCCACCTATCAAAATTACTCTGTTTGAGCCTTTCAAACTCCATGTATGTTTGACCAAATTCTTTCCTTAAATTTCTAAACCTTTGTCTGTAAGCTTCAGGCACTAGCTCATATGCACCTAAGATGGATTTTTTCACCTCCTCACACGTTCCAGATACCTCCTCCGGTAGTGATGCAAACACTTCACTAGCTCTACCTACCAGCTTTGTTTGAATCAGTAATACCCACATGTCCTGTGGCCATTTCATTTGTTTAGCTACCTTCTCAAATGAAATGAAAAAGGCTTCTACCTCCTTCTCGTCAAACCTTGGCAATGCTTGGACATATTTAAATAGATCCCCACCACGTCTTCGATTATGACGCTCTGTCTCACTATCCTCATCAATCTCATCCAACTGTATGTTCCCCTTTGCGTCTGCCAATTTTAACTGATTTTCATGTTTCATAGCCATTTTATAAAGTTCAAACTCTCTCTCTTTTTCCCTTTCCCCTCTATCTCTTTTTTTTTTATTCTTTCTTCTCTCTCCTTTTCTTTTTCCTCTCTATCCCTATCTCTTTCTTTGTTTCTTTCTTCTCTCTCCTTTTCTTTTCTCTCATTGCATATTCAAGCTGGTTTAATTCTTTTTCATGTTCAAATTGCTTAATCTGCAACTGGAGCGTTGCCATTTCTAATGAGTCAGAATGTATCTCAGGCAAATTTAAATGCTACCGCGGTAAGTACCTCATCTTTTCGCATTTTGCCAGGCAATGTTAACTGCAATGCTTTTGCCAAATCTAACAGTCTGCTTTTAGTCTCTGTCCGTAAGGTATTGCGTGTTACTGTGTCCACCCCCAAAAACTCCTGAGCCTCTGAAAGAGCCATTGTCCACAACACATTCCCCACTTAAACTAAAATACCACACCTGAAAAGCAACCACAATATGCTCACCCCTCACTGTCTTTCAGTTGGTTAAGCCAAACCAATCGATAGACTTTTATCCCCCTCGAGCCCCCAATTGTTATGGGTCCGGGTTTACAGAACCCCAAAGTGTTTCATGGAGTTCAACCAACCCACAATTTGTAATAGATTGTGGTGTGGGAAGCACACGGCGTACTCTCCAGGTGTGAAACAGCAGAAATGGACAAGTGATTTTTTAAAACAAAACAATGTTTATTCTATGAACTCAAATTAACCCTTTTAAAACAAACATTGAATATCTTAACACCCATTACTTCAAAGATAACCCCAAAAGACTACAGCACTAAATAATCCTTCAAACTGTTCCTTTAAACATCCAAAAGACTTCAAACCTTCAAAAATAGGAGCACATTAGGTAAAATTCAATATATTTATAGTCTTTGGATTGCAGAAATTAACAGACCAGCTCTGTGTTTCTTCATGCAGCTCACAGCAAAACACCCAGACACTCCCAGCTGCATTCTCAAACTGAAACTCAAAAAGCAGAAGTGAGCTCAGCTCCCCCCACCCTCTAACATCACTTCAGTAATATGATCAGCTCCATTTCTTAAAGGTACATTGCTTAAACATCCATTTCTTAAAGGTACTCTCACATGACACTTTTGTTTCATCAGAACTGTTCAAAAGTAATATAGGAGCATAAATGTAGTTACAGGACCACCTATAATTTATATCATAGTCCAGTATCACAAAATGCCCTCCAACAAACTTGATCCAACTTTTAAAAACATTTTCTTTTGTACAATCAATCTACATATTGTATTTTTTCTTTATGCCTTCATTCAGACTCTTTTCATATTGAAATCCAGGCTTCATTTGGACACAGTTTTTGTTTCTTTACCATATCCATAACCATTCTCTTTGGCTGGTGTACCGTGGAATCTTTTTCTCCCCCACCTCCACCGTGTCACACACCTCCTTTTGTTTATATATTTAGATGATGTTGGTGTCGCTGGTTAGGCCAGCATTTATTGCCCATCCCTAGCTGCCCTTCAGAAGGTGAGTTGCCTTCTTCAATTGCTGCAGTCCATGAGGTGTAGGTGCACCCACTGTGCTGTTAGGGAGAGAGTTCCAGGATTTTGCCCCAGCGACAGTGAATGAACGGTGATATAGTTCCATGTCAGAGTGGTGAGTGACTTGGAGGGGAACCTCCAGGTGGTGGGGTGCCCAGGTATCTGCTGCTCTTGTCCTTCTATATCGTAGCATTCGTGGGTTTGGAAGGTGTTGTCAGAGGAACTTTGGTGAGTTACTGCAGTGCATCTTGTAGATGGTACGCAAGGATGCCACTGTTCGTCGGTGGTGAAGAGTTTGAATGTTTATGGAAGGGGAGCAATCAAGCGGCTGCTTTGTCCTGGATGGTGTCGAGATTCTTGAAAATGAAATAAAAATGAAAATTGCTTATTGTCACAAGTAGGTTTCAAATGAAGTTACTGTGAAAAGTCCCTAGTCGCCACACTCCGGCGCCTGTTCGGGGAGGCTGGTACGGGAGTGCTGTTGAAGTGTTGGAGTGCTTGAGTGTTGTTGGAGCTGCACTCATACAAGCAAGTGGAGAATATTCCATTACACTCCTGACTTGTGTCGAGTAGATGGCGGACAAGCTTTGGCCGGTCACGAGATGAGTTACTTGTCGTAGGATTCCTAGCCTTTGACCTGCCCTGGTAGCCACAGTATTAATGCGACTAGTCCAGTTCAGTTTCTGATCAATGGTAACCCCCAGGATGTTGATTGAGGGGCATTTAGCGATGGTAATGCCATTGAATGTCAAGGGGTGGTAGTTAGATCCTCTCTTGTAGGAGATGGCCATTGCCTGGCACTTGTGTGGCGCGAATTTAACTTGCCACTTGTCAGCCCAAGCCTGGATATTATCCAGGTCTTGCTGCATGGACTGCTTCATTACCTGAGGAGTCGCAAATGGTGCTGAGCATTGCGCAGTCATCTCAAAACATCCCCACTTCTGACCTTATGATGGAAGGGAGGTAATTGATGAAGCAGCTGAAGATGGTTGGGCCTAGGACACTACCCTGAGGAACTCCTGCAGTGATGTCGTGGAGCTGAGATGATTGACCTCCAACTACCACAGCCATCTTTCTTTGTGCCAGTTAATGACTCAAACCAGTGGACAGTTTTCTCCCTGATTCCCATTTAGCTAGGACTCACTGATGCCATATTCGATCAAATGCTGCCTTCATGTCAAGGATGGTCACTCTCACCTCACCTCTGGCATTCAGCTCTTTTGTTCATGTTTGAACC
Organism: Scyliorhinus torazame; assembly: GCF_047496885.1. NCBI lineage: Eukaryota > Metazoa > Chordata > Chondrichthyes > Carcharhiniformes > Scyliorhinidae > Scyliorhinus > Scyliorhinus torazame. The sequence continues at coordinate 42,721,756 of NC_092708.1, read as the reverse complement.
AAGGCTGTAATGAGGTCAGGGGCTGAGTGACTCTGGCAGAACCCAAACTGAGTATCTGTGAGCAGGTTATTGCTGAGTAAGTGCCGCTTGATAGCACTGTTGATGACTCCTTCCATCACTTTGGAGCAGACCGAGAGGGCGGTAATTGGCTGGGTTGGATTTGTCTTGTTTCTTGTGTACAGGACACAGTTAGGCAATTTTCATACTGCCAGGTAGGGGCCAGTGTTGTAGCTGTACTGGAACAGCTAGGCTAGGAGTGCGGCAAGTCTTCAGTACTAATGCTGGAATAATTTCAGGGTCTTTGCAGTATCCAGTGCCTTCAGCCATTTCTTGATATCATGTGGAGTGAATTGTATTAGCTGAAGACTGACATCTGTGATTCTGGGGACGTCCAGAGGAGATCAAGATGGATCATCACTCGCACTTCTGGCTGAAGATTGTTGCGAATGCCTCAGTCTTGTCTTTTGCACATACGTGCTGGGCTTCTTCATCACTGAGGATGGGGATATATGTGGAGCCTTATCTTCCAGTGAGTTGTTCAATTGTCCACCACCATTCATGACTGGATGTGTTGGAACACAAAGCTTAGATCTGTTTCGTTCATTGTGGAATTGCTCAGCTTTGTCTATTACTTGCTGCTTATGCTATTTGGCACACTAGTCCTGTATTGCACCTTCACCTAGTTGACACCTCATTTTTAGGAATGCCAGGTGTTGCCCCTGGCATGCTCTCCTGCACTCTTCATTGAACCAGGGTTGATCCCCTGGCTTTGTGGTAATGGTGGAGTGGGGAATATGCCGGGCCATGAGGTTGCAGATTGTGGTTGAGTACAATTCTGCTGCTGCTGATGGCCCACAGCGGCTTTTGGATGCCCAGTCTTGAGATGCTAGACCTGTTCGAAGTCTATCCCATTTAGCACGGTGGTAGTGCCACACAACACGATGGAGGGTATCGTCAATGTGGAGATGGGACTTTGTCCCCGCAAGGACTGTGCGGTGGTCACTTCTACCGATACTGTATCGGATGCATCTGCAGCAGACACGTTGGTGATGATGAGGTTAAGTATGTTTGTCCCCTCTTGATGGTTCCCTCACCACCTGCTGCAGTCCCAGTCCAGCAGCTATGTCCTTTAGGACCGGACCAGCTCAGTCTGTGGTGGTACGACTGAGCCACTCTTGGTGATGGACATTGAAGTCCCCCAACCAGAGCATATTCTGTGCCATTGCCACCCTCGGGGCTTCCTCCAAATGGTGTTCAACATGGAGGTGAACTGATTCATCAGCTGATAGTGGATGGTACATGGTAATCAGCAGGAGGTTTCCTAGCCCATGTTTAACCTGAAGCCATGAGACTTCGTGGGGTCCAGAGTGAATGTTGAGGACCCCCAGGGCGACTCCTTCCCGACTGTGTGCCACCACAGTTTTTATTCATATGTAAAAAGCAAGCGGGTGGCCAGGGAAAGGATTGGACCACTGAAGGACAGTGGAGGGAATCTATGTGTTGAGCCAGAGGAAATGGGCGAGCTACTAAATGAATATTTTGCATCAGTGTTCACTAATGAAAGGGGCTTTGTGGAAGATGATTCTTGGGTAGGGTGTGTGGACAGTCTGGATCATGCTAACATCGAAAAGGAGGAGGTAGTGGGTCTTTTAAAAGATATTAAGGTAGATAAGTCTCCTAAGAGCCACTTGGGATTTATCCCAGAATACTGAGGGAGGCAAGGGAAGAAATTGCTGGGGCCTTGACTGACATCTTTGTATCCTCATTGGCTACAGGTGAGATCCCAGAGGACTACAGAATAGATAATGTGGTAACGCTGTTTAAGAAAGGTAGCAGGGATAATCCTGGAAACTATAGGCCGGTGATCCTCACATCGGTAGTAGGTAAATTATTGGAGAGAATTCTCAGGGACAGGATTTACACCCATTTAGAAACAAAAGGACTCATAAGCGATAGACAACACGGTTTTGTGAAGGGGAGGTCGTGCCTCATTAACTTGATCGGGTTTTTTGAGGAGGTAACAAAGCTGATTGATGAGGGGAGGGCGGTGGATGTTGTTTACATGGACTTCAGTAAAGCCTTTGACAACGTGCCTCATGGCAGACTGGTACAAAAGGTGAAGTCGCACGGGATCAGAGGTGAGGTGCTAAGATGGATACAGAACTGGCTCGGTCACAGAAGGAAAAGGGTAGCAGTAGAAGGGTGCTTTACTGAATGGAAGGTTGTGACTAGTGGTGTTCCACAGGGCTCTGTGCTGGGGCCTCTGTTGTTTGTAGTGTACATAAACAATTTGGAGGAAAATGTACCCGGTCTTATTAGTAGGTTCGCGGATTACACTAAGGTTGGTGGAGAGGCAATTAGTGTTGAGGATCGTCAGAGGATACAGCAGGACATAGCTAGGTTGGAGACTTGGGCAGAAAAATGGCAAATAGAATTTAATCCGGTCAAATGCATTTTGGTTGCTCTAACATAGAGGGGAAATATACTGTAAAAGGTAAAACCCTTCAGAATATAGAAAGTCAGAGAGATCTGGCTGTGCAGGTCCACAGATAGAACATAGAACATAGAACGATACAGCGCAGTACAGGCCCTTCGGCCCACGATGTTGCACCGAAACAAAAGCCATCTAACCTACACTATGCCATTATCATCCATATGTTTATCCAATAAACTATTAAATGCCCTCAATGTTGCCGAGTTCACTACTGTAGCAGGTAGGGCATTCCACGGCCTCACTACTCTTTGCGTAAAGAACCTACCTCTGACCTCTGTCCTATATCTATTACCCCTCAGTTTAAAGCTATGTCCCCTCGTGCCAGCCATTTCCATCCGCGGGAGAAGGCTCTCACTGTCCACCCTATCTAACCCCCTGATCATTTTGTATGCCTCTATTAAGTCTCCTCTTAACCTTCTTCTCTCCAACGAAAACAACCTCAAGTCCATCAGCCTTTCCTCATAAGATTTTCCCTCCATACCAGGCAACATCCTGGTAAATCTCCTCTGCACCCACTCCAAAGCCTCCACGTCCTTCCTATAATGCGGTGACCAGAACTGTACGCAATACTCCAAATGTGGCCATATCAGAGTTCTGTACAGCTGCAACATGACCTCCTGACTCCGGAACTCAATCTCTCTACCAATAAAGGCCAACACTCCATAGGCCTTCTTCACAACCCTATCAACCTGGGTGGCAACTTTCAGGGATCTATGTACATGGACACCTAGATCCCTCTGCTCATCCACACTTCCAAGAACTTTACCATTAGCCAAATATTCCGCATTCCTGTTATTCCTTCCAAAGTGAATCACCTCACACTTCTCTACATTAAACTCCATTTGCCACCTCTCAGCCCAGCTCTGCAGCTTATCTATATCCCTCTGTAACCTGCTACATCCTTCCACACTATCGACAACACCACCGACTTTAGTATCGTCTGCAAATTTACTCACCCACCCTTCTGCGCCTTCCTCTAGGTCATTGATAAAAATGACAAACAGCAACGGCCCCAGAACAGATCCTTGTGGTACTCCACTTGTAACTGAACTCCATTCTGAACATTTCCCATCAACCACCACCCTCTGTCTTCTTTCAGCTAGCCAATTTCTGATCCACATCTCTAAATCACCCTCAATCCCCAGCCTCCGTATTTTCTGCAATAGCCTACCGTGGGGAACCTTATCAAACGCTTTGCTGAAATCCATATACACCACATCAACTGCTCTACCCTCGTCTACCTGTTCAGTCTTTGAAGGTGGCAACACAAATGGACAAGATAGTCAAAAAAGCAAATAGAATGCTTGCCTTCAATGGACGGGGCATCGAGTATAAAAACTGGCAAGTCATGCTACAGTTGTATAGAACCTTGGTAAGGCCGCACTTGGAATATTGCTCACATTCCTGGTCGCCACACTACCAGAAGGATGTGGAGGCTTTGGAGAGGGTGCAGAGGGGGTTTACCAGTATGTTGCCTGGTCTGAAGGGTGTTAGCTATGTGGAGAGGCTGAATTGACTCGGACTGTTTTCATCGACGGAGGTTGAGAGGTGACCTGATAGAGGTCTACAAGATTATGAGCGGCATGGATCGAGTGGAACGGCAGGCACTCTTTCCAAGGGTGGAGGGATCAGTCACCGGGGGGAATAGGTTTAAGGTCTGGGGGGCCAAGGAGATGTGCGAGGCAGGTTTTTTACACAGAGGTTGGTGAGTGCCTGGAACGCGTCACCAGGGGAGATTGCGGCAGCGGATACATTAACGGCATTCAAAAGGCATCTTAACAAACACATGGATAGGATGGGTATAGAGGGATACGGCACAAGGAAGTGCTGAGGATTTCGGCAAAGGTTGGTATCATGGCCAGTACAGGCTCGGAGGGCCGAAAGGCCTGTTCCTGTGCTGTATTGTTCTTTGGTCTTTGTTCACCTCTGCTGGGTCTATCCATCCGGTGAGACAGGACATACCCAGGAATGGTGATAGTGGTGGCTGGGACATTGTCTGCAAGGTATGATTCTGTTAGTATGACAATATCAGGTTGTTGCTTGAGTTGTCTGTGAGACAGCTCTCCCAACTCCCAGCTCTCCTTTGTTCTTCCTGCCCCCTACACTTTCCACTGACTTAAAAACTCTTACTTTTGTCATGTGAGAGTACCCTTTAAGAAATGTGTGTTTAAGAAATGTACCTTTAAGAAATGGAGCTGCTCATGTTACTGGAGTGATGTCAGAGTGTGGGTGGAGCTGAGCTCTACTTCTGCTTTTTAGTTTCAGTTTGAGGAAAAGCTTGGGTGTGTCTGTGTTTTTTCAGTCAGCTGCACTACTGTTGATCTCTGCAATCCAAAGACTGTGGATCATTTGGTGAACTCAGAATTGTAAAAAGTCTCAGTATTAAATGTAAACCTAATGTGCTCCTGTTTGAAGGTTTGTTAAGTCCTTTGGGTGTAAAAGGACAGCATACAGGTTACTTAGTGTTGTATTCTTTGCGGGTGTATTTGATTTACTGGTTGCTAAGATATTTACTGTTTGTTTAAAAAAATGTTAACTTGAGTTCGTAGAATAAACATTGTTTTGTTTTAAAAACCACTGGTCCATTTTCTGCTGTACCATACCTGTAGAGTAAGCCGTGTGCTCCCCATACCACAATCTATTAAAAGTTGTGGGTCAGGGGAACTCCATGACACACTTTGGGGTTCTCTAAACCCTGGCCCATAACACTTTTCTATCTTTCTTCAGCTCTAATGAAAAGTTATTGACCTTAGGGCAGAAGGTATTTTTAAGTTAGGACATCATAGTCGGCACTGGTTTAGCACACTGGGCTAAATCGCTGGCTTTTAAAGCAGACCAAGGCAGGCCAGCAGCACGGTTCAAGTCCCGTACCAGCCTCCCCGAACAGGCGCCGGAATGTGGCGACTAGGGGCTTTTCACAGGAACTTCATTGAAGCCTACTTGTGACAATAAGCGATTTTCATTTTATTTCACAGGTTTGGTGGGACGAAGAGCCTGTTCCTGTGCTGTACTTTTCTTTGTTCTTTCAAACGCAAAGTTTGCTTCTCTCCAGTGAAGTTGCCTGTCATGAGTATTTCCAAGTATTTTTGCTCTAGTCAGTAGTGAGATTTGTGCACTTTATTACATTACATGTAAAAAAAAAAGGGTTTTAATTCTTCCAGATTCACTGGAAAGCTCCACCAAGTGTACAAGAGAAATTGTCATTGTACAAGTTTACCATTTTACCCACTAATCAGAAATTTACTGAATAAGACAAGACAAATCACTTCATCAATAACTGTTTTGCATTAAAGTGGTTCAATCATTCCAAATCACTAGATGGCAGCAACAATTTCTACATACGTGCACAAGTCTGAAAAGTGAAGCTTTCTGAGCTGAGCTGTGAATTATGAGAATCAATGGAACGTGCTCTCTTTAATTTGTCATTTTTTTAAATATGAGAAATAATTAAATGCATTACAACAACCACAACAGCATAAAGAGGACAAGATAGCATAGCAAATGAAAAGGGAAATGGTTTTGTGAACATTTTATCTGCATCACATTAGAATTTAATTTATTAGGTCGCTGCTCAAGTGGGTCTTGTGACAAACCATTCAAAAGGATACAAGCTGTGTTTTCTGCACAATGGACCATAGTGTACACACTGAACAAATTAATGAATTTATTATTCATCTTCTCTTGAGATACATTCCTAAAGATGACAAATGAAAGGATTTGAACAGGTGTTGTGAACAATATACCCAGTGAAGGTCACGGGTCTGGACTCTCCGCGCCTTCGCGCCGAAATCGCGTTCAGCGCGGGGGGGCGGAGAATGGGCGTTCGCACAGAAATCATGCCCGGTGCCGCTGAAGCGATTCTCCGGTCCCGGGAGAATCGCTCGGGAGTTGCGCGCACGCGATCTACACAGCGTGGGTAGGGGTCATTGACAGAGGCTCCCCCCCCCGCGATTCTTCACGCGCAACTGGCCGAGTTCCCCACGGCGTGGTTCTAACCACGTATTGGCCGTCAGGTACCGCGGGTGGCAGCTGCGGACTCAGTCTGCGGCCGCCCTGGTGGGGGTGGCGGGGGGATCAAGTAACGGGGGGGGAGGGGGGGAGGACTCATGGTTGACCCGGGGCGGTTGGGCGGGTAATATTGGGCGAGATTCTCCGACACCCCGCCGGGTCGGAGAATCGCCGGGGGCTGGCGTGAATCCCGCCCCCGCCGGTTGCCGAAGTCTCCGGCACCGGAGATTCGGCGGCGGCGGGAATCGTGCCGCGCCGGTTGGCGGGCCCCCCCATGCGATTCTCCGGCCCGGATGGGCCAAAATCCCGCCGCTAAAATACCTGTCCCGCCGGGACAGCAATTAAACCACCTACCTTACCGGCGGGACAAGGCAGCGCGGGCGGGCTCCGGGGTCCTGGGGGAGGGCGCGGGGCGATCTGGCCCCGGGGGTGCCCCCACGGTGGCCTGGCCCGCGATCGGGGCCCACCCATCCGCGGGCGGGCCTGTGCCGTGGGGGCACTCTTTCCCTTCCGCCTTCGCCACGGTCTCCACCATGGCGGAGGCAGAAGAGACTCCCTCCACTGCGCATGCGCGGGAAGCTGTCAGCGGCCGCTAATGCTCCCGCGCATGCGCCGCCCGGAGATGTCATTTCCGTGCCAGCTGGCGGGGCACCAAAGGCCTTTTCCGCCAGCTGGCGGGGCGGAAACAATGAGAAAGTCCCATTGACGTTACAAAGCAATCTTTATTCACATTACTGAACTATGTACATATTTACAGAAGGGGGTAAAGGTAAGGAGAGGACTCCACACTAGGTCCTTCCATGTTGCTACCTCTCTCCAGACTGCCCTTAGCTCTACGTCATGTGCCTTCTTACATCACTGCTTTTGTTTTATTGTCCTCAGTCTCATTTGAGCACTTTCAAAACCAGATCCTTCGATACCCACCCCCAACCCGCCCCACCATCCTGCACAGTGGTTACCCCTGGATGTTGACTGTGATTAGGTTACTTGCAGTTTGCTTCAAGTCTTACATCACTGTAAGCCTTATGTACTTAACTTTAGCTTTGCAACTGCAAACTGTTCTCACCACTACACGATTATCATTTCAACATTAACAAAATACATTAACTATGTTCTTGCGACCCCATAAAGTCCTTGACCTCAGAGATTCAGGTGGTCTGGAGGTCCTCTCCGCTTCTCGTTCGCCATTCGGTCGGAGAGTGGCGGGCACTGGAGGTTCTTGCTCTCACTATTGGTTTGCAAGTGGCTCTGGCATCAGGAGTCCTCATGAATCATGCTTAAACTTGCAATGGGGGTGCCTGGCCAGGAAAAGGGTAGAGGCTCCTCCTGTTGCACCAGACTGCACCCTCTGGTGTACCAATTTGGGAGGAACAGCATTGGTCTTCATTTACGAAGGGCAGTGCCTCATCTCCCGAGCTCCAGCATCCAAACTTTGTCACCACGGTGCAGCTGCTGCCGGTGCCCGGTGTAGTGTCGCCTATTGTGGGCAGAGGTCTGCTTCTGTCTGTAGGCCAAGTCTTTCTCAAGTATGGCCAATTAATCTTTGGCGACCAAACCTGGCAGGGGTTTCTTCTGCAGGATTAGAAGTTGAGAGCACAGTATCCTGCCCATCAGGAACTCCAATGGGGAGTGGCCACACTGCAAAGGGATGGACCTTATGCAAGAGGGCAGCGAGACGGCCCTCATTCTTCTTCAAGAGGTCCTTCACCATACGGGGCCCCACATTCTGCTTGCCCATTGGACTGTGGATACTTTGAGGAGGTGGTACGATGGTGGAATCCAGCTGCTGCTGCAAAATGTGTCAAACATTTGTTAGTAATCTGGGGGCCGTTAATGGAAGTGAACTCGTCTAGAATGCCATGAGTTTTAAACATCGCCTTGAGTGTTTTGATGACCGTTGTGGGCTGGGTGTGTGGATCTCCTGGACCTCCTCCCATCTGGAGTAGTAGTCCATGATGATCAGGAAGGATCTATTGTTGTCGATAAACAGGTTCATTGCCAGCTTTTGCTATGGTCTGTCGAGGAGCTGTGAAGGTATTAATGGCTCACTCTGGGTGTAGCAATGCAATGAGCAAGTGTGACAATTGGCAATGGTCTCTTCTATGTCCGTACAGATACCTGCCCACCGGATGTTGGATTGGGCCCATGCCCTACATTTAGGGTCAGGGATGGACTAGGAGGGTTGATTTTTTATTGGTTGGGAGGCTGAAGAATTGCAAGGGACGTCGGTGCTTAATTATTTTTTTGTTTTCTTCCCCCCTGACGTACTGGACTCGGAGCGCCATGTAGGAATGGTGCTAGCGACAAAATGCACAATGGAGTTTCTGCCTGATAGGATTTGAAAAAAAACAATGGCTCACGGGACTGGATTATCTAGAACTTGGAAAGGACTGTATCTCATCCTGCAGGTTACTGGCTGTTGGTTCAGCTTTCTTGAAGTTAATCTTCCACAGGGTATCATTGGAGACTTTGGCTCAAGCTAAACTTCTGCCTTTTGTCTGCTGCCAGGCTCTGGTGTCTCTGGAGCTTGTCAGGTGAGATCTATCAGCGTCTTGCTTCTTGAGTAAGGCCATGTCAGTGCAGATTCATTACTGGTGTCCTATGCTTGAGAGTTATTTAGTCCCTCAGAGAGGATGTGTATTTATATCCCCCAATGCCACCATGATTTGCCTGTTGTCGCTACCCGTGATTCGTACAGCTTATACACCATGAAGCAGTCTTGGTGAGGTGACAAAGAAGTCTTTATTAACATTACTGAACTATGTACATTTTTACAGCAGAGGATTAAAGTATGGCAAAGAACATATACTAGGTCCTTACATCTTGCCTTGATTGTATTGAATGGTGGAGCAGGCTCAAAGGTTTAATGGCCTACCCCTGTTTCTATCCTGCCTATCTCCATACATCTCCAACACATTCATACTAATAGTGAACAATGCAATTTCACCCTTGTACAGTAGAATCCAATCACTCCATCTTCTTTTCGCTCTCACAGGGTGAGGGCATGGCTGGCACGGCCAGCTATTGTGGCCCATCCCTAATTGCCCTTGAACTAAGAGGCTTACTGGACCATTTCAGAGGACAGTTAGAGTCAACCACGTTGCTGTGGATCTGGAGTCACATGTAGGCCAGAGCAGGAGAGGATGGAAGATTTCTTTCCCTAAAGGACATTAGTACGACAATGGTTTCATGGTCACCATTACTGAGACTGGCCTTCAATTCTGGAATTACTAATTGAATTTAAATTCCACCAGCTTCCATGGCGGGATGTGAACACATGTCCCCTCTGGATTAAAGGTCGCTTAAAGAGAGATGGTCAGCAGAGTAGGATAACTTAGAAATCTAGATCTCCAAGGACACTATCATTGTTACTAACACGTATAACACCCTGGATGAGTGCACCTCCAACAACTCTCGAGAAGCTCAACACCACCCAGTCCAAAGCCATACACTTGATTGCTCCCCCTTCCACAAACATTCAATCCCTCCACCACCAATGCATAGTGGCAGCAATGTGTGCCATCTACAAGATGCAAGAACTCACCAAGATTCCTCAGGCAGCACCTTCCAAATCTACGTCTATTACCATCTAGAAGGACAAGAGCAGCAGATACCTGGGATCCCCACCACCTGGAGGTTCCCCTCCAAGTCACTCACCACCCTGACTTGGAAACATTTCGCAGTTCCTTCACTGTCGCTGGGGCAAAATCCTAGAATTACCTCCCGAACAGCACTGTAGGTGTACCAACACCTCAGGGAGTGCGTCGGTTCAAGAAGGCAGCTCACCACCATCTTCTGAAGCCAACGAGGGTTGGAGATGCCCACATCCCATTTAAAAAAATGCTTTAATTGAAAGCTCCATTAAGAGGTGCAGTAAAGGGATTTGTTACCCATTCTCTCACTATTCTTCAATTGAATTTACCTGTGCCAGAAATCTCTGTGTGTTCGGCCAAATCACCCGGACGGGAACATTCAGTGAAAACTCTGATCAACAGTAACATTTAAACTTATTTCTGTTTCAGCAGACACGAGCATTGCAGCTGTGAGGTGTCGGGTCTTTGTGCATTGTTATTCCAGCAGAAAACATTTCCAAAAAGTATTAGGTTGTATTACATGGCAGCCCCTTCTTGTGAAGAAGTGTTCTCACTGGCCATGAATGGTAAAAGTTGGTGTGAAACTATAGGATGGTTAATGGGGAACGCTATCTAAATACATTCTTACCGTTGCATCAATCAAAATAAATTAGCAGCCCCACCATTCTACATTGTTTTACTGATTTTACTTATTTGCTCTTCTAACAATATGCTGAAAGCAGAAAATAAATGTTCCAGAATAACAAATAACCAATCCCTTTTGACAGCAGCGTTGTAAGTTCAAGCCTTGGACACCATGTAACTTCATCTCAGTTCCATTGGTTGAGATGGGCAGAGTGCAGACTGGATCTCAGGCATACCATCACAAGGAGATGTAAACTGATGTGGGCCAATTTACCCCACTCCACAACTGTCTCGCAGTGCCACGGATCTGGTTAGATTCCGATCTTGGGTCATTGTCTGTGTGGAGTTTTCATTTTCTCCCCGTGTCTGCGCCGGTTTCCTCCATACTCCGGTTCCCTCCCAAAGTCCAAAGATGTGCAGGTCAGGTGGATTGGTCATGCTAAATTACCCCTTAGTATCCAAAGGTTAGGTGGATTAGTCGGGATTGGGCGGGGGAGTGGTCCCAGGTGGGGTGCACTTTTGGAGGGTCAGTGCACACTCGATGGGCCAAATGGCCTCCTTCTGCTCTGTAGGGATTCTATGCTTTGCCCTTTCCAAAAGACTATCAACAGCTTTTAATTTTGACCTCCTGTAGGAGATTAACAATTAACAAGTTGGGTGGCATGGTACTACCATAGTTAGCCCTGTTGCTTCGCAGGGTCAGGGTCCCGTTTGCGATTGGTCACTGTCTGCGCGGAGTCTGCATGTTCTCCCCGTGTCTGCGTGGATTTCCTCCAGGTACTCCAGTTTCCTCCCACGTGTCCTGAAAGACGTGCTTGTTAGGTGAATTGGACATTCTGAATTCTCCTTCCCCGTACCAGAACAGGCCCCAGAGTGTGGCGACTAGGGGATTTTCACAGTAACTTCATTGCTAATGGCAGCCTACTTGTGACACTAATAAAGATTATTATTATTGTAATAATTTGGTTTTCCCATCTCCATTTGTGTGCAAGCTGCTGGAATCGGTGGTCCCTCAGTACAATACAAGCAGTGCAGGGAATTCTGTATATAGAATGGAATGTTTCACTCAGTAATGATTGACCTAGATCTATATCCTATGTAAATGACAGATCCACCAACAGTGCAAAGTAGTCCACGTGAAGAAGAAGCGAATCTTTCAGAATTCCCCAGTATCAATTATTCCCCACATTCTGATTGTTATCATTATCAGAGATTCAGTAGAACATGGAAGCACGCGGTCTGAAAGCAAAATGATTCTATTTTGAAGCTACACAGTGGTTGAGCTTTTCTGTCAAAGTCAGAAATTAATTTTGTGCCCTGTGTTTGACGTTTTAGTTGCTGTGATATGAAGAGTTTAAAGTTCTGGGGCGAAATTCTCCGGAAACGGCACGATGTCCACCGACTGGTGCCCAAAACGGCGCCAATCAGACGGGCATCGCGCCGCCCCAAAGGTGCGGAATGCTCCGCATCTTTGGGGGCCGAGCCCCAACATTGAGGGGCCAGGCCGACGCCGGAGGAATTTCCGCCCCGCCAGCTGGCGGAAAAGGCCTTTGGTGCCCCGCCAGCTGGCGCGGAAATGACATCTCGGGGCGGCGCATGCGCGGGAGCGTCAGCAGCCGCTGACAGTTTCCCACGCATGCGCAGTGGAGGGAGTCTCTTCTGCCTCCGCCATGGTGGAGACCGTGGCGGAGGCGGAAGGGAAAGAGTGCCCCCATGGCCAGGCCCGCCCGCGGATCGGTGGGCCCCGATCGCGGGCCAGGCCACCGTGGGGGCACCCCCCGGGGTCAGATTGCCCCGCGCCCCCCCCAGGACCCCGGAGCCCGCCCACGCCGCCTTGTCCCGCCGGTAAGGTAGGTGATTTAATTTACGCCGGCGGGACAGGCAATTTATCGGCGGGTCTTCGGCCCATCTGGGCCGAAGAATCGAGCGGGGGGGCCCGCCAACCGGCGCGGCACAATTCCCGCCCCCGCCGAATCTCCGGTGCCGGAGACTTCGGCAACCAGCGGGGGCGGGATTCACGCCAGCCCCCGGCGATTCTCCGACCCGGCGGGGGGTCGGAGAATGTCGCCCCTGTTTCTTTTTCACAAACACACATTTATTTCCTTCCAACAGCCTTTGCACAAAACTCTCACTATCCATCACCTGCCAGAGGCCACCTGAAGCCCCTTTACATATCAGTGTCAATTAATGGATACTTAATATAAATGAGACAACTAATTGCAATGTCTCTTAACCCATTACTTAACAGTCTCCCCTTCCTTGGAGAAAAAAAAATAATTAGGTGAAAACAAAATTTCAAGAAACTCAAAAACACACACATGATTTCCCCCCCTTTTTTTTTTGTTTGGACGAGAAAGAAAAAATAAGTCACAGAAACAAGCACCCTTCATTAACAATATCCAAAAGTTTCTGTGGACTCGCCACTCTTTTCGTAAAACAGTCTGACAGTTGATAGCTCCTGTCGACCCATTTAATTTTTGTTATTTCCCCTCTGTCCAACATTTGCTTCAAACTTGCGATGTCTATCCGTAACCTCTTTTCATTGACACTTTTAGTTGAGTGCACATTTTTCCACAGGGATTTATTGTCAATGTGACAGTCAATAGGTATATTAGACAAATCCCCTAATCCCAAAATTTCTGTCAATATCATACTTATATAAAAGGCCATATCCACCGTCTCTACAAGGCTTAACATCTCAGCAGCCAAAGTGCTTTTTCTTTGTTTCCCACACAAGCGGGCAACATTTACCATTGTTCTCCAAAAGGAAAATTATAAAACCTCCTGCGCTTGAAACCCCATCACAAATTTGCATAGGACGCATCACTATAAACTATGAGTTTCAAGTGCCTAAGGTCACCTAAAACCGGGAACTTCAAAACACACTCTGGCATTTTTAGTTTGGCCAATGCTTTATTTGCTCTTATTATGTCTTCCACTTTGGGATCATTCATTTTTGTACTCAACTCTGAGACATCAAAACTCACGTCTGGTCTAGTCTGTCTACCTAACCAGTTCAGTTGCCCAATTAAACTTCGCAGTTGCACTTTTTCTATCTTTTTGAAACCATTGTGTCTTTTTGTGAAACTCGGCCACGACTAATTGCTATTGGGCTGATGCTTTCCAAATAAGATTGCTGACGTAAAGTTGCCCCTAACTTAGTCTGTCCGATTTCCAGTCCAATATATTTAAATGCACTGGAAGCCTGACTTCCAACCCTGAATTCTTTCCTCAAACCAGAGATTACAATAGCTTCAAAATCACTAGTCCCACCCCACAAAAAATCATTGACATGCATCATGAAAATGCCAGAAAGATTTCCTTTATAGTGCCAGTAAAACATTGCAGGATCTGCTTTCAACTGGCAACAGCCTAACTTTAACAAAACTGACCTTACCGAAAAATACCAGACTCTAGACGCATCATTTAATCCATATACACATTTGTTCACCTTCCAGAGTACCCCTTCTGTGTTAGCTGCTTCTTTAGGAGGACGGAGAAAAATGTCTCTGGAGCTGATGCCCCTGCAAAAAGGCAGCTTTTATATCTATAGATTTGCATTCCTGTGCCTTTGTGGCTAATAGAGCCAAGAAGATCTTTAAAATAACCTTTCCTGGTGTAGGTGAATCTACCCTTAAATCCTGATCTTCAAAGTGTAATCTGTACCCATTATCCTTGATGAATGTACCCTAACAGTTTGATTATCATGTTGCAAAATAATTGCTTTGCCATCTATGCCTATGATCTTCCCTGGGCCTTTCCATTCATTAGAATTGTCTCTCTTATAGTATACCATGCCTCCTTGCTGATGGCCGTACGTTATGTCTTAAAGCTCTGCGAATTCTTTCAGAGACTTCTGCTTCAAAAAAAGCTTTTCTACTGCGATGTAATGCATTTAATGTTCAGCAAAACCAAAGCTAATTGTAGTCCCCTCCCAAGCTGAAGGCTGGTCATCCAAAATGGACAGAATTTTAGGATTTCTACCAAACACTAATTGAGGAGGACCATAGCCCCCAACCATCTGCAATGAATTCTTTGCATGTACTGCCCATGCTAAAGCTGAATTTAGCCTGCAATTTGGTCGATCTGCCAAAATTTTCCGAAGCATGTCATCGATGACAGCATGATTTCTTTCACAGTCACCATTACTAAATGGGCTTTCTGCAGCCGTATTCATAACTCTGATATTCATGTTTTCACACATATCCCTAAACTCATCATTAGTAAATTCTCCCCATTGTCCGTAAGGAGTTTTGCCGGTGGACCCATTCCAGTCCCTTTCAATTTTTCCTCGATTTGATCCAGAATGACTCTCTTTTCTTTACTTCGTTGATTGACTAAATCCGGTTGCTAAATCTACAAAATGCAAAATAAATATATTATTTACTTTATCCCAGATCTTAAGGTCCATGGCCACAATGTCGTTAAAATCCCTGGCCAAAGGTAGGGTTACTATCGGTCGTGCTGGTGTCCTTCTGTACTTCCTACAAACTTCACAGCGGTCACTAACCTGTTCTATCAGTTTAGTATTGTCGTCATCCCTTACCCCTGCATCCTTTAATACATTTTTCAGCCTCCGAGGAGACGGATGTGCAAATTGCCTATGCAGTTTTAAGACCACAAGCTTTTTATCAGCTAAAGTCCCATTTTCAACTGCCATTAACACATCCTTGACCACTCTACTTGAAATATTATCTCTCAGTAATGGAATACAATAGTGTCCCGACTGTATTCCTTAACATTGTTACGATTTTCAGCATTCAAAGAGTCCAGGTAACATTTTAACCAGTCAATTCCACACACAGTAGATGTGCAGCCACTGTCCAATACAGCACAGCTGAAGGATTCTGCAACCAACACCCTCATTACTGGCGTAAAACTGCTTGTCAATAGGACAATGCCTTCTTTCTGGTCACTATCTTTTTACTCTTCTGACTCTTCCATGTCATGTGTCGCTTCAAACACTCTATCATAACGAGTTGGACAGTTGAAAGCATAATGGTATTGAGAGTCACATCGTAAACATCGATTTATCATGCCCCGTGCATTTCTGGGGTTCATCTTCCTATTTTAGGTTCTAACTGGGTTTCTGTCTTCATAATTTCCTTGTCTCGGTCTCCTTCTATAGTCTTGAGCCCTGTTCGTAGCCATACGATTTCGCCATCCTGTTAGTAGTGCATCTTCCATATTCTGCCTTATTGCAGGCTGACCTATTTGTGTCATCAGAGCCATTGGAATCGAATGTTTCCCCAGAAACGTTTGTAAAGCTTTTGTCATCTGTTCGAATAAGGTATCCTTATCAGTAAACTGAACTCCTGTCAAAACCAGGAGCCTATCCATGTGGCTCACTCCAGCACAGTCAAGTAATTTAAAGGCCAACACAGACTGTGGAAATTCCAGGTTGTGTTTCTGCAACCTTTTATATAGTCTGCCAAATTCCATTATATAGTCTTCCATGGAGATATCCTCCATTTTCCGGTACTTATCAATATCCGACCATGCTTCATACACACTTAACAAGTCATCTTTCTTATAAATCTTATCCATATAATGTAACAAAGTCTCCAGACCTTCTGAGTCTAACTCGTCCAATTCCCGCTCAGAAAGCACTTGGTTTCAGATTTTACTATGGTAGAGAAAGGGCCAATGCCATACCTTGGGCGAAATTCTCCGTTATCGGCGGAAAGTCCACCGATCGGTGCAAAAAAACGGCGCAAATCCGACTTGCGTCACGTCGGAAAAATGGGTCGATAGTCTCCGGCCCGAAATGGGCTAGCAGCGACGTAATGGGATCCGCGCTTGCGCAGTGGTTCACGCCATGCAGCGTCATACGCGCTGCACGGCGTGACGGCTCATAAGGCCGCGCTGCTCCCCCCCCCACCCGACCGGAACACCCGACCGCAAGACCCGACTGGATGGCTGGCCGTCGCTCAGCCCCGAGGTTCGAGTCACGCGATGTGGAGGCGCTCCTGGACGCGGTGGAGCAGAGGAGGGACGCCCTGTATCCCGGGCACGGCCGCAGAGTTGCCCCATGCCACAGCCGGCGTCTGTGGAGGGAAGTGGCAGAGGCCGTCGCCGCTGTGGCCCTGACACGACGGACAGGCACCCAGTGCCACAAGAAGGTGAACGACCTCGTCAGAGCAGGCCGGGTGAGCCTCCCCATATCCCCCCTCCCCATATCCCCCCTCCCTCATATCCCCCCCTCCCCCCATATCCCCCCCTCCCCCCATATCCCCCCCCCTCCCCCCATATCCCCCCCCTCCCCCCATATCCCCCCCTCCCCCCATATCCCCCCCTCCCCCCATATCCCCCCCACCCCCCATATCCCCCCCTCCCCCCATATCCCCCCCCTCCCCCCATATCCCCCCCATATCCCCCCCTCCCCCATATATCCCCCCTCCCCCATATATCCCCCCCTCCCCCATATATCCCCCCCTCCCCCATATCCCCCCCCTCCCCCATATCCCCCCCCTCCCCATATCCCCCCCTCCCCCATATCCCCCCCTCCCCCATATCCCCCCTCCCCCACATCCACCCCCCTCCCCCATATCCCCCCCCTCCCCCCAAGTGAATCCAGCCCTAACCTTAACCTCTGCAATGCACGCGCAACCGATGGTGTGCATTCATATACCTGCCTAACAGTGTTGCCTTTTACCCCTGCCCCCCCCCCACAGGAGAAATGCGCACACAACAATAGGGAGCATGTGAGGACTGGAGGAGGGCCCGCTGATGAGAGGTCACTGACCGTACACGAGGAAAGGGCCCTAGAACTGGCTGGCGGACCTGAGGACCGGGAGGTTGCTGATGCAGAGGTCGGGGGCGTACTAGCGAGTGAGCCACCGACAGCCCGTCCCCATATCCCCCCTCCCCTATATCCCCCTCCCCCGTATCACCTGATCACGGCCTGATGTCTAACCATGCATGCTTCATTGTGTATCGCAGGACCAAACGTCCAGGCACCCATCCCCGCAGATGCAGACCGCCCGCAGGATGCCCCTCGGAGACCACAGGAGACGGAGAGACCCGCACCCTCCAGCATGCGACGCCCGCAGGATGCACCTCGGAGACCACAGGAGACGGAGAGACCCGCACCCTCCAGCATGCGACACCCGCAGGATGCCCCTCGGAGACCACAGGAGACGGAGAGACCCGCACCCTCCAGCATGCGACGCCCGCAGGATGCCCCTCGGAGACCACGGGAGATGGAGAGACCCGGACCCTCCAGCATGCGACGCCCGCAGGATGCCCCTCGCACACCACAGGAGATGGAGAAACCTGGAGCAACAGGGAGACGACACCCCCGTGACGTGCGGGAGCGACCACCCAGCGACGAGGGGGGCAGCCACAGGCCCCCGTCACATCCGAGCCAGGACACCACTACCCAGGACACCACTACCCAGGACACCACTACCCAGGACACCACTACCCGGGACACCCCTACCCGGGACACCCCTACCCGGGACACCCCTACCCAGGAAGACGAAATACCGGACAGTGACTCAGAGTGGATGGGTGGAGACGAACCCCCACCCCAAAGTGCCATGGACTCAGAGTGGGACGAAGAGCACGACACAACGACACTGCTGTCACCAACACCCTCCACCATCGCAGAAACACTCACCTCGGTTGGGCACTTTAGTGATGAGGCGTCTGGTACACTCACTGGTGCGCACAACACAGCCGTCCAGGTACAGCAGGTGGCGGTAGGAGCAGCAGAGGGACTGGGCGGTCGGAGGGAAGCCCAGCCCAAGCGAACATCTGCCGCCCAGATGGATCCCGGGTTCCTGCAGTTACCACACCCACACATAGATCCGATGCAACCACCGACCCGGAGACGAGCGAAGAGGGTGACGGGCAGCTTGCGGCGGCTGCGGTCGCAGGTGGAGGAGTCCACCCGCGTCCAGGAGCTGGGAGTGGTGCCGGTCATGCGTGCCACCCAGGCCGACACCGCACGGGTGGCGTCCGCGGTGGAGGCAATGGGTGCGACGGTGTCAGACATGGGGAACGGTTTGCGAGGCCTGGGGCCTTCCGTGCAGGCGGCGTCTGTGGCCCAGGAAATGGCTGCCCTCTCATAGGAGGCCATGAGCCAGTGCCAGCGCCAGATGGCAGAGGCGCTCAACGCCATAGCCCAGTCTCAGCAGGCCATGGCCCAGTCTCAGCAGGCCATAGCCCAGTCTCTGCAGGCCATGGCCCAGTCTCTGCAGGCCATGGCCCAGTCTCAGCAGGCCATGGCCCAGTCTCAGCAGGCCATGGCCCAGTCTCAGCAGGCCATGGCCCAGTCTCAGCAGGCCATGGCCCAGTCTCAGCAGGCCATGGCCCAGTCTCAGCAGGCCATGGCCCAGTCTCAGCAGGCCATGGCCCAGTCTCTGCAGGCCATGGCCCAGTCTCAGCAGGCCATGGCCCAGTCTCAGCAGGCCATGGCCCAGTCTCAGCAGGCCATGGCCCAGTCTCAGCAGGCCATCGCTGAGGGCATCGGCGCCAGTGGCCATGTGCGAGCCGGCGTCGCACTGTCACAGACAGGGTTTGCCAACCCCCTGGGCTCCATGGCTGCAAATCTGCAGACCCCTGTCGATACCAGCACGGGCCTCCAGGACTGGCAGCGTCAGATGTCAGGGGGGCGTCGGATGACCAGTCCGTTCGCATCCCCCACCCATGTAGAGGCCTGGGGGCCATCGGGCACCCCGAGGGAGGAGGAGGTGGTGTGGTCCGTCCCGGCTCCCTCTGTAGGGGAGGTCCTGGTACACCGCGACACCTCGAAATCCCCCCTTCCGTCCCAGGTGCATCGGGTGGGCAACGGGCAGGACAGGCTGGCAGCTCGCCATCCCAGTCGCCCGGGCCGCAGCCTGGCCCATCTAGGCCAGGACGCCCCAGGAAACGGCCGCCAAAGGGATCCAGTGTCAGAGGGCAGGAATCACAGGAGTCCACCTCCAGTTCTGCTGTACCGTCTGGGGAACCACGTAGACGTAGTCAAAGGGCCCGTAAGGCCAAACAATTAGACACTGAGTAAGTTGGCACGGGTGCAGGGCACAGATGAGTTTTAGGGGCTAGGGCACGTGCATGAACTCCTTTGGTTATTAAAGTCAATGTTACACCTACCGAAGCTGCCTTTGTGCTCTGTCCAAAGTGTGCGGGGGTGTCATGTACGTTGAGCGCAAGTGTGTGTGTGAGGGGTGGTCTTACCTCAGCCCCAGGTGAGTCTGCCCCCTTCCCCCTGGGCCGCCATCAACATCCCCCGGGCAGAGGACGGGACCGTGCGCTGCAGTGTCACAGCCGCATGCAGGGATGGTCCGGGTGGATGGTGGTACTGTGGCCATGGGTCAGACATAGTCCAACGATGTGGAGCCAGGAGCTCACCGCAGGGCGGGTTGTCATCATCCTCCATGGCCTGCGATAGACACGCGTCCACCCGCAACTGGGTGAGCCCGGCCCGTTGTGCCGCAGGTGGATCGGCAATGGGGGGGGTGGTGTGCATGCGGGTGGGGTGGGTGGGGTTGGGGAGGGGGGTGAGGGTGCTGGGTGGGTGGATGGGTGGGGGGTGTGGGTGGTCGGCTGTTGCCATGGTGTGCGGTCTGTGGCCATACTACCCGATTCCCACGCCCATCTAGTCAGTGAAGCGGGCGGCTATCAGTCTGTCCCGTGCCCGCTGGGCCAGCCGGTAACGGTGGACAGCCACCCGCCTGTGTCTACCCCGTCTGCCCTGACCATTGCCCCCATCCCCCTCATCTGGGGAGGACTGGGCCTCTTCCTGCTGCTCCTCCACTCCGCCCTCCTCTGCCTGCGGCACATCGCCCCTCTGCTGGGCTATGTTGTGCAGGACGCAGCACACCACAATGATGCGGCCGACCCTATCTGACCGATACTGGAGGGCGCCCCCAGAGAGGCCCAGGCACCTGAAACGCATCTTCAGCACGCCAAAGCACCTCTCGATCACTCCCCTTGTCGCTACATGGGCATCATTGTAGCGGTTCTCCGCCTCATTGCGTGGCCTCCGTATAGGCGTCATCAGCCACGATCACAATGGGTAGCCCCTGTCGCCCAGCAACCAGCCCCTCAGCCGGGGATGGCGTCCCTCGTACATGCCGGGGATGGATGACCGCGACAACACGAATGAGTCGTGTACACTTCCTGGGTGACGGGCGCAGACGTGCAGGATCATCATGCGGTGGTCGCAGACCACCTGTACGTTCATCGAATAGGTCTCCTTCCTATTAGTGAACACGGCCCTGTTATCTGCAGGTGGCCGCACGGCGATGTGCATCCCATCGATCGAGCCCTGGACCATGGGGAACCCGGCCACGGCAGAGAAGCCCACGGCCCGGGCATCTTGGCTGGCCCGGTCCACGGGGAAGCGGATGTAGCGGTGCGCCATGGCATATAGGGCATCTGTCACTGCCCGGATGCACCGGTGCACCGATGTCTGCGATATGCTGGACAGGTCCCCACTTGGTGCCTGGAATGACCCCGTTGCATAAAAGTTCAGGGCCACCGTAACCTTGATGGACACGGGGAGAGGGTGTCCCCCGCCAGTGCCACGCGGTGACGGGTGTGCCAGCAGGTGGCAGATGTGTGCCACGGTTTCCCGGCTCATCCGGAGTCTCCTCCTGCATTCCCGGTCCGTGAGGTACTGGTATGACTGCCAGGGCCGGTACACACGGGGCGCCCTCGGGTGCCTCCGTGGCCGTGGGGCCGCGACGTCCTCCTCCCCCTCCTCGTCCTGTCGGTCAGGTGTCACTCCAGCCTGGGCGGCTGCCGCCTGCCCCTCTGCGGCAGCCTGCGCCGCCTCTCTGGCACGCTCCTCCTCCTCCTCCTCCTCCTCCTTCTCATCCAGGGCAACATAGACATGAGCGGCTGCCACCACGGCGGCCAACATCGCTGGATGATCTGAAAACATGACGGCCTGGTTGGGGGGGGGGGGGGGGGGGGGGGGGAGGGGAACGACGACATGTCATCATTGCCCATATCCCCTCCTCCCCCCAGCCAGGTGGCATGGACCGCATGGGTCCAACTGTTGGAGGCTGGCACCTGGCCAGGTGGACCAACTCACTTGCCCTCCCATCCCCCTCCTCGGCACGGACCCCCCCCCCCAACCTCCACCCCGGCACGGACCCCCCCCCCAACCTCACCCCGGCACGGACCCCCCCCCCCCCAACCTCCACCCCAGCACGGACCCCCCCCCCCAACCTCCACCCCAGCACGGACCCCCCCAACCTCCACCCCGGCACGGCACGGACCCCCCCCCAACCTCCACCCCGGCACGGACCCCCCCCCCCCAACCTCCACCCCAGCACGGACCCCCCCCCAACCTCCACCCCGGCACGGCACGGACCCCCCCAACCTCCACCCCGGCACGGACCCCCCCCCAACCTCCACCCCGGCACGGCACGGACCCCCCCCCCCAACCTCCACCCCGGCACGGCATGGACCCCCCCCCCCAACCTCCACCCCGGCACGGACCCCCCCCCAACCTCACCCCGGCACGGACCCCCCCCCCAACCTCCACCCCGGTACGGCACGGACCCCCCCCCAACCTCCACCCCGGCACAGACCCCCCCCCCAACCTCCACTCCAGCACGGACCCCCCCCCAACCTCCACCCCAGCACGGCACGGACCCCCCCCCCAACCTCCACCCCGGCACGAACCCCCACCCCCAACCTCACCCCAGCACGGACCCCCCCCAACCTCCAAACCCTCTGGGGGGTCGGAGAATGACGCCCCTTGTTTTCTCTTTCCCAAAGCAGTTACCTTAGTCCACATGACTACTGCACTTCTCCATTGGTCGTACGATTCCCTTTCAGAAAATAAGGGAGGACAGTCATATCCAGCCATCTTTATCCTCGGTTCAGCCATATATCCCTTCTTTTTTTTTCCCACTCACTCCTTGGTTTGATCTGGAAAAGTTGTATCTTTCAACCCTTCACATTTACACAGCAACCATCCTCTGATACCATTGTTAGACGTTTTAGTTGCTGTGATATGAAGAGTCTAAAGTTCTGTTCCTTTTTCACAAACTCACATTTATTTCCTTCCAACAGCCTTTGCACAAAACTCTCACTATACATCACCTGCCAGAGGCCACCTGAAGCCCCTTTACATATCAGTGTCAATTAATGGATACTTAACATAAATGAGACAACTAATTGCAATGTCTCTTAACCCATTACTTAACACCCTGGGGTGATCCTCAGGTTAAACCACCACTCTCAGCTCTCCCCCTCAAAGGAGAAAACAGCCTGTGGTCATCTAGGGCTATGGCGACTTTGTCTTACCTTTAACACCCCGCCCAGGTATACTATCCAACACTCAACAACATTGTGAAACTCTGCACAGGATTTTCCAGCCTCCCATTAAAAGTCAACAAACGTTTAGCTGCTCTCCAAATTTTCCGGCCTATATCTTTAACTATTTAAATTGCATTTGTGTAATTCCCTTTTTTCTACTACCGATTTTGCCCAACTCCCAACTTCTAATTATCCCCCTTCCAAAGTCACAGTCCTGAGGGATTCAATCTCCCACAGTATTCTTGGCCCTAAGGCAAGAAGTCTTGGAGACATGAGAGTTGTCTTCTACATTTGATTAAACATGAACATCTGCAAAATGGGACAGCAATTAATCAGCATTGTTAAGAAACTGTGTAGAGTTTAGGGTGATTGAATGCAAAGACAATGAGGACTTTTCAATGAAAGATTGATCAGCCAAGAGAGACAACTGAAGAGTATCGAGCTTTGGACTTTATGGCACTGAAAGTGAAGAACTCAGGAGTCTATGAGGAACTTGTTACTCCCTCAAGGCAGACGGGAAAAGAGCCTCAGAAGAGGAACAATCTTCAACTCCAGGGAAGACTGTATTACAGCCAGAGCATTGACTGCTGTATCAAAGACTGAAAGACTGATGATCTGAGGTTTTCATGAAATGAAATGCCGATCACTGATTTGTATGTCCTTCAGCACCCCATATCCGCAAGAACTAGCTGGAGGAGGCACATTGGTTAGAAATAATTCAATCAATTTGTTGGTATCCTTTGTTAAAACATGTTCTTTCTGTAATTTGTTTATTTGTTCATGTGATGTGGGTGTCACTGGTTGGGCCAGCATTTATTGACTTCAACTGAATGGTTTGCTAGACCATTTCAGAGGACATTTTAAGGCTCGGCCATATTGCTGTGGATCTGGAGTCATGCGTAGGCCAGACCAGGTAAGGATGGCAGATTTCCTTCCTCAGAAGGCACCAGTGAACCAGACGGAATCTTACAACAATTGACAATGGCTTCAAGGTCACCCTTAGACAATTTATTGAATTCAAATTACATCATTTGCTGTGGTGGGATTTGAACCCAGGTACCTTGGGTTACCTTGGGTTTCTGGATTACTAGCCCAGTGACAATACCCCTACGCCATTGTCTCCCCCTTAGTTTCAACATCAGAGCCATTGAGAACAACCTCAAAGGCCACGGTGGACTCCTCCATACCCTGTTTCAGGAGTACATCAACTGCTAATGGGCGCACAGCATAAAGAAAGGTGTGACTTAATGAGCGGGATTCTCCAACCCCCCGCCGGGTCGGAGAATCACCGGGGGGCAGCGTGAATCCCGCCCCCGCCGGCTGCTGAATTCTCTGGCGCCGAGTTTTTGGTGGGGGCGGGAATTGCGGTGCGCTGGTCGGCGGCTGCTGGCAGCGTCCCCCCCATGGCGATTCTCTGACCAGCGATGGGCCGAGTGGCCGCCCGTCTTCGGCAGGTTCCGTCGGCGTAAATCACAACAGGTCCTTACTGGCGGGACCTAGCTCCACGGGTGGCTTGCAGAGTCCTCGGGGGGCTCGGGGGGATCTGGTCCCGGGGGTGCCCCCACAGTTGTCTGGCCCACAATCGGGGGCCACCGATCCGCGGGAAGGCCTGTGTCGTGGGGGCACTCTTTCCCTCCGCACTGGCCGCTGTCGAACCTCTGCCATGGCCGGTGCAGAGAAGAACCCCCCTGCGCATGCGCTGGGATGACCCCACCACATGCTGGCGCTCCCGCTCATGAGCCAACTCGCGCCGGCTGGCGGAGGCCCTTCGGTGCCGGTTGGTGTGGCGCCAAGCACTTCTGCACCGGCTGGCGGGGCGCCAAACACTCCGGCGCTGGCCTAGCCCCTGAAGGTGCGGAGGATTCCACCGGCGGCCCGATGCCGGAGTGGTTCACGCCACTCCTCGGCGCTAGAGTGGCCCGCCCTGCCGGTTCGCGGAGAAACCCGCCCCTGGTGTGTCTGCGGGCCCTTGAGACAGTCAAATGGGTTGGGTTGGGGCAGAGACTCCTCACGAGGTACAGCCATCACTACTGCTTTCCAATTTGCCTCCTTCCTCCGTCGATGTGTAAGGACAAACTGCTATCGGTTTTCTTCACGCTTTGGTTCCTTCAGCAACACCAATGGATTTTTTTACATCAGTATCTCCACTGCTGCCACCATGTGCTGAGATGGTTCTTCTTATCTGTGGATTCTAGTCATGGTACTTGTTTACTAGACACACAGCAGACACACTCTGGTATATGCTGAGCACATGTTTATTGTTGCTACAACTAAACCAGTGACAGAGTAGGCATGTTGCTCCTAGGCAAGATCCCAACATCTCCCACGAGCTTCTAACACATGATTTACCGATATCAGGAGCAACACAAATGGTATTCGCCACGAACAGGACGTTGGCATCAAGCCAAAAAGATATTCTGCCTATCACACAAATGATTGGGATTTGGATTTGGGTTTATTATCACATGTACCGAAGTACAGTGAAAAGTATTGTACTGCATACAGTCTGATGAGGGGGGATCGTATAGAAACATATAAAATTATGAAGGGAATAGATAGGATAGATGCGGGCAGGTAGTTTCCACTGGCGGGTGAAAGCAGAACTAGGAGGCATAGCCTCAAAATAAGGGGAAGTAGATTTAGGACTGAGTTTAGGAGGAACTTCTTCACCCAAAGGGTTGTGAATCTATGGAATTCCTTGCCCAGTGAAGCAGTAGAGGCTCCTTCATGAAATGTTTATAAGACAAAGATAGATAGTTTTTTGAAGAATAAAGGGATTAAGGGTTATGGTGTTCGGGCTGGAAAGTGGAGCTGAGTCCACAAAAGATCAGCCATGATCTCATTGAATGGTGGAGCTGGCTCCAGGGGCCAGATGGCCTACTCCTGCTCCTAGTTCTTATGTTCTTATGTAGACAAATCGTTCCATATATGAAAACATAGTACATACTATACACAATGTAAATACATAGACACAAACATCGGGTGAAGCATACGAAGTGTAGTGCTACTTAGTAGAGAAGATGTGTGGAGAGATCAGTTCAGTCCGTAAGAGGGTCATTCAGGAGTCTGGTAACAGCGGGAAGAAGCTGTTTTTGAATCTGTTAATTCGTGTTCTCAGACTTTTGTATCTCCTGCCCGTTGGAATAGGTTAGAAGGGAGAATAATCCGGGTGGGAGGGGTCGTTGATTATGCTGCCCGCTTTCCCGAGGTAGCCGGAGGTGTAGACAGAGTCAATGGATGGGAGACGGGTTCATGTGATGGACTGGGTGGTCCATCTTGCGGTCTTGGGCTGAGCAGTTGCCACACCAGGCTGTGATGCAGCCAAATAGGGTGCTTTCTATGGTGCACCTGTAAAAAATATTAAGAGTCAATGGGGACATGCCAAATTTTCTTAGTTTCCTGTGGGTGGACCAAGACAGATTGTTGGTGATATGCACACTTAGGAATTTGAAGCTGTCAACCATCTCCACCTCAGCACCATTGATGCAGTCAGGGGTGTGTACGATACTTCGCTTCCTGAAGTCAATGTCCAGCTCCTTAGTTTTGCTGGCATAGAGGGAGAGATTGTTGTCATTGCACCACACCACTAGATTCTTTCTTTCCCTCCTGTATTCTGACTCATCGTTGTTCAATATCCGACCCACTATGGTTGTGTCGTCAGCAAACTTGTAGATGAAGTTGGAGTCACATTTTGCCACACAGCCGTGTGTGTACAAGGAGTAGAGTAGGGGACTAAGTACGCAGCCTTGTGGGGCCCCGATATTGAGGACTATCATGGAGGAGGTAATGTTGTTTATCCTCATTGATTGTGGTCTATGGGTTAGGAAGTCGAGGATCCAGCTGCAGAAGGCGGATCCAAGTCCTAGGTTTTGGAATTTTGACATGAGCTTGGCTGGGATTATGGTGTTGAAGGCGGAGCTGTAGTCAATGAATAAGTCGGAGTTCTTGTTGTCGAGATGTTCCAGGGATGAGTGTAGAACCAGAGAGATGAAGTCTGCTGTGAACTGGTTGCGGCAGTATGTGAACTGCAGTGCATCTAGGCATCCTGGAAATATGGAGTTGGTGTGTCTCATGACCAACCTCTTGAAGCGCTTCATTACGATCGATGTCAAGGCCATCGGACGGTAGTCATTGAGGCACATTGCCTGGTTCTTCTTTGGCACCGGTATGATAGTGATCTTCTTGAAGCAGGTGGAAACCTTGGGACAGAGTAGGGAGAGGTTGAAGTTGTCCGTGAACACACCCGGCAGTTGTTCCACGCAGGATCTGAGTGCACGACCTGGGACTCCATCAGGACCTGCTGCTTTCCGTGGTTCACTTTCAAGAAGGCCAATCTGACTTTGGAGGCTGTGACGGTGGGTATGGTTATGTCTGAGGCTGCTGGGGCAATTGACAATAATTTGTTGGTTTCCTGCTTGAAACCAGCATAGAATGCATTGAGTTCATCGGGGAGGGGAGCGCTGTTGCCGGAGATTCTACTTGGCTTTGCTTTGTAGCCTGTTATGTTGTTTAAGCCTTGCCACAAGCGACGAAAGTGCATGTTGTTAGTCTGTGACTCAAGTTTAGTCTGGTATTGTCTCTTGGCATCCCTAGGTCGTACCTAGTTTTCTTGCATAGGTCAGGGTCGCCTGTCTTGAACGCCTCGGACCTGGCCTTCAGTAGCGAGTGAATCTCTTGGTTAAACCATGAGTAATGAGGT
Organism: Scyliorhinus torazame; assembly: GCF_047496885.1. Classification (NCBI taxonomy): domain Eukaryota; kingdom Metazoa; phylum Chordata; class Chondrichthyes; order Carcharhiniformes; family Scyliorhinidae; genus Scyliorhinus; species Scyliorhinus torazame. Next base: position 42,694,059 of record NC_092708.1, on the reverse strand, counting down.
ATATGAATTTTAGTGCCAGTGTGATACTAGGTATGCAAGCCGTATGCATATGGCAGATGATTGGCAGATCATGTCAAACAGCATGACACTGACATTGTCCGCAACAAGCAAGGTACAGACCATAACCAACCTGCCCACGTGTGCAAAGCTCAAAATACAGGGCAGCATTCTCCATTATGGAGCCAAAATGCCCCCACCAGCAGAGAATTGCTCCTGGTCTCCATTACTGGTCACCAGGCAAATTTATACTTGGGGGAGAGCTCACCAGATTCCACTGGAATTCCAGTACCGGGCCGACATTTTGAATGAGCGGCCCAATACCGAGGTCCAGCAGCTGGCCCCTTCCCCCCACAATGCAAATGATGCCCCCCTAAGCAGCTGTGCCTGGACCAACAAAACTGTCAATCACTGGCTAGTGCAATGTATTGCTGTGTGAAATTAAATGGCTGTCAAGGGATTTGAAGCCCTTTGAAGTGTACTTGTCTTTCAAGGAAGCCTCTGCTCATTAAACAACTTTGTCTGAGGCAGCAGATGTTAGTGAAGGGTAAGCAAAAATGCAGTGATTTTCATTCTATTGCCTGGATTGCACTTCAGCTTTCAGGCAGGGGTGACTGATAGGGGTATCTGTTGGGGGTCTCCGATGGGGTCTCTGTTGGGGGTGCTGATGGGGGGATTTGATGGGAGGCTCAGGGCATCCTCATGCATGCGGCTGTGGGGGAGGGGGTGACCTGTTATTCCTGTGGTGGAGGGGAGATGCCCCTACTTGTCGGGGGCAGGATTTGCATTGTGTGGGGAGGTGGGCCTTCTGATAAACTTTGGGGGGCACCTCAGTTATGCACTGACCCCCTTGACCCACCTCGGGGTCCACCGCGTTAGGGACATGCTTGGGCGAAATTGCATCAAAGTCTGCCCGGAGTATTTGCCGCTGTGGGGGTTGGGGCATAATGGTGTGGGGGGGGGGGGGGGGCGGGGGTAGAGAATTGGGCTTCCAGCCTGTTAACCAAATGGAAATGGATGCAAATTGGTAATTTGTATTCTCCCGCTGGCACAGGGTTGGTAGCGCGCTGAGGCCGCCGGCAGGAAATTGGAGCATCAGCGCCAAACCCGATTTCCCCTCGACGCTCCATTCTCTGCCCGATCAGGAATCACATTCGGAGTGCCGTTGAATTGATATACTCAGCCACAGTGTGCAGCATTTGGTGTGATTCTACAATTGCACATTTGCTAAATAATCCTCAGCGTGCTAAAAAATTATGCTGACAACCAATTTAAGATCGCCATCCAGGCTCGCAATGTGGTGCATTTGCTTGTACTGGAAGCTACATATATTAATACACAGGGTCCTGTTCTTTGCAGACAGAATGAACATGTACACACATTGTGCCTGTTTCAGCTAAACAAAATAAGTGACAGGCATTCACTGGGATCTGATCCCACCTTTACCTGTTCGCCTTTTCCAATTTTCGATTTGTTTGTGCTTCTCTGGCGCATCCATTCTAATTAGATTTTTTTCCTCGTAACTTCAAAATGTTTTGTTGGATTACCTGAAGCTCTCCCCAGTTTTCGAATTCTTTCTGAAAGTGGTGTGTGGATTCCCAATGTGAATCGTGAAGCCTGGAAACAGCTTATTCTGTGGACCCAAGTGCACTCGCAGGATGTACATTCTGGATTGTGCACATACTGTTTCCTGGGAGCATCCTGAAATGGTACCGCTGCTCCGCAATAAAAACACTTACACAGGACCTAAACTAGCATCTTGCAATGCTTTATTACATCAATAATGTTACAGAAATATGTAGTTGGCTCAATGGGGAAATAACTAATACATCTGAATTTTCTTCACTTGTTTTCTCCACCTGTTCCCAAGGTGCCATAATCTGTTGGGAACCTTTCCATACTTATTGACTGACCTCCAGTACATGTTCTTCATTCACAGAAGGTCGGGAACAAATAGATCTCCCTCCCTGAAACTGCTGAAGGGCAGTCAACAGAATCCTGTCTGTGCTGCACAGCTGATGGAAGCTTTTCAAAATGCCTGCCAAAGCCTGTGCCTTGAGGCAAATTCAGTCACCTCATAAATAATGGAGGTGCCTGACCTTCAAGCTAAAGTTGTCAGGTTCAATTCTGCTGAAAGGGGTGGAAATTCTGGGACAGCCCTCGTAGCGTAAATTATGGATTAGAACCGGACTGAAATAATGCTATTCAAGTTGCCGACACAATTTTAATATTTGTAATTTGCACTATAGGTAATTGGGATTTGTTCGCCACTATTCTCGCCATGATTTTTTTTTATAAACAAGAATAAACAGTGAACAAATAAAGAACATTCATTATTTTCTTAGCGGGTTACCACAGTAGCTTTGTACCCCACAATAACAGACTAAAAACTTCTCCAGAAACAATAACTTAATACCTTAAAGCGGATTTTAAAACCCAAGGTAAGTAGGCAGTGAGAATTAGTAGGCGGTGAAGCAGAAATTTGTCACGCTTATGCGAGGCGTGAGGTGGGACGGCTGTGCTAATGGTACATCCTTCGCCAGCAGTCAACTCGAAAGCCATTTAACATGTGTTTTAGAATGGGTGTAAATCTGCCTCACTGGGCTGACAGTCGCAATTCTAGTTCCCTACGTTGGAACCACGCCACTTTTCCCCCTACCCGCACTCACAAGATCATAATTCTGGGCCCCTAACAGCTTATCTGCTGAGGCACTTGAGACATGAACCCAGCTCTGCTTGTGAACCAATAAAATCATGCATTCTGACAAATGATCGCTAAAAGTTCACATGTTTTAGAATGGGTGTAAATCTGTTCAGTGGCTGCAGCTACTTTGAATCATTTACATTGCTATATTTTACTTAGATTGATAAATAAAAATGTAAGAGTGTTCTGCTCTTACATCCAGTGAAAATGGAATCACGGAAAGTAGGGCAAACTCTGTTGCCAACCTACAAGAATGAAAAATACAAAATTACCTCATTATGGTGGGATCTGATTTCCACCATCTTTAATTACAATACAAAAGCTGAACTGAGTACCCTCTCCATAGAGCATGCCAGGTCCTCAAATAAAGTATTGGGTGAGACAGGCAAGATATGTTTCAACCTATATAAATCTATTTAAAAGTTCGTACAACATTCAACAATACATTCAAACGCACTGTAGCCTCACAGCGCCAAGGACCCAAGTTTGATTCCGGCCTTGGGCAACTGTCTGTGTGAAGTTGCACATTCTCCCCATGTCTGTATGGGTTTCCTCCGGATGGTCCTGTTTCCTTCCACAGTCCGAAGATGTGCAGGTTAGGTGGATTGGCAATGCCAAATTGCCCCTTAATGTTCAAAAAGGTTAGGTACGGTGACTGGGTTACGGAGATTGGGTGGGGCATGGGCATAGGCAGCACAGTGGTTAGCACAGTTGCTTCAAAGCTCCAGGCTCCCAGGTTTGATTTTGGCTTGGGTCACTGTCTGTGCAGAGTCTGCACGTTCTCCCCATGTGTGCGTGGGTTTCCTCCGGATGTTCCGGTTTCCTCCCACAGTCCAAAGATGTGCAGGTTAGGTGGATTGACCATGTTAAATTGCTCTTAGTGTCCAAAAAGGTTGGGTGGGGTTGCTGGGTTACGGGGATAGGGTGGAGGCGTGGGCTGAAGTGGGGTGCTCTTTCCAAGGGCCGGTGCAAACTTGATGGGCCGAATGGCCTCCTTCTGCATTGTAAATTCTATGATTTTATGATTCTATGATAGACAGGGTGCTCTTTCGGAGGGTCGGTGCAGACCCACTGGGCCGAATGGCCTCCATCTGCACTGTAGCGATTCTATGATTGGTCCCTCAGTTCTCAAAGTAACGGAGCAAAAGCCTTTGTCTTTAATATTTTTGGCTGGTAGAATTGTTTGGGAGCACAGTGGTTAGCACTGCTGCCTCACAGCGCCCAGGTCCCAGGTTCGATCCCGGCTCTGGGTCACTGTCCACGTGGAGTTTGCACATTCTCCCCGTGTTTGCGGGGGTTTCACCCTCACAACCCAAAGATGTGCAGGCTAGGTGGATTGGCCACACTAAATTGCCCCTTATTTGGAAAAAATGACTTGGGTACTCTAAATTTTTTTTTTTTGAAAAGAATTGTTCACCAAAATGTGCAAACCATTTTGTGGTTATTAATCACTATGCTGCAAGTTTATCTTTGTATTGGTCTATCATCACTTCCTTATGCTTGTTATCTACCCTGTTTAGTAATTCAGGTAAAAGTATAAATGTTAGGGGAGCACAGTGGCGCAGTGGTTAGCATTGCTGCCTCCTGGCACCGAGGTCCCAGCCCCAGATCACTGTACGGATGGCGTTTGCCCATTCTCCCCATATTTGCGTGGGTTTCGCCCCTCAACCCAAAGATGTGGGCAGCACGGTAGCATAGTGGTTAGCACAGTTGCTTCAAAGCTCCAGGGTCCCAGGTTCGATTCCCGGCTTGGGTCCCTGTCTGTGCAGAGTCTGCACGTTCTCCTCGTGTCTGCGTGGGTTGCCTCCGGGTGCTCCGGTTTCCTCCCACATTCCTAAGATGTGCAGGTTAGGTGGTTTAGCCCTTTGTGTGCAGAAAAAGGTTAGGTGGGGTTACTGGATTATGGGGATAGGGTGGAGGTGTAGACTTAAGTGGTGTGCTCTTTCCAAGAGCCGGTGCAGACTCGATGGGCCGAATAGCCTTCTTCTGCACTCTATGTTCTATGTTCTAAATGCAGGGTAGGTGGATTGGCCACGCTAAATTGCCCTGTAATTGAAAAAAATGAATTGGGTACTCTAAATTTATTTTTTAAATGTATAAATGTTTTTTCTTGGACAGAAGAGTGATGTTTGTGATTTTTTCCCCCCCACATTCTTTTCTAGTGGAGGGCCACAGCACAATACATGAGTAAACAGCAAGGCTGTTGTCAGGATGTTTTCCAAGAGACAGCCAAAAATAATAAAGGTAGATAGATGTGTTTTAGCAAGCTCAGGTATTTTCTGCTCCCCGCGATGTATTATTTATGGCCCAGCATTTGCGGTAGTAATGATGGTGGAACTGTCAGCACTCCCCCCATTACTTCCCCGAAACTGACAGCAGCCTCTGGAGTTGGCTCGCGTGCAATTAAACAGAAATTCCAAAGTTACTGAAAGTCAGAGAAGTGATTCTACACTTTTCCATGTGGTAGGAAATTGAAGTCCCGGCAAAGTGCAAACAATTAGAAATCACTAAACTGTTGAAAACATCCCATTTTATACTGTAATATCACTGTTAAAAAAACTCATCAGTAGCTATGTCTGGCTACTGAGGTGTAACTGAGTTTTACTGGTTTACGAAGTCAGAACTATTGTTCAGGAATCTCTCTGGTCCTGGAAAGCTAATTTCTAATGTCAAAATTTTCAACCGAATAAAAATTCTACGTTTTATATGTACTAAAATAAAGTAAATGTCTTTATGATATTTAAGTTTCTAATATGGGTGTCCCAATAATTACTTAAATTTCTGTGAAATGTATTGTAATAGTGAAGGTTGGATCAATACATTTCAATACCTGGTTTACTGTCTGTGAGAATACTTCAATGTGATTGTCCACTCACCCTGATTGATGATCTCACTATAGCTGGGTACATGGAAATCTCCTTAACTTCGTGCCAGATTCGAACTAACTTTGGGGAAGGGGAAAACCATGCTGGAGAGATAGTTAAATTGTTGTGGGCAGGGTTCTTTGAGGTTAGTGATAACTCACTGAAAAATCCAGGCCCACAAATAAATGCCATTGGATTCCTCATTGAGATTATTTTCAACCCCAAATCCTCTGATTTTACTTATTTGTTTATTTTCATGTTTCTGCAAAGATTGCAATGCTTGTGTTTTCTTTGTGGTGCCGGTATGGTTGACTTTTAGCTGACTACTCTTCATGGTTTTGTTTGACTCAGTTGGATCTGCACCCTTTTGCTTTCTTCCTGATTCTCTACAGGTTTCCCTATCTTGTCACTCTGTGAGCTTCCGGTACGATTCAGTTTCTCCATTTCCAAGGCGTTTTCCATCTCCGTGTAGTAGTCCAAAGCCTTTCGCACAGGGTCAATGATGTGTTGCTGCAAACACAAACGTCACTCTTTAAAACTGCTGATATTTAATATGAGATATTTTAATATAATTCCAAGCAGGCTCAGATAACTTGCCTTCTCAGACAACTTTAACATGTTGAAAGATAATACCTTATCTCTGCAGTGACACAGCAAGGTCATGTTCATCATGTCATAAGAACATAAGAACTAGGAGCAGGAGTAGGCCATCTGGCCCCTCGTTCCTGCTCCACCATTCAATGAGATAATGGCTGATCTTTTGTGGACTCAGCTCCACTTTCCGGCCCGAACACCATAACCCTTAATCCCTTTATTCTTCAAAAAACTATCTATCTTTATCTTAAAAACATTTAATGAAGGAGCCTCTACTGCTTCACTGGGCAAGGAATTCCATAGATTCACAAGCCTTTGGGTGAAGAAGTTCCTCCTAAACTCAGTCCTAAATCTACTTCCCCTTATTTTGAGGCTAAGCCCCCTAGTCCTGCTTTCATACGCCAGTGGAAACAACCTGCCCGCATCTATCCTGTCTATTCCCTTCATAATCTTATATGTTTCTATAAGATCCCCACTCATCCTTCTAAATTCCAACGAGTACAGTCCCAGTCTACTCAACCTCTCCTCGTAATCCAACCCCTCCAGCTCTGGGATTAACCTAGTGAATCTCCTCTGCACACCCTCCAATGCCAGTACGTCCTTTCTCAAGTAAGGAGACCAAAACTGAACACAATACTCCAGGTGTGGCCTCACTAACACCTTATACAATTGCAGCAGAACCTCCCTAGTCTTAAACTCCATCCCTCTAGCAATGAAGGACAAAATTCCATTTGCCTTCTTAATCACCTGTTGCACCTGTAAACCAACTTTTTACGACTCATGCACTAGCACACCCAGGTCTCTCTGCACAGCAGCATGTTTTAATAGTTTATCATTTAAATAATAATCCCTTTTGCTGTTATTCCTACCAAAATGGATAACCTCACATTTGTCAACATTATATTCCATCTGCCAGACCCTAGCCCATTCACTTAGCCTATCCAAATCCCTCTGCAGACTTCCAGTATCCTCCGCACTTTTTGCTTTACCACTTATCTTAGTGTCGTCTGCAAACGTGGACACATTGCCCTTGGTCCCCAACTCCAAATGTATTTATCAATGTTTCGAGGGGAAGATGGGAGACATCACATGGTTAGCGAACTCTGCTGTTAACTCAATCAAGTTATTTTCTCATGTTTTAACACTTTGTTGTGTTACTGACAGCACTATTCGTAACAACAACTGGAGTACAGTGGCCGAACAAGGTTGGTCACCCTTTCAGGATTATGGGCAGCACGGTAGCACAAGTGGATAGCACTGTGGCTTCACAATGCCAGGGTCCCAGATTCGACTCCCCGCTGGGTCACTGTCTGGGCGGAGTCTGCATGTTCTCCCCGTGTCTGCGTGGGTTTCCTCCAGGTGCTCCGGTTTCCTCCCAAAGTCCAAAGACGTGCATGTTAGGTGGATTGGCCATGATAAATTTCCCTCAGCGACCCCCAAAAAAAGGTTAGGAGGAGTCACTGGGTTACGGGGATAGGGTGGAAGTGAGGGCTTAAGTGGGTCGGTGCAGACTTGATGGACCGAATGGCCTCCTTCTGCACTGTATGTTCTATGTTCTTATGCCCTTCCCATGGGCAAATAAGACGGGTAATAAATGTTGGCTTTGCTGGTGATACCCAAATTCCATGAACGAGTTTTGTTTGCACTGAGTGCTGAATTTGGTGCATTTTGAGTGCTATAGTAAGAGTTTGGTGACCGAGGGAGTATAAGGCTTTATTTTTATCTAAAGTTTAGTCTTTCTTTTATTTAGTTAATTAACTTAAAAGTTGCTGTTTGGTGTCGAAGAAGGTGAATTTTCAATCAGCTTTAAACAAGCTTCTACTTGTAGGCACTTGCAGCTGGAGCTTGTTAATTAGTTAATTGGATTAGGTCAGTTTTCAGAGGCTAGATTCACAGAATAAAAGTGATCCCCTACAGTGCAGACTTTGTTTGCACTGAGTGCTGAATTTGGTGCATTTTGAGTGCTATAGTAAGAGTTTGGTGACCGAGGGAGTGCTGAATTTGGTGCATTTTGAGTGCTATAGTAAGAGTTTGGTGACCGAGGGAGTGCTGAATTTGGTGCATTTTGAGTGCTATAGTAAGAGTTTGGTGACCGAGGGAGTGCTGAATTTGGTGCATTTTGAGTGCTATAGTAAGAGTTTGGTGACCGAGGGAGTTAGGTGAGGAGGGAGTAAGGTGCTCCTTTCATTTTGTTTCTGACATTTCCGCAAAGAGTGAGAAGAGAGCCAGGAGTTTACAGAAAGTGTAACTGACTGGGAGCAGAGTCGGAGGGCGGAGATCTAGTTAGTCCACAGGGCAGCTATATTCTGTCAGGTAAGAGGGGATGGAGGCTAGGCCCGTTGCATGCTCTTCCTGTAGGATGTGGGTGGTGAGGGATACCACCGGTGTCCCCGCTGACTATACCTGCAGGAAGTGCACCCAACTTCAGTTCCTCAAAGACCGTGTTAGGGAACTGGAGCTGAAGATGGATGAACTTCGGATCATCCGTGAGGCAGAGGGGGTGATTGAGAAGAGTTACAGGGAGGTAACCACACCCAAGGTACAGGACAAGAATAGCTGGGTTACAGTCAGGGGGAAAAAAACAAACAGGCAGACAGTGCAGGGATCCCTCGTGGCCGTTCCCCTTCAAAACAAGTATACCGTTTTGGATGCTGTTGGGGGTGATGACCTACCGGGGGAAGGCCCTAGCGGCCAGGTCTCTGGCACTGAGTCTGGCTCTGGGGCTCAGAAGGGAAGGGGGGAGAATAGAAAAGCAATAGTTGTAGGAGATTCAATGGTTAGGGGAATAGATAGGAGATTCCGTGGTCGCGAGCGAGACTCCCGGAAGGTATGTTGCCTCCCGGGTGCCAGGGCCAGGGATGTCTCGGATCATGTCTTCAGGATCCTTAAGGGGGAGGGTGAGTAGCCAGAAGTCGTGGTGCACATTGGTACCAACGACATAGGTAGGAAAAGGGGTGTGGAGGTAATAAACAAGTTTAGGGAGTTAGGCTGGAAGTTAAAAGCCAGGACAGACAGAGTCGTCATCTCTGGTTTATTGCCGGTGCCACGTGATAGCGAGGCGAGGAATAGGGAGAGAGTGCAGTTGGAAACGTGGCTGCAGGAATGGTGTAGGAGGGAGGACTTCAGGTATTTGGATAATTGGAGCGCATTCTGGGGAAGGTGGGACCTGTACAAGCAGGACGGGTTGCATCTGAACCAGAGGGGCACCAATATCCTGGGAGGGAGGTTTTCTAGTACTCTTCGGGAGGGTTTAAACTAATTTGGCAGGGGAATGGGAACCGGATTTGTAGTCCAGCAACTAAGGTAGCCGATATTCAGGACGCCAAAGCGTGTAATGAGGCAGTGGGGAAGGGAACACTGACAAAGGAGAGTACTTGCAGGCACGGCGATGGGTTGAAGTGTGTATACTTCAACGCAAGAAGCATCAGGAATAAGGTGGGTGAACTTAAGGCATGGATCGGTACTTGGGACTACGATGTGGTGGCCATCACGGAAACTTGGATAGAAGAGGGGCAGAAATGGTTGTTGGAGGTCCCTGGTTATAGATGTTTCAATAAGATTAGGGAGGGTGGTAAAAGAGGTGGGGGGGGGGGTGGCATTGTTAATTAGAGATAGTATAACAGCTGCAGAAAGGCAGTTCGAGGAGTATCACCCTAATGAGGTAGTATGGGTTGAAGTCAGAAATAGGAAAGGAGCAGTCACCTTGTTAGGAGTTTTCCATAGGCCCCCCAATAGTAGCAGAGATGTGGAGGAACAGATTGGGAAACAGATTTTGGAAAGGTGCAGAGGTCACACGGTAGTAGTCATGGGTGACTTTAACTTCCCAAATATTGAGTGGAAACTCTTTCGATCAAATAGTTTGGATGGGGTGGTGTTTGTGCAGTGTGTCCAGGAAGCTTTTCTAACACAGTATGTAGATTGTCCGACCAGAGGAGGGGCAATATTGGATTTAGTACTTGGTAATGAACCAGGGCAAGTGATAGATTTGTTAGTGGGGGAGCATTTTGGAGATAGTGACCACAATTCTGTGACTTTCACTTTAGTAATGGAGAGGGATAGGTGCGTGCAACAGGGCAAGATTTACAATTGGGGGAAGGGTAAATACGATGTTGTCAGACAAGAATTGAAGTGCATAAGTTGGGAACATAGGCTGTTAGGGAAGGACACAAGTGAAATGTGGAACTTGTTCAAGGAACAGGTACTACGTGTCCTTGATATGTATGTCCCTGTCAGGCAGGGAAGAGATGGTCGAGTGAGGGAACCATGGTTGACAAGAGAGGTTGAATGTCTTGTTAAGAGGAAAAAGGAGACTTATGTAAGGCTGAGGAAACAAGGTTCAGACAGGGCATTGGAGGGATACAAGATAGCCAGGACGGAACTGAAGAAAGGGATTAGGAGAGCTAAGAGAGGGCATGAACAATCTTTGGTGGGTAGGATCAAGGAAAACCCCAAGGCCTTTTACACATATGTGAGAAATATGAGAATGACTAGAGCGAGGGTAGGTCCGATCAAGGACAGTAGCGGGAGATTGTGTATTGAGTCTGAAGAGATAGGAGAGGTCTTGAACGAGTTCTTTTCTTCTGTATTTCCAAATGAGAGGGGCGATATTGTTGGAGAGGACAGTGTAAAACAGATTGGTAAGCTCGAGGAAATACTTGTTAGGAAGGAAGATGTGTTGGGCATTTTGAAAAACTTAAGGATAGACAAGTCCTCCGGGCCTGACGGGATATATCCAAGAATTCTATGGGAAGCAAGAGATGAAATTGCAGAGCCGTTGGCAATGATCTTTTCGTCCTCACTGTCAACAGGGGTGGTACCAGGGGATTGGAGAGTGGCGAATGTCGTGCCCCTGTTCAAAAAAGGGACTAGGGATAACCCTGGGAATTACAGGCCAGTTAGTCTTACTTCGGTGGTAGGCAAAGTAATGGAAAGGGTACTGAAGGATAGGATTTCTGAGCATCTGGAAAGACACTGCTTGATCAGGGATAGTCAGCACGGATTTGTGAGGGGTAGGTCTTGCCTTACAAGTCTTATTGAATTCTTTGAGGAGGTGACCAAGCATGTGGATGAAGGTAAAGCAGTGGATGTAGTGTACATGGATTTTAGTAAGGCATTTGATAAGGTTCCCCATGGTAGGCTTCTGCAGAAAGTAAGGAGGCATGGGATAGTGGGAAATTTGGCCAGTTGGATAACGAACTGCCTAACCGATAGAAGTCAGAGAGTGGTGGTGGATGGCAAATATTCAGCCTGGATCCCAGTTACCAGTGGCGTACCGCAGGGATCAGTTCTGGGTCCTCTGCTGTTTGTGATTTTCATTAATGACTTGGATGAGGGAGTTGAAGGGTGGGTCAGTAAATTTGCAGACGATATGAAGATTGGTGGAGTTGTGGATAGTAAGGAGGGCTGTTGTCGGCTGCAAAAAGACATAGATAGGATGCAGAGCTGGGCTGAGAAGTGGCAGATGGAGTTTAACCCTGAAAAGTGTGAGGTTGTCCATTTTGGAAGGACAAATATGAATGCGGAATACAGGGTTAACGGTAGAGTTCTTGGCAATGTGGAGGAGCAGAGAGATCTTGGGGTCTATGTTCATACATCTTTGAAAGTTGCCACTCAAGTGGCTAGAGCTGTGAAGAAGGCCTCTGGTGTGCTCGCGTTCATTAACAGAGGGATTGAATTTAAGAGCCGTGAGGTGATGATGCAGCTGTACAAAACTTTGGTAAGGCCACATTTGGAGTACTGTGTACAGTTCTGGTCGCCTCATTTTAGGAAGGATGTGGAAGCTTTGGAAAAGGTGCAAAGAAGATTTACCAGGATGTTGCCTGGAATGGAGAGTAGGTCTTACGAGGAAAGGTTGAAGGTGCTAGGCCTTTTCTCATTAGAACGGAGAAGGATGAGGGGCGACTTGATAGAGGTTTATAAGATGATCAGGGGAATAGATAGAGTAGACAGTCAGAGACTTTTCCCCCGGGTGGAACAAACCATTACAAGGGGACATAAATTTAAGGTGAAAGGTGGAAGATATAGGAGGGATATCAGAGGTAGGTTCTTTACCCAGAGAGTAGTGGGGGCATGGAATGCACTGCCTGTGGAAGTAGTTGAGTCGGAAACATTAGGGATCTTCAAGCAGCTATTGGATAGGTACATGAATTACGGTAAAATGATATAGTGTAGATTTATTTGTTCTTAAGGACAGCACGGTAGCATTGTGGATAGCACAATTGCTTCACAGCTCCAGGGTCCCAGGTTTGATTCCGGCTTGGGTCACTGTCTGTGCGGAGTCTGCACGTCCTCCCCGTGTCTGCGTGGGTTTCCTCCGGGTGCTCCGGTTTCCTCCCACAGTCCAAAGATGTGCAGGTTAGGTGGATTGGCCATGATAAATTGCCCTTAGTGTCCAAAATTGCCCTTGGTGTTGGGTGGGATTACTGGGTTATGGGGATAGGGTGAAGGTGTTGACCTTGGGTGGGGTGCTCTTTCCAAGAGCCGGTGCAGACTCGATGGGCCAAATGGCCTCCTTCTGCATTGTAAATTCTATGACAGCTTTGTACACTGGCTCTCTCCCGCACGTGCCAGTTTCACCAATCCTTCATGTTATCTCTTGCTCATTCACCCTCCCAGGCAAGCCCCCATTCCCCCCCCCATCCCTATTCCCCCCCCCCCCCACCCCTCCCAGGACGTTGTCCCCCCCCCCCCCCCCAGGTTGCTGCTGCTGCTGACCGACCTTCCTCTAATGCTCCGCGAGATAGTCTAGGAACGGTTGCCACTGCTTGTAGAACCCCTGCACAGACCCTCTCAAGGCAAACTTAATCCTCTCCAGCTTTATGAACCCAGCCATGTCGTTTATCCAGGCCTCCACGCTGGGGGGCTTCGCCTCCTTCCACATTAGCAAGATCCTTCGCCGGGCTACGAGGGACGCAAAGGCCAGAATGCCGGCCTCTTTCGCCTCCTGCACTCCCGGTTCGTCCACTACTCCAAATATTGCTAGCCCCCAGCTTGGCTTGACCCGGACTTTCACCACCTGCGATATTGCTCCCGCCACTCCTCTCCAGAACCCCTCCAGTGCCGGGCATGACCAAAACATATGGACATGGTTCGCCGGGCTCCCTGAGCACCTTCCACAGCTGTCCTCTACCCCAAAGAACCTACTCAACCTCACCCCTGTCAAGTGCGCGGCTGAGCCTGGTACACGAGGAGGAGGAATTAACCCTACCTAGGGCATCAGCAAACAGACCTTCCTCAATCTCCTCCCCCAGCTCCTCCTCCCATTTACCCTTTAGCTCCTCTACCAGCGCTTCCCCCTCTTCTTTCATCTCCTGGTATATTGCCGACACCTTGCCCTCCCCGACCCATACACCCGAGGTCACCCTGCCTTGAACTTCTTGTGCTGGGAGCAACGGGAATTCCCTCACCTGTCGCCTCACAAACTCCCTCACCTGCATATATCTAAAAGCATTTCCCGGGGGTATCTCAAACTTCTCCTCCAGTGCCCCTAGGCTCCCAAACGTCCCGTCAATGAACAGGTCCCCCATTCTTCTAATCCCCGCCCGATGCCAGCTCTGAAACCCCCCCTCCATCCTCCCCGGGACAAACCGGTGGTTACCCCTGATCGGGGACCACACCGAGGCTCCCATTGCGCCCCTGTGCCGTCACCACTGGCCCCAGATCCTTAGCGTTGCCGCCACCACCGGGCTCGTGTTATACTTTGACGGCGAGAGCAGCAGCGGTGCCGTCACCAACGCCCCCAGGCTCGTTCCTTTAAAGGACGCCATCTCCATCCTCTTCCATGTTGCCCCCTCTTCCTCCATCACCCACTTGCGGATCATCGCCACATTTGCTGCCCAGTAGTAGCTCCCTAGGTTTGGCAGCGCCAACCCTCCTCGGTCCCTACTGCGTTCCAGGAACCCTCTCCTTACCCTCGGGGTCCTATTCGCCCACACAAACCCCATAATACTCCTACCTACTCTCTTAAAAAAGGCCTTGGTGATCACCATGGGAAGGCATTGAAACACAAACAGAAACCTCGGAAGGACCACCATTTTGACCGACTGCACTCTACCCGCTAGCGAGAGCGGTAACATGTCCCATCTTTTGAAGTCCTCCTCCATTTGCTCCACTAGCCTCGTCAGATTCAGTTTATGTAGGGCCCCCCAACTCCTGGCTATCTGGATCCCCAGGTACCGAAAGCTCCCCTCCGCCCTCCTCAGCGGTAGGTCCCCTATCCCCCTTTCTTGGCCCCCTGTCTGTAGTACAAAAAGCTAATTCTTCCCTACATTGAGCTTATAGCCTGAAAACTCACCAAACTCCCTTAGAGTCTGCATGACCTCCACCATCCCCTCCATTGGATCCGCCACATACAGCAACAGGTCATCCGCATAAAGCGACACCCGATGCTCTTCTCCCCCTCGAACCACCCCCTCCATTTCCTAGACTCCCTCAATGACATGGCCAAGGGTTCGATCGCCAATGCAAACAACAGGGGGGACAGGGGGCACCCCTGCCTCGTCCCTCGGTACAGCCGAAAGTACTCCAACCTCCGCCGGTTCATCACTACACCCGCCACCGGAGCTTAACCCAACTGATAAACCCTCCCCCGAACCCAAACCTACGCAGCACCTCCCAGAGGTACTCCCACTCTACTCGGTCAAAAGCCTTCTCCGCGTCCATAGCTGCCACTATCTCCGCCTCTCCCTCCTCCGATGGCATCATTATCACGTTTAAGAGCCGCCGCACATGGGTGTTTAATTGCCTGCCCTTTACAAATCCCGCCTGGTCCTCGTGGATCGCCCCCGGGACACAGTCCTCGATCCTCGTGGCCAGCACTTATGCCAGCAACTTAGCATCCACATTGAGGAGCGAGATCGGCCTGTACGATCCACATTGCAGTGGGTCCTTGTCCCGCTTTCGGATCAAAGAAATCGTCACGTCCGACATTGTCGGGGGCAGGGTCCCCTCCTCTCTTGCCTCATTAAAGGTCCTCACTAGTAGCGGGGCCAACAGGTCTACATACGTCCTGTAGAACTCCACTGGGAACCCGTCCGGTCCCGGGGCCTCCACGCCTGCATGCTCCCCAAACCCTTGCTCAGCTCCTCCAACCCAATTGGTGCCCCCAAACCAGCCACCTCTTGCTCCTCCACCCTCGGGAATCTCAGTTGGTCTAGGAATCGTCTCATCCCCTCTTCCCCCGCTGGGGGCTGGGATCTGTACAGCTCTTCATAGAAGGCCTTGAATACCTCGTTTATTTTCGTCGCACTCCGCACCGTGGCTCCCCTTCCATCCTTGACTCCCCCTATTTCCCTCGCTGCCATCCTCTTACAGAGCTGGTGTGCCAGCATCCGACTAGCCTTTTCCCCCATACTCGTAGGTCGCCCCCTGCGCCTTCCTCCACTGTGCCTCTGCCTTCACTGTGGTCAACAGATCAAACTCCGTCTGGAGCCATCGTCTTTCCCCAAGTAATCTCTCCTCAGGGGCCTCTGTGTATCTCCTTTCCACTCTTAGAATCTCCCCCACTAACCTCTCCCTTTCCATGCCCTCTGTCTTCTCCCTATGAGCCCTGATGGAGATTAGCTCTCCCCTGATCACCGCCTTCAATGCCTTCCATACCACCCCCAACCGCACCTCCCCATTGTCGTTGGCCTCCAAGTACCTTTTCATGCACCCCCTCACCTTCCCACACACCACCTCACCTGCCAGCAGTCCCACATCCAGCCGCCACAGCGGGCGTTGGTCCCTCTCCTCTCCCAGCTCCAGTTCCACCCAGTGCGGGGCGTGATCAGAAACGGCTATGGCCAAATACTCCGTCCCCTCCACCCACGGGATGAGCGCCCTGCCCAGAACAAACCACGTCCCCTGCAACCTACCGCTCACCATCACATATCGCCCTCCATTATCCACTACGATAGTCTTGGCCTCAAATGACACCCGCTTCCCCACCAATATTGCCACCCCTCTATTCTTCGCGTCCAGTCCCGAGTGGAATACCTGTCCTACCCATCCCTTTCTTAACCTGACCTGGTCCGCCACCTTGAGATGTGTCTCTTGGAGCATGACCACGTCTGCCTTCAGTCCCTTTAAGTGCGCGAACACTCGGGCCCTCTTCTCCGGCCCGTTCAGGCCCCTCACGTTCCACGTTATCAGCCGGATTGGAGGGGCTCTCACCCCCCCCCCCCGCCGACTAGCCATCTCCTTTTCTAGGCCAGTCCCGTGTCGCGCCACCCTCACCCTCCAGTCCCCCAGCTGGGGGACCCCCGCCCCGACCACCTCTTCTGTGTCCCATTCCCTTTCGGCCAGTGCAGCAGCAACCCTTTTTCCCCCCCTTCCCCCGCTCCCCTTCCCCCGCTCCCCTCCCCCCAGCCAGACCCCTGTCTAGCTTTTTTGCCCCCCCCACATCACACCCGTAAGTCAGCTGACCCCGGCTTCCCCCGCCGTCCCATTGACCTCCCCGTGTGGGAGTGTCACAACCATAATCGTTTCTTCCTTCACCTTCCCGCCTTTCTTCACTAGCGTGGGAAAAACCCCGCGCTTTCCAAAGCCCTCTGGCGCAGCTCCTGTCGCGGCCTTGTCTCTCTCCCCCAGCCCATGTAACATTTCCTGCGCGTGATTGACCCCCTATATACAACAACCATCACACACCAAACCTCAAACATCCCCCCCACCCTCACAAACTCTCAGTTTGAGTCCAACTTTTCGGTTTGTATGACGGGCCATGCCTCCTCAGGCGTTTCAAAATAATAGTGTTGGTCCTTGTGTGTGACCCACAGTCGCGCTGGCTGCAGCATTCCAAATTTCACTTCTTTCCGGTGCAACACCGCTTTGGCCCGGTTGAAACCCGCTCTCCGCTTAGCAACCTCCGTGCTCCAGTCCGGGTATATTCTGATCTCTGCATTGTCCCACTTGCTGCTCCGCTCCTTCTTGGCCCATTTCAGGACCCACTCTCTGTCCGTGAACCGGTGGAACCTCACCACCATCGCCCTTGGCGGCTCATTTGCCTGGGCCTCCTCGCCAGCACCCGGTCTGCTCCATCCAGCTCCAGCGGCCTCGAAGGGGCCTCCGCGCCCATCAACGCCCCAAGCATCGTGCTCGCGTATGCCCCGGCATCGGCCCCCTCCACTCCTTCTGGGAGACCCAGGATCCGCAGGTTCTTTCTCCTCGACCTGTTCTCCAGGTCTTCGAGTCTTCCCGCCCACCTCTTGTGCAGCGCCTCGTGCTCCTCCACTCTCACCGCCAGGCCCAAGGTCTCGTCCTCATTTTCACTGACTCTTTTCTGTACCTCCTGGATCTTTACCTCATGGGCCTTCTGGGTCATCCCTAGTCCTTCAATTGCCGACAACATGGGCGCCAGCATCTCCTTGCGCAGCTCCTCGAAGCAGCGCTTGATGAACTCCTGCAGCTCCGGCCCGCACTCCGCTTTGTCCCCGGCCGCCGCCATTTTGCTTTTCTTCCCTCGCTTATCCCACTGCTCCAATGCCGCTTTTTTGGCCGTTTCACTTCTGGTCCGGTCCGTAAAAGTTGAAGGGGGACTTCTCTCTCCCTTCCCCATGGGTTGTCTTCAAAGAAAATTCCGTTGGAGCTCCTCTAACGAGCCCGAAAGTCCGTGACAGCAGGAGCTGCCGAATTGTGCGGCTTAGCTCTGCATAGCCGCAACCAGACTTACCTGCACGTTGTTAAAGATAACTATCCAGCCTAATGGTGTGAGCCTGGCTGGAGAGAATCAAGTTAAACTGAGCCAGAGTCAATCTCATGGGGGGAGTCCAAAGCAGGCCTACCGAAGATTTTAAAGAAACATGCCACTGTCTCTAATGGAGAGGTGGGAGGCATAAAGGAAATCTTAGTCAAGCTACAGATTAAGGACGAAAGCCAAGCAAGATGCTTAAAGACAAGGTAAGTGCCATCAGGCCTAAATTTGAAGCAGAATTAGAGGGGTGGGTCAAGATGGGGGCCTCGAGCCCGTTCATGTAAGTGATTGGGCAATGCCGGTAGCACCCGTGATGAAGAAAGATGGTTCGGTCTGCATAATAAATAAAAATAAATAACCTTTATTGTCACAAGTAGGCTTACATTAACTGCTGTGAAAAAACTATAGTCTCCACATTCCGCCGCCTGTTCGGGTACACAGAGGGAGAATTCAGAATTCTCAGATGGTACAGGAATTGAACCCACGCTGCTGGCCTTGTTCTCCATCACAGACCAGCTGTCTAGACAACCGAGCTAAACCAGCCCTGCATATGTGGCGATTTTAATGTCATTATCAGTCAGGTACTGTGTGCAGAGGAGTAACCTCTGCCTTTAACTGATGATTTATTTGGTGGGTGGGCTGGTGGCCAGAATTTCACTAAAGTTAACCTTAGTCAAGCTTATCTCTAGATAAATGTGTATCCAAATTCACAACACTATTTGACAATCGTGACACATCAGATATTCATTTGGCATCACATTTGCACCTGCGTGGTTCCAACACGCCATGGATCGAATTCTAAGCGGACTAGAAGGGGTCCAGTGGTACTTAAATGATATCTTAGTTACTGGAAAGAATGAAGAAGAGCTTCTTCAAAATTTAGATGCTAGCTGGAGGGGGATTCGAAGGGGCGGCAGAGAGCACAGAGTCTCAGTCTATGCAGATGACCTGCTTCTCTACATTTCGGATCCACAGAGCAGCATGGACGGAATCATCGCGCTCCTGAAAGAGTTTGGCGCCTTCTCGGGCTACAAACCCAACATGAGCAAAAGCGAGATCTTCCCGGTACACCCGCAAGTAGGGGGGGCAGCATTAATGGGACTTCCGTTTAAACAAGCCCAACACAAATTCTGCTACCTGGGGATCCAAATAGTCCATGACTGAAAAGGGATCCACAAATGGAACCTCACCAGTCTGACAGAGGAAGTAAAAAAGGACCTGCAAAGATGGAACACACTCCCACTCTCCCTCGCGGGGAGAGTCCAGGCGATCAAAATGAACATGCTGCCCAGGTGCCTCTTCCTACTTAGATCTACCCTGATCTACATCCCCAAGACCTTTTAAAAGCACTAGACAAACTAATCATGGCGTTCGTATCAGGGGGGTAGAATGCGAGGATCCCAAAGAAGGTCCGCCAAAAAACAAAATCCAGGGGGGGGCTAGCCCTCCCAAACCGACAATTCTACCACTGGGCGGCGACGGCCGAGCGAATCAGGGGATGGATCAAGGAGCCAGAAGCCAAGTGGGTGCGCGCAGAAGAGGCTTCCTGCAAGGGGACCTCCCTCTGGGCCCGCGCCATGGCGGCACTCCCATCCCCACCCAAAAAACACTCCAGCAGCCCGGTGGTGATAGCCAACTTCCAGCCCTGGAACCTACTACAGCAGCAATTTTGCCTGACAAAATGATGGGCAAAGCTCCCATCTGCAACAATCATAGGTTCACACCAGCGCTGACTGACAACACCTTTAAAAAGTGGGGACAGGATGGAGGGACACTGACAGTCAGGGACCTATACACGGACGGCAGGATCGCAACACTGGACGAACTGACGGAGAAATTCCAGCGATTTTCATTTCATTGCCTCCCTGATCGCCCGCCGTAGAATCGTGTTCGGCTGGCGGTCAGCAGCACCACCCAAAGCTGCAGACTGGCTGTCCGACCTCTCAGAATCTCTCCAAATGGAGAAAATCAAACTCGCTATGCGAGGGTCAGACGACAGCTTCCACAGAACGTGGGAGCCATTCACCCAATTGTTCCGGGACCTGTTTGTGGCCAACGAACAAGCAGAAGAATAGCCAGGTAGCCAAGAATCAGGGGAAAGTAGCCAAGGTGTGAGAGGGAGGGATAGACCCGGGACGTTGGCGGGGGGGGGGCAGCTAAACCTAAGAGAAAAGAAAGGCGAACCACAGGAGAAGTGGAAGGGGGGGCAGAAGGGATTGGGTGGGGGGGGAAGAGGGAAGAGAGAGGAGACAGGGAACAATAGAGGGGAACCAGAGAGGGGGGGGCGAGGGAATGATATCCGGAAGGAGAGCACGGGAAACGACAACAAACCCAGCAAACACAGTAACAGAGAGCAAAGAAAATACGGGCGAAAGACGGGTCGAACGGCCGAAGCGGGGGTGAACGAGCGACAACAACGGCAGCGAAAACCGTCCGGGAGAAGCAAGTAACAACGCCAACACCAGATCCAATCTCATATTGCTCTCTCTGTATTGGACATAACTACTGTAATTGTTTCTCTGGCACCCAAATGTATATGTAGCTCCCTAGTCACCCCATCTCCACAAACATGTGTCTACTTATTTGTTAAACATAATATTGCTAACCGTACAGAGTTGCTGTTGTTGAGCTAGTGCACAATATCCTACCAGTTTATTTATTTTTTCTCTTCTATATATGTATATATATATATTTTATTCTGTGTACACAACTGTAAATATACAATGTTCAAAAACCCAGTAAAAAACATTTATATCAAAAAAAATTTAGACGCTACATTCCAGAGACGCAAAGATTACGCAGGACACAGTGGCGTAGTGGTATTGTCACTGGACTAGTAATCCAGAGACCCAAGGTAATGCTCTGGGGTCCCGAGTTTGAATTCCACCATTCCAATAAAACTCTTGTTTGTTTGTACCTTCATGGTCCCTAAACCTTTCCTTTAAAAATACTATGGACATCTTTTCATGTTGTCTCAATCGAGAAGGAATCAGAGAAGTGCTTTCAAGATAAAATATTTTCCTCTGGGTGGTAATGCTGACAATTATACTATACCACTTGTCATTGAATGTCGTATTATTCCTGAATCGCCACCCCCCTACCCCGGGGTGGGACACACACACACAAACACACTCCTATGAAGTCTTTCGATGAGAATGCTGTAGCTGACATTAGCTCAGTGACTCCTTAAAGGAGAGAAAGACTGAAAATTCAGAGGGTGAAGATATATTCCTCTGATGCAGAATTGGCAGAAAAAATGCTTTATATATTTTCTCAAGTATATCTTATGGCTATTGCTCCTGTGGGACCTTCCTCTCTGTATGTCCATTGGTGAAATAGGCAGTTCACTGCCGCCAAATGGAAGTGTCTGTGGATAAGTCATATGTAACTGCAATGTCTGCAATGAACAAAAAGCTGGAAAGGTTAATGACTCACCTCCAAATTGGGGAATAGATTTGCGAGTTCAATAAACAACGGCAGCAGCACGAAGCGGATGAAACCCGTTTGGGATGATGGCTTTGTCACCTTGTCCCTGTCCATGAACGGAGACACAGGTAACCCTTCTAGCTTCTCCATGTCACTCTACAACAAAACATTGCACATGTGCATTAGGCTCCAGGCAACCTCCTAATAAATTAATCTGTGTCTGTATCTCCCTGAAAGATACCTGATACCTATATTTTCAATGAACTCTTACCCAGTACTGATATCCTTTTTTGCAATCACGTGTTGTATAATATAAGCAAATGTAACAATTCCCATTTTGGCAGGAAGAAAAAGCCATGTTTATTGTCTAAATGGTGAGAAATTGCAGAGTTCTGAGGTCAAAGGGATCTGGGTGTATGAGTGCATGAATCACAAAAGACTAGTTACACAGGTACAGAAAGGAATTAGGAAATCTAATAGAACATTATCAGTTATTGTGAGGAGAATTGATTACAAAATTAGGGAGGTTATGCTTCAGTTGTACAGCGCATTGGGTGGGACCACTTCTGGAGTATTGTGGCACAGTGGTTAGCACTGCTGCCTTACAGCACCATGGTCCAATTCTGACCTCAGGTGACTATCTGTATGGAGTTTGCACTTTCTCACCGTGTCTGCGTGGATTCCCGGTGGCTGCTCCGGTTTCCTCCCACAGTCCAAAGATGTGCAGGTTATGTGAATTGATAGGATTTACGAGGATAGGGTCGGGGATTGGGCCTAGATTAGGGTGTTCTCTCAGAGGATCGATGCAGACTCGATGGGCTGAATGGCCTCCTTCTGCACTGTATGGATTCTATGATTCTATGGATATTGATCTCCTTACTTAGGAAGGATGTGAACACATTAGGAGCACATCAGAGATGGTTTACTTGACTAATACCAGGAATGGGAGGGTTGTCTTATGAGAAAGTTTGGAGGGGTTGACTTCGTATCCACTAGAGTTTAGAAGAGTAAGAGGCGACTTGATCAAAACATTTATGACCCTGAGGAATATTGACAGGGTGGATGTGGAGAGGATGTTTCCTCTTGTTGGAGAATCTAGAATTAGGGGTCACTTATTTAAAGCAAAGATGAGGAGAAATATTTTTCTCTCAGAAGATCATAAGTCTCTGGAAGTCTCGTCCTCAAAATGTAGCAAAGCAGAGGCTTTGAATATTTTGAAGGCAGAGCTGGATAGATTCTTGATTAACAAGGGGGTGAAAAGTTTTGGGGGCAGGCAGGAATGTGGGGTTTGAGATTACAAAGAGATGAGCCATGATCTTATTGAATGGCGGACCAGGCCAGAGGGGCAAAGTCCTGCTCCTAATTCATATTTTCGGATGTTCGTTGATGTCGACAGTGAGGACACAATGACCTTATTTGACCTGGTTTTAACCAAAGTCACCCAGTGCAAATAGAGTGGAATTGATTCTCATATATTGCAAAGAAGAGCAAAATCAGATTAGGTCTAAAACATGTATCTAATCTCAACCCACCCTCTTCCTGCCACGCTGCATTAAATTCAATAGGGGCTATCATTTGATTAACAGATAGTTAGCAAGATATTTATTCATTAAATTTAATAGTAAACCTCTCTACTCCAAAGTCACAAAATTGTACGTAATTCTTATTGATAATATGGTGCAAAGTGGGAAACTATTTAACTAAAGTTTCTGATACAAACCCATCCAAAGTGACCAATTAGTGAAACCAACTT
This sequence comes from Scyliorhinus torazame, assembly GCF_047496885.1. Lineage (NCBI taxonomy): Eukaryota > Metazoa > Chordata > Chondrichthyes > Carcharhiniformes > Scyliorhinidae > Scyliorhinus > Scyliorhinus torazame. Next base: position 42,671,053 of record NC_092708.1, on the reverse strand, counting down.
TAAGGACAAATAGGAACATATATTTGCATCAAAGGCACTGGAGGTCAAACAGTTATATGAAAGTTGAGGGTGCAAAAACTCTTCAAATCAACAATATTAAAGAGATGAGTACGTCCAGCAGTACAATCATAATTCAATATTATTTTATGGAGGCATTGGAGGCCAGGTCGTATTGTGAAACAAACTCATCAAAGAGACTTCCTGTAATGTTAATCATATTATAGCAAATATAAGAACCTGGGTGGTCCACGTAGCAGCTCTTCCAAATCGCTCCTTCATTATTAAAATTAAATATCTCATGAGGGTCCTAAATATATGGGCATCTTTTCTTCAGTTTCAGTTCAGCTTCAATATTTCAAATAGAAAAGTTATGAACATCATCGTGAAGTTTCGGACTGTATTTCTAACAACAATCACAAAAGGGTTCTGGAACTTTAGAATGGGGAATTCAATTGGAATCCTCAGAGGGGACTACCCCGGTGGCATTTTAATTTTTCCTCAGTCCTAGACGAACACTTTTTCTAAATGCCACTTCGGGCCTGGGGTCTGAGTTACGGAAGGCTGCTCTGTATGGCTATCAGTTTCTTTCAGATGGAGTTGGCGTGGAATAGACTGTTTCTCTAGGCTCAGAACCTCCATAGCTTTGCTCTGCAGCCCTTTCACACGTAAAGGTATTTGAGGGGGTCGAGAAGAGAATTATTCTACTGCTACTGCAGTATGAGGAAGGCAAAATCCTTGGAGACATCTTCTGCTTTCCCGGAAACTGAATTGGTTGAAAATCAACCTTACAGAATTGCTAGTATCCATTAACCTTTCAGGGAGAGTGTCTTGAATATCCTACAATGCAGACAAAATGGTTTGCCGGAAATCTATTATCCGATACATAACTCCATTTCCATTGAAATATATTAGCATTAACATCTCTAAACATATGTCCATTAATATTTGAGGATACCTGGTTGAAAAATTCCTGCAGTAAGCAGTCCAGCCATGGCTCAGCTACATCCATGGGTCGAGCTTCATTGGAAATGTCGCTAACTTTTATTATAATCATTGTCAGCTGTAAAGAAGCAGTAATGAAGAAGTCTGAATTGACTTTGTCTAAAGCAACCGGGTGGAAATGTTAAGGCTATTCATCTGTTAGGGATATTTGGTCATAGCTGGGAGACTCTTAAATTAATTCCCCATAAAAACATGCACAATAGTATGTTTTTCTATAAATATATGCAGATATACGCGTGGGCATGTCAGAATGTGCGCACCTATATAATGATGCATGTCATTCACATTCTAGTGTCTTGAAGAGATGAAACATTCAAACTATCAAATAAATATTTTATCATTTGAAATTTGCATGTGTGCACCAGTTTGAACTTAATTATTTTTGAGTCATTTACATTAAATTGTTAAAGCAGAAAAGACCCTTAAGTTCGATACAGGAGCTGACAACATTCATATCCCAAAACACCGAGCAGAAAAAGATGTCTGGAATGAAGAGATGGAAATATCATTAAAGAAAGAGATGAGTCAGGTTCAGCAGTCCAATCATAATTCTCCAATCTGGGCTCTTTGTATCTTGGGACAATCGTGTAAATTAACTGCAAAATATTTAGAAAGAAAGAGCTCCCTTAAATCAGTCATGTCTTCCTTTACATCCGAAATCTTCTCTCTCTCTATCTTAGTTACTCTGTGTCAGGAAGAGTAAATCTCTTGGGCGGTACTCTCCCCACCCCCGCGGCGCCGGGTCTCTGATGCCGCACCGAGGCCCGCCCCCGTAAATCGCGCAACGCCCCTGCTAGCCCCATTGAGGGGGGAGAATAGGGGTCTGGGAACGGGCGCTGACGCCTGAGTAAAACATTCGGTTTTTACTTTGGCGTCGGCACTTAGACTCCCGTTGGGAGAATCCCGCCGCTTATCTTTCATTTCTCCCTCTTCAGTTTCCCCTCTACCCACATACGCACACTGCTTGGGTATAATATTGACTTTGGCTGATGCCTTTAAAGTGGGTGGTATCAGTTCAGCTGTGCGTTGTATGTTAAAGCCAATGAAAATTAAACTCGGAAGAAATCAATATTTCCCGTTTCACCCAATACCCAGTTCCCACTAATCTCTTTGTCTCCTCCTATTTGCCACATACATTGTAGAATAGTGGATAGCACTGTGGCTTCACAGCGCCAGGGTCCCCAGGTTCGATTCCCCGCTGGGTCACTGTCTGTGCAGAGTCTACATGTTCCCCCTGCGTCTGCGTGGGTTTCCTCCGGGTGCTCCGGTTTCCTCCCACAGTCCAAAGACGTGCAGGTTCGGTGGATTGGCCATGATAAATTGCCCTTAGTGACCCAAAAGGTTAGGAGGGGTTATTGGGTCACGGGGATAGGGTGGAAGTGAGGGCTTAAATGGGTCAGTGTAAAGTCGATGGGCCGAATGGCCTCCTTCTGCACTGTATGTTCCATGTTCTCGAATGCAGAAGCTGTGAAAAGGTACAGACAGAAAGTAGCTCTTGGCAGCCCGTCTCCACAAAGCAATATTTTAGTTAGTAAATACGTAAAGTTATTTGAGAAATGGCAGATTGATTTAAAATTGATAAATTAAAGATAATGTAAATGCAGGGGGGTTGCCAAGACAGTTGATCAATTTTTTAGAATACATTGCGAACACAAGCTCATTCGGAACTGAAACACAACTGAGACACTGTGCCCGCTCACTTGTGAGGTTATATTTAGAATAATTCATGAATGCTTGAGTGCCCCATCTTCAAATGGACACTGATATATTGGAGCCACCAGAATAACTCCAAACCTTTGTACTGCTAAGAATGGAAAGTTGCCCTTTCACAGATTTTCTTTAGAGCATTGCAAAGAGAGAATGGCCGTGATCCAGGTCTTGTACACGATGAGAGACATAAAAAGCCAGTGCTGACTCAAGGCAACTAGGCAGGAGCAATAAATGCAGCCTTGCCCACATTGGCCATATCATGGTAACAAATGTTAAAGAAAAATCTGTTTAATACTATTTTAGCCTATGGTGCATGAGATGAATATCTTAACAAGGCTCAAGCTGCATCAGAATTTATAAGCTCTATGCCCCCACAAAGCAGAAGATACATGAGGTGTTCTTAGGCATAGCAATTTGAAAGAATGCCAATTGATTTCATTGGACCCATGGGCCATTCGTTTGGCTCGAGTGGGTCTTCTAAAGAGACCAAGTGCTAACTCGGCCAGATCATTTGCTTGCCTGCTGATATTGGGTGAATGTAACTTGCATGTAACAGAAGAGTACTTGACTGGAGGAGAGGGGAAAGGGAACTTGGAAATTTCCTGTGCAACATTTACATGAATGGGAATGGCTGAAGGTTTCGACAGGACGATGGGGGTGTTGCAGTTCAGCAGTGAAGTTTTTGCAAACCTTGGTTGATTGGTATAGCTGTAATAGATGGCTCATGCAAGATTTTGAAGCGTGGAGGTTGCAGGGAATTGGATGGATGCGGAGAACAGAATAGAATTTTAATGAGGCACATCTTCAGAGACTGTTGGATTGAGTAGAGAGAGGGAGAGAATGGTTGCTGCGTGTGCATGGGAGGAAATCTGAAACAGTCACAGAGAATGAAGTTACAGTGGCAGTGAGAGCTAGTTCTCCCAGTTGAATAGCTTCACCAGCGCCATCTGAGAGCAGTTACAGTGTTAGTTATGCCAGTCTCTGTCCACTCTTCCCCTTTGACACCTATACATTGTTCACCCTCTGAAATCAACAGGTGCAGGAGTCAACATTTAGAGTGCACTGTGCTTCAGGAATTTACTAACTCGCTATCTCACAAAATATATTGTAAAATCCCCTAATATGAATTACTGGAACTCCTTCCTCCACTTTGGCAGCATGCTACCAACATACTAATTACATCATAATAAAAGCAAATTACTGCAGATGCTGGAATCTGAAACGAAAGAGATTTTCCAGCGTTTTCTCTTTCGTTACCAATTACATCGTCTATCTCACAATTACTGGGAAACATCCTCAAATGCTAATTTGAAGCTCATCGCTCAGCCTTGTAAGACAGGAAAACAGAGGGAGCACACATAACAAATAGAGCTAGCCCACACCATCCCATGAGAAACGGTCCATAATCCCACCAAGGCTCTGGGAGATGGTGAGATGAACAGTGCAGGTTGCAGACCAAACCAATCACCATTCGGCCTCACGGTGAAGCCAAATTCTTCCTCACCCTTTCCTATATTTTTCTCTCATCTCATTCTTTGCTTGCCCTCCTCTCCTGCAGGTGCAGCACACAGGGGTAGAGGATAAGCAAGGTGAGGATATAGGAATAGTAGACCGTATGGCCCCCTAGAGCCGGCTCCAACATTCAACACAATCATGGCTGACCAAATTCTAACCCAACTCCACTTTCCTGCCCTCTCTTCCACATAACCCCAGGTCAAAAATCTCTCTCTCTCAGCCTTGAGTATAGTCAATGATAGCACATCCACAAACATCTTAGGTAGAGAATTCCAAAGATTCACAACCCTTTGAGTGAAGGAATTTCTCCTCATCTCAGTGATCCCCTCCTTATCCTGAGATTGTCCCTGGAGTTCTAGGGGGGGCGATTCTCCAACATGGTAGTAAGTGTTTGCGCCGTCGTGAACGCCATTGCATTTCATGACGCCATGAATAGGGCCCGGGCACGACCTATTCTGGCCCCCACAGGGGGCCAGCACGGCGCTGGAGCGGTTCACGCCGCTCCAGCGACCTTACGCGGTGCCAAATGGGCGCCGCCCCAACCCGCGCATGCGCAGTTGGGCCGCGCCATCTTGCGCAAGCGCGGGGAACTTCTTACGCGCGACGGCCCCTCACCAACATGGCGCCGGTGTCGTCTGCGGAAGGGTAGGCCTGGGGGAGGGAGAGGCCGGCCCGCCGATCGGTGGGCCCCGATGGCGGGCCAGACCCCATCGGAGGCCCCCTCCCCGGTGAAGAAGACCCCCCCCCGCCCCCCCCCCCCCCACCCCCCCCCCCCCCCCCCCCACTGGCCGCCTCCCCCAGCGTTCCCGCAGAGTTCCCGCCGGCAGCGACCAGGGATGGACAGCGCCGGCGGGAACCTGTCGTGTCGTAACGGCCGCTCAGCCCATTGGGGCTGGAGAATCGCCGCTGCCCATTTGCGGCGGTTCTCCAAGCCGCCCGGTGTGAATCGCGCGGCGCTGGTTTCGGGGGGGTTGGGAGAATTGCGTGCAGGGGTCGGTGCGGCGTGGCTCGATTCACGCGGCGCCCCGGTTGTTCTACCCCCCCGGTGTGGGGGGGGGGGGGGGGGAGAATTGCGCCCTAGATTCTTCATCCAGTGTAAACTGTGCAGTGCCTACCCTGTCAATCCCCTTCTGAATCTTCAATGAGATCATCTCTCATTCTTCTCAACTCCAGAGAATATAGAACCAATTTACTCAGCTTCTCATATTTATATATATTCGTTTGTTTATATTGTCATAAATGACAAGCTTCTGATTCCAAGGACCAATTTCGGGAATCTTCGCTGTAATGTCATCAATGCGACTTTATCCTTCCTTAAATATGGAGACCAAAACTGCACACAGTATTCACACGAAAGCCCCGTACAGTTGTGGCTGGGCCTCTTTGTTCCTGTACTCTAGCTCCCCTTGGAATAAAGTCCAATATGCCATCTTCCATCCTAATTGTTCGCTGTACCTGCACACTAACTTTCTCTGTTACTTGTAGGAGTACACCCAAGTCTTTTGATAATCAGCAGTAGAGGTTCCACGACTTTTTTTAAAATTCTGGTTTTCCATTCTTACAATCAAAGTGAGTCAGCTCACATCTCCCCGAATTATACCACCTTGCTACCCACTCACTTAACCTGTCCATATCTCTTTGGAGCCTCTCTGTGTCTCCACCCAGTTCTTTTCCCTGCACCCCTTCCCAACCTGCACCCCTTCCCAACCTGCACCTCCACCCCATTTTCCTGGGGCAGGCAATTCCAGATTTCCTGGATGCCTGAAGGGGAAAGTATTGTTGAAGTGCAGTCACTGTTGCAAAGTAGGAAGGTTAGTAGAAAGTTTATCATACAAGGCATTATCGGAATGGAGAATGTTTCACTGCAAGTGAATAATATCACTTGTGATAAAATTTCCAGTGCTGGATTTTAGGTCACAGCAACCAGAGAAGAGTCAATTTTTCAGCGTGGGTAGAGTGATAGTAGATATGTGGACATGGATGTCAAAGATGATACAGTAGGCAAGGGACGTGGGTATAGGTAGCGTGTTTCATTGAGGCCTCCCCTCTATTCCAGATATCATAGTCCGAGATGACCATAGGCTGCTTTCCCCTTTGAGGGGGGAGAGCTGACTGGTGGCGATTTAACCTGAGGATCTGTGATAGTCACCACTGATGTATATATTGTATATATTGGATGTTGATATAGGTGCATTACGGTAAGGCCCCTGTACTACAGGTACGGGGGTAGATCCCTGCCTGCTGGTTCCGCCCAGTAGGCGGAGTAAAAATATGTGTGCTCCCAGTACAGCAGCCATTTCGTCAGCTGCTGTAGGAGGCCACACATCTCAGTGTAATAAAGCTTCGATTACATCCTACTCTAACACTCTACGCCAGGCACCTCCTCTCCACATGGCGTCAACTTCCCGGTGAGTCGGTGGAAGATTTCTGGCGCCCCCTAGCTAGAGACTGTGACTGTCAGGCCATTTCGGCCACGGAACACTCAAATTTGCTAATGAGAGACGCATTTGTTACGGGCATAGGGTCTGACTACATCCGCCAGCGCGTGTTAGAGGGGGCCACGCTCGACCTCGCGGCGACCAAAAAAACTAGCGCTTTCACTCACGGTCGCATCACGCAACATTCAGGCCTATGCCCACGACCCTGCGGCCCATCCCCCTGTGCATCGTGGACTCCGCAGACGGCCCATCGTGGACTCCACCAGTGACCACCCTCAGCCAATCCCACGCCTGTGCCCCGCAGCAGCCAACCAGGCCCGCTCAATCGCCGCTATTGTCCCGGCACCCCACACGTGCAGCCAGTGGGGCCGCCATCTTCCCCTCCTAGGACCATGTGCGGCCAGTGGATGCCGCCATCTTGGCCGACTCGCAACACGTGCGGCCAGTGGCCGCCGCCACCTTGGTCCTCCCAGGACAAACGGGCGCCGCCATCTTGCTTCCCCCACGACACATGCGGCCCGTGGGCGCCGCCATCTTACCCGACTCAGGACCCATGCCCGTCGGGCACCTCATCCGGCCGCTCATCGCCTGCAACCGCCAATGACCAGCCATGTCTCGCCTCGGTCACGATTGACCAGTCTCGACGCACAACCTCGCGACTGCTTCAACTAAAGTGAAGGTCAACGGGCACGGGATTTCCTGCCTGCTGGACTCCGGGAGCACTGAGAGCTTCATTCACCCCGATACGATAAGGCACTGCTCCCTCGCGGTACACCCCGCTAACCAGAGAATCTCCCTGGCCTCCGGGTCCCACTCCGTGGCAATCCAGGGGTACTGCATTGCCACTCTCACTGTCCAGGGCTTGGAGTTCAATGGCTTCCGCCTCTACGTCCTCCCCAACCTCTGCGCTGCCTTGCTACTCGGCCTGGACTTCCAGTGCAACCTCCAGAGCCTAACCCTAAAATTCGGCGGGCCCCTACCACCTCTTACTGTGTGCGGCCTCGCGACCCTTAAGGTCGACCCACCTTCCCTTTTTGCAAACCTAACTCCGGATTGCAACCCCGTCGCCACAAGGAGCAGACGGTACAGTGCCCAGGACAGGACTTTCATCAGGTCTGAAGTTCAGCAGCTGCTTCGGGAAGGCATCATCAAGGCCAGCAACAGCCCCTGGAGAGCCCAAGTAGTAGTGGTCAAAACTGGGGAGAAAAACAGGATGGTCATTGACTACAGACAGACCATCAATCGGTACACGCAGCTCGACGCGTACCCCCTCCCACGCATATCTGATATGGTCAATCAGACGGCACAGTACCGGGTCTTCTCGACAGTAGACCTGAAATCTGTCTACCACCAGTTCCCCATCCGCAAGCCGGACCGCCCATACACTGCGTTCGAGGCAGACGGCCACCTTTACCACTTTCTTAGGGTTCTCTTCGGCGTCACCAATGGGGTCTCGGTCTTCCAACGGGAGAGGGACCGAATGGTTGACCGGTATGGGCTGTGGGCCACTTTCCCGTACCTGGATAACGACACCATCTGCGGCCACGACCAGCAGGACCATGACGCCAACCTTGCAAAATTTTTCCACACCGCCACTCTCCTCAACCTCACGTCTAACAAGGAGAAGTGCGTGTTCAGCATGAACCGCTTAGCCACCTCGGCTATGTGGTCCAGAACAAAGTTCTGGGGCCCGACCCCGATCGCATGCGCCCCCTCATGGAACTCCCCCTCCCCCACTGCCCCAAGGCCCTCAAACGTCGCGTGGGGTTCTTTTCGTATTATGCCCAGTGAGTCCCAAACTATGCGGACAAGGCCCGCCCACTCATTCAATCCACTCTTTTTCCTCTGACGGCCGAGGCTCACCAGGCCTTTAACCGTATCAAAGCCAACATCGGCAAGGCCGCGATGCACACGGTCGACGAGACGCTCCCATTCCAAGTCGAGAGCGATGCATCAGACGTCGCTCTGGCTGCCACCCTCAAAAAGGCAGGCAGGCCGTGGCATTCTTTTCCCACACCCTCCATGCCTCCGAAATTCGGCACTCCGCCATCAAAAAAGAGCCCCAAGCCATCATTGAAGCCGTGCGGCATTGGAGGCATTACCTGGCCGGCAGGAGATTCACTCTCACCCGGACTTCTACCGGCTGGACCACGCGCGCCTGGTGAAGGCCTCCCGCTCCTTTGAATGCCTCAGCGTGGACTTCAAAGGGCCCCTGCCCTCCACCGACCGCAACACGTACTTTCTCAGTGTGGTCGATGAATATTCCCAATTCCCCTTTGCCATCCCATGCCCCGACATGACGTCTGCCACCGTTATTAAAGACCTCAACACCATCTTCGCTCTGTTCGGCTTCCCCGACTACGTCCACAGCGACCGAGGATCCTCATTCATGAGCGATGAGCTGCGCCAGTACCTGCTCAATAGGGGCATTGCCTCGAGCAGGATGACCAGCTGCAACCCCAGGGGAAACGGGCAGGTGGAGAGGGAGAATGGGACGGTCTGGAGGGCCGTCCAACTGGCCCTATGGTCCAGAAATCTCCCGGCCTCTCGCTGGCAGGAGGTCCTCCCCGATGCACTTCACTCCATTTAGTCGCTCCTGTGCACCGCGACTAATGAAACCCCCCATGAATGTCTCTTTGCCTTGCCTAGGAAGTCCACCTCCGGGGTTTCGCTCCCGACATGGCTGGCAGCCCCAGGACCTGTTCTCCTCCGTAGACACGTTCGACTCCACAAAGCGGACCCATTGGTTGAGAGGGTACAGCTACTCCACGCCAACCCGCAGTATGCCTACGTAGCGTACCCCGACGGCCGCCAAGACCCAGCCACCCTCAGAGACCTGCCACCAGCTGGTTCCACCCGCCCCCCCCCCCCCCCCCCCCCCCGCCCCGGCGCCACCCTCCCCTCCCCGGCGCACCCCACAGACCCCGCTCCAGGACAATCCGTCCTCCCTTTGCCCACACCCAAGAGGATTTCGACACGCTCCCAGAGTCACCGAAGACCAAGCCGCCACCGGAGTCGCCACCAGCACTGCGGCACTCTCAACGTCAGATCAAGGCACTGGACCGCCTGAATTTGTAATTTTATCTGTACTTTTAAAACACAACTTTTTTTCTAGTTCTCCACCACCCCCGCCGGACTCATTTTTTTAACAGGGGGTGAATGTGGTAGTCACCACTGATGTATATATTGTATATATAGGATGTTGATATAGGTGCTTTCCATTAAGGCCCCTGTACTACAGGTACGGGGGTAGATCCCTGCCTGCTAGTTCCGCCCAGTAGATGGAGTATAAATATGTGTGCTCCCAGTACAGCAGCCATTTCGTCAGCTGCTGTAGGAGGCCACACATCTCAGTGTAATAAAGCCTCGATTACATCCTACTCTCTCTCGTCTTTGTGTAATGGATCGTACATCAGGATCACCACACCTCAGGCAAGGGTTGGGAAGGTGGGGCCTTCATGAGTAACCTCAGCCTGCACGGGAATTGAACCTGAGCTGTTGGCCTTGCTCTGCATCATGAACCAGCTGCCTAGCCAAGTGAGCTAAACGGGCCCTGCCAGGTATGAAACAGCCATTTAACTTCAGCATCTTGAGGGACTAATGAGCTTTGCATACAGGCGGCTAGTAACACATTTTTCTCTGAAAGTTGGGAGACTATTGTGTGAAATCAGCTTAATGAAAGGGGCCTCAATTCAATAAAAAGGGCAAATGGGCTCCTCCTGTGCTAGAATTTCTAGGTTCTCATGTGTCCGTGAAGGCCTGAATACAAGGGGAAATTTGTATCGCTAAATATTTGTCAATTCTCATCTGTTTTGCTCCACCATTTTGGTTAACTGCAGCTTTTGTACTCATTTGCATTATGAGAAACCTGAATGATCTTTACACACACGACCATACACCCAACTCATGTTCAATTGTCTACATTGCATAATGCCAGGGGAGCATACTTCCACCCCTGAGAAAAATAGGATAATGCCATCCGCCCCAAATGTCTTTTGTTTTCTCATTTAGGTCATGCACAGAAACCAGCAGCGATCCCAAGAGTGAGGCTGAACAACGCGGTACTCACAACATCCTTGTGCTTTTTGTTGTTAAAATCGAACACAGGCATGATGGATCTGAACTGATTCAGAATCTCATTGTGACGAGCCATGTCTGTGGCAAGGACACACCTAAAGATAGAGAAAATTGACGTCAGTTCAAGGACCCTCAGCCATTTCCCCCTCTCATCAACGTACATTGGTGCCAATTTTCCGAATGCAGTGTGAAGCTGCACGATGGGCTGCGAGTTATTTTCTGATATGTGATGAATGCAGACAATGTTCCTCCACTGTCGACGCACACACCCAGCACATTACCCATTATGTTACAATTTTACTCCTCGTGTAAATACATCAATAGAGACTGACAGTGTTACTAACCATTTGCTTGGACTACTTTTTTTTTTAAACTGAAGCCCGATTAATTTATAAGACAGATTTCCTCCTTTGTGAGCAATAATTATTTATTTCTAAATTGGAAGCATTGTATCTGCTTTTGTGCAGCCTTAAATATGCTTTTTGCAACATTTCATAGAATCATAGAATCCCTACAGTGCAGAAGGAGGCCATTTGGCCCATCAAGTCTACGCCGACCCGCTGAAAGAGCACCCTACCTAGGCCTACTCACCCGTCCTATCCCCGTCACTCCAGCTAACCTTTTGGACATTAAGGGACACTAACCTGCACATCCTTGGACTGTGGGACGAAACCAGAGCACCCGGAAGAAATCCACGCAGACACGGGGAGAACGTGCAAACTCCACACAGCCGTATCGAACCCGAGTCACTGGAGCTGTGAGGCAGCAGTGCTAACCACTGTGCTACCGTGCCGCCCATTTCTGTGATCTCTGTTGCTCAAGATGCGGAGATGCCGGCGCTGGACTGGGGTGGGCACAGTAAGAAGTTTTACAACACCAGGTTAAAGTCCAATCTGGTGTTGTAAGGTGAGTTACCTGATGAAGGATCTGCGCTCTAAAAGCTAGTGATTCCAAACAAATCTGTTGCTCAAGAAAGATTATTGACTACTAATATCAATCAATATATATATGTAGACGGGCTGGTCAGATATGCTGATCAGTGGCAAATGGAATTCAATCCCAATAAGTGTGAGGTGAAGCACTTGTGCAGGATAGACTAGACAGGGGAATACATGATGAACAGCTGTACCCTGGAAAGCACCGAGGATCAGAGGGACCTTGATGTGCATGTACACCAGTCCCTAAGGTAACAGGGATATAGTGGCTAAGAATATATGGTATACTTGCCTTTATTAGCCAAGGCATACAGTTTAAGAGCAGGGTGGTTATGGTGGAACTGTATAAAATGTTGGTTAGGCCACAGCTGGAGTATTGTGTGCAGTTCTGGAATCCACACTGTAGGAGGGATGTGATAGCACTGAAAAGGGTGTAGAGGAGATTTACCAGGATGTTGCCTCGGCTGGAGAGTTTTAATTATGAAGAAAGATTGGGTAGACTTGGGTTGTTTTCCTTGCAGCAGAGGAGATTGACGGGGGACATGATTGAGATGTATAAAATTTTGAGAAGCATAGATAGAGTAGACAGGAAGAAACTTTTCCCCTTGGTGGTGGGATCAATGACCAGGAGGCATAGATTTAAGGAAAGGGAGGAGGTTTAGAGAGGATGTGAGAAAAAGCCTTTTTTACCCAGATGGTGGTGGGAGTCTGGAACTCGCTGCCTGAAAGGGTGGTGGAGGCAGAGATCCTCACAACATTTAAGAAGTACTTTGATGTGCACTTGCGATGGAAAGGCATACAGGGCTGTAGACCAAGTGCTCGAAAATGGTATTAGAATAGTTTGGTGCTTGTTTTTGACTGGCACAGACACGATGGGCCGAGGGCCATTTCTGTGCTGTAAACCTCAATGACTCTATGACTGTAATAGTCGGCGCAGTGGTCAGCAATGCTGCCTCATTGCACCGAGGACCCGGGTTCGATCCCGGCCCCGGGTCACTGTCCACTCGAGTTTGCACATTCTCCCCGTATCTGCGTGGGTCTTACCCCCACAATCCAAAAAGATGTGCAGGGTAGGTGGATTGGCCACGCTAAATTGCCCCTTAATTGCCAAAAAAAATGACTCTAATATTCACTCTGAAGGTATTAGAAAACCAAATTTGTCGACTGCACAATAGCAAAATATCTAGATTCGTTATGCATTTGGGCTGACACACTGCAAATCAAATTTCAACTAATAAAGTTAAAGAATAGGATGAAAAATGTGGGACAGAAGCATACAACCGAATGATAAGACTTTGAAAGGGTCTGGAAATAATATCATCAATATTCAGCTAGTGATGGAACAATTTTAAAATCTAATGTAATGATGTGGTTGAGATAAATGTACTGAGACTCCACATGCAGCAGGGAGCCTAGAAACGAGAAATCGGGCGCAGAACCGCACTCACCTGGGTAGGCACGGTAGCACAATGGTTAGCACTGTTGCTTCACTGCGCCAGAGACTCGGGCTCGATTCCCGGCTTAGGCTCACTGTCTGTGCGGAGTCTGCACGTTCTCCCTGGGTCTGCGTGGGTTTCCTCCGGGTGCTCCAGTTTCGTCCCACAAGCCCCGAAAGACGTGCTGTTAGGTGAATTGGACATTCTGAATTCTCCCTCAGTGTACCCGAACAGGCGCCGGTCTGTAACCACTAGGGGATTAACTAATTGGTGTAACAAATGTTTCTGTATTCTATGACTTTGAGTGTGCATTGTTAAATAGCACACTACCCAACATAGATTTCATATAATCTACAGTGCAGAAGGAGGCCATTTGGCCCATCGAGTCTGCACCGGCTCTTGGAAAGAGCACCCTACCCAAGCCCACACCACCCTATCCCCATAACCCAGTAACCCCACCCAACACTAAGGGCAATTTTTGGACACTAAGGGCAATTTTGGACACTAAGGGCAATTTAGCATGGCCAATCCACCTAACCCGCACATCTTTGGACTGTGGGAGGAAACCGGAGCACCCGGAGGAAACCCACGCACACACGGGGAGAACGTGCAGACTCCACACAGACAGTGACCCAGCCGGGAATCGAACTTGGGATCCTGGAGCTGTGAAGCAATTGCGCTAACCACTATGCTACCGTGCTGCCCAACATGCACTGGAATGCAGTTGATGTCTGTCAAAGGAGTTTCTATTAGAAAAGTGCATTTTTGTTTTGTTCAACCACGTTCAAACCAAAAGGGAATTGTCAATCTGCCATTTCCTGTGCGGAACACAGTCGCTTTGCAAAGGGTATCAATGCACTTGGTGATTTTGAGGCTTTCTGTGCCTTAATTGTAAAATAATATTTTTCACATTCCCCATGTCGCTCTGCTAGATGGCAATCCTTGGTATTCAACAAAAAAAATCCTAGAGCTACCCAAAGATTATGTTATAAATAATTCACATGACGTCATTCCCCAGGGCAAATGGTGGTACTCACTTTATCATTCCTTCCCGAATCCGTTTAAACTGTTCCGTTGTCAAATTTCGGAATATGTTGTTGTCAGACTGTGGATGCCAGAAATAAAAGAACATTTTACTAAGGGCCAATTATCAATTATAACCAAGGAACATCTCAATTATAGGACTGGCACTGTGAAACAATTATAGTCTTCGTGAAAAATGGATGGAATCACAGGCGAAGGTTCTCAAACTGCTAGTAAAAATAGATGGATCATGGAATATGATCCCCAAGCAAAAATTAAAAAATGAAATCATGGAATACGACCCTCAAAACAACAGAAACAAGCAATACAATCCTCAAAAGGCTAGTACAAACCCTGGATAGTGCCAGAATGTTATGCAAACTTGGCCTATTTAATTGTGATCCACTTATGCGCGCATCACAGCAGATATTTTTACATAAATATTTTTCCAGAAATGTTGAAAAATTCTAGGAATCATATTTAGAAAAATACCTAATGAAGTTTGTGATGACCTGCTGGGGAATCCAAAAATTGGTCAAGTTGGTCTTTGTGCTCAATTTTATTTGCACACATTCGTCCAGTTAAATCCGACGTATGTTACAAGCCATCATTTCCAGCAAGCAAAAATATTTAAATTAATATCCCAGACCAGACCCCAACATCTGTTCGGAGAGCAGACTGGAAGCCCAAACACTTTTCTTTTATTTGTAAAACTGTGAGGAAAGGATATTTCACTCCAGAATTGATGCCACTGACCAATAGGCCACCTTTTATATTAAAACAAAGTTTATTATTGTAACTTCTCCCTGGGCCTCCTGTGGTTAGTTGGAAGCACAGCAACCAAGCACCACTACCACTATAATAAAAACAGAAAATGCTGGAAAACAAAACTTGGCAGGCCCACAGCATCTCTGGAGAGAGAAATGGAGTTAAAGTTTCAAGTCCGTATGGCTTCTTCAGAGGTGAAGAAGATTCAAGTGGACCTGAAAAGGAAACGTTAACTCTATTTCTCTCTGCTGCCAGACCTGCTGAGGTTTTTCACCATTTTCTGTTTTTATTTCAGATTTTCATCATCCACAGTATTTTTCTTTTACCACTATTCCTCCAGGTTTGGGGTCAACAGGCTACCTGCAGAATTTTGGCATCTGCTGAAGGTCATCTCGAATCAACTCATGACCACAATTACCCATTTAGAATTACCCACATAAACTTGGAGGAACCTATCTGCAAGGGAACAAATAATGTCCTAAAAGTATTACATTTAGCTTAATGTGCTTAATAAATGTAAATTGGCTGCTTTTGACCGATGGCTTTCTCATCGTTTATTGCCAAATTACCTTTTCCAGGATCTTAAAGGCCACAGAACAATGATGGTTTTCCAGTGGTGAGATATCATTGTACCTCAACGCCAGCTCCGTGCGAGCGTTGATCTGAAGGAAAGTAAACAAGCACGTGTTTGATTTTGCACAAAATTTACCAGACAATAAAAAAGTCATAAAGTCACCTTTGTCCCTGATGACCATGGGCTGCTATCCCCTTTGAGGGGGAGAACTGACTGGTGGTGATTTAACCTGATGTTCACCACACCTCAGGCGAGGAGCAAGATTGAGAAGGCAGAACCTTCATGAATAACCTGAGCCAGTATGGGCATTGAACCCATGCTGCTGGACTTGCTCAGCATCCAAAACCAGCTGTCCAGCCAATTGAGCTAAACCGAGACAAATAACACCTGGCTCAAAGAGAGAGTACATTTTGATCTGGGCGGCACATCAATCTCGAGTGAAACCTCACAGTGCCAACTTAAGATCTCCTGCTTAATGCTTCCAAAATTAACAGTGATACCTGAAGGCACTATAATTTTGATACAGATGGGTCATTACACATGTTTTTAATTATAAAGTTTTCTGCATGTGTATTAAGAAAATAACACCACCTTGTGAATATTATGTCCGTATTATTTTGCAATGACATATTGACAAGTAACGAGCAACACCAATAAGCTTTGAAGCCTTGGTGCAATAATTAATCAATAACAGGCTTTGGGCTCGATTCTTTCATCCCGCCCACCACAAGATCGTCATGCGCGAGACGTGGACAATGGAAAAGTCCACTGACCTCGGGCGGGATCCTCCGATCGCCGGGCGGGCGCGATGGAGAATCCTGCCCTTATAAACTCTTACTGCTCCAGTTCTACAGCAAGGAGGTTCCATATATTAGACTTATATGTATTCATAAGTGCTGTGTCTCAATTGCTCAGTTACTTGATATAATCAACTGTGTTCTATAGTTCTGCTGAAGCAAAAGACTTAACTATTGAGAAGAGAATTTGGATAAATTTAGATTAAAGTTTTAGAAGGCAATGGTCTAAAATTTGGATCATCATTATACTTAAAATCAAGGATTAGGGAATATTTCCATTAAAAACTAGCATACATTCACACCATTATTATGATATTGGTGTGCACTAGTTTTGCTTGATTGTACAGTTGACTGAAAGAGGTAGACCAACTCCACTTTGCTTCAAGGTCAATTCGGGTCCTGACACCCAATTACAGGTCACAAGTTTAGCATTGGCAGTAATCAAAACCACCATTTGGGTGCATTATACTCGTCAATTGAGTGCATTAGGAGTGGCACACCATTTTGCACATGCAAGCAACTCAAATTATCTAAAATTCAGCTAGCTATTCACACTATGCTGCCAGCAAGATAGATACACCTTGCTCCTATGCCTGTCATAGATTCGGATTCTAAGGAACATAAGGGATATTAGACCCACTCAGTCGACTCAAATGGTCACTATCTTCAGAGCACCAGTAACCTTGATAAATACTGTCATAAGACAGTCATGCAAATAAATGGACTAAAGTGCCACATTTGATGACTTTTCACCTCCTGGTGTGAAGATGTGCCTTTCTTTTGATCTGTGAATGCGTCCCTAATTTACAATCTTCCCAGTCGAGCAGAGATTATGGAGCGATCTACCCGAATGGGGACAGAGTCCCGTAGTGTGCAAGATTGTCCGAGTGTTTCTCGGCGCTTGGAGTGCCAGGAAATACCCCGCTATCAAACGCCCATCCAGGTAGGTCAGGGGGCCTCAGCAGGGAACTCCCTGATGAGGCCACACATAGTCCTATTTTCTGCGGTGAGGAGCTCCGCTCGCTGGAACTCCTCAATGCAGCGAGAGATCGGGACACCATTTAAAAATGGCGTCCTGATCTCTTGAGCCACCAACGCGACCCCAAACCCCCTCCAAGCCCCAACTCACTATAAGGGAGTTCCCTGGCCCCCCTGCACCCGCACGGTGCACCTTCCGGCCCGATCACACCACCTTGGCAGTGGCAGCTGGCAGTACCAGGGCGCCACCCTGCCAAAGGACTAGCTGTCTCACTCTAATATACAGATTTGCCAGAAAGTGATCCTGCCCACAATGGACGGGATTCACATCGCGACGTCCCACGAGGCAAGCCAGGTAGACCCCGAAAGTGGGATCACCTGGCATCTACTGGTCACGTTGCGCCGTGCCGCTCTGCTTTTCGGGAGCAACACGACTGGTAGATTCCTGGTAAGCCCGTCTCCTAATAACATGAAAAGCTAAATTATAGGGAAGATAAGAGTTCTGTACAATTCAGGAGCCCCTCAGCCCATCAGAAAATATCTCCGTCAGGCCATATAAAATCAGAATTGTTAATGTTGAGGCTAGAGGAGCAGGTTCATTCTGATCTTCCAGGAATAATTGATCCTCCTATGTGGACATGATGAATGAAAACAGACTTTATTTACCTACCTGGATCTTGTTGCCCAATTATCACAGCATGGGGGACTAGGCCTGTTTCTAACCCAGCGTGAACACGGCAGTGAAGACTACAGACGGTAAGGTTTAAGGATGTTGAAGGCCACTCCAATTTAACTATTTTGGTGGGATTGAGTTTCCTCAATAAGAAGCCAGCCAGCATACTGTGTGAGGATGAGGTGTGTGAGGGTGCTAGCAAAGAGGAAAACAGCCTGTGATGTGAAAGCAACAAAAGGAGCCCAAATGTCTTAATGCCAAAGTTCTGCCTTCTCCCTTTATCACCATTAATGTCACTAGACAAACAGTAACTGCTTATATAAATAGCACAAATAAACAGATGTGAATCCAAAACAGTGTTAAGTTAACATGTGTCCACCGGATATTGTTACCTGATATGCATTGTTATAGCCTGGATGGTCGAGGTCATGGCATATTGCTGAGGTCAGCATGGTTAGGATGTCAATATCGTCCATTTTGTTTTGAAGGTCTGTTAGCCAGATCAACCCATACATCTGTACAAAACAAAATAAGACGCACTGTGAAAGAAATGTTTCAACATCCTTAAACCCTCTTTCTGTTAAATGTAATGCTGCGCTTAACTCGGACGTAACAATCAATGCAGCCTTGGACGCAGTCCATGGTCATAAAGATACAACTCTTGGGGCTAAAGGGATCAAGGGTTATGGGGGAAGGCGGGATCAGGGTGTTGAACTCGATAATCAGCCATGATCACAATGAATGGCGGAGCAGACTCAAAGGGCTGAATGGCCTCCTCCTGTTTTTGTTTTCTATGTATGTTTCTCTGTGTTTGTAGGGGCTGGTTTAGCACAGTGGGCTAAATAGCTGGCTTGTAATGCAGGACAAGGTCAGCAGCGCAGGTTCAATTCCCGTACCAGCCTCCCTGAACAGGTGCCGGAATGTGGCGACTAGGGGCTTTTCACAGTAACTTCATTGAAGCCTACTTGTGACAATAAGCAATTATTAATATATATAGCAAGACCTGGGCAATGTGGAGGCTTGGGCTGATAAGTGGAAAGTAACATTCATGCCACGCAAGTGCCAGACAATAATCAACTCCACCAAAAGAGAAGCTAACCATCTCCACTTGACATTCAACAGCATTACCATTGTTGACTCTCCCACTATCACCATTCTGAAGTTACCATTGATCAGAAACTGGATGATGCCAGCCACATAAATACGATGGGGACAAGAGCAGGTCAGAGGCTGGGAATTCTATGGCGAGTATTGTGTGGTGAGAATGATGTGGCACCGCTAGATAGCAACAATCATAATATGATTGAATTCTACATTATTTAGTTTGAGGGAGAGAAGAGTGGGTCCAAGATAAGGGGCGCAATTCTCCCCCAAAAATTCAAGTGTCCTCTCCGGCTACGATTCCCGTCAGCTGGGTCAGTGCAATCCAGGTCACAATCCACCCATACTTAGAACAGTTTTTGGAGAGGTGGGGCGAGTTTTGCACCAGTACTAAGAGTGACAAAGCCTGGCTTAGAGTTTCATACAATTTCATAGAATTTACAGTGCAAAAGGAGGCCATTCAGCCCATCGAGTCTGCACCGGCTCTTGGAAAGAGCACCCTACCCAAGGTCAACACCTACACCATATCCCCAGAACCCAGAACCCCACCCAACACTAAGGGCAATTTTGGACACTAAGGGCAATTTAGCATGGCCAATCCACCTAACCTGCACATCTTTGGACTGTGGGAGGAAACCGGAGCACCCGGAGGAAACCCACGCACACACGGGGAGGATGTGCAGACTCCGCACAGACAGTGACCCAAGCCGGAATCGAACCTGGGACCCTGGAGCTGTGAAGCAATTGTGCTATCCATAATGCTACCGTGCTGCCCAGAGGCTTCACAGAGATCGGGGTGCCATTTTTAAAGGGTGCCCCAATAACAAAGTGTCAGTAAAGGGCCCCGCCAATAACTATCACCAGCATCGGGGGCTTCAGTGTGCCCCCCCCCCCATCCCAACACCATGCTTGCCGGCATTATCCCACTCCCCAAGAATCACTGACATTGGGGCCTTCCCAATGGGCCTCCGTTCAGGCCCTCCCCCCCCTCACAACTGCTAGTACCAGTGCCCCCCCCCCCCCCCCACTGCAGGTGAGCGACACCCCACTATGGGTTCACCAAATGCCCCCCTCCCCCTTCATGCACCCCCTTTCAGGACTCACCCTCTTTCAAGCCCTGTCCCTTTCAGGCCTCACCCATCGGCAGTGCCAATTGGACACTGCACCCTGGCTCAGCACTGCCAGGTTGCCTGTGCAGGGGCAGTGCCATGGCACTGCCGTGCCATATCCCCAACCACTCACATCAAATGTCCTCAGAGTACTCCACGGCTTGGTCATCACGTCTGGTCTCCGGTGGTGGAGGCCAGTAGTGATTACCGTCGACCTCACGTTGCGCCGGCTGGTGGGTCATTGCTGGGAGAATCTGGTTTCAAACTGTCCCAGCACAGTTAAATGCTGATTTAAACATGCTAGTCTGGTTTATGACCTCACTGGGCGTGAATCAGATTACGTGAACTGCAGCGGGCCAGGTGTGTCGTGCACTGTTGGGCGCCCGGAGCAGACCCCATTTCGGGCCTCCCTCACTATTCTCCCAACACAGCAGAATTTGTGCGGGGTGCAATGCGACCAGAGAATCGCCCCCCGGCAAATGAGATTAAGGGATAGGTCCATACAGATACAGTGTCAGACTTTTAAAGAGAAGTTTCGTAGATATATTCCAATGAGAAAAAATACTTCAAAGGCGAGGACCCACCCACCATCTGTGGTTAACTTGAAAAGTTAAGGACGGTATAAAATTTAAAGAAAAGACATACTTGCGCAAAGATTAATGGCAAGTCAGAAGATTGGACAGAAATAAAGAACAGCAGGAATGATAAAAAGATTAATTGGGAGGGGAAAATTAGAGTACAACAGAAAACATAGAAAGAGTTTCTACAGATAATTTAATGACAAAAGTTAACAAAAGGTGCATTGGTCCTATAGAGAGTGAGACTGGGGAATTAATACTGGAAAGTAAGGAGATGGCATTTGCATTAATCTTCACTGTAGAGGATGCAAGTAACATCCCAGAATTGTAAATCAGGAATTGGAAGGGACAGAGGAACTCAGGAAAATGACAGCCACCAGAGAAGTAGTATGTAACAAATTGCTGGAGCTGTGGGCTGTCAAATATTCGGGTCCTGATGGACTTTATGCTAGGATCTTAAAAGAGGTGTCTAGTGAAATAGCTGATGTGATGGTTTTAATTTTCCTAGATTTGGGGAAGGTTCCATGAGAATGTAACTCCTTAACTCAAAAAAGGAGACAGTAAGTAGGAAACTAAAGACCAGTTGGCTTAACATCTGTCAAAGGGAAAAGATTAGAAGCTTTTATTAAAGATGTTATAGCAGGACACTGAGAAAAGTTTACTGCAATCAGGCAGAGTTACATGGTTTTGTGAAAGGGAAATCATGTTTAACCAATTTATTGGAATTATTTGAAGGAGTCACATGTGTCATGGATAAAGGGGAACCGGTGGATGTAATGTACTCAGATTTCCAGAAGGCATTTGATAAGGTGCCGCACCAAAGGTTATTGCAGAAAATAAAAGCTCAGAGAGTCGGGGGTAACATATTGGCATTGATAGAAGATTGGCTAGCTAACAGAAAGCAGATGGCAACCACAAATAGGTATTTTTCTGGTTGGTGGAATGTAATGAGTGGTGTGCCAGAGGAATGAGTGCTAGGGCCTCAATTTTTTTTAAAAATTCATTAGTAGACTAGTTCATCATGTGGTCCTTGAACCTTGTATTTGGTTAACTCCTGCACCCTGAGCATGTGATTGTGCCAGTTGGCTGTGCTTAAGATGCCCTCAGCCTTGTGTCTTCAATGTGGATGGCATCAGGCGACCTTGCAGAGTACCCAGTGACTCTGGGCTCGTGGCACTACCTTCTGGAGGAACCTCCATTTCTATTGGTGTAGGCATGTCGAAAGCATGGGATACTGTGGTGGTTGATGGTGTTGGTTCCGCTGCCTTCAGTAGGTACTGTCGATTTTGTATGTAACAAAGACCTTCTGAGGCGAACGCATGGCTGTTTGACTGTGCGGTATGGCTGCTTATCACCGCCAGTTTGTCATGGCCGTGTGTGGTCTGAAACCTGACCGTTTGACCAGGTTCTAAAGAGCAGGGTGTGCGAGAATTGTGATCATAATAACCTCTTTCCCTTTCATCCCCGCTTGATGAGGGTGAAACCCATGTTGGTTTCGACTTTTGGTTGCAACAGTGCCTTGGCAATGGGGATTGAGGTCCTGGTGCATCTGGAAAAGATTTGCTGTGCTAATGAGGGCAGGCCCTGTCTCGCCACACTTCGGAGGCTAAGGAGTACAGCATAGGAATCTGTGTGGTCTCGGGCACATTTCCCAAGTTGGCGCTTGGCTGAACATATTGCCCATCCTGGCAGGACGTTGGGACTGTGGGTGTAGGGGACTACTCAGGATGTGCTCAAAGTTCCAGGTGTGTGCAAAGTCCCTGAACTCCCCGGAGACGAACTGGAAAACATTGTCTGTCATGATCCTCTGAGAGTTGCCGTGTGTGGTGAAATATCTCTTGAGGCTGCCTATGATAGTGTCTGGCAGGTGGTTAATTTCAAACTAACCCCTTGGACCAAGTGCTGTTTACAGTTCCATTCAAAGATATCAGCCACTGTGAGTGACCATGGGAATTTCGGGACCTCCTGTAGGTGCAGTGCTTGATGTAGCTTGAGTGCATTGCATGGTGCACAACTGGATATTCCCCTCTCCATGTCTACATACATTGGGGGCCAGTATAGGGATTCCTTGGCCCCGTACCTGGATGCTTCCAGCCCTGGGTTATCTTGGTGGAGATGTTGGTATAGTACCTCTGCAGAGAGGTGGGGATGACAAATCGCTGACCAGGAAGTGTCTTATCATCTTGTATGGTTAGCTCCTCTCCCATAGAGGAGAATGTGCAAAGCTTGTGGGGAAGCTCCTTTGAAGATTCAGGCCAGACTTTCATAATGACATATGGAGCTGCCTGCATATGGGATCCGTCTGTAGTTCCTCGATTCAGTGGCAAAGCGAAAGTACATGTGTGGTCATGAGTCAATGTCTTCCTCATGATCTGCCTGGCCAGTGGTGGGTAGGAAGGCTCTGGAGAGGGTAACAACCAAGTACAGCTCTTTACCGCGTTTGTGGACAACACTGAGGTTGTAGCATTGCAGCTTGAGCATCATGCACTGCAGTCAGGCAGACACAGTGTGAAGAGGCTTTTTAACAATCCTTATGATCAGTTCCAACACTGACAGGAAAACCTTATGTGAAGCCATGAAATCTCTGACAAACGAAGACTGGCAAGGAGTCCCTTCTCGATGTGGGCAAAATGAATCTCATGTCAGTGAGGACCTTTGATGCAGACCGCGTCAAGTCGCTGCTGGGAGCCATCTACAGGTGTACAGATCTTGAAATACTGTTGCATCAGTGGGGGGGTTTGCTTGAGCTTGTTAAATGCGATGGAGTTCCGCTGATTCGATATCTCGGTGGAGAAGCTGACGAAGGATCCGTCCGGTGGCCTCATTGTAGCAGGGAATGAATTTGGAAAGATAATTTGTCATACTGCAAGCGTGCTTGTCCTCGGGAATGGATAGATGTCGTATGGCAGTTGTCTTGTCTGGGTCTGGCTTCACACTATCCGCAGTGAGCCACGTAGTGCTCCTGAATCTGCATTTAGCAGGGTTGAACATCAACTGTACGGTCCTGATTCTTTCGAGAACTAAACAAAGACACGCAGCATTGCATCGACAGTGATTTCTCAGGGCTGTCCTGCTCCGCGCACCGTTGGAAGACCTGCCTGGAGATCTCATAAGGCATGCGGAGGAAATGGTACCTGCCTATCAGAGACATAAAAGCAATGCATTTTGAGGATCCTTTATCCAACGGGACTTTTCAGAACCCGTACCTCACATTGAAGATGCTAAAAAATCAAACAGTCAATAATACCCAAGAACTATGACAGACGATAGCCAACCAAATCTATGAGGCAGAAGTGCTCATACTGTATCCTGAGGAGCGATGCCGCCTCATCTTTTTGACCAAGCTTGCCTCGTTTCTTCAAACTATCTATTTTGGGTAGATGTTATGTTTCTTTATTTATTTTCTCTCTTCCCCTCGGGAAAGTATCGTGAGATAATTTAAATGCTAATTACCTTAATAGAATGTAAAGGTGCTCCAAACTCACCTTAACATTGGACTCATGGAGTTCTGACCTCTTTTTTTTCTCAGCTTTTGCTGTAGGTAGGGAGGTTTGTTTATCTGGAATATGTCTCACAGGTTTGTCAGCGAGGGTGCCAAACCTGCATTGCTTTGCTAGAAGTTTTAGAGTCGCAGTGTATGACTGAATTGATTCATCAAATTTTTGGTTAGTAAAACTAAGCGAGTATCTATCCAGATAACGTTCTTTACTGGCATGCATATGTGCTCAATTTTTTTTGAACAATGTCTCGGAATCCTCCTTTTCTTCCTCCATTTGAAAAGCAAAAGATTCAAATTTCTCGACCGCTTCAGGGCCTGGTAAATTGGTACGTCTGTACCTGTATCGATTTGTCTGATAAGTAGACACTGCAGTAAATACACCTTTCTTTTTCAAAATTTATCCAGTTGTCTGCAACACTTTCATCAAACATGAGCAGGTCGACGTGGCGGAGACCCTGTGCCATTCTGCCCACTCCTGGCACCATGTAGAAGTATTGGGTTGCAATATCTGGTTAGCAGGGAATAACAACAGTGGAGGTTTTATTGATTACACTGAGCAGCTATTACATGCTGTGCGTCTACCCGTGCCCCGGGGGGGAACTCCCGCGCTCCCGATAGAGGATCCCTTTTGTACCAGTTTCATCCCAGTGTCCATGTGATCACCCGGTCAGCAATGTACAAAAAACTTACACTTAAAAAAGGTTTTGAATCTGATCTGATCTGCCATTTTTCCGTAATGCTCTTGAAACGAGTCACTGCTGCTAATTAGAACTTGATATCCACATGTATTATTAATCTTTAATTTGTCATTTCTTATTACGTTTATCAAGCAATGACAAGTTTTATCTCATATCTTTTAATGATGCTCTTAATGAGTGTGCCATGTGCTTTTTATCCCAATCTTACCGCTCAGTTTAAATTTGATGGAGCCAATATTGATCTGAAGGCAACTTTGAAGATAGGTTCGATTATTGGGACCCCTGCATATTTATCCGCTGATACTCCACAGTTGGCCAATGGGAAGTAGCGCAGTCAAAATATATTTTATTCCATGTTAAAGTCAGACTTTAAAAGGTTTTTTTTAAAAAAAAGAATGATAATTGTTGGGGCATCTCCCGATGGCTCACGGTGTGAACACATTGGCATGGAGCTCCTAACAGAGGTACAATCTGCAAAATGTGCCCAAAATGCACTGGATATCGAGTCGCTTTTACCAGGGTGAAGTTATAGTCAAGTCTCCACACAATCCCATTTGCATTTGCCCAATATAAAACCTTCCATAAATCAGCACAATTGAGTTGCTTCAGAGACCATAATCGATCTCTGACTGAAAAAAGGCATTGTCCAGCATCGCAAAGAGGATTAGAATCCCTTGGCAATGAGTCATCCTTTAACTGATTGATTTAATGCTCTTGGTCGTAGTTTTTAATTAGCTTCAATTGACTCCTTCGATCTGCCCTTGGTATACAAGGACTGTGTCCAACAGTTAATTGAAGCTACAGAAGTGTGCCCTGCCTCTGCTGTAATTGACTGATTTAAACTGAATTTTGGGTGATTTAAAGTCATTTTTAATTCCTTCTTGGGAGCATCACTGGCAAAGCCAGTATTTATGGCCTGGAATTGTTGCAGTCCATGTGGTGTATGCACACCCATTGGCCGGCGTTCCTCCCCAAACCCTCCCCCACTCCACAACCACCGTGGCTTCACCAAAGTAAATGGCAGTTTGCGTGGTTCGCCCTCTCGCTGTCGCGGAATCTGTGATGGGGGCAGATTTTGGGTCCTACCAGGGGAAGGGCCCATAAATCCAGCCCATCATGTTTTTTTACATATATACACAAGTGCAGGCATCAAATTATTACATTGTAATAACACAGTCAATAAGACTTATCAGGTGGGCGACTATTTCTCGCTGGTTGCCTGCACACTTCCGTATTCTCGACCTTAGATGTATTTTCAGGTTCTCCAGTAGATGTCTCTACTCCTGGAAGGCGGTACAGTCTCTTTTTCCGAGGGAAGGCTAGTAGTAGCAATTACCTCTGGTGCAATCTCTGCTTCTGTCAGATGGAATGGATATTATTACCTCCTGAGATAGTTCTAGCATTGGCACACTAGTGTGCGTTGACAATAATTGATCTGTATGGCGTCTCCACAAGAGTTAATCTGTTGCTTGGACCTTGTAGGTTATTGGACCAGTCTGAGCCGGTCTCACTAGTGGTGTAGCTGCACGCTAACACTTGTTCTCCTTGTTGAAATGAGTATTTCCTTGAGTTACTTTCTCGGCTCAAGACCTGTGACTGTTGGTTTTGCTCGACTATGTCAGATGTCTCCTCTGGCAAGAGTAAAACAAAGGTAGTCCTCAACTTCCTTTTCATTAATAGCAAAGCTGGTGAACTTTGTGTAGTCGCATGTGTCGTATTCCAGTACCCTGCTAAAAACCTGTTCACACGGCAATGAAGTGAACCTTGGTTCTTGGAAATGTTCAGCGCATGCTCAATAGACTGGACAAACCTCACTGCTAAACCATTCGTGGTTGGGAGGTAAGGTGCTGACTTTATATGTTGAACTCCACACATGTCTAAATAGTCTTCGAACGCTTGGGCTGTAAACTGTGGCCCATTGTCGCTCATGATCTGCTCTGGTTTTCCGAATCTTGCAAAGATCTCGTCGAGTTTCTTAATGGTTTATTCTGCAGTAGTTGGCTTCATTGGGACCACCTCAGGACACTTTG
This sequence comes from Scyliorhinus torazame, assembly GCF_047496885.1. Classification (NCBI taxonomy): domain Eukaryota; kingdom Metazoa; phylum Chordata; class Chondrichthyes; order Carcharhiniformes; family Scyliorhinidae; genus Scyliorhinus; species Scyliorhinus torazame. Next base: position 42,644,112 of record NC_092708.1, on the reverse strand, counting down.
CATGTGTGTCTATAATGAACATGTGCCCTTTGAATGGACAAGCAAAGTCAACGTGCAGATGTTGCCATGGCATTTTAGGCAGCTCCCCGGGGTGCCATGGGGACAAGCAGTGCGTTCCTTATCTGCGCACTTGCACGGCACAGTCCTGATTTTTCTTCTATCTGGGCATCAATTTCTGGCCACCAAATGTAGCTTTGTGCAAGTTCCTTCATTCGAATTATACCTGGGTGTCCTTTGTGTAACTGTTACCTTACTCTTCGTTACAAATTTGGTGGAATAATTACTCTCATCCCCCACAACAGATATCCGCCCTGTGCTGCTAATTCAAGTCGCCGGGAAATGTATGGTTTTAATTCAGATTGTTTTACTGCTATCCTTCCTTTCAATACCATTATCAGCACATTCCCCATCACAGGACTATTTCTGGTATGTCTTTGGACTTGAGCTGCAGTCACTAGAACATTCTCGATCTGTACACAAGATAGAATATCACGACTGGGTAGTACCTGACCAGCTGGGAAAGATGGATGCGATAATGCATCTACATTGGCATGATTTTCAGACTGATGATATTTGATCTTATAGGGATGTGCAGATAGTAATAAAGACCATCGTTGGAGTCTACTTGCAGCCAATGAAGGGATACCTTTGTGTGGCCCAAAAATAGCTGTTAAGAGCCTGCGGTCTGTCAACACCGTGAAGAGATGAATATACAGGCATTGGTGACATTTCCGTATGCGAAATATAATCCTCAGTGCCTCCTTCTCCAACTGAGTGTAGTTAGATTCTGCACTTATTAATGTGCAAGATGCAAAACCTATTGGTCTTTCTTCCCCTGAAGGTAGCATATATGACACTCCAACACCAGGTGGCACTGTGGTTAGCACTGCTGCCTCACAGCGGCAAGGACTCAGGTTCAATTCCAGCCTCGGGTGACTGTCTGTGCGGAGTCTGCACTTTCTCCCGCGTCTGAGTAGGTTTCCTCCGGGTGCTCCGGTTTCCTCCCACAGTCCAAAGATGTGCAGGTTAGGTGGACTGGCCATGATAAATTGCCCCTTCGTATCCAACGGTTAGGAGGGGTTATTGGGTTGCAGGGATGGGGTGGAGGTGTAGGCTTAGGTAGGGTGCTCTTTCAGGGGCCGATGTAGACTCGATGAGCTGAATGGCCTCCTTCTGCACTGTACATTCTATGATTCTATACGGCGAAACACCACAGACAAGTTGTAATGGTAAGTAAGGGTTGAAATGTACCAACACCTCTTCAATGCTTCTTTTGCTGATTGATATGCTTTTTAGCATTCAGATATCTATTACCATGCCTTTTTTGCGCAGAGCAAGATATCTAACGGTTTCAATAGGGTTGCCAGATTCTGGATGAATTTCCCATAGTAGTTGATTAACTCTCGGAATGATCTAAGTTGAGTGATGTCTGTTGGCTGTTGAACCTCCATAATAGCTTCCATCTTTTTAGGTATCTTGTGTAGACCCTTGCTATCCATTACATGTCCTAGATATTTTATGGATGTCTGAAATAAATCACACTGATCTTTCCTGACACGAAGCCCATGCTTCTGAAGGCCCTTCAATGTGGCTTCAAAGTATCCTTTGTTCCCTGGTGCCAGATAACAAGATATCTTCGAGATAACACTGCACCCCTTGTGAGCCACTAAGGATCTGGTCCATTGACCATTGAAATAAAGGTAGTGCTGATGTTGTGCCAAAAGGCAATCTCTTGTAGCGGAACAGACATTTGTGAGTGAAGATATAGGTCATCTGCTGGCTTTGAAGGCAGGTGATTAAGTTTGCGTTTGTAAATGGCCTTAGGAATTAGGGAGACGGCAGCTGTCATGTCGACCTCCATTTTGATAGGTTGGCCTTGCAGCTTTGAGACTACCCAGAAACAATGTGAACCACCCTGGACTGAGAGTACATTTAGTGTCATAGCTAGTGATGGGGTGTCCAGGACATTATCTGCCTGGTACAATTCTGTGAGTATGACTCACAATCAGGCTTTTGCCTAGACTAGTTGGCCAGCCCATCCAGTTTTGCACCAGCCACCAGATGTTAGTAAAGAGACCTTCGCAGGGTCAACAGGGCTGGGTTTGCCACTGTCGATGCCAGATGCCGGGTAGTCAGACCTGATTTATTTCTTTGTGTTCTCTTTGTAGCGGTTTAGTGAATATTATGAGTTAACCTGGGTCTGGAGTTACATATCGGTCAGACCAGATAAGGATGGAGGCTTCCTTCCCGAAAGGGTATCAGTGAACCAGTTGGGCTTTTGTGACAATCGGCAATGGTTTCATGGTTATCATTAGACTTTTAATTCCAGGTGTTTTATTGAGTTTATTCCACCATCTAAAAGGGTGAATCTCACGGTATCCAGGGTGAGGTAGCCAATTGGATACAAAATTAACTTGCTGACTGAAGCCAAAGGGTGGTTGTGGAGGGTTGTTTTTCAAACTGGAGGCCTGTAACCAGCGGTGTGCCTCAGGGATCGGTGCTGCGTCCACTGTTGTTTGTGATATATATTAATGATTTGGATTAGAATGTAGGAGGCATGGTAAGTTTGCAGATGAGACCAAAATTGGTGGCATAGTGGATAGTGAAGAAGGTTATACAAGATTGCAACAGGATCTTGCCCAATTGGGCCAGTGGGCCGATGAATGGCAGATGGAGTTTAATTTGGATAAATGTGAGGTGATGCATTTTGGTAGATCAAATCAGGGCAGGACCTACTCAGTTAATGGCGAGAGTTACAGAACAAAGAGATCTAGGGGTACAGATTCATAGCTCCTTGAAGGTGGAGTCAAACGTGGACAGGGTGGTGAAGAAGGCATTCAGCATGCTAGGTTTTATTGCTCAGAATATTGAATACAGGAGTTGGGACGTCTAGTTGAAATTATACAAAACATTAGTCAGACCACATATGGAATAATGTGTTCAGTTCTGGTCACCCTATTATAGGAACGATATTGTTAAACTAGAAAGAGTGCAGAAGAAAGTTACGAGGATGCTACCAGGACTTAATGGTCTGAGCTATAAGGAGAGACTGGATAGGCTGCAACTTTTTTCCCTGGAATGTAGGAGGCTTATAGAGGTCTATAAAATAATGAGGGGCATCGATAAGTCAGATAGTCAACATCTTTTCCCAAAGGTAGAGGAGTTTTATTTCCCTTTAAATGAGTTCTGCATCTTCCTGTTAGCATTCTTTTCATTACTTAGAATCCCTACAGTGCAGAAGGAGGTCATTCGACCCACTGAGCCCATGCTCTACCCATGTCCATCCCCCATCCACCCTGCCCTATCCCTGTAACCGAAACTGCACATCCCTGGACACTAAGGGGCAATTTTGCATGGCCAATCCACCTAACCCGCACATCCTTGGACTGTGGGAGGAAACCGGAGCACTCAAAGGAAACCCATGCAGACACAAGGAGAATTTACAAACTCCACACAGACAGTGACCCAAGGCCAGAATTGAACCGGGTCCCTGGCGCGGTGAGACAGCAGTGCTAACCACTGTGCCACTATGCTGCTCGGAAAAGTTATTTTACTCCAGCAAGCTCTTGATGTGTGGCCAGCTCTGCCACATGTTTTACAATGCTGTTCTTGCTCCAACAATCAGCCTGTGAATGGACCGTTTTTGCACGGCGATGACACGCCTGTTGCTGGGTAGACCTCTTCTGGATGGCAGCCAGTTACTGGACCTTCATGTTTGCTCCAAGCTGAGAAATCTCCTTAGCCGCGAGCTTGATTGAAATAGCAATCTTAAATGCAGTCTTCAGATTTTCTTTCATTAATATTTTGAATGGCCTCATTATTCAAACCACACACCAAATTATCTGTAATTGCGCCATCTAACGAGTCACCAAGTCGCGGTAGAAATCAAAATCTTTCTGCAATAATTAACGGCTTTGGTGCATAATGGTCTTCTTGATGTGTCCTATCCCTGGGTCTCTCAGTCTGAACCAAGCTTCTTAATACATTGAAAGTTTTGCTTCCAATTGTACTTGGGAGTGCAGAGACCTTAATATCTTCTGAAATATTATTGACTAGGATACAATAATGAAATCATAGATTATCATTGAATTTACAGTGCAGAAGGAGGCCATTCGGCCCATCGAGTCTGCACCGGCTCTTGGAAAGAGCACCCTACCCAAGGTCAACACCCCCACCCAACACTAAGGGCAAATTTGGACACTAAGGGCAATTTATCATGGCCACTCCACCTAACCTGCACATCTTTAGACTGTGGGAGGAAACCGGAGCACCGGGAGGAAACCCACGCACACACGGGGAGGATGTGCAGACTCCGCACAGACAGTGACCCAAGCCGGAATCGAACCTGGGACCCTGGAGCTGTGCTATCCACAATGCTACCGTGCTGCCCTTTGAGTATAACTTGCAGTTTTCTGATTCTTCATCAAATTCGACCATCGCGCCAAAATTCCCTGCCATTTTTAACAGTACCGGAATGTTCTCCCAACTTCCCGTTAATTAATGGTCCAGTTAAATAAAGTTGAATGACCTATTTGTAACAGCTTTAACTCACAGCACAAGCCATGAGAATCTTTGGCTTTACCTCTAAGTCTTACTGAACTGCACGTGGCGAGCTCTGCAGCCTGAATTCCTCGGAGTGCTGGTTTAAAATAGGTATGGACCATTTCTTTGAATTCTTGCCCCCAAAACCTTACCAGTTCCGATACCGGGTGTGCTCTCTGAACCTCTGTTAATCTGCTTGATCGATTGATCTGTTGCAGCAGCTCGACTCTTCGACATTGACAGTTACAGTGTCAGACCACCTAAGCTCAGCTTTTTCTCTTCCTTTGGAAAGGAATTTTTTTTCTGATTCATTCCTCGCCGCCAGTTTTCTTTTTGCAAACTGTTGTATCTTTAGACTAACAGAAATAGTTTGCAGGTGCATGTGGGTTGAATGCAACAATAATAGAGGTTTATTAAAGAGGTCTTCATTGTACAAAGACTGGTACTAGACTAAGGGCAAAAGCCTCCAAAGTGGCCAATGAAGTCACGCATGTCATGTGACTCTGTTCTGAAAGAGACATTGCACACAACTACAATGACCCACATATATAACATAATTAGCAGGAAATACACAACTGGGTGAGTCTGTAATTGACTGATGGTCACTGCAGGTTCAGGTGATCAATGCTAGGTTCATGTGACCACGAGTGCACATTAGCCTGAGCTTCTAGAAGCATTGTGACCACATCTAAACTGGTTTAATCTCCCCTTCTGACCTGGGAGGCACAGCACCAGTCTTGTTGTGACTGGATCAGCTTCAGGCAAACAGATTGCTGAATTGTATAAAAGGCCATGGATACTTAAGCATAAAGTGGTTATGACCATAACTCACATTTACTGTTCCGTTTGATTGTGTGCTATTTCATTCAATTCCATTCAAATTACACTGAGATAGGTTGGAAAACATGCAGAAACTCCAGGTCGTTCAGTGTTGTGGAATTGAGCAATACAGAGCTGAAAGGCCCCAGGCTTGATCACCAGGCTTTCGTGTGTTATTTCATCAGAGCCAAGGTAGCTTCATTACTCCTGGACTAGAGGCACCATAAACCTGCCTGGATGAACCCTCAGAAATAGCATAAATGGTCTGAACATAGATTAGGTCTGGATCAGATTTGGTTGGGATGTCCTCCATAATTGGGATAGCTTGCTGGCTTCATTGTTTAGCCTCACGGAAGCGAAATGGATGGTTGGCAGTACGGTAGCACAGTGGTTAGCACTGTTGTCTCACAGCACCAGGGACCCAGGTTTGATTCCCGGCTTGGGTCACTGTCTGTGCGGAGTCTGCAAGCTCTCCCCGTGTCTGCGTGGGCTTCCTCTGGGTGCTCCAGTTTCCTCCCACAAGTCCTGAAAGATCTGCTCTTAGGTGAATTGGACATTCCGCATTCTCCCTCTGTGTACCCGAACAGGCACAGCAACACCATGTTGCGTCGAGGGGATTTTCACAGTAACTTTATTGCAGTGTTAATGTAAGCCTACTTGTGACAATAAAGATTATTATTTTTATTATTATTGGGCAAGATGTCAAATGCCTTCTGCTGCCTGTCGAACAATACACCTGGCATGAGTGAGCACCTTCAGGAGATGAGAAGACAGTGCTATCGGGTACTGGGTTGGGGCAGAGAAAATAATTTGAAATTATATTCTAGGAAAAAGACTGAAATGTAGCAAAAATGAATCGCGGGGGGGGGGGGTTGCAGGGAGAAGGTGAAAAAACAGCCTCCAGTTGCCAAAGTAATCTCAATTTATCTTTGAGGCACGGGAAGCAATTTTACATTGACTTCTTTGACGGAAAGCCCATGGGATTGGTAGAATCAGGTAGCTCACTGATTTTACAACTCGTCCAATATTACTTGTTGACTTCAATGTGGAGTGGATGTAAAACCAATATTGCACCCAATCTTCTCAGTTTCCAACTGGCAAGACTGATTAAAGTTGTGCCTGGGATTATTTATCTTACCATCTGAGTGACACAGAAGCAATGCTTGAAGTTATGGAAGGGAATGTTGTTATAATGTCGATACACCTCGAACAGGAACTGCTGCAGGACCTCTATTTCAATGTTGAATTTGCTCATAAAGTCCAAGTCTATGTACATCAGTTGAAGGAGCACCATAATTTCTGCATCTTCCCATTGCCTGGTATGAAAGGGAGTAATGAAAGGGAGCCATATCATCATCAGCACTTATAAAAGGAAACAGTTTGGGTGCATTTGTACTCGGCTACCAACCTGAGACTTATGAACTCAAGTTCAGGATCCAGCCCAGTTGAAACAACATTTACATTGCCTGGCTGAAACTGTAACAGTGGTACCCAGGGGAAGGCAGTTCACACGTCTGGAGACACGTACATGTGGGCGGAGCTGTAAATGTTTAGAAAATGGGAAAGGGAGAATCTCTAAACAGTTAAATAATTTGGGGCGGCAGGGTGGCACAGTGGCTAGCACTGCTGCCTCACAGCGCCCAGGGACCGGGTTTCAATTCCAGTTCTGGGTGACTGTGTGGAGTTTGCACGTTCTCCCAGTGTCTGAGTGGGTTTCCTCCAGGTGCTCCAGTTCCCTCCCACAGTCCAAAGATGTGCAGGTTAGGTGGATTGGCCATGGTAAAAAAAATTGCCCCTTAGTGTCCAGGGTTGTGCAGGTTAGGTGGGGTTATGGGAATAGGGTGCTCTTTCCGAGGGTGGGTGCAGACTTGATGGGTCGAACAGCCTCCTTCTGCACTGTAAGAATTCTATGATGTTCTGTGGGTTAAGAAGCGCCCAGGGGGTCGATTGAACCTCAAAGAAGCAGCGATTCTGTGATACTTCAAAAAGGAAGATGAGGACTGAGAGATTGGAAATGAAAGATAAGAGAAGGATCAAATTTCACACAAGCTCCATTTGCATCTCTGATTAAACTTTGTCCGTGGATCACAGTGTAACGGCAGGCATTATTGCCCTGCCAGTAATATCACTGCTCACTTCTCTGCCCTCATTCTGCAGGAGAAAAATGAAATTAATTAGTCTGCATGATGCACAATGGGTGAGGTAAGCAAAAACAAACAACGCAAGAACAAAATGCCCCAAGTGCGCCCAGCTTAGCAGTAAGATTCACTTTGAAAATGTATCAGCAATTACTGGCATTGTCTAGCATTATTGTGACCTGAGGCGTTTATTGTTATACACTTCAAACAGGCTACTGCTGGCTGAGAGCCCTCCAGATAGAGTTACTCTCAACATCATCTGCTTTCCTATGCTCTCTATGTGCAGGCCTCATAAACATGAAGGAAAAGACTCCTACATAAGGCTTTGATCACTTTGCAATTGTGACAGTTCACCGTCGAAAGCTGGTGCTACCTAGGATGTATTTTCCTTTCAGAATACATGTTCATTGTGGCCATTGCCTAGGAACAGTCATCCGAATGATAATAAGACCTAACTGCTTTCATCCAATTTGATGACTTTAAAAAATACATAATTAACTGGATTAGAGCTAAATGGTAAACAAAGTCATGAGAATAAACAGCCAACCTAGCTGGTTTATGTATTTGCAGTCTCATTAGAAATGAATTATGCATCACCACAGCCTTTAGCAGACACAAGTACAAAAATATTTTTTTCACTAATTTTGTAAATTATTCCCTATCCATTTAAATCATGGAATCAGGAGGCAGGCTCTTTCAATGGGCTATGCAATTGGTTCATGTGGTGACATTGGAGGCAGTTCAGAGGCGGTTCACCAGATTGATTCCGGGGGTGAAAGGGTTGACGTATGAGGAGAGATTTAACAGTTTGGCTTATACCTGCTGGAGTTTACAAGGATGAGAGGGGATCTGATCAAGGTAAATAAAACACAAAAAGATATTGATTAAGTAAACCTAGACCAAATGTTCCCCCTTGTGGGGCAATCTAGAACAAGAGGTCACAGATATAGGCTGAGAGGCAGTAGATTTAAAACTGAGGTGAGGAGGAACTACTTCTCGCAGAGGGTGTTGAATTTGTGGAACTCGGTGCCGCCTAGTGCGGTGGAATCAGTCATTTTCAAGTTTCAGGTTTCAAGAAGGAGATAGAAATATAGCTGATTTTAAAAAACAGGTTAAAGGGATATGGGGAACAGGTAGGGAGGTGGATTTGAGACCAGGTAGAGATCAGCTGCATTGATCTTTGTGAGGGAGACAGAACAATGAGAAAAGAAGAGGGGATTGGATAGGAACATAGGAATTAGTAGCAGAAGTAGGTAATGCAGCCCATTGAGCCTGCTCCGCCATTCAATGAGATCATGGCTGATCTTTTGTGGACTCAGCTCCACTTTCCCACCCAAACACCATAACCCTTTATTCCTTTATTCTTCAAAAAATTATCTATCATTATCTTGAAAACATTTAATGAAGGAGCCTCTACTGCTTCAGGGAGCCTCCACTGCTCTACTGGGCAGGTTTTCCATAGCTTCACAACCCTTTAGGTGAAGACGTTCCTCCTAAGCTCAGTCCAAAATCTACTTCCCCTTATTTTGAGGCTATGCCCCCTAGTTCTGCTTTCACCCGCCAGTGGAAACAACCTGCCCGCATCTATCCTATCCATTCCCTTCATAATTTTATATGTTTCTATAAGATCCCCCCACATCCTTCTAAATTCCAACGAGTACAGTCCCAGTCTACCCAACCTCGCCTCGTAATCCAACGCCTTCAGCTCTGGGATTAACCGAGTGAATCTCCTCTGCACACCCTCCAGTGCCAGTACGTCCTTTCTCGAGTAAGGAGACCAAAACTGAACACAATACTCCAGGTGTGACCTCACTAACACCTTATACAATTGCAGCATAACCTCCCTAGTCTTAAACTCCATCCCTCTAGCAATGAAGGACAAAATTCCATTCGCCTTCTTAATCACCTGTTGCACCTGTGAACCAACGTTTTGCGACTCATGCACTAGGACACCCAGGTCCCTCTACACAGCAGCATGTTTTAATATTTTATCATTTAAATAATAATCCCTTTTCCTACCCAATAATTCCTACCCAAATGGATAACCTCACTTTTGTCAACATTGTATTCCATCTGCCAGACCCTAGCCCATTCACTTAGCCTATCCAAATCCCTCTGCAGACTTCCAGTATCCTCTGCACTTTTTGCTTTACCTCTCATCTTATTGTTGTCTGCAAACTTGGACACATTACCCTGGGTCCCCAACTCCAAATCATCTATGTAAATTGTGAACAATTGTGGGCCCAACACTGATCCCTGAGGGACACCACTAGCTACTGATTGCCAACCAGAGAAACACCCATTGATCCCCACTCTTTGCTTTCTATTAATTAACCAATCCTCTATCCATGCTACTACTTTCTCCTTAATGCCATGCATCTTTATCTTATGCAGCAACCTTTTGTGTGGCACCTTGTCAAAGGCTTTCTGGAAATCCAGATATACCACATCCATTGGCTCCCCGTTATCTACCGCACTGGTAATGTCCTCAAAAAATTCCACTAAATTAGTTAGGCACGACCTGCCCTTTATGAACCCATGCTGCGACTGCCCAATGGGACAATTTCCATCCAAATGCCTCGCTGTTTCTTCCTTGATGATAGATTCCAGCATCTTCCCTACTACCGAAGTTAAGCTCACTGGCCTATAATTACCCGCTTTCTGCCTACCTCCTTTTTTAAACAGTGGTGTCACGTTTGCTAATTTCCAATCCGCCGGGACCACCCCAGAGTCTAGTGAATTTTGGTAAATTATCACTTGTGCATTTGCAATTTCCCTAGCCATCTCTTTTAGCATTCTGGGATGCATTCCATCAGGTCCAGGAGACTTCTCTACCTTTAGCCCCATTAGCTTGCCCATCACTACCTCCTTGGTGATAACAGTCCTCTCAAGGTCCTCACCTGTCATAGCCTCATTTCTATCAGTCACTGGCATGTGATTTGTGTCTTCCACTGTGAAGACCGACCCAAAAAACCTGTTCAGTTCCTCAGCTATTTCCTCATCTCCCATTATTAAATCTCCCTTCTCATCCTCTAAAGGACCAATATTTACCTTAGCCACTCTTTTTTGTTTTATATATTTGTCGAAGCTTTTACTATCTTTTTATATTCTGAGCAAGTTTACTCTCATAATCAATCATACTCTTCTTTATAGCTTTTTTAGTAGCTTTCTGTTGCCCCCTAAAGATTTCCCAGTCCTCTCGTCTCCCACTAATCTTTGCCACTCTGTATGCTTTTTCCTTCAATTTGATACTCTCCCTTATTTCCTGAGATATACATGGTCGATTTTCCCTCTTTCTACCGTCCTTCCTTTTTGTTGGTATAAATCTTTGCTGAGCACTGTGAAAAATCGCTTCGAAGGTTCTCCACTGTTCCTCAACTGTTTCACCATACAGTCTTTGCTCCCAGTCTACCTTAGCTAGTTCTTCTCTCATCCCATTGTAATCTCCTTTGTTTAAGCACAAAACACTAGTGTTTGATTTTACCTTCTCACCTTCCATCTATATATTAAATTCCACCATATTGTGATCGCTCCTTCCGAGAGGATCCCTAATTATGAGATCATGAATCAATCCTGTCTCATTACACAGGACCAGATCTAGGACCGCTTGTTCCCTCGTAGGTTCCATTACATACTGTTCTAGGAAACTATCGCGGGTGCATTCTATAAACTCCTCCTCAAGGCTGCCTTGACCGACCTGGTTAAAGTAATCGACAGGTAGATTAAAATCCCCCATGATAACTGCTGTACCATTTCTACATGCATCTGTTATTTCTTTGTTTATTGCCTGTCCCACCATAATGTTACTATTTGGTGGCCTATAGACTACTCCTATCAGTGACTTTTTCGCTTTTCTATTCCTGATTTCCACCCAAATGGATTCAACCTTATCCTCCATAGCACCGATATCATCCCTTACTATTGCCCGGATGTCATCCTTAAATAACAGAGCTACAGCACCTCCTTTACCATCCACTCAGTCCTTCCGAATAGTTTGATACTCTTGGATATTTAACTCCCAGTCGTGACCATCCTTTAACCATGTTTCAGTAATGGCCACTAAATCATAGTCATTCACGAATACTATGAGCATTCAGGTAAAGTACACTTATGTTGGCTATTTTACCTCTGTTTTGAATCTTAACACCTCGATCAGTAACCTCTCCTAAGTTATATTTCCTCTTAACTTTTCTCCTAATTTTCCTTGTCGTTGAACCCATATCTTCATGTAACAACCTGCCGCGTCGCTTACCATTCCTTTTCGTATTACTGGTCCTATTCACTGAGCTCCCCTCAGTCACTGTACCTTGTACTGTTGCCCTTTTTGATCTTTGACTATGGCTTCGCTGCCTTACACTTTCTCCCTTACTGCGTTTTGTTTCTGTCCCTGTTTTACTACCTTCCAACTTCCTGCATCAGTTCCCATCCCCCTGCCACATTAGTTTAAACTCTCCCCAACAGCTCTAGCAAACACCCCCCCAGGACATCGGTTCCAGTCCTGGCCAGGTGCAGACCGTCCGGTTTGTACTGGTCCCACCTCCCCCAGAACCGGTTCCAATGCCCCAGGAATTTGAATTCCTCCCTCTTGCACCATCTCTCGAGCCACACATTCATCCGATCTATCCTGACATTCCTACTCTGACTAGCTCGTGGCACTGGTAGCAATCCTGAGATTACTACCTTTGAGGTCCTACTTTTTAGTTTAACTCCTAACTCCCTGAATTCAGCTTGTAGGATCTTGTCCCGTTTTTACCTATATCGTTGGTGCCTACGTGCACCACGACAGCTGGCTGTTCACCCTTCCCCCCCCCCCCCCGCCCCCAGAATGTCCTGCAGCCGCTCCGAGACATCCTTGACCCTTGCACCAGGGAGGCAACATACCATCCTGGAGTCTCGATTGCGTCCGCAGAACCGCCTGTGTATTCCCCTTATGATTGAGTCCCCTATCACTATAGCCCTGCCCAACTACGCAGCAGAGCCAGCCACGGTGCCATGAACCTGGCTGCTGCTGCCTTTCCCTGGTGAGCCATCTCCCTCAACAGTATCCAAAGCGGTATATCTGTTCTGCAGGGAGATGAACGCAGGGGACACCTGCATTGCCTTCCTACTCTTGTTCTGTCTTTTGGTCACCCATTTTCTAGCTCCCTCAGTACCTTTCACCTGTGGTGTGACCAACTCGTTAAACGTGCTATCCACGATGTCCTCAGCATCGCGGATGCTCCAAAGTGAGTCCATCCGCAGCTCCAGAGCCGTCAGGCGGTCTAACAGGAGCTGCAACTGGACACACTTCTTGAACATGAAGGAGCCAGGGACAGTGGACATATCCCTGAGCTCCCAAATCGCACACAAGGAGCATGACACAGGTTCCTATCCAAACCCCTCTTCTTTTCTCATTGTTCTGTCTCCCTCACAAAGATCAATGCTTTCCTTTGTTTATTAATAAGAACATAAGATATCGAAGGAGTTGGTTATTTTTGATTAAACTACTCTATTCGGAGTTTTATCATCACCAATCCAGTTTCACACATTTCAGCCCCAGTAACAATAGCAGAGGCAGTTGAAGTTACCCCAAACTGGCAACTTTTCCCATGATGTAGTGCATTATTGTGAACATATAGCTGATTTTTTTTCAAGTTAGAGTATCCAATTCTTTTTTCCAATTGAGGGGCAATTTAGCCAATCTGCCTACTCGGCACATCTTTGGATTGTGGGGGTGAGATCCACGCAGACACGGGGAGAACGTGTAAACTCCTCACGGACAATGATCTGGGGCCAGGATCGAACCTGGGTCCTCGAAGCTGTGAGACAGCAGTGCTATCCACTGCGCCACCATGCCACCCTGATTAATGGCACCATTACTTTACTATATGCACTGGACAAACCCTCTGACACATCCAGGGCTCACTTTTGTCAGCAATTATAGGAAGACCGGTTGCAATTTTGGGGGAGATGAGTGACAACATGTCCTAAGACCCCATCCAATTTAATAACAGCGATTGTTTACCAGTAATTGGTTGTCTCCTATGTGTAAGGGTGCTCTTCACTTTAAGGAGGCCATATTCACCATGGGAGCATTGGTAAATTCTCTTTCAACTAATGTTAAAGCTAGCAATATTTGCACATCAATAGGAGATTTCACAAAAAATTTAAAAAGGCATTATTTAACCAGGCATATTCAAATACACACTTCAAATATCTCCGGGACTTCTAAGGGCCACATAATTTTCACATTAAAGTGGCAGGTGCAAGGGTTGCCTCTTTTGATATTGTAATATTAAAATCAGCACAAATTGGGATAATGTACCTATGTTCCTGTGTGCTCAGAGCACATTGAACTAACATCTTTGATTCAAATCAGATGCTGACTAAAACATGGCAATAACATTGCGAGGAAGTTTGGAAAATAAGTGTATTTGTTTTTATATTTTGTTATTTTCATATATAAATCAAACACTCTTGTGCATAGTCTGTAATTAAATTAAATCAACTAAAATGCAAACAGCAAACACCAATTGACATGGTGAAGAGGGGACTATCTATGGATGTTGCCAATGCTCAGAAGAACATAAGAACTAGGAGCAGGAGTAGGCCATCTGGCCCCTCGAGCCTGCTCCGCCATTAAATGAAATCATGGCTGATCTTTTGAGGACTCAGCTCCACTTTCCCGCCTGAACCCCACAACCCTTTATTCCTTTATTCTTCAAAAAACTATCTATCATTATCTTGAAAACATTTAATGAAGGAGCCTCAACTGATTCACTGGGCAAGGAATTCCATAGATTCACAACCCTTTGGGTGAAGAAGTTCCTCCTAAGCTCAGTCTTAAATCTACTTTTGCTTATTTTGAGGCTATGCCCCCTAATTCTGCTTTCACCCACCAGTGGAAACAACCTCCACACATCTATCCTATCTATTCATGTGGTAAACCACTGTGTTCCTATATTAAGGGTTGTACGGTAGAACCTGCACGACAGGTTCACCTGGGCCCCTGCATGCTAGCTCAGCCCAGGAGCCGGGTTATGAATATGCGTGGCCTTCAGCTCGCAGCCATTTCGTCAGCTGCTGTAGGAGACCACACTTCAGAGACTAATAAATCCTCAGTTTGAATTCAGTTTCATCTCCAGCCAATTGATCGTGCCTCAATTCCCTTCATAATTTTATATGTTTCTATAAGATTCCCCCGCATCCTTCTAAATTCCAACGAGTACAGTCCCAGTCTACTCATAATCCAACCCCTCAACTCTGGGATTAACCTAGTGAATCTCCTCTGCACACCCTCCAGTGCAAGTACATCCTTTCTCAAGTAAGGAGACCAAAACTGAACACAATACTACAGGTGTGGCCTCGCTAACTGTAGCCATCTAAGATGGCTACCTGCAAAGGACAATGAGAATTATGGCCGACCCAGGACTCAGACAGATACCCAGCCTATGTGACCAGACCTGATCGAAACCCCGCTCGTTTGCATTTTAATGACCCATTTTCCCAGGACAATAGAACTCCAATCAAGCAACCGGTACAGCCACAGACTGATCGGCGCCACTCCCCTTACTCAGAAAGCACAACTGCCAAGATCATTGACCGCTCAGGATCCGCCCAGCCACCAAGGCACCCTCCCCTTTATTGGCCGAAATCGAAGACAGTGATCAGAGCCCTGTCGAACTATTAGATCCAAGGTTAAGGACCGCCCCAAAGAGCGCAAAATCCCAGAGGGATAAAAGAGAGCACAGCCATGTGTTCCGTCTTTTTTGGATCCAGCCTGTGCAAGCCCAATTGCAGCAGGAACAGCCAGCCAAGTTCAAGACCAACGATCGCTACCTGATGGCTGAGCCCAGCAGAGAGAGAGCCACTTTCATCGAACCAGCCAAGTGAAGTCCAGATAAAGGCCTTTGCCATTTACACAGTGCCAGTTGCCCTGAAGTTAAGTATAGGTTATGTAGCTGATAGGTGTAGTTTAACTCGTAGTGGATATTGTGTTTGCATGTTGAGATAACTCTTGTGTATGTAAATAAACCATCTTTTGAACTAACTAACTGGTTGTGTGGTCATTTGATCGATATAAGGGAAGGCTTGTGGTTCACCAAGATAAATAGAAATACCCACAGTGTAGGCGACGCTGTTGGGACCGGAACAGAGCAACATAACCTCCCGAGTCTTAAACTCCATCCCTCTAGCAATGAAGGACAAAATTCCATTCGCCTTCTTAATCACCTGTTGCACCTGTGAACCAACGTTTTGCGACTCATGCACTAGGACACCCAGGTCCCTCTACACAGCAGCATGTTTTAATATTTTATCATTTAAATAATAATCCCTTTTGATGTTATTCCTATCAAAATGGAAAACCTCACATTTGTCAACATTGCATTCCATCTGCCAGACATGAGACCATTCACTTAAACTATCCAAATCCCTCTGCAGACTTCCAGTATCCTCTGCACTTTTTGCTTTATAACACATCTTAGTGTCGTCTGCAAACTTGGACACATTGCACTTGGTCCCCAACTCCAAATCATCTATGTAAATTGTGAACAATTGTGGGCCCAAAACTGATCCCTGAGGGACACCACTAGTTACTGATTGCCAACCAGTGTAGCACCCATCAATCCCCACTCTTTGCTTTGTATTAATTAACCAATCCTCTATCCATGCTTCTACTTTACCCTAACGCCATGCATCTTTATCTTATGCAGCAATCTTTTGTGTGGCACCTTGTCAAAAGCTTTGTGCAAATCCAGATATACCACATTCATTGGCTCCCCGTTGTCTACCGCACTGGTAATGTCCTCAAAACATTCCACTAAATTAGTTAGGCATGACCTGCCCTTTATGAACCCATGCTGCGTCTGCCCAATGGGACAAGTTCCATCCAGATCCTCGCTATTTCTTCCTTGATGATAGATTCCAGCATCTTCCCTACTACCGAAGTTAAGCTAGCGGGCCTCTAATTACCCGCTTTCTGCCTACTTCCCTTTTTAAACAGTGGTGTCATGTTTGCTCATTTCCAATCCGCCGGGACCACCCCAGAGTCTAGAGAAATTTGGTAAATTATCACAAGTGTATTTGCTATTTCCCTAGCCATCTCTTTTAGTACCCTGGGATGCATTCCATCAGGGCCAAGAGACTTGTCTACCTTTAGCCCCATTAGCTTGCCCATCACTACCTCCTTAGTGATAACAATCATCTCAAGGTCCTCACCAGTCATCGCTTCATTTCCATCATGTTATTTGTGTCTGCCGCTGTGAAGACCGACCCAAAAAACCTCAGCCATTTCCTCATCTCACATTATTAAATCTCCCTTCCCATCCTCTAAAGGACCAATATTTACCTGAGCCATTCTTTTTTGTTTTATATATTTGTTGGAACTTTTACTATCTGTTTTTATATTCTGAGCAAGTTTACTCTCATAATCTATCTTACTCTTCTTTATAGCTTTTTTAGTAGCTTTCTGTTGCTCCCTAAAGATTTCCCAGTCCTCTAGTCTCCCACTAATCTTTGCCACTTTGTATGCTTTTTCCTTCCATTTGATATTCTCCCTTATTTCCTGAGATATCCATGGTCGATTTTCCCTCTTTCTACCGTCCTTCCTTTTTGTTGGTATAAACCTTTGCTGAGCACTTTGAAAAATCGCTTGGAAGGTTCTCCACTGTTCCTCAACTGTTTCACCATACAGTCTTTGCTCCCAGTCTACCTTAGCCAGCTCTGCTCTCATCCCATTGTAATCTCCTTTGTTTAAGCACAAAACACGAGTGTTTGATTTTACCTTCTCACCCTCCATATGTATTTTAAATTCCACCATATTGTGATCGCTCCTTCTGAGAGGATCCCTAACTATGAGATCATTAATCAATCCTGTCTCATTACACAAAACCAGATCTAGGATCGCTTGTTCCCTCGTAGGTTCCATTACATACTGTTCTGGGAAACTATCATGGGTACATCCTATAAACTCCTCCTCAATGCTGCCTTAACCAACCTGGTTAAACCAATCGACATGTAGATTAAAATTCCCCATGATAACTGCTGTACCATTTCTACATGCATCAGTTATTTCTTTGTTCATTTCCCGCCTCACTGTAATGTTACTATTTGGTGGCCTATAGACTACCCCTATCGGTGACTTTTTCGCCTTACTATTCCTGATTTCCACCCAAATGGATTCAACCATATCCTCCACAGCACCGATGTCATCCCTCACTACTACCCGGATGTCATCCTTAAATAACAGAGCTACACCACCTCCCTCACCATCCACTCTGTCCTTCCGAATAGTTTGATACCCTTGGAAGCACAATGAACTAAACAGCTGGCTTGTAATGCAGAGTACCAGCCTCTCTGAACAGGTGCCGGAATGTGGCGACTAGGGGCTTTTCACAGTAACTTCATTGAAGCCTACTTGTGACAATAAGTGATTAATTAATTAATATTTAACTCCCAGTCGTGACCATCCGTTAACCATGTTTCAGTAATAGCCACTAAATCATAGTCATTCACGATGATTTACGCCATCAACTCATTTACCTTATTCCAAATACTACGAGCATTCAGGTAAAGTACCCTTAGGTTGGCTTTTCTCCTTCCGTTTTGAATCTTAACATCTCTATCAGTAACCTCTACTGTTATTTTTCCTTTTAACTTTTCTCCTAATTTTCCTTATTGTTGAACCCATATCTTCATGTAATAACCTGCTGCTTCGCTTTCCATTTATGTTTTTACTCCCCGTTGTATTCCTTTTAGTATTACTGGGCCTATTCACTGAGCTCTCCTCAGTCACTGTCCCCTGTATTGTGGCCCTTTTTGATTTTGGACTATGGCTTCTCTGCCTTACACTTTCCTCCTTACTGACTTTTGTTTCTGTCCCCGTTTTACTTCCCTCCAACTTACTGCATCGGTTCCCATCCCCTTGCCACATTAGGTTAAACTCTCCCCAACAGCACTAGCCAACAACACCCCAGGACATTGGTTCCAGTCCTGCCCAGGTGCAGACCGTCCGGTTTGTACTGGTCCTACCTCCCCTAGAACAGGTTCCAATGCCCCAGGAATTTGAATCCCTCCCTCTTGCACCCTCTTGAGCCACGCATTCATCCCATCTATCCTGAGTGTCTATGGATGTTGCCAATGCTCATGACTGCCACTCTTCTCCAGTGATGAGGATGCCAAGGGCTGACAAAGTGTTGAGGGCCTGCCCACCTTGGATGTAAGGTGGAGAAAAACACCTGATCTCAGGGGGGACAGTATTGGCTGAGGTTTCGCATCTAGCGTCGCTCAACACCATGATAAGCCCATTCAGTGGCAGGACGCCATAATCTCTCTGTCTTGGAGGAGTCAGACATATCACTCAGGATGAGAGGAACATCACTCTGTCCTCAATGCAAGTTGGTATCGTTCTCCTGCAGCCTCAGAGGGGGTCCTGCATCATAGTCATCTGCTGCGCTCTTCAGCCAATAGCTTTGAGCACCCAGCCCATGGATTTTGCAACCATTATGAGGAACTCCCGCAGGCACCACACTAGTGAGTTGATGTCAGACCCCATGTTGGGAGAGCTCTTCACTCCCTAGTCCTGATCATCCCCTAACCGAGATGCTATGAGGGCGTCCCAACCTTTCATCCTATGCGGGGCCTGAACATTGTCCAAGGTCCTTCCTCCTCCTCATTTTGACCCTCGCAGCCCTCCTTGATCTGCTCCTCATATGGGGAGATGTGGAACTCCTCCATCTCCTCCTGGTCCAGCTGCTCTCCTCGCTGCAGTCCCAGGTTGTGCAGAGTGCAGCAGACCACTATGATGTGGGAGACCCTCTGAGGGTTGTATTGGAGGGCCCCCAGAATGGTACAGGCACCAGAACCACATCTTCAGCAGTCCAATAGCCTGCTCAACCAATGCGCGCATTGACGCATTTGCCTCGTTATAGTGAGGCTCGCTGGGGATTTGTGGCCCCCGCACTGGCGTCATCAGTCACCTCCTGAGTGGGTACTCTTTGGCCCCGAGGAGCCATCCTTCCTGTCGCAACTCTCCCTCAAAGATGACTGGGATCTGCAAACGTTTCAAAATGTAACTACCCTGGGAAGTGAGCACACTGCATGATACACATCGCATGGTCACAGACTAGCTGGACATTGAGCGAGTCATATCCCTTGCGGTTCATGAAGGTGCGCAATTCCACCATGACGGCCGCTCACTAATGACATGCTAATGTATTAAAATGAGGTTCCCAGGCTCCCGTGGTGTTTTTCACATTACTCCGCCGGCGAGGGGGGTTGAAAATCAGAAATCACGATCTCACTGGCGAGATTCGCGGTTTCCGATTCCCTCCAGGTTTTGCGCCGGCATCTGCGATCCCGCACACGGCTAACGCGGGCTCAAAATCACCCCCTATATAAATGAAAATATTTTGTCTTTTTATTCCCTACTTCCTGCACCCAACCTGGCTCCCCATCAATGTTGCCGTTTTTGTTCCCCCCCCCCCCCCATTCTTCACAGTTACGTTGACTTTCAGTCTTACGTTCTTCTATGGTTACCGGTAAAAATATTTTGTGGGTAACTCATGGAAAAATTGTACCCTAATTTTATACACCAAGAAAATGCTTAAATATTTGAATTTTGTTTTGTTTCTCTGAACCCAAAAGTTTAAAATGAAAAAATAGTTACTTAGAAATGAGTACAGGCAGTGGTCCTAAGAATGAAATGAAGAGAAAACCCGTTATAATCATCATATGAATACTGGAATGACATTCCCACCTTGAAATCCTTCCAAATATCCACTTCTTTCAAAACACGAGTTGGCCTCCTGTGGCATTACTCATGAGTCTTTTTTTTAATTGTGGGCATCACTGGCAACATCGCCATTTACTGCCCATCCCTAATTGTCCTGAGCTGACTAAATTGCTTGGCCATTGCAGGAGGCAGTTAAGAGTTAATCACATTGATTGTGGGTCTGGAGTCACATGTGGGCCAGACCAGGTGAGGATAACAGATTTCCTTCCCGAAAGGGCATTAGTGAACTAAATGGTTTTATATGACAATCAACAATGGTTGCATGGTTATCATTAGACTTCTAATTCCAAATTTTTATTTAATTCAAATTTCAACATCTGCTGTGGTGGGATTTGAACCTGGTCTCCAGAGCATTACCCTGGGTCTCTGTGTTACTGGTTCAGTGACAATACCACTGCTCCACCGCAATTCCACATGAAAGACATTCACGCTGCATAGCTGCTCATCTGACCAGTTTGTTCAAGACTGGGTGCGACATGTATGAATATGGCCTAGAAGTCAATCCAAGTTTAACAGTTATTTGCCTTGGGTGAAGCAGTGGGCATACTGTGCATTCAGCCTGCTGTAGCACCCAGGCATCTCAGGCTTCGATGTGCCATCATCAGAAAGTGTCAAGCAGAGCCCAGGCCCATCCACAGGAAACAATGTAAAATGAGAGGGAGTGTTTGACTCAACTTCTCTGATGCATCAACTCACAGATATCAAATTGGCTTTGTGGATGGACTGTACACTGATAACAGTGTACTGCACAAGGAAAGGAAACTAACTTTTTAAATACGGTCGTGACTCCCTTTGTCCTTCCCCAAAGGGATCTTCCAAAACCCTCAAATATCTTCCTACATGGGCAGCACAGTAGCACAGTGGTTAGCACTGTCGATTCACAGCGCCTGCATCCCAGGTTCGATTCCCAGCTTGGGTCACTGTCTGTGCGGAGTCTGCACGTTCTCCCT
The DNA here is from genome assembly GCF_047496885.1 of Scyliorhinus torazame. Classification (NCBI taxonomy): domain Eukaryota; kingdom Metazoa; phylum Chordata; class Chondrichthyes; order Carcharhiniformes; family Scyliorhinidae; genus Scyliorhinus; species Scyliorhinus torazame. Next base: position 42,622,891 of record NC_092708.1, on the reverse strand, counting down.
GTGTCTGTGTGGGTTTCCTCCGGGTGCTCCGGTTTTCTCCCACAAGTCCTGAAAGACGTGCTGTTTGGTAATTTGGACCTTCTGAATTCTCCTTCTGTGTACCCGAACAGGTGCCGGAATGTGGCGACTAGGGGATTTTCACAATAACTTCATTGCAATGTTAATGTAAGCCTACCTGTGACAATAAAGATTATTACTTTTATTATTATTATTCATGCTTTTCCAACCTGAAATATTAGTTCTTCTTTGGCTGGCTTCAACAATCTTGCTTGTTATTAGGACTGATCTTCTGCATCATTGTTTCCTGGCAATCAACTTACTGTTACAATATGCCCCTCTCAATTAAAGGTTTGAAAATATGTTTTTAAATGTTTCAAGATATAAACAGACTGTGTTTCTGATGCTTTGCACGTTCTCCCCCTTGTTTGCGGGGGTCTCACCCCCAGAACCCAAAGATGTGCAGGCGAGGTGGATTGGCCACACTAAATTGCCTCTTAATTGAAAGAAAAATTGGGTACTCTAACATTCTTTTTAAGTACGAAGTCTTACAACACCAGGTTAAAGTCCAATAGGTTTGTTTTGATGTCACTAGCTTTCGGAGCGCTGCTCCTTCCTCAGGTGAATGAAGAGGTCTGTTCCAGAAACACATATATAGACAAATTCAAAGATGCCAAACAATGCTTGGAATGCGAGCATTAGCAGGTGATTAAATCTTTACAGATCCAGAGATGGGGTAACCCCAGGTTCAAGAGGTGTGAATTGTACCAAGCCAGGACAGTTGGTAGGATTTCGCAGGCCAGATGGTGGGGGATGAATGTAATGCGACATGAATCCCAGGTCCCGGTTGAGGCCGCACTCGTGTGCGGAACTTGGCTATAAGTTTCTTCTCGGCGATGGATGTAGGGAAGTTGTTTCCATTAGCAGGGGAGACTAGGACCGTGGGGCACAGCCTTAGAATAAAAGGGAGTCACTTTAGAACAGAGATGAGGAGAAATTTCTTCAGCCAGAGAGTGGTGGGTCTGTGGAAGTCATTGCCACAGAGGGCGGTGGAGGCCGGGACGTTGAGTGTCTTTAAGACAGAAGTTGATAAATTCTTGATTTCTCAAGGAATTAAGGGCTATGGAGAGAGAGCGGGTAAATGGAGTTGAAATCAGCCATGATTGAATGGTGGAGTGGACTCGATGGGCCGAATGGCCTTACTTCCGCTCCTATGTCTTATGCTCTTATGGTCTCATGGGTTTCAGAGAAGCCGGAGCTCATGGAGAGGAGGATGGCCGATGTCGTGGCCTTCACCTCTCTGATTGTACAGTGGCGAATTTTGCTGGAGTGGCAGTCGGCATTGCCACTGGGGGTAGCAGCTTGGTTGGGTGACCTGTATGACTTCCTGCGATTAGAGAAGATAAATATGAGTTAAGGGGCTCTTCAGAGGGGTTTGAGGAAAGGTGGGGGATGTTTAGTGACTGTGTTTGAGGGGCTGTTCGTGACGGGGGTGAAAAAGGGGAAAAATCTGTACAGACTGTATAGTTGATTGTTGGGAAGCATATTTCCTGGGGTGTTTGTTTGCTTTAACCTGTTTCGATACATGTTTGTAATAAAATACATTTTTTTAAAAGGAAGAGGATCTGTGGGAGAGAGCTCACAGAGAGTCGCCAAGCTCCGGCGCCATCTTGGATTCTAATATTCCCATATTTATCATTCATACTGATAAAAAGTTGCTGTAGCAAAAAGCAAGGGCTTGCATACCAGTTATCGAAGGTTGGTGTCTTCAGATACTGTCGGACTTCCTCTGTAACCTCCAAACTGCTGCATTGAAAAGGAATGAGTAATATTTCAACATGGATGTCATTTTTCTCCATTGGCAGCGATGATATCTCTATAATTAAGTACCGGTTTAATTTTTTTTAAGCAAACCAATTTTTAGTTGGTTCCTCAGCACTAACCAAGCCTTTGTTTTTATGCAAGGCTCTGTTTCTGTTTTTGGAGATAAGGTGATCAAATCCTCTTAGCCAAGAAAAACGCCTTTTGCTCCATTCAGGGATTACAGATTTTGACTAAATCTTCTGGTCCTGCCACAGTTACAGCATGTGCGGAGAAAATCTCCAACTGAGTTAAGTCAATCAGATTCAAACAGCAGTCATGCGACATTTACAACAGCAAAAATGCTTCGAATGGAAGATTTCACTGATTAAAATGCAGAGCAACAATCAAAATTTGTTTTGGTTATTTTTTTGTACTTAAAAATAGAAAGCATTTTCCTGTTCAGGCATGTTTAGGATTAATCTACACTTTTCAGTAAAATACCGATCAAAGGTCGCAATACCAGAGACTCATGGGAGATTTTGAGCCTGCACTTGCCGTCCGCAAGATTGGTGACGTGGGTGGAAAGTCTCACAAGGATCGGGAAACACAATTCTGGCCGGAGCGATCGCATTTCCCAATTTTCCCCGCCACCCGCCAGCAGCGACACGAGATTCATGCCCAAAAATGGCATGACCCTCATTTTAAATCATTTGCATGCATTTCAATATTATTACCGCACCCCCTCCCCAACCACATGATTCCCCCCTCGCTAAATATTTATACATCAGATTAGCTCAGATGTGAGGTGGTCGAGGGGATCTGATCGAGGGCAAAAAGATGAGTATAGCCCGTGGGGGCCCAGTGCCAACCTGTGTCGGGGCAGTGCCTGGCCAAGGCTCTAGTGGGAGCCCTACTGGGGGGAAACATTGATGTGTGGAGCCAAGCAAGTGCCTGCTATACTTTTGAAAATGAAAAAAATGAAAATCGCTGATTGTCACAAGTAGGCTTCAATGAAGTTACTGTGAAAAGCCCCTAGTCGCCACATTCCGGCGCCTGTTCGGGGAGGCTGGTACGGGAATTGAACCGTGCTGCTGGCCTGCCTTGGTCTGCTTTAAAAGCCAGCGATTTAGCCCAGTGTGCTAAAGCAGCCCCTTTTGCGTTATTGGGGGGGGGGGGGGAGCAGGGTTCAATGCCATGGAGGATTGACAGGGAGGGAGAGGGATGCCAAAGATTGTTGTGAGGGATGGAGAGAGCGGGTCGCCAAGGATTGTCGAGGGGGAAGCCTCCATGATGGAGGCTGTTAGGCTGCAGCACTGATAGGGGTGCCATCTTTAAAGGGTGCCCCGATCTCTTTGGAACTGGTTGCCACTCGATGAAGCCTCGCTCCAACAGAATGATGGTATAAACCACGGCCACTCATTTTATTTTGTCTAACACGATCACGATTTGGCGACAGAACTGTGGTCTGTGCAACTGGAGAGTACACCAGTTTTCAGTGTTAGCCTGCCAAATTCTGGTAGGATTTTGCCCTCAATTTTTTTCAATGAGACATGAAACTAAGGCCCAGCTGCCTGTTCAGGTTGGTGTACAAATCTCACAGTGCTATTTAAAAAAGAGCAAATAAATCTTGTCAGGTGGATGTACCTTTAAGGAATGGGTGTTTATCAAATAGCTGCAGTGATGTCAGTGTGTGGGTGGAGCTGGGCTGTCTGTCTGGCTTTTACTTTCATTTTGAGCTGGCAGCTGCAGTGTGTTTAGTTTCATTTTCAGAGTTGGTGAGCTGCATTCAAACCAGAAGCTGTATATCTCACTGCAATCTAAAGACTGTCTCCAAATCACTTGATGATTTCAAAGTAATACTTGTTTCTGTAGAGAATTTAAACCTGCTGTTATATTTAAAAAGGGTTTAACATATGGATGTTGTTTGGGAAGCTATTAAGGGTTACCTATAGAGTACTGTATCTTTAGGGGGGTTGTTAGGGTTGGTAGTTGATAAACTGCTTACTGTGTGTTTATAAAATGTTAACTGGATTCATAGAATAAACATTGGGTGGGATTCTCTGACCCCCCCCGCCGGGTCGGAGAATCGGCGGGGGGCGGCGTGAATACCACCCCGCCCCTCCGATGCCGGCCACCGAATTCTCTGGCACCGTTTTTTTGGTGGGGGCGGGGATCACGTCGCGCCGGTCGGGGGCCGTTGACGGGCCCCCCCCCGGCGATTCTCCGGGTCCCAATAGGCCGCCCGTTTTCGGCTGGTCCCGCCGGCGTGAAATACACAAGGTCCATACCGGCGGGACCTGGCTCTGAGGGCGGCCTGCGGAGTCCTCGGGGGGCCGCGGGGGGGATCTAGCCCCGGGGGGGGGGGGGCCCACAGTGGCCTGGCCGAGGCCCCCACGGTGGCCTGGCCGGCAATCGGGGCCCACCGATCCACAGGCGGGCCTGTGCCGTGGGGCACTCTTTCCCTCCGCACTGGCCTCTGTAAAGCTCCGCGATGGCCGGCGCGGAGAAGAAACCCCCTGCGCATGCGCAGGAATCACACCAGCGGTTCTGCGCATGCGCCTGAACACGCTGGCGCCGGCCTAGCCCCCAGAAGTGCGGAGGATTCTGCACCTTCCGGGCGGCCCGACGCCGGAGTGGTTCCGGCCACTCTTTGGCGCCGCTACGGCCTGACCCGCTGGTTGGGGGAGAATCCCGACCATTGCTTTGTTTAAAAATACTTTTAGTTCTCTGTTGCATCACACCTGTAAAGTGGGCCCTTGTGCTCCCCATAACCAAAATCTATTAAAAGTTGTGGGTCAGGTGAACTCCTTGATATACTTTGGGGTTCTCTAAACCCTGGCCCACAATAATCTGTTATCCAGCCAATATCCTCCATCCAGGAGTATTAGTTACCTCCTTTGGCGATTGTGAGGCCTTGCTGTGCAAATATTGGCTGCTGAGTTTGCCTCCATAACAACAGTTACTGCACTTCAAACTCATTCAATGCTTGCAAAGGGCTTTGGGGTGTCTTGAACATTTTCATAGAATCATAGAATTTACAGTGCAGAATGAGGCCAATCAGTCCATCGGGTCTGCAACGGTCCTTCGAAAGAGCACCCTACTTAATCCCACACCTCTACCCTATCCCCATAACCCAGTAACCCACCTAACATTTTTGGACACTAAGGACGATTGAGCATGGCCAATCCACCTAACCTGCACATCTTTGGTCAAAACCTCATTTCACATTTGTTAGCTCTTCCTCATCAAATCAGAGCTCAAAACTATTTTCACCAGCACAATCCCTCTTCTAGAATGGTTATTGAAAAAAGGAGGGCATTATACCTGCCAAGTCGGTGGCTGATGTGTGCTGGATGTCTGCATTAAAAAAAAACACTTAAGATGGGCAGCACGGTAGCATTGTGGATAGCACAATTGCTTCAGAGCTCCAGGTTCCCAGGTTCGATTCCGGCTTGGATCACTGTCTGTGCGGAGTCTGCACATCCTCCCCGTGTGTGCGTGGGTTTCCTCCGGGTGCTCCGGTTTCCTCCCACAGTCCAAAGATGTGCAGGTTAGGTGGATTATAGAACAATACAGCGCAGTACAGGCCCTTCGGCCCACGATGTTGCACCGAAACAAAAGCCATCTAACCTACACTATGCCATTATCATCCATATGTTTATCCAATAAACTTTTAAATGCCCTCAATGTTGGCGAGTTCACTACTGTAGCAGGTAGGGCATTCCACGGCCTCACTACTCTTTGCGTAAAGAACCTACCTCTGACCTCTGTCCTATATCTATTACCCCTCAGTTTAAAGTTATGTCCCCTCGTGCCAGCCATATCCATCTGCGGGAGAAGGCTCTCACTGTCCACCCTATCCAACCCCCTGATCATTTTGTATGCCTCTATTAAGTCTCCTCTTAACCTTCTTCTCTCCAACGAAAACAACCTCAAGTCCATCAGCCTTTCCTCATAAGATTTTCCCTCCATACCAGGCAACATCCTGGTAAATCTCCTCTGCACCCGCTCCAAAGCCTCCACGTCCTTCCTATAATGCGGTGACCAGAACTGTACGCAATACTCCAAATGCGGCCGTACCAGAGTTCTGTACAGCTGCAACATGACCTCCCGACTCCGGAACTCAATCCCTCTACCAATAAAGGCCACACTCCATAGGCCTTCTTCACAACCCTATCAACCTGGGGGGCAACTTTCAGGGATCTATGTACATGGACACCTAGATCCCTCTGCTCATCCACACTTTCAAGAACTTTACCATTAGCCAAATATTCCGCATTCCTGTTATTCCTTCCAAAGTGAATCACCTCACACTTCTCTACATTAAACTCCATTTGCCACCTCTCAGCCCAGCTCTGCAGCTTATCTATATCCCTCTGTAACCTGCTACATCCTTCCACACTATCGAAAACACCACCGACTTTAGTATCGTCTGCAAATTTACTCACCCACCCTTCTGCGCCTTCCTCTAGGTCATTGATAAAAATGACAAACAGCAACGGCCCCAGAACAGATCCTTGTGGTACTCCACTTGTGACTGTACTCCATTCTGAACATTTCCCATCAACCACCACCCTCGGTCTTCTTTCAGCTAGCCAATTTCTGATCCACATCTCTAAATCACCCTCAATCCCCAGCCTCCGTATTTTCTGCAATAGCCTACCGTGGGGAACCTTATCAAACGCTTTGCTGAAATCCATATACACCACATCAACTGCTCTACCCTCGTCTACCTGTTCAGTCACCTTCTCAAAGAACTCAATAAGGTTTGTGAGGCATGACCTACCCTTCACAAAGCCATGCTGACTATCCCTGATCATATTATTCCTATCTAGATGATTATAAATCGTGTCTCTTATAATCCCCTCCAAGACTTTACCCACTACAGACGTGAGGCTCACCGGTCTATAGTTGCCGGGGTTGTCTCTGCTCCCCTTTTTGAACAAAGGGACCACATTTGCTGTCCTCCAGTCCTCTGGCACTATTCCTGTAGCCAATGATGACATAAAAATCAAAGCCAAAGGTCCAGCAATCTCTTCCCTGGCCTCCCAGAGAATCCTAGGATAAATCCCATCAGGTCCCGGGGACTTATCTATTTTCAGCCTGTCCAGAATTGCCAACACCTCTTCCCTACGTACCTCAATGCCATCTATTCTATTAGCCTGGGGCTCAGCATTCTCCTCCACAACATTATCTTTTTCCTGAGTGAATACTGACGAAAAATATTCATTTAGTATCTCGCCTATCTCTTCAGACTCCACACACAATTTCCCATCCCTGTCCTTGACTGGTCCTACTCTTTCCCTAGTCATTCGCTTATTCCTGACATACCTATAGAAAGCTTTTGGGTTTTCCTTGATCCTTCCTGCCAAATACTTCTCATGTCCCCTCCTTGCTCGTCTTAGCTCTCTCTTTAGATCCTTCCTCGCTACCTTGTAACTATCCATCGCCCCAACCAAAACTTCACACCTCATCTTCACATAGGCCTCCTTCTTCCTCTTAACAAGAGATTTCACTTCCTTGGTAAACCACGGTTCCCTCGCTCGACGCCTTCCTCCCTGCCTGACCGGTACATACTTATCAAGAACACGCAGTAGCTGATCCTTGAACAAGCCCCACTTATCCAGTGTGCCCAACACTTGCAGCCTACTTCTCCACCTTATCCCCCCCAAGTCACGTCTAATGGCATCATAATTGCCCTTCCCCCAGCTATAACTCTTGCCCTGTGGTGTATACTTATCCCTTTCCATTATTAACGTAAACGTCACCGAATTGTGGTCACTGTCCCCAAAGTGCTCTCCTACCTCCAAATCCAACACCTGGCCTGGTTCATTACCCAAAACCAAATCCAATGTGGCCTCGCCTCTTGTTGGCCTGCCAACATATTGTTTCAGGAAACCCTCCTGCACACACTGTACAAAAAACGACCCATCTATTGTACTCGAACTGTATCTTTTCCAGTCAATATTTGGAAAGTTAAAGTCTCCCATAATAACTACCCTGTTACTTTCGCTCTTATCCAGAATCATCTTCGCCATCCTTTCCTCTACATCCCTAGAACTATTAGGAGGCCTATAAAAAACTCCCAACAGGGTGACCTCTCCTTTCCTGTTTCTAACTTCAGCCCATGCTACCTCGGAAGAAGAGTCCCCATCTAGCATCCTCTCCACCACCGTAATACTGCTCTTGACTAGCAGCGCCACACCTCCCCAAATTGGCCATGATAAATTGCCCTTAGTGTCCAAAATTGCCCTTAGTGTTGGGTGGGGTTGCTGGGTTGTGGGGATAGGGTGGAGGTGTTGACCTTGTTTAGGGTGCTCTCTCCAGGAGCTGGTGTGGACTCGATGGGCCGAATGGCCTCCTTCTGCACTGTAAATTCTATGAAGATGCTTTTGCTAATCAGTTTAAATCAGTGTCCTTTGGTTCTCAACTCTACTGCCGATAGAAACAATTTCTCTCTCTCAAGTCTTCCTGGACACTTCACAATTTTGAACACACAGGGGCACGGAATCTTTACAGTGCAGAAGGAGGCCATTCGGCCCATCATGTCTGCAGCGACCCTCTGAAAGAGCACTTCACCCAAGTCAACTCCCCCACCCTATCCTAATAGACCCTTAATCTAATCTGAACACTAAGGGGCAATTGACCATGGCCAATCCACCTAACCCGCATATCTTTGGACTGTGGAAGAAAACTGGAGCACCCGGAGGAAACCTACTCAGACACGGGGAGAAAGTGCAAACTCTGCACAGACAGTGACCCAAGCCTGAATTGAACCCGGGTCCCTGGTGCTGTGAAGCAGCAGTGCTAGCCACTGTGCCACCCTGTCGGCTGCCTTACCCCTGTAACCTGGCACATTCTTTCTTTTCAGATAGTAATCCCTTTGATCACCTCTGCCAAACCTCCTCTCAACGTTTTCTTCTCAAAGGAGAACAACTCCAGCTTCTCCAATTATCCAGGTCTCCGAAGTCCCTCATCCCTGGAACCGGCCTGGTAACTCTCCGTCACACCCTCCCGAATGCCTTCACATTCCTGCTGCAGTGCAGTGCCAGAACTGGACACAATGCTCCATTTGAGGCCAAACCGAATTAATGTTTTATAAAGATTCATCATAACTTCCTTGCTTTTGTACTCTATGCCTCTATTTATATTACCCAGGATCCCGTGTGGCTTTTTAACCATCTCCTCAATCTGCCACACCACTTTTAATGATTTATACATGTATTCCAACAAGTCTCTGTTCCTGTACTAAGTTTAGAGTTGTACCCTTTAGTTTTTATTGCCTTTCCTCATTCCTTCCACCGTAATGCATCACTCCGCACCTCTCAATATTAAAGTTCACCTGCCACATGCCTGCCCATTCAACCAGCCTGTCTATGTACTCTCAAAATCTGCCACTAATCTCTTCACAATTTATATACTTTCTGCAATTTTTGAAACTGTGCCCTGTACACCACAGTCTAAGTAAGTCATTTTTATAGATTAAGAAAAGTACAGACATCTGGGGAACCCCACTGCACCTTTATCCAGTCCAAAATTAAACAACTAGTCACCACTACTCTCTCTTTCCGGTCACTCATCCAACATTGTATCCATGCAGCACTCCCATTTTTATTCCACTGGCTTCAATTTTGCTGGCAAGCCTATCATGTGGCACTTTATCAACTGCTTTTTGGAAATCTATATATGTATATCGACTACATAACCTTCATCAACCCTCTCTGTTCCTTTGACAAAAATATCAAACAAGTTACTTGAACATGAATTGCATTTTATAAAAATCATGCTGTCTTTTCTTAATTAATACTTAACATTTCCAAGTAGCTGTTAGTATTTTCCCGACAATTATTATTTCTAAAAGATTTCCCACCATGACTGACTTGTAATTACATGGTTCATGTTGCGACATTTTTTTGAACAAGGATGTAATGGCTACGATTTTGGAGTTTAACGTGGATAAGTGTGAGGTCATGCTTTTTGGTCGGAAAAATGGAAAAGCAGCTTATTATCGAAATGAGGAGAGACTTTGGGGTGCTCCATTGCAGAGGGATCTGGGTGTCCTCGTGCATGATTCACAGGAAACTAGCATTCAGGTGCAGCAGATAATAAGGAAAGCAAATGGAATGTTGGCATTTATAACAAAAGAAATTGCGTATAAAGGTAAGGAAGTGTTGCAACTATACAAGGCATTGGTAAGACCGCACCTGGAGTATTGGGCAGGTTTTGGTTCCCTTATTTGAGGAAAGATGTAGTGGAATTGGAGGCAGTTCAGAGGAGGTTCTCTAGATTGATTCCAGAGGTGAGGGGTTTGTCGTATGAGGACAGATTGGACAGTTTAGGCCTATACTCTTCAGAATTTAGAAGAATGAGGGGAGATCTAATTTAGATATACAAGATGCTAAAAGTATAGATAATGTAGGCGTGGAGCTGATGCTTCCTCTTGGGGGCATTCTAAAACGAGAGGTCATAATCTTAGGATAAGAGGTGGCAAATTTAAAACAGATTGGAGGAAAACTACTTCTCCCAAAGGGATGTGAACCTGTGGAATTCGCTACCCCAGAGTGCGGTGGATGCTGGGACAGTGAGTAAATTTAAGGGGGAGTGAGACAGATTTTTAATTGGTAATGGGTTGAAGGGTTATGGAGAACGGCCAGGATGGGATCAGCCATTGTCACATTGAGGGTGTTTAGGCTTGGTAGGCTAAATTGCCTACTCCCACTCATGTTCTAGGGAGGAGATGCTCTGGCTGATTTCGCAATCCAGTTCTTGGTCTGTAACATTGTAGGTAGCAAATGAGGAACATATCAACCATGATAGAATGGTGGAACAGACTTGATGGGCCGAATGGCTTAACTCTGCTCCTGTTTCTCAAGCACTTATGATTTCTCCAGTCCTCTGGCACTATCCTTGTATCTAGGGAGGATTAAAAGTTTATGGACAGTGCCATGACAATTCCCACCCACATATTCCTCAGAGTCCTTAGAACCATCCCACCTGGTCCTGGTTACTTAGCAAGTTTAATTAAAACCATTCTTTCTCATCCATCAGCTTTATCAATTTTTGTGTGTGTGTGTAAATTATTTAATTAAACCCGAGAAATGTTCATAGAGAAAACTTGTCTGGGCAAGTTGAGAGATAGAAGGGATAAAGGAGCGAGGTGCGTGCATTTGTAATGAGGCCATGTTGAAGGAGGTTTACAATAGGCGAGGTTCAAAATTTTGTATTAGGAGATCAATAGGAGCTTGGCTTTTCAGTTGTTAAATTTCAAAGGAGAGTCAGGAACTTTCACAACTTACAAATGTTTCATAACTAAACAGGGGAGGTCTTTAAATTTGATTTGACCTGAAAGGGGAGGCAATAGGAAGACATGAAAGATTTTTGCATTTTTGGAAAAGTTGAGTTCAAAGAGATGCTGAGGACAATAGAATCGTAGATGAAAGGGAAGAAGGATATTTAAGGAGAGATGTTGAGTTGAGTCGTGTTTGCTGTGTGAGGAACAGACCTGCCCTGAAGATACAAAATCTGAAGCAGCCAACCAGAAACCAGAAGAGTCTTTGTTTCAGACAGCAGCCTAGTTTCTGAATTTTCTTGGATTTCCACAACAGAGTGGAAACGGGTGAGAAACCATGTGGCATACCTTTAGGCCACCACGGTAGCATAGTGGTTAGCCCTGTTGCTTTACAGAGCCTGGGACCAGGGTTCGATTCCTGGCTTGGGTCACTCTCTGTGTGGAGACTGCTCGTTTTGGAATATTGCTCACAATTCTGGTCGCCGCACTACCAGAAGGATGTGGAGGCTTTGGAGAGGGTGCAGAGGAGGTTTACCAGGATGTTGCCTGGTCTAGAGGGTGTTACCTATGTGGAGAGGCTGAATAGACTCCGACAGTCTTCATTAGAAAGACGGAGGTTGAGGGGTGACCTGATAGGGGTCTACAAGATTATGAGGGGCATGGATAGAGTGAATGGGCCGGCACTCTTTCCCAGGGTAGAGGGGTCAGTCACCAGGGGGCATAGATTTAAGGTCCGTGGGGCAAAGTTTAGAGGAGATGTGCGAGGCAGGTTTTTTATGCAGAGGGTGGTGAGTGCCTGGAACGCGTTGCCAGTGGAGGTTGTGGAAGCGGATACATTGACGGCATTCAAAAGGCATCTTAACAAACACATGGATAGGATGGCTAGAGAGGGATACGGCACAAAACTGAACTGAGGATTTTGGCAAAATTTGGTATCATGACCGGTACAGGCTTGGAGGGTTAGAACATAGAACATACAGTGCAGAAGGAGGCCATTCGGCCCATCGAGTCTGCACCGACCCACTTAAACCCCACTTCCACCCTATCCATGTAACTCAATAACCCCGCCTAACCTTTTTGGACACGAAGACCAATTTAGCATGGCCAACCCATCTAACCTGCACGTCTTTGGACTGTGGGAGAAAACCGGAGCACCCAGAGGAAACCTACACAAACACGGGGAGAACATGCAGACTCCGCATAGACAGTGTCCAGTGGGGTTTCGAACCTGGGACCCTGGCGCTGTGAAGTCACAGTGTTAGCAACTTTTGCTGCCGTGCTGCCCAAGGGTTGAAGAGCCTGTTTCTGTGCTGTATTGTTCTTTGTTCTTTCCCCATGTCTGCGTGAGTTTCCTCTGGGTGCTCCGGTTTCCCCCACAAGTCCTGAAAGATGAGCTTGATAGGTGAATTGGACATTCTGAATTCTCTCTCAGTGTATCTGAGCAGGCGACAAGGGAATTTTCACAGTAACTTCATTTGCAGTGTGATGCACGATCAATGACCACTAAAGCAAGGTTGGAGTCCAACTGAAGGCTTTAATAAGTTAGATATTTCCCCCAGCAGCTCAGGTACAGAATGAGGGCTGCTGGGGCGGCACGGGTTCTTATACCCCACCTATCAGGGCAGAGCTATTATACACTCTCGCCAAGAGAAAGCATACAGTTTCCACCAATGGTGCTTTAGCCTCTCAGGTACCGTAATACCTATAATACCACATTCACCCCCTGTTTAAAAAAAAGTCCGGCGGGGGGGGGGTGGCCAGAAACTACAAAACATAACATGGTATAATTAGTTATGGAGGTACCGTAATACCTCCGTACAGTGTTTAGTAACTATATACAAGTCTGGTAGCTATGTATATTTGATGGTTTATATTTACAGATTACAGTTAAAATGAAGCAATCAGTCGATCGAGGGCCCTGGTCATTCTCTGTGATCGTCGGTGGTGACTCCAGTGGAGGCTCGGGCGTCTGTGACTCCGGGAGCGTGGCTTCGATCTCCATGGCAGCTTTGTCACCCCTAGACGGCGCTGGTGGGGAAAACGGCTGACCTGGGAAGGGAGCACCTGCGGGGGGTGTCGGTGGGTGGGGGGCCTAGACGGGGGCGGCGGAAGGACCGATCCTCCTGTAAGGTGCTGCAGTGGAGGGGAGGGTGGGACTGGTGGCTGGAATGTGCGTGGAGTTCTGGCGGGCGCCAGGTCCCGTAGGGAGACCGTATCTTGTCGGCCGTCGGCGTACGCCACGTAGGCGTACTGGGGGTTAGCATGGAGCAGATGGACCCCCTTGACCAACGGGTCCGACTTGTGCGCCCGCACGTGTTTTCGGAGCAGGATGAGTCCGGGTGCTGCCAGCTAGGTCGGGAGCAAGGTCCCAGAGGAGGACTTCCTAGGGAAGACAAGGAGACGTTCGTGAGGTATCTGATTGGTGGTCGTACAAAGTAGTGACCTGATGGAGTGGAGGGCATCCGGGAGGACTTCTTGCCAGCGGGAGACTGGGAGGTTCCTGGACCGTAGGGCCAGTAGGACAGTCTTCCAGACCATTCCGTTCTCCCTCTCTACCTGTTCGTTACCCTGGGGGTTGTAACTGGTCGTCCTGCTCGAGGCGATGCCCTTGCTGAGCAGGAATTGACGCAGTTCGTCACTCATAAAGGAGAACCCCCTATCACTGTGTATGTAAGCAGGGAACCCGAACAGTGCAAAGATGTTATGGAGGGCCTTGATGACGGTGGTTGCGGTCATGTCGGGGCAGGGGATGGCGAATGGGAACCGGGAGTACCCGTCAATCACGTTCAGGAAGTACGTGTTGCGGTCGGTGGAGGGGAGGGGGCCTTTGAAGTCCATGCTGAGGTGTTCAAAGGGATGGGAAGCCTTTATCAGGTGCGCTCTCTCTGGTCGGTAGAATTGCGGTTTGCACTCCCCGCAGATTTGGTAGTCCCTGGTGGCTGTCCTGACCTCCTCGATGGAGGAGGGCAGGATGCGGGTCTTGACAAAATGGAAAAAGCGAGTGACCCCCGGGTGGCAGAGGTCCTCGTGGAGGGCTTGGAGGCAGTCCACTTGTGCGGTGGCACATGTGCCACGGGACAGGGCGTCAGGAGGCGCGTTTAGCTTCCTGGGACGATACAAGATCTCGTAGTTGTAGGTGGAGAGTTCGATCCTCCACCGCAAGATCTTGTAGTTTTTTATCTTGCCCTGCTGTGCATTATTGAACATGAATGCAACCGACCGTTCGTCAGTGAGGAGAGTGAATCTCCTGTCAGCCAGGTAATGCCTCCAAAGTCACACAGCTTCTACTATGGCCTGGGCCTCCATTTCGACTGAGGAGTGGCGAATTTCGGAAGCATGGAGGGTCCGGGAGAAGAAGGCCATGGGTCTGCCCGCATGGTTCATGGTGGCCGCCAGAGCTACGTCGGACGCATCGCTCTCGACCTGGAAGGGGAGGGACTCGTCGATGGCGTGAATCGTGGCCTTTGCAATGTCTGCTTTGATGCGGCTGAAGGCCTGGCGGGCCTCTATCGACAGGGGAAAAGCTGTGGATTGGATCAGAGGACTTGCCTTGTCCGCATAGTTGGGGACCCACTGGGCGTAGTAGCTAAAAAACCCGAGGCAGTGTTTCAGGGCCTTGGAGCAGTGAGGGAGGGGGAACTCCATAAGGGGGCGCATGCGTTCAGGGTCGGGGCCTATATCTCCATTTCGCACTACGTAGCCGAGAATGGCTAGACGGTCGGTGCTAAACATGCATTTATCCTTATTGTATGATAGGTTAAGGATTTTAGCGATCTGGAGAAATTTTCGGAGGTTGGTGTCGTGGTCCTGCTGGTTGTGGCCGCAGATGGTGACATTAACGAGATACGGGAATGTTGCCCGTAAACCGTACTGGTCAACCATTCGGTCCATCTCACGCTGGAAGACCGAGACCCCGTTGGTGACACCAAAGGGAACCCTTAAAAAGTGATAGAGCCGCCCGTCTGCCTCGAAGGCAGTGTATTTGTGGTCACTAGTGCGGATTGGGAGCTGGTGGTAGGCGGTCTTGAGATCCACCGTGGGGAAGACCTTATAATGCGCGATCCTATTTACCAGGTCGGATATGCGGGGGAGACGGTACGCGTCCAGCTGCGTAAACCTGTTGATGGTCTGACTGTAGTCGATGACCATCCTATGCTTCTCCCCGGTCTTTACCACCACTACTTGAGCTCTCCAGGGGCTGTTACTGGCTTCAATGACCCCTTCCCTCAGTAGCCTTTGGACCTCTGACCTAATAAAGATCCGGTCCTGGGTACTGTAGCATCTGCTCTTGGTGGCGACGGGTTTGCAATCCGGGGTGAGGTTCGCAAACAGGGAAGGCGGGTCGACCTTAAGGGTCGCGAGGCCGCAGACAGTAAGGGGGGGTATAGGGCCGCCGAATTGGAAGGTCAGTCTTTGAAGGTTACACTGGAAGTCTAAACCCAGGAGTGTAGCCACGTAGAGGTGGGGAAGGACGTAGAGATGGACATTTTTGAACTCCCTTCCCTGGACTGTGAAGTTTGCTACACAAAACCCCTTTATCTCCACTGAGTGTGAACCAGAGGCCAGTGAGATTTGTTGATTAACAGGGTGGATGAGGAGGGAACAGCGCCTTACCGTGTCGGGGTGTATGAAGCTCTCCGTGCTCCCAGAGTCGAATAGGCAGGACGTCTCATGCCCGTTGATGAAAACGGTCGTCGTAGCTTTTGAGATTGTTTGAGGTCGAGACTGATCCAGAGTCACCAAAGCCAATCGCAGTAGTTGAGAGTTCTGTTCGGGCAGTGTGTGGTCGGCAGAGCTGGGGTCCTGGGGGTTCATCCAAGATGGCGTCTCCCATTGGGCGCACATGGCCGGGGGTGCACAAAATGGCGGCGCCCATCCCTCCAACGTGGCATCCGCGGAACAAGATGGTGGCGCCTGGGGTCCGCACGTGGCCCTGGGATATGGTGGTGGCGGCGACCGCTGGCCGCACGGGGCCCGTGGAGAAGTTTGTGGTTGCGGTCCGCATTTGCCGCTGGAGACCGCGGCCGCCGCTCGGGCCTGACATACCCCCACGAAATGGCCCTTTTTGCCGCATCCCTTGCAGGTGGATGCGCGGGCCGGGCAGCGCAGGCGGGGGTGCTTTGCCTGCCCACAGAAATAGCAGCGGGACCCCTCGGGGTTGCCAGGCCGCCTTGCAGCGCAGGCCTGTGGGGGAATGGGGGAAATCTCGGGGTCGGCCGCGGCAGGGTTCCACGCTGCCCAGGGGGCTGCCGCGCGGTCGGGAACGTAGGCGCGGGCATTCCTGGAGGCCACGTCCAGGGAGCCTGCAAGGGCCCATGCCTCCCTGAGACCCAGGGTGTCCTTCTCTAACAGGCGCTGGCGGATATGTGACGAAAGCATACCTGCCACGAAAGCACCCGGACTAAGAGTTCCGTGTGTTCGCTCGCCGAAACTTGCGGGCAGCCGCAGCTTCTTCCCAGCACCAGGAGTGCGCGGTGGAATTCCTCCCGTGCTTCCCTAGGGGTTTGTCGCCTTGCTGCAAGCAGGTGCTGGGCGTGGACCTGGTTTACCGGGCATATATAGTGTCCTTTTAGCAGCTCGATTGCTGCATCGAAGTCTTCCGCTTCCTCGATGAGGGTGTAAATCTCCGGGCACACCCTTGAGTGCAAGACGTGCAGTTTCTGCTCTCCCGTGGGTGCATTTTCGGCCGTCTCGAGATACCCTTGAAAGCACGTCAGCCAGTGATTAAAGATTGCCGCTGTGTTCGCCGTGTGGGGGCTAAGTTGCAGACACTCCGGCTTGATTCGGAGCTCCATCCTTCTTAAAATTCTAGCTTATTAAATTGATGCACGATCAATGACCACTAAAGCGAGGTTGTAGTCCAACTGAAGGCTTTAATAAGCTAGATGTTTCCCCCAGCAGCTCAGGTACAGAATGAGGGCTGCTGGGGCGGCATGGGTTTTTATACCCCGCCTATCAGAGCGGAGCTATTATACACTCTAGCCAATAGAAAGCATACAGTTTCCACCAATGGTGCTTTAGCTTCTCAGGTACTGTAATACCTATAATACCACACAGTGTTAATGTAAGCCTACTTGTGACACTAATAAAGATTATTAGATTATTATAAATGAAGTGACAGCAGTTTTGCCTTGGGTAACATTGCTGTATTTGTTAAGAGTTAGAAATCTTTAAGGGAGTATTGCCAAGATGCTGTGTGCTTGTATGTTCTGACTAAGTGGGTTTTCTTGAGGGGGCTGTTTTGTAAGATTTTTTTTTTTAATAAACATTTTATTGAGGTATTTCTTTGGCATTGTAACAGCAACAAAATCAACAATATACATAACAAGGAAAATATTAACATAGTGCAAATGCTGCCTCCCTCTCCCACAGGTCCCACCATAATCTATGCCAGCCTAAAACCCCCCCCCCCCCCCCCCCCCCCCCGCCCGTCTTCTGCTGACGATTAATTCTCTGCGAAGAAGTCGACGAATGGTTGCCACCTCCGGGCGAACCCTAACAGAGACCTTCTCAAGGCGAACTTAATTTTCTCCAGGCAGAGGAAGCCAGCCATGTCCGATAGCCAGGTCTCTGATTTCGGGGGCTTCGAGTCCCTCCATGCTCGTAATATCTGCCTCCGGGCTACCAGGGAAGCAAAGGCCAGAACATCTACCTCTTTCTCCTCCTGGATTCCCGGATCCTGCGACACCCCGAAAATCGCCACCTCTGCACTCATTGTGACCCTCATATTCAATACTTTGGACATGGCGTCGGCAAACCCCGGCCAAAACGGTTCACATGTGGACATAGTTCGCTGGCCCCACCCCCGCACACTTCGCACACCTGTCCTTCACCCCAAAGAATCTGCTCAACCAGGCCACTGTCATGTGAGCCCGGTGAACGACCTTAAATTGGATCAGGCTGAGCCTGGCACATGTTGCGGTCGTGTTGACCCTACCCAATGCGCCCAAAGGCCCTCCTCTATCTCTCCCCCCAGCTCCTCCTCCCACTTTTGCTTCAGCTCCTCAGTCTGCGTCTCCTCCGAATCCATAAGCTCTTTATATATGTCCGAGACACTCCCCTCTCCTATCCATCCTCTAGAAACCACCCTAACCTGAATTCCCCCTGCGGCAGGAGTGGGAAGGTTGGTTCCTGCCTCCGCAGAAAGTCCCACACCTGCAGATATCGTTGTAAGATTATTTTAACTGTGTAACTTTATTCTTGTGTGCTTAAATTTTATTTTCTACTTGTTAATAAATATTTAACTTTTTTCAATTCCCTAAAGTATTTCTGGACCTCTGTGCTCTTGTGATCAGTAGTTTTTTCCCTCATTTTCAGAATCCAAAAAGAGGATCAGTAAGACAAGTTTCCCTCTGGGATTTGGCTTGCTGAGCAAATAACATCAGTTGTGGCCCTTACAGACATGAATTTCTTCCTTGGTAAAGGCATGAGCAAAATTCTCATTCAACACCTCAGCACTGCTCGCTGCCTCCTTTTTTGACCCCATTCAGCCCCATCCCTCCTACTACTACCCTTTTACTATTTGCATGCTTATGGAAAACTTTGAAATTACCTAAGCTGCCAGTTTCTTCCCATACACTATATTTGTCTATCTTATTTCCTTTTTCACTTCTCTCAGCCTTGCTCATTTCCTCATGATGGCATGGTTAAAATGTGTAGAAGAGAGCTGGGTCGGTAAATAGTTTCATCACAATGTGTTTCTTGGAATGTGCATTACCTTGCAAGGCTTGTTTAGCTCAGTGGGCTCGACAGCTGGTTTGTGATACAAAACAAGTCCAGCAGCGCAGGTTCAATTCCCGTACCAGCTGAGAATTCTGAATTCTCCCTTTGTATACCTGAACAGGTGCCGGAATGTGGCAACCAGGGGATTTTCACAGTAACTTCATTGCAGTGTTAATATAAGCCTACTTGTGACAATAAGTCAATTATTAAATTTACAATTTACCTCATATGCAAGTAATTTTCCATTACTTGCTGGCACTCTTCTTTAGTTTTTCTCAAAGAACGTTTGTGGTAGAATGGTGACGGTTTGTTTGTCCCCTCTGTCAGCTCTTTGAATAGTCCCAGCCAGCTGAGGTGTTCAACACTCTGTAAACATTTAACACGTTTTAATAGGGATGAAACAGAAGGCTGACATCTGCGAGCGAACAATGCGAGCAGCTCATCACACTTACACTTACCCAGAGGCTTACTCTGGGCTTTTGAAATGGAGGAAGTCATGAAGAGAAAACTATTTCCACATGGAGCCCTCTCCGGTCATTCAGGAACCTCTGTGAACAGGGCAAGTCTCCTGAACCAATGAGACTGGAGAATTATTTTTTAATATAAATTTAGAGTACCTGATACATTTTTCCAATTAAGGGGCAATTTAGCATGGCCAATCCACCTTTTTGGGTTGTGGGGGCGAAGTCCAAGCAAACACGAGGGGAATGTGCAAACCCCGGACAGTGACCCAGAGCCAAGATCGAATCTGGGACCTCGGCGCCGTGAGAGACTGGGGGATTCTTAATGAGGTGTGCAGCATGCGTGAATAGTTCATTTGATGTCAAATCACATACAGAAGATAATATAAAGAGATGGGAGAGATTTAAAAAAAGGGAGAAAGAAAAAGTTTTTAAAAATATATATATATTTTTTTTAAATCTCCAGCAATGATTAAATTCTGACGAAATGAGTCTCCACACATGAAAAACTTAATTTTCAATGTTCAAGAGGCTGTTTGGACTTAAATAAGACTCGCACCATTAAACATGTGTTTAAACTGTTAGAGACAAGCCTGTGATGTGATGAAGTTACTCGCTATCTGTAATATAATTACTATAGCTTTATGCCTTTCATCTGTGACATTGGTGAGTCTCTCAGTGAGATATGAGGTATAGTGAAGCTTCTAGTGGAGCTGGGCAACTCAGATAGCATATCCTGATTTTGCATTGAACCGCACATTTGTGATCACTAGAAATTGGTGTCTCATCTACTTTTTAATAGTGACTTATTCTGATCACCAAATGGACAGCCTAGCGCCTCAGGAGAGGACTGAGGATGAGGGGGCAGGCCCATTGCTGGAGGGTGGGGTGCTTGGGAGGGGTACGGAGGGGGCCTGATATCACCAGGGACGAGGAAGGAGGCCTGAGGATCAGGAGAGCTGCGCTGTGGGTTTGGCTGAATATTGAGAATGCTGGCATGGAGTGAGCCAAAAGACCCACGTTCAGGAGGAGTGAAGGCTGGAGATCAGAACTGGGGGGTTCCAAAGGCCTCCATGAAAGGGGCTGCAGGGAGGGCAGCTACTCCTCATGGCCCATCAGGAGCACTGGAAGGGCCACTTGCCATGGGAGCTGCCAGCAGCTCGCACCTACATTTCCCAACAGACAAGGAATCCATGCAGCACCAGTTAACACCAAATCGTACTCCCCCAATCGCACTGTAGGAGCGTGATTTAAATATATGACTAAGCATCGGATCTGTCCATTGCAGGATTTCTGAGCACCCTGATACCTGCTGCCATTGGCATATGCCCGTCGCAGCTGAGAATTCTGAATTCTCCCTCTGTGTACCCGGACAGGCGCCGGAATGTGGCGACTACGGGCTTTTCACAGTAACTTCATTGCAGTGTTAATGTAAGCCTACTTGTGACACTAATAAAGATTATTATTATTCGAAAAAAACAGCATAACCTCCAGAGTAAACATTAAAAGTTTTCTCCTCAAACTTTGTGCGTAATTCAGTTAAGATATTTGCCACAATGTAGACCCATGGAAAACGCTCAATAAAAACACACAAATGCTCAACATGCGGACATTAATTCTGAATAAAATTGTGTTATCTTACTTCTAGTTTGTCCCGAAATGATTCAACCCGATTTCTCATCTCATACATGACGGATGGCATGTCTGCAGAATCAACCAGAATTTTCTTCTCTAGTGCCTGGAGCCTAGGGACAATAATTGGTGTAGCTTTAAATATTGTTGCCTCTGTTGCTCGCGGTGACATTTCCTTCAGACAGATTCTCAGGCTGGTCTGCAATCACAGCCCCAGCAAAGGAATAGCGATGCACCAGTAGCGGAACAGCCTCCTTCCCATCAATGATATTACCACAGAAGATTTAAAGGTAGGTTGACTTTGCTGTGCAAGTTTTAAGTTTTCTTTGAATACACTTGCAATTCTAATCAAAAATAAGGAAGATGCTGGAAATCTGAAATAAAAACATAATGCTGGAAATACTTGGTTGGTCAGGCAACAGCTACAAAGAGAGAAACAGGGTTAATGTTTCAGGTCACTACTGAAGAAAGGTCTTTGACCTGAAACATTAATTCTGTTTCTCTCCTCACTGACAGACCAGCTGAGCATTTCCAGTGCTCTCCGTTTTTATTACACATATGATTTGGATTTAATTATCCACTTTGATATCAAAAACGAGAAGGCAGACGATGAGCTGACTGGCCATAAATTAGGAGAGGGGAATTTGTAACAAGACCTGGATGTCCTCGTACACCATTCGCTGAAGGTAAGCATGCAGGTCCAGCAGGCGGTGAAGAAGACAAATGGTGTGTTGGCCTTCATAGCGAGAGGATTAGAGTACAGGAGCAGGGATGTCTTGCTGTAATCAAGACTTCTCTTGGTGAGGCCACATCTGGAATATTGTGTGCAGTTTTGGTCTCCTTATCTGAGGAAGGATGTTCTTAACTTAGAGGGCATGCAGCGAAGGTTTACTAGACTGATACCTGGGATGGCGGACCGACGCATGAGGAGGGATTGAGTCGGTTAGGAATATATTCGCTGGAGTTCAGAAGAATGAGGGGGGATCTCATCGGGGGTGACCATTTGCGACAGAGATGAGGAGAAATTTCTTCACACAGAGAGTGGTGAGCCTGTGGAATTCATTACCACAGCATGTAGTTGAGGGCAAAATATTGAATGCTTTCAAGACGGAGTTAGATATAGCACTTGGGGCGAAGGGGATCAAAGGATATGGGGGGAAAGTGGGATTAGGCTATTGAGTTGGATGATCAGCCATGATCATAATGAATGGCGGAGCAGGCTCGAAGGGCCGAATGGCCTCCTCCTGCTCCTATTTTCTATGTTTCTAGATTTTGTGTGGCTTTTTCCTTTTATAATTTTCCAGTCCCTGTTTTCCATCGCAAGGTTTTGTCAAAATTATTGTAGTATTTTAACAGAAGGAAAGGAATGCGGGCAGCATATTGAAAAGGAAAGATAGCAGCTGAATGTTTCAAAAGAAATTTTTGATGGACAAACCTTTTCTCCATGGCCGATAGATCAAATCCCAATGCTGCTGCCAGTTCAGAACCTGTAAGCAGAGGGTAATATTCATTTACTGACATGTTGCCAACCCGTAATAGTTCTATTAGAAAATTTCCACTGAGAGAGACGAGTAGTTTCTCCTGATCTCTTAGGAACAGAGGAAGATATGAAAAGGAGAAGGGGGCCACGTGGCTCCTCCAGCCTCTTCCATCATTCGATGAGATCGTGGCTCAACTGTGACCTGTCTCCATGTAAAGTGGTGTTTCCTAATTTCATTCCTGAAAGGACTGGCTCTAATTTTCAGAGAATGCCCCCTCATCTTAGACTCCCCAATCAGCAGAAATAAGCTGCACGATGGCACAGTGATCAGCACTGCTGCCTCACTGTGCCAGGGAGCCAGATTTGATTCCGGCCTTGGGTGACTGTCTGTGTGGAGTCTGCATGTTCTCCCCATGTCTGCGTAGGTTTCCTCCGGGTGCTCCAGTGTCCTCCCACATCCAAAGATGTGCAGGTTAGGTGGATTGGCCATGCTAAAATTGCCCCGAGTGTCCAAAGATGTGCAAATCAATCTGTGCCATTGCAAGGATGGGCTGGAGGAGTGGGCCTAGTTAAGGTGCACTGTCGTGGGGTTGGAGCAGACTCAGGGGCTGAATGGCATCCTTCTACACTGTAGGGATTCTATGATACTCTTAATATCTTGACTTCCGGTTGCAGCTATGCGGAGCTAAGTCGCACGTTCGGCAGCTCCCGCTAAAAACTGACTTTTGGGCTCTTTTTAGGCCCCGTAACGGTGCCTGTTCGACGTTTCCCGGTGTGGCAAGGGGACAGCAACATTCCCCCGATAGTGTATAGATTGGACCAGGAGTGGGGCGATTTAAAAAGTGGCATTGAAGCAAAGAAAGGTGCGAGGGAGGAGGACCAAGCTGGCGGCGGGCGGAAACCAGGCAGCATGGAGGCAAGAGCAGCAGGAGCTTCTCCAGCGCTGTTTTAAGGAACGGAAAGCAGAGCTGCTGGAGCCGATGAAGGCTTCAATCGATAAGCTGCTGGAGACCCAGACGCCCAAGGGGCGGCGATCCGGGAGGTCCGGCAGAAGGTCTCGGAGAACGAGGATGAGATCCTGGGCCTGGCGGTGAAGGTGGAGGCGCAAGAGGCGCTCCACAAGAAATGGCAGGCGAGGTTCGAGGAGATGGAGAACCGGTCGAGGCGGAAGAACCTGCGGATCCTGGGACCCCGGAGGGGGAGGGATCGGATGTGGGGGCCTACGTGGTCACCATGCTGAATTCGCTGATGGGAGCGGGGGCCTTTCAGGGGCCCTTGGAGCTGGAGGGGGCCCACCGAGTGCTGGCGAGGAGGCCCAAGCCCAGTGAGCCGCCGCAGGCGATGCTGATGCGGTTCCACCGGTTTGCTGATCGGGAGTGTGTATTAAGGTGGGCCAAGAAGGAGCGGAGCAGCAGGTGGGAGAACACGGAGGTTCAGATCTACCAGGATTGGAGCGCGGAGGTGGTGAAGAAGAGGGCCGGTTATAACCGGGCAAAGGCAGTGCTGCACAGAAAGGGGGTAAAGTTCGGTATGCTGCAGCCGGCGCGTCTGTGGGTCACCTATAAGGATCGACACCATTATTTCGAGTCCCAGGAGGAGGCGTGGGCCTTTGTTCAGGCCGAAAAACTGGACTCGGACTAAGGGTCGGGGACGAGGGGTCGCGGTGGAGGGATGGTTGGGGATTGCTGTGTTGTGTTTCGAGGGGGGGGTTCTTTGTTTTATGGGGGTTGATTGGGCATTGTTTTGATTAGGTCCGCCGGGTGGGCTCGTGGTTGGGGGGGGTTAGTGATGCGACCATCAATTCACGGAGACACATGTTGTGAAGTAAACCATGGTTTTAATCAGCTTACAACTGAGCCTGCCTGTGACCGGTACAACAATGAATGTGGCCCCGCAGGTTAGCTGCCTTTATACTTCCTGTAAGGGGTGGAGCCATGGGCGAGCCCGTACATGCCCCGACATATCCCCCTGTGGCTGAAGCCGTACAATGGCCCATGAATGGAGCCCACAGGGTTAAACACATAACGTAACACGATACAGCAGTAACATGATATCACAGTGCACTGGTGAATTAACACTAGTTCCATTCACCACATTCACCCCCTGTTTAAAAAATGAAGTCCGGCGGTTGTGACGGGTTTACAGATTCAGTCGGTCTGGTGCCCGGATTGTACGTTGCGACCACCGAAGCACTGGTGTTGCAGCCGGTCCGGGTGGCTGTGGAGCTGCGCCCGGAGCAGGCACAGGCGTGGACTCCTGGAGCGGCTCTTCCGGAGCTTCATTCCTGTGGACTGGTGCGGCGGGTGGGAGGGAGCGCGAGAACCATATCGGGGTAGGGGCGCTGAACATGGGAGGTTGAATAAGGGTAGGGGCGCTGAACATGGGAGGATGGACGGGACCTAGTGTGGGGGATGCAGTAGTGGTCGTGGTGTCGGAGTCTGCGGGCGCCAGGTCCCGGAGGGAGACGATATCCTGCCGGCCATCGGGGTGGCTGATATACGCATAGTGTGGGTTGGAGTACCAGGGGGTCGGTCTTATGGCTCCGAACATGTTTTCGGAGGAGGACTGGACCCAGTGTCATCAGCCAGGGCGGAAGCGAGGCCCCTGAGGTAGCTCCACTAGGGAAAACAAACAAGCGGTCATGAGGGGTCTGGTTTGTGGCCGTGCAAAGGAGGGACGTAATAGAGTGGAGCGTATCAGGGAGGCCCTCCTGCCAGTGAGAAACCGGGAGATTCCTGGACCGTAGGGTCAGTAGGACGGTCTTCCAGACCGTCGCATTCTCCCTCTCCACCTGCCCATTTCCCCTGGGGTTATAGCTGGTAGTCCTGCTCGAGGCGATGCCCTTACTGAGCAGGTACTGATGCAGTTCGTCGCTCATGAACGACGAGCCCCTGTCGCTGTGGACATAGCTGGGGAAATCGAACAGGGTGAAGACACTATGCAGGGCTTTGATGACTGTGGGAGTGGTCATATCGGGGCAGGGAATGGCGAACGGAAAGCGGGAGAACCCGTCTATGATGTTCAGGAAGTACGAGTTGCGATTATTGGAGGGGAGGGGCCCTTTGAAATCGCTACTAAGGCGTTCAAAGGGCCGGGACGCCTTTACCAGGTGGGCCTTATCTGGTCGATAGAAGTGCGGTTTACATTCCGCAAAGATTTGGCAGTCTCTGGTTACAGCTTTGACCTCCTCGATGGAGTAGGGCAGGTTGCGGGCCTTGATGTAGTGGGCGAGCCGGGTGACCCCCGGGTGGCGGAGGTCATCGTGGATAGCACATAATCAGTCATCTTGCGCGCTGGCGCACGTGCCGCGGGGACAGGGCATCTGGGGGCTCGTTGAGCTTCCCAGGACGATATACTATGTCATAGTTAGAGGTGGAGAGTTCGATCGTCCACCTCAAGATCTTGTCATTCTTGATCTTGCCCCGCTGCGTATTGTCAAACATAAAGGCAACCGATCATTGGTCGGTGATGAGGGTAAACCTCCTACCAGCGAGGTAGTGACTCCAGTGCCGTACGGCTTCCACAATGGCTTGGGCTTCTTTTTCAACCGAGGAGTGTCGAATTTCAGAGGTGGTGAGGGTGCGGGAAAAGAACGCTACCGGTCTGCCTGCTTGGCTGAGAGTGGCGGCGAGAGCGACCTCTGAGACTTCGCTCTCCACCTGGAAGGGGGCGGACTCGTCCACCGTGCGCATTGCAGCTTTGGCGATGTCCGCCTTGATGCAGTTGAAGGCCTGGCGAGCCTCGGCTGCAAGTGGAAAAATGGTGGCCTTAAATAGTGGGCGGGCTTTATCCGCATACAGGGGGACCCACTGGGCGTAATAGGAGAAAAATCCAAGGCACCTCTTCAGGGCCTTGGGACAGTGAGGGAGAGGAAATTGGAGGAGGGGGCGCATACGGTCAGGGTCGGGCCCTAGGACCCCGTTTTCCACAACGTAGCCGAGGATGGCTAGCCTGGTTGTGTGGAAAACGCATTTCTCCTTGTTGTAGGTGAGGTTGAGCTTTTGGGCGGTTTGGAGAAATCGGTGGAGGTTGGCGTCGTGGTCCTGCTGATCATGGCCGCAGATGGTTACATTGTCCAAGTACAGGAACGTGGCCCGCAGCCCATACTGGTCCACCATTCGGTCCATTGCTCGTTGGAACACCAAGACCCCGTTTGTGACGCCAAAGGGGACCAGGAGGAAATGGAAAAGGCGGCCATCTGCCTCAAACGACGTGCAGTGGCGGTCATCCGGGCGGATTGGGAGCTGGTGATATGCAGACTTCAGATCTACCGTAGAGAACACGCGGTAGTGTGCGATCTTGTTTACCATGTCTGCAATCCGGGGAAGGGAGTACGCATCGAGTTGCGTAATCAACCGCCATCCGGAACTTTTCCCCGGTCTTGACGACCACCACCTGAGCTCTCCAGGGGCTATTGCTGGCCTCTATGACCCCCTCCCGCAAGAGGCGCTGGACCTCGGACCTAATGAACGTCCTGTCCTGCATGCTATACCGCCTGCTTCTGGTGGCTATTGGCTTACAATCGGCGGTGAGGTTCGCAAAGAGGGAGGGATGGTCGATTTTTAGGGTCGCGAGGCTGCATATGGTGAGCGGGGTCAGGGGCCCCCCGAATTTAAGAGTTAGGCTCCTGAGGTTGCACTGAAAATCGAGTCCTAAGAGGAGAGGAGCGCAGAGGGCTGGGAGCACATATAGTTTAAAATTAGCGTACTCAGCGTCCTGGATCGCTCGGGTATCAGTAGTGCACCCTCGGATTTGCACCGAGTGCGACCCAGAGGCGAGGGAGATAGTTTGTCGCGTCGGGAATATTGGGAGCGAACAACGTCTTACCATGTCCGGGTGAATGAAGCTCTCTGTGCTCCCGGAGTCGAAAAGGCAAGGTGTCTCGTACCCGTTTACCCGGACGGCCATCATGGAGCTCCGGAGGTGCTTCGGTCGCGACTGGTCCAGGGTGACCGCGCTGAGCTGGGGTAGCCGGCGGCGTGATCGGAGGTGCTGGGGCGGCCCCGCGATGGCTGCTGTCCATGTCGTTCGTACATCTCGGGCGGTGTAGCAGATGGCGGCCAAGATGGTGGCCCCCGTTGGTCAAGCGTGGCGGGCCGTGAGGATGATGGCATCCAAGATGGCGGCTCCCATGGATCGTACATGGCCGGCCGCGTGGGGGAGGACGGCCAAGATGGCGGCCCCCATGAGTCGCACGCTGCCACTTTGCGGGGTCTGCGGACCTGTGGGTCTGTGGATCAGGTCTGTGAGTTTGAGTTTTTAGACCTGGCCAGACAGACCTTGGCGAAGTGTCCTTTTCGCCCGCAGTTACTACAGTTCGCGTTGCGGGCCGGGCAGTGCTGACGGGGGTGTTGGGGCTGGCCGCGAAAATATCACGGCAGCCCCCCATGATGGGTGGGCGGCCGCACGGCTCAAGCCTGGGGTAGTCTCTGGTCGGGGGCCCACGAGGGGGTCGCGTGGTCGGCGAGGAACGCAGTGAGGCTCTGAAACGCGACCTCCAGAGAGGTAGCTAGTGTTACCGTGTCCTCCAGGTCCTTGGCCCCTTTTTCGAGCAGGCGCTGTCTTACATAGTTCGATCAGACCCCTGCCACGTAAACGTCTCAGATAGCAAGCTCCATATGCTGAGGGGCCGTAACTGGTAGATACAGTTGCGCGCGAGGGCTTTGAGGTCGTGTAGGTAGTCATCTAGCGACTCCCCGAGTCGCTGGCGGTGAGTGGTGAAGATGTGTCGCGTGTAGACCTCGTTCACGGGCCGTACATATATGCGTTCGAGTAGTGCGAGGGCCTCTGTATAGGACGCGGCGCCGTCGAACTGGACAGAAATACGATGGCTCACCCGTGCGTGGAGAAGACTCAGTTTCTGTTCGTCCGTGACGGATGGCGTAGACGACGTGGCGAGATAGGCCTTGAAGCATCGAAGCCAGTGCGAAAAAAATTCTCTCGCCTCCGCAGCCTGTGGATCGAGTTCCAGTCTATCAGGTTTGAGGGCTGATTCCATAGTAGTATTTTAAGCTGATTAAATTGATGCGACCATCAATTCACTGAAACACACGTTGAGAAGTAAACCGTGGTTTTAATCAGCTTACAACTGAGCCTGCCTGTGACCGGTACAACAATGAATGCGGCCCCGCAGGTCAGTTGCCTTTATACTTCCTGTAAGGGTTGGAGCCATGGGCGAGCCCGTACATGCCCCGACATATGCCCCTGTGGGTGAAGCCGTACAATGGCCCATAGGTGGAGCCCACAGGGTTAAACACATAACGTAACACGATACAGCAGTAACATGATATCACAGTGCACTGGTGAATTAACAGTAGTTCCATTCACCACAGGTAGGTAAATTGCTTGGGAGGTGGTTGGGGAGATGGGGCCCCGTGGGGGGGGGGGGG
Source organism: Scyliorhinus torazame (assembly GCF_047496885.1). Classification (NCBI taxonomy): domain Eukaryota; kingdom Metazoa; phylum Chordata; class Chondrichthyes; order Carcharhiniformes; family Scyliorhinidae; genus Scyliorhinus; species Scyliorhinus torazame. Next base: position 42,594,118 of record NC_092708.1, on the reverse strand, counting down.
GGAGAGGCTTGAGTTGGGGGTAGTGGGACCGGGCCTGGAAAGGGAGCTGCGCCAGAGGAGGCGGGGCCGGACGAGTGGAAAACGCGGGCTTTTTCCCGCACTTAGGGTTGAAGGGGCGGGGCCAGAGCTGGGAAGTGCAGGCTTTTCTCCCTGCCCCCCCGCAGCTGGGTCCCCCCCTAGCTGCATTGCTTCCCCCATTGCACTCCCGTAAGTCAGCTGACTCCTTTTGACCCCGGCAACTCCCGCCGCTCCATCTGCGGGTGGAATGGATGAGAGGCTGCTGGTGGACAAGGGGGGGAGGGGAAGTTCCACACCTGGGGGGGGGGGGGGGGGGGGGGGGGGCGATGGGGCGGCGGGAGTGGCCGGGGTCAGCAGGAGTCAGCTGGCTTACGGGAGTGCAATGGGGGGAGCAATGCAGCTAAGGGGGGACCTAGCCGGGGGGGGGGGGGGGGGGGGGGGAGACCAGGTTGCTGCTGGAATGGCCAAAGGGGAGCTGGAGTTGGCAGAGGCGGTCGAGGCGGGGGTCTGCCGCGGTGGGGAATGGGTCGTGCGGGGGGCGCGGGTACGTGGCTGGCCGAGGAAGGGCTATGGCTAGTCGGCGGGGGAGGGGGGTGAGTAGCCCTCTGATCCGGCTGATAACCTGGAATGTAAGGGGACTGAATGGGCCGGTCAAGCGGGCCCAAGTGTTCATGCACCTGAAAGGCTGAAGGCGGATGTGGCCATGCTTCAGGAGACGCACCTGAGGGTGGCGGATCAGGTAAGGTTGAGAAAGGGGTGGGTTGGGCAGGTGTTTCATTCGGGTTTGGATGCAAAAAATCGGGGGGGGGGGGGGGCGATCTTGGTGGGGAAGAAAGTGTCGTTCGAGGCGTCGAGCATTGTGGCAGACAATGGCGGTAGGTATATGATGGTAAGTGGCAAGCTGAAGGGGGAGCGGGTGGTGTTAGTCAATGTATATGCCCCGAATTGGGATGATGCGGGGTTCATGCGGCGTATGCTGGGCCGGATTCAGGACCTGGAGACAGGGCGCCTGATAATGGGGGGGATTTCAACACGGTGCTGGACCCAGCATTGGATCGCTCTAGGTCTAGGACGGGCAGGAGGCCGGCGACAGCCAAGGTGCTGAGGGGGTTCAAGGACCAGATGGGAGGGGTGGATCCATGGAGGTTTGCGAGGCCGGGGGACAGGGAATTTTCATTCTTCTCCCATGTCCACAAGGCCTATTCCCGGATTGACTTTTTTGTCATGAGCAGGGCGCTGATTCCGAGGGTGGAAGATACGGAGTACTCGGCGATAGCCATTTCTGATCGTGCTCCGCACTGGGTGGACCTCGAGTTGGGGGAGGAGAGAGACCAGCGCCCACTGTGGCGTCTAGAGCGGGGTTGCTGGCGGATGAGGAGGTGAGCGGGTGGGTCCGGGGGTGTATAGAAAGGTACCTGGAGGCTAATGACAATGGAGAGGTGCAAGTAGGGGTGGTCTGGGAGGCGCTGAAGGCGGTGGTCAGAGGAGAGCTGATCTCCATTAGGGCACACAAGGAGAGGGGGGAGAGGAGAGAGAGGGAGAGGTTGGTGGGCGAGATGATGAGGGTGGTTAGGAGGTACGCGGAGGCCCCAGAGGAGGGATTGCTCAGGGAGCGGAGTAGCCTCCAGGCTGAGTTCGATTTGTTGACCACCAGGAAGGCGGAGGCGCAGTGGAGGAAGACGCAGGGGGCGGTATATGAATACGGAGAAAAGGCGAGCCGGATGCTGGCGCACCAGCTTCGGAAGCAAGAGGCAGCTAGGGAGATCAGGGGAGTTAGGGATGGAGGAGGGAGCACGGTGCGAAGTGCGGTGGGTATCAATGGGGTCTTCAGGGACTTCTACGAGGAACTGTACCGGTCTGAGCCCCCACTGGAGGAGGAAGGGATGGATCGCTTCCTGGACCGGCTGAGGTTTCCGAGAGTGGAGGAGGGGCAGGTGGCGGGGTTGGGGGCACCGGTTGGGTGGGAGGAGTTGGTCAAAGGGATAGGGAACATGCAGGCGGGGAAGGCACCGGGGCCGGATGAGTTCCCGGTTGAATTTTACAAGAAGTATTCGGACCTGCTGGGCCCACTGTCGGTAAGGACCTTCAACGAGACAAGGGAAGGGGGGGCTATGCCCCCGACGATGTCTGGAGCGCTGATTTCCCTGATCCTGAAGCGGGACAAGGATCCCCTACAGTGTGGGTCATATAGGCCGATCTCACTCCTAAATGTAGATGCAAAGTTGCTGGCAAAGATTTTGTCCATGAGGATAGAGGACTCAAATGTGAGGAAATGCATTTTGGAAGGTCTAATGCTGGTAGGGAATATACAGTAAATGGTAGAACCCTCAAGAGTATTGAAAGTCAGAGAGATCTAGGTGTACAGGTCCACAGGTCACTGAAAGGGGCAACACAGGTGGAGAAGGTAGTCAAGAAGGCATACGGCATGCTTGCCTTCATTGGCCGGGGCATTGAGTATAAGAATTGGCGAGTCATGTTGCAGCTGTATAGAACCTTAGTTAGGCCACACTTAGAGTGTAGTGTTCAATTCTGGTCGCCACACTACCAGAAGGATGTGGAGGCTTTAGAGAGGGTGCAGAAGAGATTTACCAGAATGTTGCCTGGTATGGGGGGCATTAGCTATGAAGAGCGGTTGAATAAAATCAGTTTGTTCTCACTGGAACGACGGAGGTTGAGGGGCGACCTGATAGAGGTCTACAAAATTATGAGGGGCATAGACAGAGTGGATAGTCAGAGGCTTTTCTCCAGGGTAGAGGGGTCAATTACTAGGGGGCATAGGTTTAAGGTGAGTGGGGCAAGGTTTAGAGGAGATGTGCGGGGCAGGTTTTTTTACACAGAGGGTAGTGGGTGCCTGGAACTCGCTGCCGGAGGAGGTGGTGGAAGCAGGGACGATAGTGACATTTAAGGGGCATCTTGACAAATACATGAATAGGATGGGAATAGAGGGATACGGACCCAGGAAGTGTAGAAGATTGTAGTTTAGTCTGGCAGCATGATCGGCACGGGCTTGGAGGGCCGAAGGGCCTGTTCCTGTGCTGTACATTTCTTTGTTCTTTGACTGTGTGCCGCAGGTCATACACGAGGATCAGACGGGTTTCGCGAAAGGGAGGCAGTTGAATACTAATGTATGGAGGCTCTTGAATGTTATAATGATGCCGGCGATGGAAGGGGAGGCGGAGATAGTGGCGGCGATGGATGCGGAGGCCTTTGATAGGGTGGAGTGGGGGTACCTGTGGGAGGTGTTGAAAAGGTTCGGGTTCAGGGAGGGGTTCGTCAGGTGAGTGAGGCTGCTATATGAGGCCCCGGTGGTGTGTGGCCACGAACAGAGGAGGTCAGAGTATTTCCGGTTACACTGGGGGCAGAGGCAGGGGTGCCCCCTGTCCCCCCTGCTCTTTGCGCTGGCAATTAAACCCCTGGCCATGGCGTTGAGGGAGTCGAGGAACTGGAGGGGGCTGGTGCAGGGTGGGGAGGAGCATCGGGTGTCGCTCTATGCAGATGATTTGCTGCTATATGTGGCGGACCCAGTGCGGGGAATGCTGGAGATGATGAGGATCCTTAGGGAGTTTGGAGATTTCTCCAGGTACAAGCTTAATATGGGGAAGAGCGCGTTGTTCATGGTGCACCCGGGGGACCAGGAGAGGGGGATTGGTGAGCTCCCGCTAAAAAGGGCGGAGAGGAGTTTCAGGTACCTGGTGGTCCAGGTGGCTAGGAGCTGGGGGCCCTACATAAGCTTAACTTCACGAGGCTGGTGGAGCAGATGGAGGAGGAGTTTAAGAGATGGGGCGTGCTGCCACTCTCCCTGGCGGGTAGGGTGCAGTCAGTTAAAATGACGGTGCGCCCAAAGTTTTTGTTCCTGTTCCAATGCCTCCCCATCCTGATCCCTAAAGGCCTTCTTCAGGCAGGTTAACAGGAGCGTTACGGGGTTTATGTGGGCGCTGAAGACCCCGAGGGTGAGAAGGGTGTTCCTGGAGCGGTGCGTGAATAGGGGGGGGCGGGGGGGGGGGGGGGGGGGTGGCGCTGCCTAACCTCTGTGGGTATTATTGGGCCGCCAACATGGCGATGGTGCATAAGTGGATGATGGAGGGGCTGAGGCGGCATGGAAGAGGCTGGAGATGGCGTCCTGTGTGGGCACGAGCCTGGAGGCACTGGTGACGGCGCCGCTGCCGCTTCCTCCAACGAGGTATACCACAAGCCCGGTAGTCGCGGCTACCCTCAAAATCTGGGGGCAATGGAGACATCACAGGGGGGAGATGGGGGCTTTGGTGTGGGCCCCGTTTTGGGGGAACCACCGGTTTGTCCCGGGGAGGATGGACGGAGGGTTCCTGAGCTGGCACAGGGTAGGTATTAGAAGGATGGAGGACCTGTTTGTGGACGGGAAGTTCGCGAGCCTGGGTGAGCTGGAGGAGAGGTTTGGGCTCCCCCCGGGGAGCACCTTCAGATATATGCAGGTAAGGGCGTTTGTTCGGCGGCAGGTGGTGGAGTTCCCACTGTTGCCGCCACGCGGGGTCCAGGACAGGGTGCTGTCGGGGGGGTGGGTTGGAGAGGGGAGGATCTCGGCAACGTATCAGGTGATGCAGGAGGAGGAGGAGGCCTCGGTGGAGGAGCTAAAGGGTAAGTGGGAGGAGGAGTTGGGTGAGGAGATTGACGAGGGGATGTGGGCGGATGCCCTGGGGAGGGTGTACTCTTCCTCCTCTTGCACGAGGCTCAGCCTCATACAATTTAAGGTGCTGCATAGGGCTCACATGACCGGGGCAAGGATAAACCTGTTCTTTGGGTGCGAGGACAGGTGTGTTAGGTGCTCAGGGAGCCCAGCAAATCACACCCACATGTTCTGGGTGTGCCCAGCGCTGGAGGACTTTTGGAAGGGCGTAGCGAGGACAGTGTCGAGGGTGGTAGGTTCCAGGGTCAAGCCGGGCTGGGGGCTCGCAATATTTGGGGTGGCAGAGGAGCCGGGAGTGCAGGAGGCGAAAGAGGCCGGTATTCTGGCCTTTGCGTCCCTGGTAGCCCGGCAAAGGATTCTTCAGTGGAAGGATGCGAGGCCCCCAAGCGTGGAATCCTAGATCAACGATATGGCAGGGTTTATTAAATTGGAGAGGGTGAAATTTGCCTTAAGGGGATCGGTACAAGGGTTCTTCAGGCGGTGGCAACCATTCCTCGACTTCCTGGCAGAACGTTAGAAGATGGTCAGCAGCAGCAACCCGGGGTGGGCGGGGGGGGGTGTATATTTGCCTCTGTGTTGATGAAGGCTGTTAATTTATTATTTATGTATATGGGGGGTGGGGGGGGGGGGTTGTTCTTTTCTTTCTATATTTTGTTGTTGATATTTTGTGAAAATATGAATAAAAAAATTTTTTTTTAAAAATATCTTGAAAACCTTGATCAAATCATATATTACAATACTTCCTCTGCAGATGATTCTAAGCACTGAAAACTTTTCTTTTGATGACTCGTATTTTTTGCTCAAGGCAAACTGTGGTTTATATGCAGCTGTCATTGCATTGGCATAGTATGAGGACAACGTAACTACTTCCAGTGAAGCAGGTTGGTGCTGCCAACCTTGCTGTTGCTGCTGTTACCCCACTGTACAGCGTCAATGACATGCCCAGCAACATTCCCACCTTTTCCAGTGTCACTGTATTGCTCCATGTGTAGCAATACAGTTACAGAGCAGAAACAGTAAAAAGGTCTATTAAAGTGAGTTTTTTGGCTATTTACATCACAGTAGCCAATTATATTTCAAATGAACCCAACACTTTTCCCCTATTATCTAGATTATTTCAGCACGCATTTATTTCTCTTTCAGTGAAGAAGTCCAAAGACGTGCAGGTTAGGTGGATTGGCCATGCTAAATTACCCGTAGTGTCCATAAGGGTTGGGAGGGGTTATTGGGTTGCGGGGATAAGGTGGAAGTGAGGGATTAATGTGGGTCGGTGCAGACTCGATGGGCCGAATGGCCTCCTTCTGCACTGTATGTATGTTCTATGTAAGTTTCTTGGATAGCTGCTCCAAATCTACTTATTACTCGTTTCCAATCATATCTCATACTGTCCATACTATGCCGTGTTGAGTTACACTACACCTCCATACTGCACTGTCCATACTGTGCCTTGTTGAGTTACCCTACACCGTCTGTACTGCACCATGCTGAGTTACTCTGCACTGTCCATACTTTTCACAATATACATTAATGATCTGGAGGAAGGAACTGAAGACACTGTTAAGTTTACAGATGATACAAAGATCTGTAGAGGGGCAGGTAGTACTGAGGAAGCAGGCGGGCTGAAGAAGCATTTGGACAGGCTAGGAGAGTGGGCAAAGAAGTGGCAGATGGAATGAAATGTGGAAAAGTGTGAGGTTATGCACTTTGGAAGGAGAAATGGAGGCATAGACTATATAGACTATTTTCTAAATGGGAAGATGCTTCGGAAATCAGAAGCACTATGGGATTTGGGAATCCTTGTTCACGATTCTCTTAAGGTTCAGTCAGCAGTTAGGAAAGCAAATGCAATGTTCGCATTCATGTCAAGAGGACTAGAATACATGACCCAGGGATGTACTTCTGAGACTACATAAGGCTCTGGTCAGACCCCATTTGGAGGATTGGGAGCAGTTTTGGGGCCCGTATCTAAGGAAGGATGTGCTGGCCTTGGAAAGGGTTCAGAGGAGGTTCAGAAGAATGATCCCTGGAATGAAGAACTTGTCATATAAGGAACGGTTGAGGACTCTGGGTCTGTAAATTGGAGTTTAGAAGGATGAGGGGCGGTTATATTGAAACTTACAGGATACTGCGTGGCCTGGATAGAGTGGACTTGGAGAGGATGTTTCCACTTGTAGGAAAAACTAGAATCAGAGGACACAATCTCTGACTAAAGCGATGATCTTTTAAAACAGAGATGAGGAGGAATTTCTTCAGCCAGACATGCTGAATCTGTGGAACTCTTTGCCGCAGAAGGCTGTGGAGGCCAAATCACTGAGTGTTTTTAAGACAGAGATAGATATGTTTTTGATTAATAAGGGGATCAGGGGATATGGGGGGAACGGCAGGAGAATGGGGGTGAGAAAAATATCAGCCATGATTGAATGGCGGAGCAGACTCGATGGGCCAAGTGGCCTAATTCTGCTCCTATGTCTTATGGTCTTATGTCCAATGCATGCTGAGTTACTCTCCGCTGTCCATACTGTGCGTACTGAGTTACTCTGCACTGTGCATACTGTGCCGTACTGAGTTACTCTGCAATATCCATACTGTGCCGTGCTGAGTTACTCTCCGCTGTCCATACTGTGCCGTGCTGAGTTACTCTGCAATATCCATACTGTGCCGTGCTGAGTTACTCTGCAATATCCATACTGTGCCGTGCTGAGTTACTCTGCAATATCCATACTGTGCCGTGCTGAGTTACTCTGCAATATCCATACTGTGCCGTGCTGAGTTACTCTGCAATATCCATACTGTGCCGTGCTGAGTTACTCTCCGCTGTCCATACTGTGCCGTGCTGAGTTACTCTGCAATATCCATACTGTGCCGTGCTGAGTTACTCTGCAATATCCATACTGTGCCGTGCTGAGTTACTCTGCAATATCCATACTGTGCCGTGCTGAGTTACTCTGCAATATCCATACTGTGCCGTGCTGAGTTACTCTGCAATATCCATACTGTGCCGTGCTGAGTTACTCTGCAATATCCATACTGTGCCATGCTGAGTTACTCTGCAATATCCATACTGTGCCGTGCTGAGTTACTCTGCAATATCCATACTGTGCCGTGCTGAGTTACTCTGCAATATCCATACTGTGCCGTGCTGAGTTAGTCTCCGCTGTCCATACTGTGCCGTGCTGAGTTACTCTGCAATATCCATACTGTGCCGTGCTGAGTTACTCTCCGCTGTCCATACTGTGCCGTGCTGAGTTACTCTGCACTGTCCATACTGTGCCGTACTGAGTTACTCTGCAATATCCATACTGTGCCGTACTGAGTTACTCTGCACTGTCCATACTGTGCCATGCTGAGTTACTCTCCGCTGTCCATACTGTGCCGTGCTGAGTTACTCTGCAATGTCCATACTGTGCCGTGCTGAGTTACTCTGCACTGTCCATACTGTGCCGTGCTGAGTTACTCTGCACTGTCCATACTGTGCCGTGCTGAGTTACTCTGCACTGTCCATACTGTGCCGTGCTGAGTTACTCTGCACTGTCCATACTGTGCCATGCTGAGTTACTCTGCACTGTCCATACTGTGCCGTACTGAGTTACTCTGCAATATCCATACTGTGCCGTACTGAGTTACTCTGCAATATCCATACTGCGTCGTGTTGAGTTACTCTGCACTGTCCATACTGTGCCGTACTGAGTTACTCTGCAATATCCATACTGTGCCGTGCTGAGTTACTCTGCAATATCCATACTGTGCCGTGCTGAGTTACTCTGCAATATCCATACTGTGCCATGCTGAGTTACTCTGCAATATCCATACTGTGCCGTACTGAGTTACTCTGCACTGTCCATACTGTGCCGTGCTGAGTTACTCTGCACTGTCCATACTGTGCCGTACTGAGTTACTCTGCACTGTCCATACTGTGCCGTGCTGAGTTACTCTGCAATATCCATACTGTGCCGTGCTGAGTTACTCTCCGCTGTCCATACTGCGTTGTGTTGAGTTACTCTGCAATATCCATACTGTGCCGTGCTGAGTTACTCTGCACTGTCCATACTGTGTCGTGTTGAGTTACTCTGCAATATCCATACTGTGCCGTACTGAGTTACTCTACACTGTCCATACTGTGCCGTACTGAGTTACTCTGCAATATCCATACTGTGCCGTGCTGAGTTACTCTGCACTGTCCATACTGTGCCGTGCTGAGTTACTCTGCACTGTCCATACTGTGCCGTGCTGAGTTACTCTGCAATATCCATACTGTGCCGTGCTGAGTTACTCTGCACTGTCCATACTGTGCCGTACTGAGTTACTCTGCAATATCCATACTGTGCCGTGCTGAGTTACTCTGCACTGTCCATACTGTGCCGTACTGAGTTACTCTGCAATATCCATACTGTGCCGTGCTGACTTACTCTGCACTGTCCATACTGTGCCGTGTTGAGTTACTCTGCACTGTCCATACTGTGCCGTGCTGAGTTACTCTGCACTGTCCAAACTGTGCCGTACTGAGTTACTCTGCAATATCCATACTGTGCCGTACTGAGTTACTCTGCACTGTCCATACTGTGCCGTGTTGAGTTACTCTGCAATATCCATACTGTGCCGTGCTGAGTTACTCTGCACTGTCCATACTGTGGCGTGCTGAGTTACTCTCCGCTGTCCATACTGTGCCGTGCTGAGTTACTCTGCAATATCCATACTGTGCCGTGCTGAGTTACTCTGCACTGTCCATACTGTGCCGTGCTGAGTTACTCTGCAATATCCATACTGTGCCGTGTTGAGTTACCCTGCACTATCCATACTGTGCCGTGCTGAGTTACTCTGCAATATCCATACTGTGTCATGTTGAGTTACTCTGCACTGTCCATACTGTGCGTGCTGAGTTACTCTGCACTGTCCATACTGTGCCGTGCTGAGTTACTCTGCACTGTCCATACTGTGCCGTGCTGAGTTACTCTGCAATATCCATACTGTGCCGTGCTGAGTTACTCTGCACTGTCCATACTGTGCCGTACTGAGTTACTCTGCAATATCCATACTGTGCCGTGCTGAGTTACTCTGCACTGTCCATACTGTGCCGTGTTGAGTTACTCTGCACTGTCCATACTGTGCCGTGCTGAGTTACTCTGCACTGTCCAAACTGTGCCGTACTGAGTTACTCTGCAATATCCATACTGTGCCGTACTGAGTTACTCTGCACTGTCCATACTGTGCCGTGTTGAGTTACTCTGCAATATCCATACTGTGCCGTGCTGAGTTACTCTGCACTGTCCATACTGTGGCGTGCTGAGTTACTCTCCGCTGTCCATACTGTGCCGTGCTGAGTTACTCTGCAATATCCATACTGTGCCATGCTGAGTTACTCTGCACTGTCCATACTGTGCCGTGCTGAGTTACTCTGCAATATCCATACTGTGCCGTGTTGAGTTACCCTGCACTATCCATACTGTGCCGTGCTGAGTTACTCTGCAATATCCATACTGTGTCATGTTGAGTTACTCTGCACTGTCCATACTGTGCGTGCTGAGTTACTCTGCACTGTCCATACTGTGCCCTGCTGAATTACTCTGCACTGTGCATACTGTGCCGTGCTGAGTTACTCTGCAATATCCATACTGTGCCGTACTGAGTTACTCTCCGCTGTCCATACTGTGCCGTGCTGAGTTACTCTGCAATATCCATACTGTGCCGTGCTGAGTTACTCTGCAATATCCATACTGTGCCGTGCTGAGTTACTCTGCACTGTCCATACTGTGCCGTGTTGAGTTAGAACATAGAACATAGAACAATACAGCGCAGTACAGGCCCTTCGGCCCACGATGTTGCACCGAAACAAAAGCCATCTAACCTACACTATGCCATTATCATCCATATGTTTATCCAATAAACTTTTAAATGCCCTCAATGTTGGCGAGTTCACTACTGTAGCAGGTAGGGCATTCCACGGCCTCACTACTCTTTGCGTAAAGAACCTACCTCTGACCTCTGTCCTATATCTATTACCCCTCAGTTTAAAGTTATGTCCCCTCGTGCCAGCCATATCCATCCGCGGGAGAAGGCTCTCACTGTCCACCCTATCCAACCCCCTGATCATTTTGTATGCCTCTATTAAGTCTCCTCTTAACCTTCTTCTCTCCAACGAAAACAACCTCAAGTCCGTCAGCCTTTCCTCATAAGATTTTCCCTCCATACCAGGCAACATCCTGGTAAATCTCCTCTGCACCCGCTCCAAAGCCTCCACGTCCTTCCTATAATGCGGTGACCAGAACTGTACGCAATACTCCAAATGCGGCCGGACCAGAGTTCTGTACAGCTGCAACATGACCTCCCGACTCCGGAACTCAATCCCTCTACCAATAAAGGCCAACACTCCATAGGCCTTCTTCACAACCCTATCAACCTGGGTGGCAACTTTCAGGGATCTATGTACATGGACACCTAGATCCCTCTGCTCAGCCACACTTTCAAGAACTTTACCATTAGCCAAATATTCCGCATTCCTGTTATTCCTTCCAAAGTGAATCACCTCACACTTCTCTACATTAAACTCCATTTGCCACCTCTCAGCCCAGCTCTGCAGCTTATCTATATCCCTCTGTAACCTGCTACATCCTTCCACACTATCGACAACACCACCGACTTTAGTATCATCTGCAAATTTACTCACCCACCCTTCTGTGCCTTCCTCTAGGTCATTGATAAAAATGACAAACAGCAACGGCCCCAGAACAGATCCTTGTGGTACTCCACTTGTGACTGTACTCCATTCTGAACATTTCCCATCAACCACCACCCTCTGTCTTCTTTCAGCTAGCCAATTTCTGATCCACATCTCTAAATCACCCTTAATCCCCAGCCTCCGTATTTTTTGCAATAGCCTACCGTGGGGAACCTTATCAAACGCTTTGCTGAAATCCATATACACCACATCAACTGCTCTACCCTCGTCTACCTGTTCAGTCACCTTCTCAAAGAACTCAATAAGGTTTGTGAGGCATGACTTACCCTTCACAAAGCCATGCTGACTATCCCTGATCATATCATTCCTATCTAGATGATTATAAATCTTGTCCCTTATAATCCCCTCCAAGACTTTACCCACTACAGACGTTAGGCTCACCGGTCTATAGTTGCCGGGGTTGTCTCTGCTCCCCTTTTTGAACAAAGGGACCACATTTGCTGTCCTCCAGTCCTCTGGCACTATTCCTGTAGCCAATGATGACATAAAAATCAAAGCCAAAGGTCCAGCAATCTCTTCCCTGGCCTCCCATAGAATCCTAGGATAAATCCCATCAGGTCCCGGGGACTTATCTATTTTCAGCCTGTCCAGAATTGCCAACACCTCTTCCCTACGTACCTCAATGCCATCTATTCTATTAGCCTGGGGCTCAGCATTCTCCTCCACAACATTATCTTTTTCCTGAGTGAATACTGACGAAAAATATTCATTTAGTATCTTGCCTATCTCTTCAGACTCCACACACAATTTCCCATCCCTGTCCTTGACTGGTCCTACTCTTTCCCTAGTCATTCGCTTATTCCTGACATACCTATAGAAAGCTTTTGGGTTTTCCTTGATCCTTCCTGCCAAATACTTCTCATGTCCCCTCCTTGCTCGTCTTAGCTCTCTCTTTAGATCCTTCCTCGCTACCTTGTAACTATCCATCGCCCCAACCGAAACTTCACACTTCATCTTCACATAGGCCTCCTTCTTCCTCTTAACAAGAGATTCCACTTCCCTGGTAAACCACGGTTCCCTCGCTCGACGCCTTCCTCCCTGTCTGACCGGTACATACTTATCAAGAACACGCAGTAGCTGATCCTTGAACAAGCCCCACTTATCCAGTGTGCCCAACACTTGCAGCCTACTTCTCCACCTTATCCCCCCCAAGTCACGTCTAATGGCATCATAATTGCCCTTCCCCCAGCTATAACTCTTGCCCTGCGGTGTATACTTATCCCTTTCCATCATTAACGTAAACGTCACCGAATTGTGGTCACTGTCCCCAAAGTGCTCTCCTACCTCCAAATCCAACACCTGGCCTGGTTCATTACCCAAAACCAAATCCAACGTGGCCTCGCCTCTTGTTGGCCTGTCAACATATTGTTTCAGGAAACCCTCCTGCACACACTGTACAAAAAACGACCCATCTATTGTACTCGAACTATATCTTTTCCAGTCAATATTTGGAAAGTTAAAGTCTCCCATAATAACTACCCTGTTACTTTCGCTCATATCCAGAATCATCTTCGCCATCCTTTCCTCTACATCCCTAGAACTATTAGGAGGCCTATAAAAAACTCCCAACAGGGTGACCTCTCCTTTCCTGTTTCTAACTTCAGCCAATACTACCTCGGAAGAAGAGTCCCCATCTAGCATCCTCTCCGCCACCGTAATACTGCTCTTGACTAGCAGCGCCACACCTCCCCCTCTTTTGCCTCCTTCTCTGAGCTTACTAAAACACCTAAACCCCGGAACCTGCAACATCCATTCCTGTCCCTGCTCTATCCATGTCTCCGAAATGGCCACAACATCGAAGTCCCAGGTACCAACCCACGCTGCCAGTTCCCCTACCTTGTTTCGTATACTCCTGGCATTGAAGTAGACACACTTCAAACCACCTACCTGAACGCTGGCCCCCTCCTGCGACGTCAAATCTGTGCTCCTGACCTCTATACTCTCATTCTCCCTTACCCTAAAACTACAATCCAGGTTCCCATGCCCCTGCTGCATTAGTTTAAACCCCCCCAAAGAGCACTAACAAATCTCCCCCCCAGGATATTTGTGCCCCTCAGGTTCAGATGTAGACCATCCTGTCTGTAGAGGTCCCACCTTCCCCAGAAAGAGCCCCAGTTATCCAAAAATCTGAAACCCTCCCGCCTGCACCATCCCTGTAGCCACGTGTTTAAATGCTCTCTCTCCCTATTCCTCATCTCACTATCACGTGGCACGGGCAACAACCCAGAGATAACAACTCTGTTTGTTCTAGTTCTGAGCTTCCATCCTAGCTCCCTGAAAGCCTGCCTGACATCCTTGTCCCCTTTCCTACCTATGTCGTTGGTGCCAATGTGGACCACGACTTGGGGCTGCTCCCCCTCCCCCCTAAGGACCCGGAAAACACGATCCGAGACATCACGTACCCTTGCACCTGGGAGGCAACATACCAAACGTGAGTCTCTCACGCTCCCACAAAATCTCCTATCTGTGCCCCTGACTATAGAGTCCCCAATTACTAATGCTCTGCTCCTCTCCCCCCTTCCCTTCTGAGCAACAGGGACAGACTCCGTGCCAGAGGCCCGTACCCCATGGCTTACCCCTGGTAAGTCGTCCCCCCCACAAGTATCCAAAGCGGTCTACTTGTTTCTCAGGGGAACGACCGCAGGGGATCCCTGCACTGACTGTTTTTTCCCAGTCCCTCTTACAGTTACCCACCTATCTCCAATCTTTGGTGTAACTAATTCCCTGAAGCTGCTATCTATGACCCCTTCTGCCTCCCGAATGATCCGAAGTTCTTCCAACTCCAGCTCCAGTTCCCTAACTCGGTCTTGGAGGAGCTGGAGATGGCAGCACTTCCTGCAGGTAAAATCAGCAGGGACACTAACTGCATCCCTCACCTCAAACATCCTGCAGGAGGAACATTGTACTCCCTTCCCTGCCATTCCTCTAACTTTCTACCAAGATCTGGCTAACAACTAAATTAAATTTTTATAAAAAATAATAATAATATAATAAAAATATGGTACTTACCTCAGACCAATGGGTTTTATTATTAGGTTAGAGGAGGAGGGCGGGTGGGAGACACTACACGTGTAGTGTCTCGGGTTTCCTCTCCACCAGAATTTATTGGTGAGGGTCTTCCCAGACGTCCGCGGGTCGACTTCCTGATCCCGCCTAAAAAACTAATTTAAAGAAAAGAGAAAAAGTCTCAGCTCCTGCTGAAACTGACTCACCACTCACCAGCTGCTCTCACGCCGCCGAAATCGACTGGCCTGCCCCTGCAAAGAGAAGTGCTTTTAAAGGTTGACTTACCTCCCAGCACCCTCCTTCCGCAATGCTCCCGCTGAAACTGACTAACCAGCTGCTCTCACGCCGCTGAAATCGACTGGCCTGCCCCTGCAAAGAGAAGTGCTTTTAAAGGTTGACTTACCTCCCAGCACCCTCCTTCCGCAATGCTCCCGCTGAAACTGACTAACCAGCTGCTCTCACGCCGCCGAAATCGACTGGCCTGCCCCTGCAAAGAGAAGTGCTTTTAAAGGTTGACTTACCTCCCAGCACCCTCCTTCCGCAATGCTCCCGCTGAAACTGACTAACCAGCTGCTCTCACGCCGCCGAAATCGACTGGCCTGCCCCTGCAAAGAGAAGTGCTTTTAAAGGTTGACTTACCTCCCAGCACCCTCCTTCCGCAATGCTCCCGCTGAAACTGACTAACCAGCTGCTCTCACGCCGCCGAAATCGACTGGCCTGCCCCTGCAAAGAGAAGTGCTTTTAAAGGTTGACTTACCTCCCAGCACCCTCCTTCCGCAATGCTCCCGCTGAAACTGACTAACCAGCTGCTCTCACGCCGCCGAAATCGACTGGCCTGCCCCTGCAAAGAGAAGTGCTTTTAAAGGTTGACTTACCTCCCAGCACCCTCCTTCCGCAATGCTCCCGCTGAAACTGACTGACCAGCTGCTCTCACGCCGACAAAATCGACTGGCCTGCCCCTGCAAAGAGAAGTGCTTTTAATGGTTGACTTACCTCCCAGCACCCTCCTTCCGCAATGCTCCCGCTGAAACTGACTAACCAGCTGCTCTCACGCCGCCGAAATCGACTGGCCTGCCCCTGCAAAGAGAAGTGCTTTTAAAGGTTGACTTACCTCCCAGCACCCTCCTTCCGCAATGCTCCCGCTGAAACTGACTAACCAGCTGCTCTCACGCCGCCGAAATCGACTGGCCTGCCCCTGCAAAGAGAAGTGCTTTTAAAGGTTGACTTACCTCCCAGCACCCTCCTTCCGCAATGCTCCCGCTGAAACTGACTAACCAGCTGCTCTCACGCCGCCGAAATCGACTGGCCTGCCCCTGCAAAGAGAAGTGCTTTTAAAGGTTGACTTACCTCCCAGCACCCTCCTTCCGCAATGCTCCCGCTGAAACTGACTAACCAGCTGCTCTCACGCCGCCGAAATCGACTGGCCTGCCCCTGCAAAGAGAAGTGCTTTTAAAGGTTGACTTACCTCCCAGCACCCTCCTTCCGCAATGCTCCCGCTGAAACTGACTAACCAGCTGCTCTCACGCCGCCGAAATCGACTGGCCTGCCCCTGCAAAGAGAAGTGCTTTTAAAGGTTGACTTACCTCCCAGCACCCTCCTTCCGCAATGCTCCCGCTGAAACTGACTAACCAGCTGCTCTCACGCCGCCGAAATCGACTGGCCTGCCCCTGCAAAGAGAAGTGCTTTTAAAGGTTGACTTACCTCCCAGCACCCTCCTTCCGCAATGCTCCCGCTGAAACTGACTAACCAGCTGCTCTCACGCCGCCGAAATCGACTGGCCTGCCCCTGCAAAGAGAAGTGCTTTTAAAGGTTGACTTACCTCCCAGCACCCTCCTTCCGCTATGCTCCCGCTGAAACTGACTAACCAGCTGCTCTCACGCCGCCGAAATCGACTGGCCTGCCCCAGCAAAGAGAAGTGCTTTTAAAGGTTGACTTACCTCCCAGCACCCTCCTTCAGCAATGCTCCCGCTGAAACTGACTAACCAGCTGCTCTCACGCCGCCGAAATCGACTGTGCCGTGTTGAGTTACTCTGCACTGTCCATACTGTGCCGTGCTGAGTTACTCTGCACTGTCCATACTGTGCCGTACTGAGTTACTCTGCAATATCCATACTGTGCCGTGTTGAGTTACTCTGCAATATCTACACTGTGCCGTGCTGAGTTACTCTGCAATATCTATACTGTGCCGTGTTGAGTTACCCTGCACTATCCATACTGTGCCGTGCTGAGTTAGTCTGCAATATCCATACTGTGTCATGTTGAGTTACTCTGCACTGTCCATACTGTGCGTACAGAGTTACTCTGCACTATCCATACTGTGCCGTGTTGAGTTACCCTGCACTATCCATACTGTGCCGTGCTGAGTTACTCTGCAATATCCATACTGTGTCATGTTGAGTTATTCTGCACTGTCCATACTGTGCCGTGCTGAGTTACTCTGCACTGTCCATACTGTGTCACGTTGAGTTACTCTGCACTGTCCATACTGTGCGTACTGAGTTACTCTGCACTATCCATACTGTGCCGTGCTGAGTTACTCTGCACTGTCCATACTGTGCGTACTGAGTTACTCTGCACTATCCATACTGTGCCGTACTGAGTTACTCTGCAATATCCATACTGCGTCGTGTTGTGTTACTCTGCACTGTCCATACTGTGCCGTGCTGAGTTACTCTGCACTGTCCATACTGTGCCGTACTGAGTTACTCTGCACTGTCCATACTGTGCAGTACTGAGTTAATCTGCAATATCCATACTGTGCCGTGCTGAGTTACTCTCCGCTGTCCATACTGCGTCGTGTTGAGTTACTCTGCTCTATCCATACTGGGCCGTACTGAGTTACTCTGCACTGTCCATACTGTGCCGTACTGAGTTACTCTGCACTGTCCATACTGTGCCGTACTGAGTTACTCTGCATTGTCCATACTGTGCCGTGCTGAGTTACTCTCCGCTGTCCATACTGTGCCGTGCTGAGTTACTCTGCAATATACATACTGTGCCGTACTGAGTTACTCTCCGCTGTCCATGCTGTGCCGTGCTGAGTTACTCTGCAATATCCATACTGTGCCATGCTGAGTTACTCTCCGCTGTCCATACTGCGTCGTGTTGAGTTACTCTGCACTGTCCATACTGTGCCGTGCTGAGTTACTCTGCAATATCCATACTGTGCCTCACTGAGTTACTCTGCACGGTCCATACTGTGCCGTGTTGAGTTACTCTGCAATATCCATACTGTGCCGTGCTAAGTTACTCTGCACTGTCCATACTGTGCCGTGCTGAGTTACTCTGCACTGTCCATACTGTGGCGTGCTGAGTTACTCTCCGCTGTCCATACTGTGCCGTGCTGAGTTACTCTGCAATATCCATACTGTGCCGTGCTGAGTTACTCTGCACTGTCCATACTGTGCCGTGCTGAGTTACTCTGCAATATCCATACTGCGCCATGCTGAGTTACTCTGCATTATCCATACTGTGCCGTACTGAGTTACTCTGCACTGTCCATACTGCGCCGTGCTGAGTTACTCTGCACTGTCCATACTGTGCCATACTGAGTTACTCTGCACTGTCCATACTGTGCCGTACTGAGTTACTCTGCACTGTCCATACTGTGCCGTACTGAGTTACTCTGCACTGTCCATACTGCGTCGTGTTGAGTTACTCTGCAATATCCATACTGCGTCGTGTTGAGTTACTCTGCAATATCCATACTGTGCCGTACTGAGTTACTCTGCACTGTCCATACTGTGCCGTGTTGAGTTACTCTGCAATATCCATACTGTGCCGTGCTGAGTTACTCTGCACTGTCCATACTGTGGCGTGCTGAGTTACTCTGCAATATCCATACTGTGCCGTGTTGAGTTACTCTGCACTGTCAATACTGTGCCGTGCTGAGTGACTCTGCAATATCCATACTGTGCCGCGTTGAGTTACCCTGCACTATCCATACTGTGCCGTGCTGAGTTACTCTGCAATATCCATACTGTGTCATGTTGAGTTACTCTGCACTGTCCATACTGTGCGTGCTGAGTTACTCTGCACTGTCCATACTGTGCCCTGCTGAATTACTCTGCACTGTGCAAACTGTGCCGTGCTGAGTTACTCTGCAATATCCATACTGTGCCGTGCTGAGTTACTCTGCACTGTCCATACTGTGCCGTACTGAGTTACTCTGCAATATCCATACTGTGCCGTGCTGAGTTACTCTGCACTGTCCATACTGTGCCGTGTTGAGTTACTCTGCACTGTCCATACTGTGCCGTGCTGAGTTACTCTGCACTGTCCATACTGTGCCGTACTGAGTTACTCTGCAATATCCATACTGTGCCGTACTGAGTTACTCTGCACTGTCCATACTGTGCCGTGTTGAGTTACTCTGCAACATCCATACTGTGCCGTGCTGAGTTACTCTGCACTGTCCATACTGTGCCGTGCTGAGTTACTCTGCACTGTCCATACTGTGCCGTGCTGAGTTACTCTGCACTGTCCATACTGTGCCGTGCTGAGTTACTCTGCAATATCCATACTGTGCCGTGTTGAGTTACCCTGCACTATCCATACTGTGCCGTGCTGAGTTACTCTGCAATATCCATACTGTGTCATGTTGAGTTACTCTGCACTGTCCATACTGTGCGTGCTGAGTTACTCTGCACTGTCCATACTGTGCCCTGCTGAATTACTCTGCACTGGGCATACTGTGCCGTGCTGAGTTACTCTGCACTGTCCATACTGTGCCGTACTGAGTTACTCTCCGCTGTCCATACTGTGCCGTGCTGAGTTACTCTGCAATATCCATACTGTGTCATGTTGAGTTACTCTGCACTGTCCATACTGTGCGTACTGAGTTACTCTGCACTATCCATACTGTGCCGTGTTGAGTTACCCTGCACTATCCATACTGTGCCGTGCTGAGTTACTCTGCACTGTCCATACTGTGCCGTACTGAGTTACTCTGCACTGTCCATACTGTGCAGTACTGAGTTAATCTGCAATATCCATACTGTGCCGTGCTGAGTTACTCTCCGCTGTCCATACTGCGTCGTGTTGAGTTACTCTGCTCTATCCATACTGGGCCGTACTGAGTTACTCTGCACTGTCCATACTGTGCCGTACTGAGTTACTCTGCACTGTCCATACTGTGCCGTACTGAGTTACTCTGCATTGTCCATACTGTGCCGTGCTGAGTTACTCTCCGCTGTCCATACTGTGCCGTGCTGAGTTACTCTGCAATATACATACTGTGCCGTACTGAGTTACTCTCCGCTGTCCATGCTGTGCCGTGCTGAGTTACTCTGCAATATCCATACTGTGCCATGCTGAGTTACTCTCCGCTGTCCATACTGCGTCGTGTTGAGTTACTCTGCACTGTCCATACTGTGCCGTGCTGAGTTACTCTGCAATATCCATACTGTGCCTCACTGAGTTACTCTGCACGGTCCATACTGTGCCGTGTTGAGTTACTCTGCAATATCCATACTGTGCCGTGCTAAGTTACTCTGCACTGTCCATACTGTGCCGTGCTGAGTTACTCTGCACTGTCCATACTGTGGCGTGCTGAGTTACTCTCCGCTGTCCATACTGTGCCGTGCTGAGTTACTCTGCAATATCCATACTGTGCCGTGCTGAGTTACTCTGCACTGTCCATACTGTGCCGTGCTGAGTTACTCTGCAATATCCATACTGCGCCATGCTGAGTTACTCTGCATTATCCATACTGTGCCGTACTGAGTTACTCTGCACTGTCCATACTGCGCCGTGCTGAGTTACTCTGCACTGTCCATACTGTGCCATACTGAGTTACTCTGCACTGTCCATACTGTGCCGTACTGAGTTACTCTGCACTGTCCATACTGTGCCGTACTGAGTTACTCTGCACTGTCCATACTGCGTCGTGTTGAGTTACTCTGCAATATCCATACTGCGTCGTGTTGAGTTACTCTGCAATATCCATACTGTGCCGTACTGAGTTACTCTGCACTGTCCATACTGTGCCGTGTTGAGTTACTCTGCAATATCCATACTGTGCCGTGCTGAGTTACTCTGCACTGTCCATACTGTGGCGTGCTGAGTTACTCTGCAATATCCATACTGTGCCGTGTTGAGTTACTCTGCACTGTCAATACTGTGCCGTGCTGAGTGACTCTGCAATATCCATACTGTGCCGCGTTGAGTTACCCTGCACTATCCATACTGTGCCGTGCTGAGTTACTCTGCAATATCCATACTGTGTCATGTTGAGTTACTCTGCACTGTCCATACTGTGCGTGCTGAGTTACTCTGCACTGTCCATACTGTGCCCTGCTGAATTACTCTGCACTGTGCAAACTGTGCCGTGCTGAGTTACTCTGCAATATCCATACTGTGCCGTGCTGAGTTACTCTGCACTGTCCATACTGTGCCGTACTGAGTTACTCTGCAATATCCATACTGTGCCGTGCTGAGTTACTCTGCACTGTCCATACTGTGCCGTGTTGAGTTACTCTGCACTGTCCATACTGTGCCGTGCTGAGTTACTCTGCACTGTCCATACTGTGCCGTACTGAGTTACTCTGCAATATCCATACTGTGCCGTACTGAGTTACTCTGCACTGTCCATACTGTGCCGTGTTGAGTTACTCTGCAACATCCATACTGTGCCGTGCTGAGTTACTCTGCACTGTCCATACTGTGGCGTGCTGAGTTACTCTGCAATATCCATACTGTGCCGTGTTGAGTTACTCTGCACTGTCAATACTGTGCCGTGCTGAGTGACTCTGCAATATCCATACTGTGCCGCGTTGAGTTACCCTGCACTATCCATACTGTGCCGTGCTGAGTTACTCTGCAATATCCATACTGTGTCATGTTGAGTTACTCTGCACTGTCCATACTGTGCGTGCTGAGTTACTCTGCACTGTCCATACTGTGCCCTGCTGAATTACTCTGCACTGTGCAAACTGTGCCGTGCTGAGTTACTCTGCAATATCCATACTGTGCCGTGCTGAGTTACTCTGCACTGTCCATACTGTGCCGTACTGAGTTACTCTGCAATATCCATACTGTGCCGTGCTGAGTTACTCTGCACTGTCCATACTGTGCCGTGTTGAGTTACTCTGCACTGTCCATACTGTGCCGTGCTGAGTTACTCTGCACTGTCCATACTGTGCCGTACTGAGTTACTCTGCAATATCCATACTGTGCCGTACTGAGTTACTCTGCACTGTCCATACTGTGCCGTGTTGAGTTACTCTGCAACATCCATACTGTGCCGTGCTGAGTTACTCTGCACTGTCCATACTGTGCCGTGCTGAGTTACTCTGCACTGTCCATACTGTGCCGTGCTGAGTTACTCTGCACTGTCCATACTGTGCCGTGCTGAGTTACTCTGCAATATCCATACTGTGCCGTGTTGAGTTACCCTGCACTATCCATACTGTGCCGTGCTGAGTTACTCTGCAATATCCATACTGTGTCATGTTGAGTTACTCTGCACTGTCCATACTGTGCGTGCTGAGTTACTCTGCACTGTCCATACTGTGCCCTGCTGAATTACTCTGCACTGGGCATACTGTGCCGTGCTGAGTTACTCTGCACTGTCCATACTGTGCCGTACTGAGTTACTCTCCGCTGTCCATACTGTGCCGTGCTGAGTTACTCTGCAATATCCATACTGTGTCATGTTGAGTTACTCTGCACTGTCCATACTGTGCGTACTGAGTTACTCTGCACTATCCATACTGTGCCGTGTTGAGTTACCCTGCACTATCCATACTGTGCCGTGCTGAGTTACTCTGCAATATCCATACTGTGTCATATTGAGTTATTCTGCACTGTCCATAATGTGCGTGCTGAGTTACTCTGCAATATCCATACTGTGTCATGTTGAGTTACTCTGCACTGTCCATACTGTGCGTACTGAGTTACTCTGCACTATCCATACTGTGCCGTGCTGAGTTACTCTGCACTGTCCATACTGTGCGTACTGAGTTACTCTGCTCTATCCATACTGTGCCGTACTGAGTTACTCTGCAATACCCATACTGCGTTGTGTTGTGTTACTCTGCACTGTCCATACTGTGCCGTGCTGAGTTACTCTGCACCGTCCATACTGTGCCGTACTGAGTTATTCTGCATTGTCCATACTGTGCCGTACTGAGTTACTCTGCTATATCCATACTGTGCCGTGCTGAGTTACTCTCCGCTGTCCTTACTGCGTCGTGTTGAGTTACTCTGCACTGTCCATACTGTGCCGTACTGAGTTACTCTGCAATATCCATACTGTGCCGTGCTGAGTTACTCTGCACTGTCCATACTGTGCCGTGCTGAGTTACTCTGCACTGTCCATACTGTGCCGTGCTGAGTTACTCTGCAATATCCATACTGTGCCGTGCTGAGTTACTCTGCACTGTCCATACTGTGCCGTACTGAGTTACTCTGCAATATCCATACTGTGCCGTGCTGAGTTACTCTGCACTGTCCATACTGTGCCGTACTGAGTTACTCTGCAATATCCATACTGTGCCGTGCTGACTTACTCTGCACTGTCCATACTGTGCCGTGTTGAGTTACTCTGCACTGTCCATACTGTGCCGTGCTGAGTTACTCTGCACTGTCCAAACTGTGCCGTACTGAGTTACTCAGCAATATCCATACTGTGCCGTACTGAGTTACTCTGCACTGTCCATACTGTGCCGTGTTGAGTTACTCTGCAATATCCATACTGTGCCGTGCTGAGTTACTCTGCACTGTCCATACTGTGGCGTGCTGAGTTACTCTCCGCTGTCCATACTGTGCCGTGCTGAGTTACTCTGCAATATCCATACTGTGCCGTGCTGAGTTACTCTGCACTGTCCATACTGTGCCGTGCTGAGTTACTCTGCAATATCCATACTGTGCCGTGCTGAGTTACTCTTCACTGTCCATACTGTGCCGTACTGAGTTCCTCTGCAATATCCATACTGTGCCGTGCTGAGTTACTCTGCACTGTCCATACTGTTCCGTGTTGAGTTACTCTGCACTGTCCATACTGTGCCGTGCTGAGTTACTCTGCACTGTCCAAACTGTGCCGTACTGAGTTACTCTGCAATATCCATACTGTGCCGTACTGAGTTACTCTGCACTGTCCATACTGTGCCGTGTTGAGTTACTCTGCAATATCCATACTGTGCCGTGCTGAGTTACTCTGCACTGTCCATACTGTGGCGTGCTGAGTTACTCTCCGCTGTCCATACTGTGCCGTGCTGAGTTACTCTGCAATATCCATACTGTGCCGTGCTGAGTTACTCTGCACTGTCCATACTGTGCCGTGCTGAGTTACTCTGCAATATCCATACTGTGCCGCGTTGAGTTACCCTGCACTATCCATACTGTGCCGTGCTGAGTTACTCTGCAATATCCATACTGTGTCACGTTGAGTTACTCTGCACTGTCCATATGTGCGTGCTGAGTTACTCTGCACTGTCCATACTGTGCCCTGCTGAATTACTCTGCACTGTGCAAACTGTGCCGTGCTGAGTTACTCTGCAATATCCATACTGTGCCGTACTGAGTTACTCTCCGCTGTCCATACTGTGCCGTGCTGAGTTACTCTGCAATATCCATAGTGTGCCGTGCTGAGTTACTCTGCACTGTCCATACTGTGCCGTACTGAGTTACTCTGCAATATCCATACTGTGCCGTGCTGAGTTACTCTGCACTGTCCATACTGTGCCGTGTTGAGTTACTCTGCACTGTCCATACTGTGCCGTGCTGAGTTACTCTGCACTGTCCATACTGTCCCGTACTGAGTTACTCTGCAATATCCATACTGTGCCGTACTGAGTTACTCTGCACTGTCCATACTGTGCCGTGTTGAGTTACTCTGCAATATCCATACTGTGCCGTGCTGAGTTACTCTGCACTGTCCATACTGTGCCGTGCTGAGTTACTCTGCACTGTCCATACTGTGCCGTGCTGAGTTACTCTGCAATATCCATACTGTGCCTTACTGAGTTACTCTGCACGGTCCATACTGTGCCGTGTTGAGTTACTCTGCAATATCCATATTGTGCCGTGCTAAGTTACTCTGCACTGTCCATACTGTGCCGTGCTAAGTTACTCTGCACTGTCCATACTGTGGCGTGCTGAGTTACTCTCCGCTGTCCATACTGTGCCGTGCTGAGCTACTCTGCAATATCCATACTGTGCCGTGCTGAGTTACTCTGCACTGTCCATACTGTGCCGTGCTGAGTTACTCTGCAATATCCATACTGCGCCATGCTGAGTTACTCTGCATTATCCATACTGTGCCGTACTGAGTTACTCTGCACTGTCCATACTGCGCCGTGCTGAGTTACTCTGCACTGTCCATACTGTGCCATACTGAGTTACTCTGCACTGTCCATACTGTGCCGTACTGAGTTACTCTGCACTGTCCATACTGTGCCGTACTGAGTTACTCTGCACTGTCCATACTGCGTCGTGTTGAGTTACTCTGCAATATCCATACTGCGTCGTGTTGAGTTACTCTGCAATATCCATACTGTGCCGTACTGAGTTACTCTGCACTGTCCATACTGTGCCGTGTTGAGTTACTCTGCAATATCCATACTGTGCCGTGCTGAGTTACTCTGCACTGTCCATACTGTGGCGTGCTGAGTTACTCTCCGCTGTCCATACTGTGCCGTTCTGAGTTACTCTGCAATATCCATACTGTGCCGTGCTGAGTTACTCTGCACTGTCCATACTGTGCCATGCTGAGTTACTCTGCAATATCCATACTGTGCCGCGTTTTGTTACCCTGCACTATCCATACTGTGCCGTGCTGAGTTACTCTGCAATATCCATATCTGTGTCATGTTGAGTTACTCTGCACTGTCCATACTGTGCGTGCTGAGTTTCTCTGCACTGTCCATACTGTGCCCTGCTGAATTACTCTGCACTGTGCATACTGTGCCGTGCTGAGTTACTCTGCAATATCCATACTGTGCCGTACTGAGTTACTCTCCGCTGTCCATACTGTGCCGTGCTGAGTTACTCTGCAATATCCATACTGTGCCGTGCTGAGTTACTCTGCACTGTCCATACTGTGCCGTGTTGAGTTACTCTGCACTGTCCATACTGTGCCGTGCTGAGTTACTCTGCACTGTCCATACTGTGCCGTACTGAGTTACTCTGCAATATCCATACTGTGCCGTACTGAGTTACTCTGCACTGTCCATACTGTGCCGTGTTGAGTTACTCTGCAACATCCATACTGTGCCGTGCTGAGTTACTCTGCACTGTCCATACTGTGCCGTGCTGAGTTACTCTGCACTGTCCATACTGTGCCGTGCTGAGTTACTCTGCACTGTCCATACTGTGCCGTGCTGAGTTACTCTGCAATATCCATACTGTGCCGTGTTGAGTTACCCTGCACTATCCATACTGTGCCGTGCTGAGTTACTCTGCAATATCCATACTGTGTCATGTTGAGTTACTCTGCACTGTCCATACTGTGCGTGCTGAGTTACTCTGCACTGTCCATACTGTGCCCTGCTGAATTACTCTGCACTGTGCATACTGTGCCGTGCTGAGTTACTCTGCACTGTCCATACTGTGCCGTACTGAGTTACTCTCCGCTGTCCATACTGTGCCGTGCTGAGTTACTCTGCAATATCCATACTGTGTCATGTTGAGTTACTCTGCACTGTCCATACTGTGCGTACTGAGTTACTCTGCACTATCCATACTGTGCCGTGTTGAGTTACCCTGCACTATCCATACTGTGCCGTGCTGAGTTACTCTGCAATATCCATACTGTGTCATATTGAGTTATTCTGCACTGTCCATACTGTGCGTGCTGAGTTACTCTGCAATATCCATACTGTGTCATGTTGAGTTACTCTGCACTGTCCATACTGTACGTACTGAGTTACTCTGCACTATCCATACTGTGCCGTGCTGAGTTACTCTGCACTGTCCATACTGTGCGTACTGAGTTACTCTGCTCTATCCATACTGTGCCGTACTGAGTTACTCTGCAATATCCATACTGCGTCGTGTTGTGTTACTCTGCACTGTCCATACTGTGCCGTGCTGAGTTACTCTGCACCGTCCATACTGTGCCGTACTGAGTTACTCTGCACTGTCCATACTGTGCCGTACTGAGTTACTCTGCTATATCCATACTGTGCCGTGCTGAGTTACTCTCCGCTGTCCATACTGCGTCGTGTTGAGTTACTCTGCACTGTCCATACTGTGCCGTACTGAGTTACTCTGCAATATCCATACTGTGCCGTGCTGAGTTACTCTGCACTGTCCATACTGTGCCGTGCTGAGTTACTCTGCACTGTCCATACTGTGCCGTGCTGAGTTACTCTGCAATATCCATACTGTGCCGTGCTGAGTTACTCTGCACTGTCCATACTGTGCCGTACTGAGTTACTCTGCAATATCCATACTGTGCCGTGCTGAGTTACTCTGCACTGTCCATACTGTGCCGTACTGAGTTACTCTGCAATATCCATACTGTGCCGTGCTGACTTACTCTGCACTGTCCATACTGTGCCGTGTTGAGTTACTCTGCACTGTCCATACTGTGCCGTGCTGAGTTACTCTGCACTGTCCAAACTGTGCCGTACTGAGTTACTCTGCAATATCCATACTGTGCCGTACTGAGTTACTCTGCACTGTCCATACTGTGCCGTGTTGAGTTACTCTGCAATATCCATACTGTGCCGTGCTGAGTTACTCTGCACTGTCCATACTGTGGCGTGCTGAGTTACTCTCCGCTGTCCATACTGTGCCGTGCTGAGTTACTCTGCAATATCCATACTGTGCCGTGCTGAGTTACTCTGCACTGTCCATACTGTGCCGTGCTGAGTTACTCTGCAATATCCATACTGTGCCGTGTTGAGTTACCCTGCACTATCCATACTGTGCCGTGCTGAGTTACTCTGCAATATCCATACTGTGTCATGTTGAGTTACTCTGCACTGTCCATACTGTGCGTGCTGAGTTACTCTGCACTGTCCATACTGTGCCGTGCTGAGTTACTCTGCACTGTCCATACTGTGCCATACTGAGTTACTCTGCACTGTCCATACTGTGCCGTACTGAGTTACTCTGCACTGTCCATACTGTGCCGTACTGAGTTACTCTGCATTGTCCATACTGTGCCGTGC
This sequence comes from Scyliorhinus torazame, assembly GCF_047496885.1. Taxonomy (NCBI): domain Eukaryota; kingdom Metazoa; phylum Chordata; class Chondrichthyes; order Carcharhiniformes; family Scyliorhinidae; genus Scyliorhinus; species Scyliorhinus torazame. Next base: position 42,566,583 of record NC_092708.1, on the reverse strand, counting down.
TGAGTTACTCTCCGCTGTCCATACTGTGCCGTGCTGAGTTACTCTGCAATATACATACTGTGCCGTACTGAGTTACTCTCCGCTGTCCATGCTGTGCCGTGCTGAGTTACTCTGCAATATCCATACTGTGCCATGCTGAGTTACTCTCCGCTGTCCATACTGCGTCGTGTTGAGTTACTCTGCACTGTCCATACTGTGCCGTGCTGAGTTACTCTGCAATATCCATACTGTGCCTCACTGAGTTACTCTGCACGGTCCATACTGTGCCGTGTTGAGTTACTCTGCAATATCCATACTGTGCCGTGCTAAGTTACTCTGCACTGTCCATACTGTGCCGTGCTGAGTTACTCTGCACTGTCCATACTGTGGCGTGCTGAGTTACTCTCCGCTGTCCATACTGTGCCGTGCTGAGTTACTCTGCAATATCCATACTGTGCCGTGCTGAGTTACTCTGCACTGTCCATACTGTGCCGTGCTGAGTTACTCTGCAATATCCATACTGCGCCATGCTGAGTTACTCTGCATTATCCATACTGTGCCGTACTGAGTTACTCTGCACTGTCCATACTGCGCCGTGCTGAGTTACTCTGCACTGTCCATACTGTGCCATACTGAGTTACTCTGCACTGTCCATACTGTGCCGTACTGAGTTACTCTGCACTGTCCATACTGTGCCGTACTGAGTTACTCTGCACTGTCCATACTGCGTCGTGTTGAGTTACTCTGCAATATCCATACTGCGTCGTGTTGAGTTACTCTGCAATATCCATACTGTGCCGTACTGAGTTACTCTGCACTGTCCATACTGTGCCGTGTTGAGTTACTCTGCAATATCCATACTGTGCCGTGCTGAGTTACTCTGCACTGTCCATACTGTGGCGTGCTGAGTTACTCTGCAATATCCATACTGTGCCGTGTTGAGTTACTCTGCACTGTCAATACTGTGCCGTGCTGAGTGACTCTGCAATATCCATACTGTGCCGCGTTGAGTTACCCTGCACTATCCATACTGTGCCGTGCTGAGTTACTCTGCAATATCCATACTGTGTCATGTTGAGTTACTCTGCACTGTCCATACTGTGCGTGCTGAGTTACTCTGCACTGTCCATACTGTGCCCTGCTGAATTACTCTGCACTGTGCAAACTGTGCCGTGCTGAGTTACTCTGCAATATCCATACTGTGCCGTGCTGAGTTACTCTGCACTGTCCATACTGTGCCGTACTGAGTTACTCTGCAATATCCATACTGTGCCGTGCTGAGTTACTCTGCACTGTCCATACTGTGCCGTGTTGAGTTACTCTGCACTGTCCATACTGTGCCGTGCTGAGTTACTCTGCACTGTCCATACTGTGCCGTACTGAGTTACTCTGCAATATCCATACTGTGCCGTACTGAGTTACTCTGCACTGTCCATACTGTGCCGTGTTGAGTTACTCTGCAACATCCATACTGTGCCGTGCTGAGTTACTCTGCACTGTCCATACTGTGCCGTGCTGAGTTACTCTGCACTGTCCATACTGTGCCGTGCTGAGTTACTCTGCACTGTCCATACTGTGCCGTGCTGAGTTACTCTGCAATATCCATACTGTGCCGTGTTGAGTTACCCTGCACTATCCATACTGTGCCGTGCTGAGTTACTCTGCAATATCCATACTGTGTCATGTTGAGTTACTCTGCACTGTCCATACTGTGCGTGCTGAGTTACTCTGCACTGTCCATACTGTGCCCTGCTGAATTACTCTGCACTGGGCATACTGTGCCGTGCTGAGTTACTCTGCACTGTCCATACTGTGCCGTACTGAGTTCCTCTCCGCTGTCCATACTGTGCCGTGCTGAGTTACTCTGCAATATCCATACTGTGTCATGTTGAGTTACTCTGCACTGTCCATACTGTGCGTACTGAGTTACTCTGCACTATCCATACTGTGCCGTGTTGAGTTACCCTGCACTATCCATACTGTGCCGTGCTGAGTTACTCTGCAATATCCATACTGTGTCATATTGAGTTATTCTGCACTGTCCATAATGTGCGTGCTGAGTTACTCTGCAATATCCATACTGTGTCATGTTGAGTTACTCTGCACTGTCCATACTGTGCGTACTGAGTTACTCTGCACTATCCATACTGTGCCGTGCTGAGTTACTCTGCACTGTCCATACTGTGCGTACTGAGTTACTCTGCTCTATCCATACTGTGCCGTACTGAGTTACTCTGCAATACCCATACTGCGTTGTGTTGTGTTACTCTGCACTGTCCATACTGTGCCGTGCTGAGTTACTCTGCACCGTCCATACTGTGCCGTACTGAGTTATTCTGCATTGTCCATACTGTGCCGTACTGAGTTACTCTGCTATATCCATACTGTGCCGTGCTGAGTTACTCTCCGCTGTCCTTACTGCGTCGTGTTGAGTTACTCTGCACTGTCCATACTGTGCCGTACTGAGTTACTCTGCAATATCCATACTGTGCCGTGCTGAGTTACTCTGCACTGTCCATACTGTGCCGTGCTGAGTTACTCTGCACTGTCCATACTGTGCCGTGCTGAGTTACTCTGCAATATCCATACTGTGCCGTGCTGAGTTACTCTGCACTGTCCATACTGTGCCGTACTGAGTTACTCTGCAATATCCATACTGTGCCGTGCTGAGTTACTCTGCACTGTCCATACTGTGCCGTACTGAGTTACTCTGCAATATCCATACTGTGCCGTGCTGACTTACTCTGCACTGTCCATACTGTGCCGTGTTGAGTTACTCTGCACTGTCCATACTGTGCCGTGCTGAGTTACTCTGCACTGTCCAAACTGTGCCGTACTGAGTTACTCAGCAATATCCATACTGTGCCGTACTGAGTTACTCTGCACTGTCCATACTGTGCCGTGTTGAGTTACTCTGCAATATCCATACTGTGCCGTGCTGAGTTACTCTGCACTGTCCATACTGTGGCGTGCTGAGTTACTCTCCGCTGTCCATACTGTGCCGTGCTGAGTTACTCTGCAATATCCATACTGTGCCGTGCTGAGTTACTCTGCACTGTCCATACTGTGCCGTGCTGAGTTACTCTGCAATATCCATACTGTGCCGTGCTGAGTTACTCTTCACTGTCCATACTGTGCCGTACTGAGTTCCTCTGCAATATCCATACTGTGCCGTGCTGAGTTACTCTGCACTGTCCATACTGTTCCGTGTTGAGTTACTCTGCACTGTCCATACTGTGCCGTGCTGAGTTACTCTGCACTGTCCAAACTGTGCCGTACTGAGTTACTCTGCAATATCCATACTGTGCCGTACTGAGTTACTCTGCACTGTCCATACTGTGCCGTGTTGAGTTACTCTGCAATATCCATACTGTGCCGTGCTGAGTTACTCTGCACTGTCCATACTGTGGCGTGCTGAGTTACTCTCCGCTGTCCATACTGTGCCGTGCTGAGTTACTCTGCAATATCCATACTGTGCCGTGCTGAGTTACTCTGCACTGTCCATACTGTGCCGTGCTGAGTTACTCTGCAATATCCATACTGTGCCGCGTTGAGTTACCCTGCACTATCCATACTGTGCCGTGCTGAGTTACTCTGCAATATCCATACTGTGTCACGTTGAGTTACTCTGCACTGTCCATATGTGCGTGCTGAGTTACTCTGCACTGTCCATACTGTGCCCTGCTGAATTACTCTGCACTGTGCAAACTGTGCCGTGCTGAGTTACTCTGCAATATCCATACTGTGCCGTACTGAGTTACTCTCCGCTGTCCATACTGTGCCGTGCTGAGTTACTCTGCAATATCCATAGTGTGCCGTGCTGAGTTACTCTGCACTGTCCATACTGTGCCGTACTGAGTTACTCTGCAATATCCATACTGTGCCGTGCTGAGTTACTCTGCACTGTCCATACTGTGCCGTGTTGAGTTACTCTGCACTGTCCATACTGTGCCGTGCTGAGTTACTCTGCACTGTCCATACTGTGCCGTGCTGAGTTACTCTGCACTGTCCATACTGTGCCGTGCTGAGTTACTCTGCAATATCCATACTGTGCCTTACTGAGTTACTCTGCACGGTCCATACTGTGCCGTGTTGAGTTACTCTGCAATATCCATATTGTGCCGTGCTAAGTTACTCTGCACTGTCCATACTGTGCCGTGCTAAGTTACTCTGCACTGTCCATACTGTGGCGTGCTGAGTTACTCTCCGCTGTCCATACTGTGCCGTGCTGAGCTACTCTGCAATATCCATACTGTGCCGTGCTGAGTTACTCTGCACTGTCCATACTGTGCCGTGCTGAGTTACTCTGCAATATCCATACTGCGCCATGCTGAGTTACTCTGCATTATCCATACTGTGCCGTACTGAGTTACTCTGCACTGTCCATACTGCGCCGTGCTGAGTTACTCTGCACTGTCCATACTGTGCCATACTGAGTTACTCTGCACTGTCCATACTGTGCCGTACTGAGTTACTCTGCACTGTCCATACTGTGCCGTACTGAGTTACTCTGCACTGTCCATACTGCGTCGTGTTGAGTTACTCTGCAATATCCATACTGCGTCGTGTTGAGTTACTCTGCAATATCCATACTGTGCCGTACTGAGTTACTCTGCACTGTCCATACTGTGCCGTGTTGAGTTACTCTGCAATATCCATACTGTGCCGTGCTGAGTTACTCTGCACTGTCCATACTGTGGCGTGCTGAGTTACTCTCCGCTGTCCATACTGTGCCGTTCTGAGTTACTCTGCAATATCCATACTGTGCCGTGCTGAGTTACTCTGCACTGTCCATACTGTGCCATGCTGAGTTACTCTGCAATATCCATACTGTGCCGCGTTTTGTTACCCTGCACTATCCATACTGTGCCGTGCTGAGTTACTCTGCAATATCCATATCTGTGTCATGTTGAGTTACTCTGCACTGTCCATACTGTGCGTGCTGAGTTTCTCTGCACTGTCCATACTGTGCCCTGCTGAATTACTCTGCACTGTGCATACTGTGCCGTGCTGAGTTACTCTGCAATATCCATACTGTGCCGTACTGAGTTACTCTCCGCTGTCCATACTGTGCCGTGCTGAGTTACTCTGCAATATCCATACTGTGCCGTGCTGAGTTACTCTGCACTGTCCATACTGTGCCGTGTTGAGTTACTCTGCACTGTCCATACTGTGCCGTGCTGAGTTACTCTGCACTGTCCATACTGTGCCGTACTGAGTTACTCTGCAATATCCATACTGTGCCGTACTGAGTTACTCTGCACTGTCCATACTGTGCCGTGTTGAGTTACTCTGCAACATCCATACTGTGCCGTGCTGAGTTACTCTGCACTGTCCATACTGTGCCGTGCTGAGTTACTCTGCACTGTCCATACTGTGCCGTGCTGAGTTACTCTGCACTGTCCATACTGTGCCGTGCTGAGTTACTCTGCAATATCCATACTGTGCCGTGTTGAGTTACCCTGCACTATCCATACTGTGCCGTGCTGAGTTACTCTGCAATATCCATACTGTGTCATGTTGAGTTACTCTGCACTGTCCATACTGTGCGTGCTGAGTTACTCTGCACTGTCCATACTGTGCCCTGCTGAATTACTCTGCACTGTGCATACTGTGCCGTGCTGAGTTACTCTGCACTGTCCATACTGTGCCGTACTGAGTTACTCTCCGCTGTCCATACTGTGCCGTGCTGAGTTACTCTGCAATATCCATACTGTGTCATGTTGAGTTACTCTGCACTGTCCATACTGTGCGTACTGAGTTACTCTGCACTATCCATACTGTGCCGTGTTGAGTTACCCTGCACTATCCATACTGTGCCGTGCTGAGTTACTCTGCAATATCCATACTGTGTCATATTGAGTTATTCTGCACTGTCCATACTGTGCGTGCTGAGTTACTCTGCAATATCCATACTGTGTCATGTTGAGTTACTCTGCACTGTCCATACTGTACGTACTGAGTTACTCTGCACTATCCATACTGTGCCGTGCTGAGTTACTCTGCACTGTCCATACTGTGCGTACTGAGTTACTCTGCTCTATCCATACTGTGCCGTACTGAGTTACTCTGCAATATCCATACTGCGTCGTGTTGTGTTACTCTGCACTGTCCATACTGTGCCGTGCTGAGTTACTCTGCACCGTCCATACTGTGCCGTACTGAGTTACTCTGCACTGTCCATACTGTGCCGTACTGAGTTACTCTGCTATATCCATACTGTGCCGTGCTGAGTTACTCTCCGCTGTCCATACTGCGTCGTGTTGAGTTACTCTGCACTGTCCATACTGTGCCGTACTGAGTTACTCTGCAATATCCATACTGTGCCGTGCTGAGTTACTCTGCACTGTCCATACTGTGCCGTACTGAGTTACTCTGCAATATCCATACTGTGCCGTGCTGACTTACTCTGCACTGTCCATACTGTGCCGTGTTGAGTTACTCTGCACTGTCCATACTGTGCCGTGCTGAGTTACTCTGCACTGTCCAAACTGTGCCGTACTGAGTTACTCTGCAATATCCATACTGTGCCGTACTGAGTTACTCTGCACTGTCCATACTGTGCCGTGTTGAGTTACTCTGCAATATCCATACTGTGCCGTGCTGAGTTACTCTGCACTGTCCATACTGTGGCGTGCTGAGTTACTCTCCGCTGTCCATACTGTGCCGTGCTGAGTTACTCTGCAATATCCATACTGTGCCGTGCTGAGTTACTCTGCACTGTCCATACTGTGCCGTGCTGAGTTACTCTGCAATATCCATACTGTGCCGTGTTGAGTTACCCTGCACTATCCATACTGTGCCGTGCTGAGTTACTCTGCAATATCCATACTGTGTCATGTTGAGTTACTCTGCACTGTCCATACTGTGCGTGCTGAGTTACTCTGCACTGTCCATACTGTGCCGTGCTGAGTTACTCTGCACTGTCCATACTGTGCCGTGCTGAGTTACTCTGCAATATCCATACTGTGCCGTGCTGAGTTACTCTGCACTGTCCATACTGTGCCGTACTGAGTTACTCTACAATATCCATACTGTGCCGTGCTGAGTTACTCTGCACTGTCCATACTGTGCCGTGTTGAGTTACTCTGCACTGTCCATACTGTGCCGTGCTGAGTTACTCTGCACTGTCCAAACTGTGCCGTACTGAGTTACTCTGCAATATCCATACTGTGCCGTACTGAGTTACTCTGCACTGTCCATACTGTGCCGTGTTGAGTTACTCTGCAATATCCATACTGTGCCGTGCTGAGTTACTCTGCACTGTCCATACTGTGGCGTGCTGAGTTACTCTCCGCTGTCCATATTGTGCCGTGCTGAGTTACTCTGCAATATCCATACTGTGCCGTGCTGAGTTACTCTGCACTGTCCATACTGTGCCGTGCTGAGTTACTCTGCAATATCCATACTGTGCCGTGTTGAGTTACCCTGCACTATCCATACTGTGCCTTGCTGAGTTACTCTGCAATATCCATACTGTGTCATGTTGAGTTACTCTGCACTGTCCATACTGTGCGTGCTGAGTTACTCTGCACTGTCCATACTGTGCCCTGCTGAATTACTCTGCACTGTGCATACTGTGCCGTGCTGAGTTACTCTGCAATATCCATACTGTGCCGTACTGAGTTACTCTCCGCTGTCCATACTGTGCCGTGCTGAGTTACTCTGCAATATCCATACTGTGCCGTGCTGAGTTACTCTGCAATATCCATACTGTGCCGTGCTGAGTTACTCTGCACTGTCCATACTGTGCCGTGTTGAGTTACTCTGCACTGTCCATACTGTGCCGTGCTGAGTTACTCTGCACTGTCCATACTGTGCCGTACTGTGTTACTCTGCAATATCCATACTGTGCCGTACAGAGTTACTCTGCACTGTCCATACTGTGCCGTGTTGAGTTACTCTGCAATATCTACACTGTGCCGTGCTGAGTTACTCTGCAATATCTATACTGTGCCGTGTTGAGTTACCCTGCACTATCCATACTGTGCCGTGCTGAGTTACTCTGCAATATCCATACTGTGTCATGTTGAGTTACTCTGCACTGTCCATACTGTGCCCTGCTGAATTACTCTGCACTGTGCATACTGTGCCGTGCTGAGTTACTCTGCACTGTCCATACTGTGCCGTACTGAGTTACTCTCCGCTGTCCATACTGCGTCGTGTTGAGTTACTCTGCACTGTCCATACTGTGCCGTACTGAGTTACTCTGCACTGTCCATACTGTGCCGTACTGAGTTACTCTGCACTGTCCATACTGTGCCGTACTGAGTTACTCTGCATTGTCCATACTGTGCCGTGCTGAGTTACTCTCCGCTGTCCATACTGTGCCGTGCTGAGTTACTCTGCAATATCCATACTGTGCCGTACTGAGTTACTCTCCGCTGTCCATATTGTGCCGTGCTGAGTTACTCTGCAATATCCATCCTGTGCCATGCTGAGTTACTCTCCGCTGTCCATACTGCGTCGTGTTGAGTTACTCTGCACTGTCCATACTGTGCCGTGCTGAGTTACTCTGCAATATCCATACTGTGCCTTACTGAGTTACTCTGCACGGTCCATACTGTGCCGTGTTGAGTTACTCTGCAATATCCATACTGTGCCATGCTAAGTTACTCTGCACTGTCCATACTGTGCCGTGCTGAGTTACTCTGCACTGTCCATACTGTGGCGTGCTGAGTTACTCTCCGCTGTCCATACTGTGCCGTGCTGAGTTACTCTGCAATATCCATACTGCGCCGTGCTGAGTTACTCTGCACTGTCCATACTGTGCCGTGCTGAGTTACTCTGCAATATCCATACTGCGCCATGCTGAGTTACTCTGCATTATCCATACTGTGCCGTACTGAGTTACTCTGCACTGTCCATACTGCGCCGTGCTGAGTTACTCTGCACTGTCCATACTGTGCCATACTGAGTTACTCTGCACTGTCCATACTGTGCCGTACTGAGTTACTCTGCACTGTCCATACTGTGCCGTACTGAGTTACTCTGCACTGTCCATACTGCGTCGTGTTGAGTTACTCTGCAATATCCATACTGCGTCGTGTTGAGTTACTCTGCAATATCCATACTGTGCCGTACTGAGTTACTCTGCACTGTCCATACTGTGCCGTGTTGAGTTACTCTGCAATATCCATACTGTGCCGTGCTGAGTTACTCTGCACTGTCCATACTGTGGCGTGCTGAGTTACTCTCCGCTGTCCATACTGTGCCGTGCTGAGTTACTCTGCAATATCCATACTGTGTCATGTTGAGTTACTCTGCACTGTCCATACTGTGCATGCTGAGTTACTCTGCACTGTCCATACTGTGCCCTGCTGAATTACTCTGCACTGTGCATACTGTGCCGTGCTGAGTTACTCTGCAATATCCATACTGTGCCGTGCTGAGTTACTCTGCACTGTCCATACTGTGCCGTGTTGAGTTACTCTGCACTGTCCGTACTGTGCCGTGCTGAGTTACTCTGCACTGTCCATACTGTGCCGTACTGAGTTACTCTGCAATATCCATACTGTGCCGTACTGAGTTACTCTGCACTGTCCATACTGTCCCGTGTTGAGTTACTCTGCAATATCCATACTGTGCCGTGCTGAGTTACTCTGCACTGTCCATACTGTGCCGTGCTGAGTTACTCTGCACTGTCCATACTGTGCCGTGCTGAGTTACTCTGCAATATCCATACTGCACCATGCTGAGTTTCTCTGCATTATCCATACTGTGCCGTACTGAGTTACTCTGCACTGTCCATACTGTGCCATACTGAGTTACTCTGCACTGTCCATACTGTGCCGTACTGAGTTACTCTGTACTGTCCATACTGTGCCGTACTGAGTTACTCTGCACTGTCCATACTGCGTCGTGTTGAGTTACTCTGCGATATCCATACTGCGTCGTGTTGAGTTACTCTGCAATATCCATACTGTGCCGTACTGAGTTACTCTGCACTGTCCATACTGTGCCGTGTTGAGTTACTCTGCAATATCCATACTGTGCCGTGCTGAGTTACTCTGCACTGTCCATACTGTGGCGTGCTGAGTTACTCTGCAATATCCTTACTGTGCCGTGCTGAGTTACTCTGCACTGTCCATACTGTGCCGTGCTGAGTTACTCTGCAATATCCATACTGTGCCGCGTTGAGTTACCCTGCACTATCCATACTGTGCCGTGCTGAGTTACTCTGCAATATCCATACTGTGTCATGTTGAGTTACTCTGCACTGTCCATACTGTGCGTGCTGAGTTACTCTGCACTGTCCATACATTGCCCTGCTGAATTACTCTGCACTGTGCATACTGTGCCGTGCTGAGTTACTCTGCAATATCCATACTGTGCCGTACTGAGTTACTCTCCGCTGTCCATACTGTGCCGTGCTGAGTTACTCTGCAATATCCATACTGTGCCGTGCTGAGTTACACTGCACTGTCCATACTGTGCCGTACTGAGTTACTCTGCAATATCCATACTGTGCCGTACTGAGTTACTCTGCACTGTCCATACTGTGCCGTGTTGAGTTACTCTGCAATATCCATACTGTGCCGTGCTGAGTTACTCTGCACTGTCCATACTGTGCCGTGCTGAGTTACTCTGCACTGTCCATACTGTGCCGTGCTGAGTTACTCTGCACTGTCCATACTGTGCCGTGCTGAGTTACTCTGCAATATCCATACTGTGCCGTGTTGAGTTACCCTGCACTATCCATACTGTGCCGTGCTGAGTTACTCTGCAATATCCATACTGTGTCATGTTGAGTTACTCTGCACTGTCCATACTGTGCGTGCTGAGTTACTCTGCACTGTCCATACTGTGCCCTGCTGAATTACTCTGCACTGTGCATACTGTGCCGTGCTGAGTTACTCTGCACTGTCCATACTGTGCCGTACTGAGTTACTCTCCGCTGTCCATACTGTGCCGTGCTGAGTTACTCTGCAATATCCATACTGTGTCATGTTGAGTTACTCTGCACTGTCCATACTGTGCGTACTGAGTTACTCTGCACTATCCATACTGTGCCGTGTTGAGTTACCCTGCACTATCCATACTGTGCCGTGCTGAGTTACTCTGCAATATCCATACTGTGTCATATTGGGTTATTCTGCACTGTCCATACTGTGCGTGCTGAGTTACTCTGCAATATCCATACTGTGTCATGTTGAGTTACTCTGCACTGTCCATACTGTGCGTACTGAGTTACTCTGCACTATCCATACTGTGCCGTGCTGAGTTACTCTGCACTGTCCATACTGTGCGTACTGAGTTACTCTGCACTATCCATACTGTGCCGTACTGAGTTACTCTGCAATATCCATACTGCGTCGTGTTGTGTTACTCTGCACTGTCCATACTGTGCCGTGCTGAGTTACTCTGCACCGTCCATACTGTGCCGTACTGAGTTACTCTGCACCGTCCATACTGTGCCGTACTGAGTTACTCTGCTATATCCATACTGTGCCGTGCTGAGTTACTCTCCGCTGTCCATACTGCGTCGTGTTGAGTTACTCTGCACTGTCCATACTGTGCCGTACTGAGTTACTCTGCACTGTCCATACTGTGCCGTACTGAGTTACTCTGCACTGTCCATACTGTGCCGTACTGAGTTACTCTGCACTGTCCATACTGTGCCGTGCTGAGTTACTCTCCGCTGTCCATACTGTGCCATGCTGAGTTACTCTGCAATATCCATACTGTGCCGTACTGAGTTACTCTCCGCTGTCCATACTGTGCCGTGCTGAGTTACTCTGCAATATCCATACTGTGCCGTGCTGAGTTACTCTCCGCTGTCCATACTGCGTCGTGTTGAGTTACTCTGCACTGTCCATACTGTGCCTTGCTGAGTTACTCTGCAATATCCATACTGTGCCGTACTGAGTTACTCTCCGCTGTCCATACTGCATCGTGTTGAGTTACTCTGCACTGTCCATACTGTGCCGTACTGAGTTACTCTGCACTGTCCATATTGCGTCATGTTGAGTTACTCTGCAATATCCATACTGTGCCGTGCTGAGTTACTCTGCACTGTCCATACTGTGGCGTGCTGAGTTACTCTCCGCTGTCCATACTGTGCCGTGCTGAGTTACTCTGCAATATCCATACTGTGCCGTGCTGAGTTACTCTGCACTGTCCATACTGTGCCGTGCTGAGTTACTCTGCAATATCCATACTGTGCCGTGTTGAGTTACCCTGCACTATCCATACTGTGCCGTGCTGAGTTACTCTGCAATATCCATACTGTGTCATGTTGAGTTACTCTGCACTGTCCATACTGTGCGTGCTGAGTTACTCTGCACTGTCCATACTGTGCCGTGCTGAGTTACTCTGCACTGTCCATACTGTGCCGTGCTGAGTTACTCTGCAATATCCATACTGTGCCGTGCTGAGTTACTCTGCACTGTCCATACTGTGCCGTACTGAGTTACTCTACAATATCCATACTGTGCCGTGCTGAGTTACTCTGCACTGTCCATACTGTGCCGTGTTGAGTTACTCTGCACTGTCCATACTGTGCCGTGCTGAGTTACTCTGCACTGTCCAAACTGTGCCGTACTGAGTTACTCTGCAATATCCATACTGTGCCGTACTGAGTTACTCTGCACTGTCCATACTGTGCCGTGTTGAGTTACTCTGCAATATCCATACTGTGCCGTGCTGAGTTACTCTGCACTGTCCATACTGTGGCGTGCTGAGTTACTCTCCGCTGTCCATATTGTGCCGTGCTGAGTTACTCTGCAATATCCATACTGTGCCGTGCTGAGTTACTCTGCACTGTCCATACTGTGCCGTGCTGAGTTACTCTGCAATATCCATACTGTGCCGTGTTGAGTTACCCTGCACTATCCATACTGTGCCTTGCTGAGTTACTCTGCAATATCCATACTGTGTCATGTTGAGTTACTCTGCACTGTCCATACTGTGCGTGCTGAGTTACTCTGCACTGTCCATACTGTGCCCTGCTGAATTACTCTGCACTGTGCATACTGTGCCGTGCTGAGTTACTCTGCAATATCCATACTGTGCCGTACTGAGTTACTCTCCGCTGTCCATACTGTGCCGTGCTGAGTTACTCTGCAATATCCATACTGTGCCGTGCTGAGTTACTCTGCAATATCCATACTGTGCCGTGCTGAGTTACTCTGCACTGTCCATACTGTGCCGTGTTGAGTTACTCTGCACTGTCCATACTGTGCCGTGCTGAGTTACTCTGCACTGTCCATACTGTGCCGTACTGTGTTACTCTGCAATATCCATACTGTGCCGTACAGAGTTACTCTGCACTGTCCATACTGTGCCGTGTTGAGTTACTCTGCAATATCTACACTGTGCCGTGCTGAGTTACTCTGCAATATCTATACTGTGCCGTGTTGAGTTACCCTGCACTATCCATACTGTGCCGTGCTGAGTTACTCTGCAATATCCATACTGTGTCATGTTGAGTTACTCTGCACTGTCCATACTGTGCCCTGCTGAATTACTCTGCACTGTGCATACTGTGCCGTGCTGAGTTACTCTGCACTGTCCATACTGTGCCGTACTGAGTTACTCTCCGCTGTCCATACTGCGTCGTGTTGAGTTACTCTGCACTGTCCATACTGTGCCGTACTGAGTTACTCTGCACTGTCCATACTGTGCCGTACTGAGTTACTCTGCACTGTCCATACTGTGCCGTACTGAGTTACTCTGCATTGTCCATACTGTGCCGTGCTGAGTTACTCTCCGCTGTCCATACTGTGCCGTGCTGAGTTACTCTGCAATATCCATACTGTGCCGTACTGAGTTACTCTCCGCTGTCCATATTGTGCCGTGCTGAGTTACTCTGCAATATCCATCCTGTGCCATGCTGAGTTACTCTCCGCTGTCCATACTGCGTCGTGTTGAGTTACTCTGCACTGTCCATACTGTGCCGTGCTGAGTTACTCTGCAATATCCATACTGTGCCTTACTGAGTTACTCTGCACGGTCCATACTGTGCCGTGTTGAGTTACTCTGCAATATCCATACTGTGCCATGCTAAGTTACTCTGCACTGTCCATACTGTGCCGTGCTGAGTTACTCTGCACTGTCCATACTGTGGCGTGCTGAGTTACTCTCCGCTGTCCATACTGTGCCGTGCTGAGTTACTCTGCAATATCCATACTGCGCCGTGCTGAGTTACTCTGCACTGTCCATACTGTGCCGTGCTGAGTTACTCTGCAATATCCATACTGCGCCATGCTGAGTTACTCTGCATTATCCATACTGTGCCGTACTGAGTTACTCTGCACTGTCCATACTGCGCCGTGCTGAGTTACTCTGCACTGTCCATACTGTGCCATACTGAGTTACTCTGCACTGTCCATACTGTGCCGTACTGAGTTACTCTGCACTGTCCATACTGTGCCGTACTGAGTTACTCTGCACTGTCCATACTGCGTCGTGTTGAGTTACTCTGCAATATCCATACTGCGTCGTGTTGAGTTACTCTGCAATATCCATACTGTGCCGTACTGAGTTACTCTGCACTGTCCATACTGTGCCGTGTTGAGTTACTCTGCAATATCCATACTGTGCCGTGCTGAGTTACTCTGCACTGTCCATACTGTGGCGTGCTGAGTTACTCTCCGCTGTCCATACTGTGCCGTGCTGAGTTACTCTGCAATATCCATACTGTGTCATGTTGAGTTACTCTGCACTGTCCATACTGTGCATGCTGAGTTACTCTGCACTGTCCATACTGTGCCCTGCTGAATTACTCTGCACTGTGCATACTGTGCCGTGCTGAGTTACTCTGCAATATCCATACTGTGCCGTGCTGAGTTACTCTGCACTGTCCATACTGTGCCGTGTTGAGTTACTCTGCACTGTCCGTACTGTGCCGTGCTGAGTTACTCTGCACTGTCCATACTGTGCCGTACTGAGTTACTCTGCAATATCCATACTGTGCCGTACTGAGTTACTCTGCACTGTCCATACTGTCCCGTGTTGAGTTACTCTGCAATATCCATACTGTGCCGTGCTGAGTTACTCTGCACTGTCCATACTGTGCCGTGCTGAGTTACTCTGCACTGTCCATACTGTGCCGTGCTGAGTTACTCTGCAATATCCATACTGCACCATGCTGAGTTTCTCTGCATTATCCATACTGTGCCGTACTGAGTTACTCTGCACTGTCCATACTGTGCCATACTGAGTTACTCTGCACTGTCCATACTGTGCCGTACTGAGTTACTCTGTACTGTCCATACTGTGCCGTACTGAGTTACTCTGCACTGTCCATACTGCGTCGTGTTGAGTTACTCTGCGATATCCATACTGCGTCGTGTTGAGTTACTCTGCAATATCCATACTGTGCCGTACTGAGTTACTCTGCACTGTCCATACTGTGCCGTGTTGAGTTACTCTGCAATATCCATACTGTGCCGTGCTGAGTTACTCTGCACTGTCCATACTGTGGCGTGCTGAGTTACTCTGCAATATCCTTACTGTGCCGTGCTGAGTTACTCTGCACTGTCCATACTGTGCCGTGCTGAGTTACTCTGCAATATCCATACTGTGCCGCGTTGAGTTACCCTGCACTATCCATACTGTGCCGTGCTGAGTTACTCTGCAATATCCATACTGTGTCATGTTGAGTTACTCTGCACTGTCCATACTGTGCGTGCTGAGTTACTCTGCACTGTCCATACATTGCCCTGCTGAATTACTCTGCACTGTGCATACTGTGCCGTGCTGAGTTACTCTGCAATATCCATACTGTGCCGTACTGAGTTACTCTCCGCTGTCCATACTGTGCCGTGCTGAGTTACTCTGCAATATCCATACTGTGCCGTGCTGAGTTACACTGCACTGTCCATACTGTGCCGTACTGAGTTACTCTGCAATATCCATACTGTGCCGTACTGAGTTACTCTGCACTGTCCATACTGTGCCGTGTTGAGTTACTCTGCAATATCCATACTGTGCCGTGCTGAGTTACTCTGCACTGTCCATACTGTGCCGTGCTGAGTTACTCTGCACTGTCCATACTGTGCCGTGCTGAGTTACTCTGCACTGTCCATACTGTGCCGTGCTGAGTTACTCTGCAATATCCATACTGTGCCGTGTTGAGTTACCCTGCACTATCCATACTGTGCCGTGCTGAGTTACTCTGCAATATCCATACTGTGTCATGTTGAGTTACTCTGCACTGTCCATACTGTGCGTGCTGAGTTACTCTGCACTGTCCATACTGTGCCCTGCTGAATTACTCTGCACTGTGCATACTGTGCCGTGCTGAGTTACTCTGCACTGTCCATACTGTGCCGTACTGAGTTACTCTCCGCTGTCCATACTGTGCCGTGCTGAGTTACTCTGCAATATCCATACTGTGTCATGTTGAGTTACTCTGCACTGTCCATACTGTGCGTACTGAGTTACTCTGCACTATCCATACTGTGCCGTGTTGAGTTACCCTGCACTATCCATACTGTGCCGTGCTGAGTTACTCTGCAATATCCATACTGTGTCATATTGGGTTATTCTGCACTGTCCATACTGTGCGTGCTGAGTTACTCTGCAATATCCATACTGTGTCATGTTGAGTTACTCTGCACTGTCCATACTGTGCGTACTGAGTTACTCTGCACTATCCATACTGTGCCGTGCTGAGTTACTCTGCACTGTCCATACTGTGCGTACTGAGTTACTCTGCACTATCCATACTGTGCCGTACTGAGTTACTCTGCAATATCCATACTGCGTCGTGTTGTGTTACTCTGCACTGTCCATACTGTGCCGTGCTGAGTTACTCTGCACCGTCCATACTGTGCCGTACTGAGTTACTCTGCACCGTCCATACTGTGCCGTACTGAGTTACTCTGCTATATCCATACTGTGCCGTGCTGAGTTACTCTCCGCTGTCCATACTGCGTCGTGTTGAGTTACTCTGCACTGTCCATACTGTGCCGTACTGAGTTACTCTGCACTGTCCATACTGTGCCGTACTGAGTTACTCTGCACTGTCCATACTGTGCCGTACTGAGTTACTCTGCACTGTCCATACTGTGCCGTGCTGAGTTACTCTCCGCTGTCCATACTGTGCCATGCTGAGTTACTCTGCAATATCCATACTGTGCCGTACTGAGTTACTCTCCGCTGTCCATACTGTGCCGTGCTGAGTTACTCTGCAATATCCATACTGTGCCGTGCTGAGTTACTCTCCGCTGTCCATACTGCGTCGTGTTGAGTTACTCTGCACTGTCCATACTGTGCCTTGCTGAGTTACTCTGCAATATCCATACTGTGCCGTACTGAGTTACTCTCCGCTGTCCATACTGCATCGTGTTGAGTTACTCTGCACTGTCCATACTGTGCCGTACTGAGTTACTCTGCACTGTCCATATTGCGTCATGTTGAGTTACTCTGCAATATCCATACTGTGCCGTGCTGAGTTACTCTGCACTGTCCATAATGTGCCGTACTGAGTTACTCTGCAATATCCATACTGTGCCGTGCTGAGTTACTCTGCACTTTCCATACTGTGGCATGCTGAGTTACTCTCCGCTGTCCATACTGTGCCGTGCTGAGTTACTCTGCAATATCCATACTGTGCCGTGCTGAGTTACTCTGCACTGTCCATACTGTGCCGTGCTGAGTTACTCTGCAATATCCATACTGTGCCGTGTTGAGTTACCCTGCACTATCCATACTGTGCCGTGCTGAGTTACTCTGCAATATCCATACTGTGTCATGTTGAGTTACTCTGCACTGTCCATACTGTGCGTGCTGAGTTACTCTGCACTGTCCATACTGTGCCCTGCTGAATTACTCTGCACTGTGCATACTGTGCCGTGCTGAGTTACTCTGCAATATCCATACTGTGCCGTACTGAGTTACTCTCCGCTGTCCATACTGTCCCGTGCTGAGTTACTCTGCAATATCCATACTGTGTCATGTTGAGTTACTCTGCACTGTCCATACTGTGCGTACTGAGTTACTCTGCACTATCCATACTGTGCCGTGTTGAGTTACCCTGCACTATCCATACTGTGCTGTGCTGAGTTACTCTGCAATATCCATACTGTGTCATGTTGAGTTATTCTGCACTGTCCATACTGTGCGTGCTGAGTTACTCTGCAATATCCATACTGTGTCATGTTGAGTTACTCTGCACTGTCCATCCTGTGCGTACTGAGTTACTCTGCACTATCCATACTGTGCCGTGTTGAGTTACCCTGCACTATCCATACTGTGCCGTGCTGAGTTACTCTGCAATATCCATACTGTGTCATGTTGAGTTACTCTGCACTGTCCATACTGTGCGTGCTGAGTTACTCTGCACTATCCATACTGTGCCATGTTGAGTAACCCTGCACTATCCATACTGTGCCATGTTGAGTAACCCTGCACTATCCGTACTGTGCCATGTTGAGTTACTCTGAACTATCCATACTGTGCCATGCTAAGTTACTCTGCACGATTCATACTGTGCCGTGTTGAGTTACTCTGCATTATCCATACTGTGCTGTGTTGAGTCCATACTGTGCTGTGCTGTGTTGAGTTACTCTGCACTACCCATACTGTGCCGTGTTGAGTTACTCTGCACTATCCATACTGTGCCGTGCTGAGTTACTCTGCACTGTCCATACTGTGCCGTACTGAGTTACTCTGCACTGTCCATACTGTGCCGTACTGAGTTACTCTGCACTGTCCATACTGCGTCGTGTTGAGTTACTCTGCAATATCCATACTGCGTCGTGTTGAGTTACTCTGCAATATCCATACTGTGCCGTACTGAGTTACTCTGCACTGTCCATACTGTGGCGTGCTGAGTTACTCTCCGCTGTCCATACTGTGCCGTGCTGAGTTACTCTGCAATATCCATACTGTGTCATGTTGAGTTACCCTGCACTATCCGTACTGTGCCATGTTGAGTTACTCTGAACTATCCATACTGTGCCATGCTAAGTTACTCTGCACGATTCATACTGTGCCGTGTTGAGTTACTCTGCATTATCCATACTGTGCTGTGTTGAGTTACTCTGCACTACCCATGCTGTGCAGTGTTGTTTCACTTTGGACTATCCATACTGTGTCATGTTGGTTCACTTTGGACTATCCATACTGTGTCATGTTGGTTCATTTTGGACTATCCATACTGTGTCGTGTTGGTTCTCTTTGGACTATCCATACTGTGTCGTGTTGGTTCACTTTGGACTATCCATACTGTGTCATGTTGGTTCACTTTGGACTATCCATACTGTGTTGTGTTGAATTTCTCTGCACATTGTGAAATGTGGTATTTGTCACGCGATGCTGGAATTGCCTCTTACCCAAGGAATTGGTCTTACAATCAGCAGCAACAACTTCCAATTTGTACTGTGTCTGCCGAATATTAGACTCCAGTTTGGGGGAAATGTTTATCATGTTGCCTTTTGTGTTGTACAGCTTCAGGATGTCATAGGGACCTGCCTCTGCAGCAGCTCGGAAAACCTCTGGAAGAAAACAAAAGAACAGTCTTAACTCAGAAAAACAATGCTGGAAACGCATAGGGGTGAATGATACACTCTGCGATTGGGAGCATTTCCCGCTTTTTGGTGTGTATTATGGGGCATGTTGACATTGGGTGATGGTCACTCACGAGGTCATCGCGTTGGTTAACGACAATGCCATATATGGTCAACAAATCAGGAACCTGCCCACATTATTAAATGTTAATTTTAATGCCAATTGAGGCAATTACCAACCTACCTGACTGGAATTATTTGGTCAAAAGGCAATAATAGGCCTTAAAAGTGAGTTTCACAACAGGTGGGGAAGCAATTCTTTTTAAAGGCAACCTCATTTTGGTGGGCTTTTGACCTCCAGCTGCGATCAGTGTCTGATGTTTTGCAGGTCAAAATCCATTGGCTGCAGGGATTGCTACTTTTCTTCGAGCAGAGTTACATTTTGGGTATTTTCTATTGCGAAGAACACTCCTCTCTTTCAGTGGGATCTTATGATAGTTCATTGAATCTTTTCCTGTCCGTAGCCCAGCATCGAGGGGTGAACATTCTCGGAGACAAATGAGGATTGCAGTCTCCATTGGAGACATAGCCTCCAGTGAGGAGGAAGACCAGAAGAGTGATAGGACTTGGGGGGGTCAGAAGATGTCCCAGAAGGCCGAGGGTCCACAGGATGGGAACAAAGCAGCACCAGGCCCCACAGACCCTTAAAACGCACAGCGCAGGCGCAGAAGGCATTATGCTGCACCTAGGGTACACAGGCAGCAATTCAGCTACCTGAAACTGAGTGAGATTCGGTGCAGAAAATAACTGGGGTTTCCAGGGGCAACTGTTCCATCACTTTGTGAGGTACTCGCAAGGGAGAGCCCATCAAACTTCCCTGGAGCTTGAAGGGTGCTGAACTTTTTCACCACGGGTTCTTTTAAGGCAGCCTTTGGAGAGCTGGCTGGGAAAACACAGCCGGCTGCACACAGTTGCATCAAGCTGTTCACGGATGCAATGTTCCAGAGGGCCAGCAATTCCATCGCCTTAATGCAGCATACACATAGCCAGAACAAGAGAGCCCGAGGATTTGCTGCCATTGCTGGTTTCCCCAGAGTACAGGGAGCCATTGATTGTGCACACACATGGCTAACAAGGCTCCTGCGGGACAACCCTGCACATTCATAAACAGAAAGGGATTCCACTCAATCAAAATGCAACTAGTGTGCTACCACTAACTACGGAGCATGCCAGATATCCTGGCAGTAGCGATGATATGTTCCCAGGATTTCTCAAGTTTCAGACCTTTTCGATGTTGAGGATGAGGTGAGGGTACAAAATGCTGCTGCGAATGTCCCTGGTTGTGACCGAGGGGATGGCCATGAGACTAGAGACTCGTAATACGCCAAAAGTTTACCTAGGTCTTCTAGCCATTGCAACTTCAGAGGTTGCATGAAATATTGTCCGTCCATCTTGCATTTGCAATGAGTGAGTCGCAAAGCCCACGCATGCAAACATTCTCCATCTAACTACACATTTACACAATTCCTCCAGCCCGCACCCGACCTTTCATTTCCTACCTCAATCTTCAGACACAAGTCACATATCTACAGTTATCAATAAGAATATAAAAGCAAGAGGGAATGCGAGTTGTGTGTGTCATAATACACACACAGGTATATGATGGTGCACAGACAGGCAGTGATTGACACACAGGATGACCAGTGAACACACAGAACACAGCAGCCAATCACCAGACAGGACTCGACCACTATAAAGCCAGAGGGCACTAGTATTTCGCAGTTCAGTGTGCGGCCAGATGCAGACAAGGTGGCGGCGATCAATGCCATGAAGACCCCGGAGGACAAGAAGGCGGTCCTCCGCTTCCTAGGGATGGTCAATTTGCTTGGGAAGTTTATCCCCAACCTTGCATCACACACCACAAATCTCCGCAACCTTGTCAAAAAAACTACGGACTTCCAGTGGCTCCCCGCTCATGAGCAAGAGTGGCGTGAGCTCAGGGCGAAACTTACCAAGGCCTCGGTACTGGCATTTTTCCACTCCGCCAAGGAGATGAAGATCTCCACCGACGCGAGCCAGGCTGGCATTGGGGCAGTACTCCTCCAGCGGGATGAATCCTCCTCCTGGGCCCCAGTCGCATATGGCTCTAGAGCCATGACCCCTACTGAGCAACGATACGCTCAGATTGAAAAAGAATGCCTGGGCCTCCTCACAGAGAATGACAAATTCCATGATTACGTGTATGGACTCCCCAAATTCACGGCCGAGACAGACCACAGGCCATTGGTTCACATCATCCAAAAAGACCTCAATGATATGACGCCACGGCTACAACGTATCCTCCTCAAACTCCGCCGCTACGATTTCGACCTGGTCTACACCCCGGGCAAAGAGCTCATTGTGGCCGATGCACTCTCCAGATCCACCACCACACCGTGTGAGCAGTCGGACTTTGTCTGTCAGATAGACGCTCAAGTGAAGTTTTGTGCATCCAACTTTCCGGCCACTGATGAAAGGGTCGTTTAAATTCATCAGGAGACGGCCAGGGATCCTTTACTCCAGCGGGTAATGCGACATCTCACGGATGGATGGCAAAAGGGGCAGTGCCCCCAGTTTTATAATATAAAGGACGATCTAGCGGTGGTGGACGGCATATTAATGAAGCTGGACAGGATAGTAATCCCACAGAGCATGCGAGAGCTGGTCCTCGGCCAAATCCACGAGGGTCACCTGGGGGTCGAAAAGTGTCGCCGTCGAGCCCGAGAGGCAGTATATTGGCCAGGCATCAGTCAGGATATCGCCAATATGGTCCTTAATTGCCCAACATGTCAAAGGTTCCAGCCAGCTCAGCCCAAAGAGACTCTACAGCCGCATGAACTGGTGTCCTCCCCGTGGTCCAAAATAGGTACTGACCTCTTTCATGCAAAGGGCCGAGACTATGTCCTCCTCATGGACTACTTTTCCAACTACCCCAAGGTGGTAAGACTGACTGACCTCACATCAGCAATGGTCATCAAGGCATGCAAAGAGACTTTTGCCCGTCATGGCATTCCAGTTATGACTGATAATGGCCCTTGTTTCTTCAGCCAGGAGTGGACGGATTTTGCCCGGCTGTACAATTTCAAGCACACCACTTCAAGCCCCGACTACCCCCAGTCGAATGGGAAGGCTGAAAAAGGGGACCACATTGTTAAAAGACTGTTGTGCAAAGCTGCTGACTCGGGTTCGGATTTTAACCTGGCGCTGTTAGCCTACCGGGCGACTCCTTTGTCCTCTAGCCTGTCCCTATTGGTCCTTTTAGAGGATGAGAAGGGAGATTTAATAATGGGAGATGAGGAAATGGCTGAGGAACTGAACAGGTTTTTTGGGTCGGTCTTCACAGTGGAAGACATAAATAACATGCCAGTGACTGACGGAAATGAGGCTATGACAGGTGAGGACCTTGAGAGGATTGTTATCACCAAGGAGGTAGTGATGGGCAAGCTAATGGGGCTAAAGGTAGACAAGTCTCCTGGACCTGATGGAATGCATCCCAGAGTGGTAAAAGAGATGGCTAGGGAAATTGCAAATGCACTAGTGATAATTTACCAAAATTCACTAGACTCTGGGGTGGTCCTGGCGGATTGGAAATTAGCAAACATGACACCACTGTTTAAAAAAGGAGGTAGGCAGAAAGCGGGTAATTATAGGCCAGTGAGCTTAACTTTGGTAGGATAGATATCTGGAATCTATCATCAAGGAAGAAATAGCGAGGCATCTGGATGGAAATTGTCCCATTGGGCAGACGCAGCATGGGTTCATAAAGGGCAGGTCGTGCCTAACTAAATTAGTGGAATTTTTTGAGGACATTAACAGTGCGGTAGATAACGGGGAGCCAATGGATGTGGTATATCTGGATTTCCAGAAAGCCTTTGACAAGGTGCCACACAAAAGGTTGTTGCATAGGATAAAGATGCATGGCATTAAGGGTAAAGTAGTAGCATGGATAGAGGACTGGTTAATTAATAGAAAGCAAAGAGTGGAGATTAATGGGTGTTTCTCTGGTTGGCAATCAGTAGCTAGCAGTGTCCCTCAGGGATCAGTGTTGGGCCCACAACTGTTCACAATTTACATAGATGATTTGGAGTTGGGGACCAAGGGCAATGTGTCCAAGTTTGCAGACGACACTAAGATAAGTGGTAAAGCAAAAAGTGCAGAGGATACTGGAAGTCTGCAGAGGGATTTGGATAGGCTAAGTGAATGGGCTAGGGTCTGGCAGATGGAATACAATGTTGACAAATGTGAGGTTATCCATTTTGGTAGGAATAACAGCAAAAAGGATTATTATTTAAATGATAAAATATTAAAACATGCTGCTGTGCAGAGAGACCTGGGTGTGCTAGTGCATGAGTCGCAAAAAGTTGGTTTACAGGTGCAACAGGTGATTAAGAAGGCAAATGGAATTTTGTCCTTCATTGCTAGAGGGATGGAATTTAAGACTAGGGAGGTTCTGCTGCAATTGTATAAGGTGTTAGTGAGGCCACACCTGGAGTATTGTGTTCAGTTTTGGTCTCCTTACTTGAGAAAGGACGTACTGGCACTGGAGGGTGTGCAGAGGAGATTCACTAGGTTAATCCCAGAGCTGAAGGGGTTGGATTACGAGGAGAGGTTGAGTAGACTGGGACTGTACTCGTTGGAATTTAGAAGGGTGAGGGGGGATCTTATAGAAACATATAAGATTATGAAGGGAATAGATAGGATAGATGCGGGCAGGTTGTTTCCACTGGCGGGTGAAAGCAGAACTAGGGGGCATAGCCTCAAAATAAGGGGAAGTAGATTTAGGATTGAGTTTAGGAGGAACTTCTTCACCCAAAGGGTTGTGAATCTCTGGCATTCCTTGCCTAGTGAAGCAGTAGAGGCTCCTTCATTAAATGTTTTTAAGATAAAGATAGATAGTTTTTTGAAGAATAAAGGGATTAAGGGTTATGGTGTTCGGGCCGGAAAGTGGAGCTGAGTCCACAAAAGATCAGCCATGATCTCATTGAATGGTGGAGGAGGCTCGAGGGGCCAGTCGGCCTACTCCTGCTCCTAGTTCTTATGTTCTTATGAACCGCACACTACAGACGCCGGTGCCGGCTATCCACATCCCGGACCTTGACAATCTTCTGGTCCTGCAGAGGATGCAACAGTCTCGGGCTCAATGCAATTCGGCGTACGACGCCCACACCACAGATCTCCCTGCTCTGGCTCCTGCTGACCGAGTCTGTGTTCAGCTATCTGTCGGTGGCTGATCTGCCACGGCTGTGGTGGTTAAGCAAGTGGCCCCAAGATCGTTCCTCATTCGCATGCATGATGGCTCCTTTCTGCGGCGTAATAGGCGGGCACTGCGGCTACTTCCACGCCCGCCACCTGAGCGTGATGTCCCGCCTCGCATGCTGGTTCCTCAGGACGCGCCTTTCCATGAGGCCACCGATCTGCCAGGTCTTTTACCGACCTCTACATTGGAGGCAGTCCCGCCCGTTCAAGTGCAGGCGGCCCCTGATCCACCCTTGAGGCGGTCAACCAGAACTCGTCGCCCGCCACAGAGACTGAATTTATAGACTGAATGTTGCATTACCTTGTGATCCGTTTACACATCTGTACATATTGTTTCTTCCTAATTTGTTATCTGCCCTCTATCTGCACTAGACACCTTCCCATGTGAATATGTTAACATACTTTGTATATAGTCAAGCTCCTGTACACACACGCACTCACTATTTATTGACCCACACACATTTTTTAATAAGTAAAAAAAAAAGGGGGGATGTCATAATATACACACAGGTATATGATGGTGCACAGACAGGCAGTGATTGACACACAGGATGACCAGTGAACACACAGAGCACAGCAGCCAATCACCAGACAGGACACGGCCACTATAAAGCCAGAGGGCACTAGTTTTCCCGCTCTCTTGGGATCCAGCCTCTGAGACAGTCAGAGCCCATGAGCAGCAACTAGAATATACACCATGTGGTAGTAAGATAGTCTGGTCAGGTTAGCCTCAGGTCTCCAGTCAAGTTAGCATAGTGTCAACCCACAGTTAAAGTATGTATGACAGTTAAGAGTTCAATAAAATCGAGTTGCATTTCTTCAAGTGTTGGAAGCCTGTCTCTCTCACTGCCGCAGTAAACGCAGTCCTCGCAGACCCGGCATACCCAACACATCAATGTGTTTATTCACAAGCCAACATACCAACATCGTTAAAGGGAACTGTCACCCGTGTGCCCCTGTTCGTGACGAAGGTCACAAATTTCCAAAATCATCTATGAGTGCTCTGGCGGAATCTTCCCCTCTTATTTGCAGCTGCACTGGAGAGAGACATCTGATCGTCACCTCCCTTGCCCTGGATGGCTTTGGCAGGCATCCTTTGTGCGGTTGTGGCCTGAAGTGGCCCATCAATCCAGAAGAC
This sequence comes from Scyliorhinus torazame, assembly GCF_047496885.1. Lineage (NCBI taxonomy): Eukaryota > Metazoa > Chordata > Chondrichthyes > Carcharhiniformes > Scyliorhinidae > Scyliorhinus > Scyliorhinus torazame. The sequence continues at coordinate 42,540,714 of NC_092708.1, read as the reverse complement.
TCTTGCACAGGCGCATGTAAATGTGCAGTTGCCATGGCAAGGACCGAGGCCTGTGACAATGACCCTGATAAACAAAGGAGACGCTGCTCCATCAGAGGAACGTGAGAGGGACTTTCAGATGGAGGTAGCTACTGTTCACCCACTGCTACTGGGACCGGCTAGTCCTCCCTGCCAACCGGTGCGGTTCCAGGAACGCGATGGGCGCCAAGCTCCCAGTTTCCTGGTCGTCCTGGGTCTGTGTCCCTGAGCTCAGAGCCAGGGAGATGGTGTGCACGTTTGAGCGCATGCCGATGATTGCACCGGCAATATGCTCAGTTTGCCCCACCAGGACAGCCACCAGTCTGTCAATGGAGGGAGTTTAGCGCTCCAAAGAGCAGGTGATTACAGAACTCATGGCTGGATGGACACCTCCACAGTCTGGGCCAGAGCACGCAACCCGTCTGTCAATTCTTCACTGACCTGTTGCTGACCTTCAAGCATCTGTTGCCTTACGAATGACCCTAGAGGCTCATCATCCAGCTCAGAATCAGTCTCATCATCGCCCTGGATACTCCTCTGACTGCCGAGGCCTGCTCGTCCATGCTCTCCGGCTGCTACACATGCAACTGTGTGTGCATAACGCCTGTGTGACGTGCAGAACCCTGATGATTTGATTTGATTTGATTTGACTTATTATCACATGTACCGAAGTACAGTGAAAAGTATTTTTCTGCGGCCGAGGGAACGTACACAGTACGTACATAGTAGACACAAGAATAATCAACAGAGAACATTGACAAATGGTACATCGACAAACAGTGATTGGTTACAGTGCAAAACAAGGGGCCAAACAAAGCAAATACATGAGCAAGAGCAGCATAGGGCGTCGTGAATAGTGTTCTTACAGGGAACAGATCAGTCTGAGGAAGAGTCATTGAGGAGTCGAGTAGCTGTGGGGAAGAAACTGTTCCTATGTCTGGATGTGCGAGTCTTCAGACATTGTACCTTCTGCCTGAAGGAAGGGTCTGGAAGATGGCAATGCCTGGTTGGAAGGGGTCTCTGCTAATGCTGTCTGCCTTCCTGAGGCAGCGGTAGGTGTAGACGGAATCAATGTGAGGGTGGCAAGCTTGTGTGATGCGTTCGGCTGAAGTCACCACACTCTGCAGTTTCTTGCAATCTTGGAACGAGCATAAGAACATAAGAACTAGGAACAGGAGTAGGCCATCTGGCCCCTCGAGCCTGCTCCGCCATTCAATGAGATCATGGCTGATCTTTGTGGACTCAGCTCCACTCTCCGACCCGTACACCATATCCCCGAATCCCTTTATTCTTTAGAAAGGTATCTATCTTTTTCTTAAAAACATTTAAAGGAGCCTCAACTGCTTCACTGGGCAAGGAATTCCAGAGATTCACAACCCTTTGGGTGAAGAAGTTCCTCCTAAACTCGGTCCTAAATCTACTTCCCCTTATTTTGAGGCTATGCCCCCTAGTTCTGCTTTCCCCGACCAGTGGAAACAACCTGCCCGCATCTATCCTATCTATTCAGTTGCCATATCAGGCTGTGATGCAGCCAGATAGGATGCTCTCTATGGCACATCTGTAGAAGTTTGTGAGAGTCGATGCAGACATGCCGAATTTCTTTAGCTTCCGTTGGAAGTCGAGACGTTGTTGGGCCCTGTCAAAGTGCCAGTATCTATAATGGTACTAGGTGCAGAGAGAGGAGGTGAGGGATCCTCACAGGAGGAGGAAGCAGGTTGCTGCATAGATTCTGTTGCGCTGAAGAGGCTTCTCCTGAAACAGAGAGAGGTCAGTAAGGGGGTAATCAGGTATCACATTACTTCACACATCACTCCTATCACACAACTCAAATAAACCTTTTCATGGCTTGACATGCATGAATGAACTCCTCAGCCACCATGAACCTTAAGCGATGACATGAAGCCTCTGACTATGAAGCTTGTTAAGATTCCAAAGTGCAAAATATGTACACTAAACACATTGCATAATTCCTAGCCTCCTTAAAAACTACCCAACTATCACTTCTTTCCACCCAGTCTGATACGTTTGCCATCTCACCAGAAGCAGGCCTTCCTCCAATCTTGGCCTTACATCTACTCCTGGTCAACATGGACTCGAGGAAGGCCACAATTTTCTCCAACATGACTTCTATGTGGGGTAGACCCCTGCCTGTATGAGCTCGCTCTCAGGCGTTGTGAGCTTGCTTCTCCTGAAAAGGTTTGACACAGAAATTCCATCAACAATCTCAAACTGCGATGAGACAGGGGTGTCCCCTGTCCCCGTTGCTGTTTGCCGTGGCGATTGAGCCATTGGCCATTGCGCTCAGGACTTCGAGGGATTGGAGGGGGCTAGTGCGCGGAGGAGAGGAACACCGGGTCTCCCTCTATGCGGATGTCCTGCTGTTGTATATTCCGGACCCATTAGAGGGGATGGGGGAGGTCATGCGGATCCTTGGGGACTTTGGGAGGATCTCAGGGTATTAGTTGAACGTGAGGAAGAGTGAGCTGTTCATGGTCCACGGTAGGTGCCAGGAGGAGAGACTGAGGGAGCTCCCACTCAGGATAGTGGAGAGGAGCTTTCGGTACTTGGGGATACAAGTGGCCAGGAACTGGGATGCCCTGCACAGGCTCAACTTAACCCAGCTAGTGGAGCAGATGGAGGGAGAGTTTGAAAGGTGGGATATGCTCCCGCTTTCCCTGGTGGGATGGGTGCAGACTGTGAAGATGACGGTTCTCCCCAGGTTCCTCTTTGTATTTCAGTGCCTCCCCATTTTCATCCCAAAGTCCTTCTTTAAGCGGGTGAATAGGATTGTTATGGGATCTGTGTGGGCGAATAAAACCCCGCGAGTCAAAAGGGTGTTCTTGGAGCGTAGCCGGGGGGGGGAGAACTGGCTCCGCCGAAATTCTGCAGGTATTACTGGGCGGCCAATGTGGCCATGATTAGGAAATGGATGATGGAGGAGGGGGCGGCTGGAGGCGGCGTCGTGTAGAGGCACCAGTCTAGGGGCACTTGTCACAGCTCCGCTGCCGTTCTCGCCGGCGTGATACACCAATAGTCCGGTGGTGACGGCGGCACTGAGGATCTGGGGGCAGTGGAGGAAACACAGGGGAGAGGAGGGGGCCTCGGTGTGGACCCCGATACGGAATAACCACAGATTTGCTCCGGGTAGGATGGATGTGGGGTACCGAGGCTGCTATAGGGCAGGTATTCGGAGGATGGGGGACCTGTTTATAGACGGGGTTTTCCCCAGCATGCAGGCGCTGGAGGAGAGGTTCGGCCTGCCCCTGGGGAATGCGTTCAGGTACCTTCAGGTTCGGGACTTCCTTAGAAAACAGGTGGGGACATTCCCGCTGCTGCCCCCACGTAGGATCCAGAATAGGGTGGTGTCTGGCGTCTGGGTAGGGGAGGGGAAGGTGTCGGACATATATCAGGAGCTGCAGGAGGTAAAGGAAGCCTCAGTGGGGGAGTTGAAGAATAAGTGAGAGGAGGAGCTGGGCAAGGAGCTGGATGGGGGCCTGTGGGCTGATGCCCTGGGCAGGGTGAACTCCTCCTCATTATGTGCCAGGCTCGGCTTAATCCAGTTTAAGGTGGTGCATCGGGCGCATATAACAGCGGCAAGAATGAGTAGGTTTTTTACGGTGGAGGACAGGTGCCCGAGGTGTGCAGGGAGTCCAGCGAATCATGCCCATATGTTTTGGGCATGCCCAGCGCTTAAAGGATTCTGGCAGGGGTTTGCAAGGGTGATGTCTAGGGTTTTGGACTCTCGGGTGAAGGCGAGCCCAGCGGTAGCGGTATTTGGGGTGGCGGAGGATCCGGGAGTGCAGGAAGCGAAAGAGGCCGAGGTACTGGCCTTTGCCTCCCTGGTAGCCCGGAGACGGATTCTGTTAATGTGGAGGGACTCGAAACCCCCGAGCGTGGAGACCTGGGTTAGCGACATGGCGGGGTTCCTCAGCCTGGAGCGAATAAAGTTTGCCTTGAGAGGGTCCTTGATGGGGTTCTCCCAGTGGTGGCAACCTTTCCTTGACTTTCTAGGGGAGCAGTAAGTGTCAGCAGCAGCAGCATCCTGGGGTGGGGGGGCATTGGAAAAACTTTAATAAAACATTTATTTTTAAAAAACAATCTCAAACTGCCACATGTCATGGCTCAATCTTATTGTCAGATCAACATGTGCACAACTGAAGCCCAGGATGCTCAGGTATCACAACGTCATCCTGACAACCACCCACCATTTGACCTGATCGTTGCTTGGAATGCACAATGGCATGGTTTCAGACAGCAGTGTCCTTATGGAAACATACAACTTTGGGTGGCAGCTAATCTCGAATACCTACTGCATTCACTTGCAAGGCCCTTATCGCGCCAGGCAAATATTGTTTATCCTGATGCCACACTCACCCTTGCCAACCTCATGAGGTCATTGAACCTATCATGACGCTGGGACTCTTTCTTGTAAAGTCCACGCTGCTGACCTCCTCGGTCACCTCTTCCCAAAGAACACGAGACGGCCTGGGCTTCCTCCTCTTCGCATGACTCAGGTATTTGTTGAGTCTAAAGACGAGATGGCCTCAGTCCTATTTGGCACTAATGGAACTTCTAACCTTCTTGTGACATCAGACCAATACCAGATTACTGTGCACAGAAACCTAATGATACCTGACTTTGATTTCCTGGAAAGTGTACAAAGCAGCACCAGGGCAAGTGATCGCAGGTTGCTAGTATCCTTTTAATAACAGCTGTCTGAACTGATAGCACAAAGACAGCCAGATGATAATTATTATTGAGAAACTCAAGGGTATAATCACAGACCACCCAATAGTGAACGGGAAGTAGATGGATAGGTGTTTGACAAAGCTATAAAAATAGAAGAATAATCATGGAAAATGCATTGTACTGTGAGGTAGGTAAAAGGGAATAGAGTTGTTACTGCATTTACAGCTTTCCTATTCATTCCATAAGTCAAACAAGAGAGGAATCAATACGGAAATGCTGAAAGAAAAGCTGATTTTAAGAATGTAACTTGGGAAAGTAAGCTGAAGAAATCATTGAAGAACTAAAGGAAAGCAGCAGTAAGAGGTATTTAACATGTAGAACATAGAACATACAGTGCAGAAGGAGGCCATTCGGCCCATCAAGTCTGCACCGACCCACTCAAGCCCTCACTTCCACTCTATTCCCGTAACCCAATAACACCTAACCTTTTTGGACACTAAGGGCAATTTATCATGGCCAATCCACCTAACCTGCACATCTTTGGACTGTGGGAGGAAACCGGAGCACCTGAGGAAACCCACACAGACACAGGGAGAACATGCAGACTCCGCACAGACAGTGACCCAGCGGGGAATCGAAACTGGGACCCTGGCGCTGTGAAGCCAAAGTGCTATCCACTTGTGCTACCATGCTGCCCAGTGACCAGTGACTGACAGAGTTTAGGAAAAGTAAGTTCTGCTAAAAGACAAGAAAAAAATGCCGTGGAAGTCGTTGAGGGAAAATTGATGCTAAGGAAAATATATTAAGTATATAAGACAATAAAGAAGGGGTTGGAAAATGGAATACAAAAGGCCAGGGGGAAAACAGTAAAGCAGAGGAAATTGAAATAAAATTATCAAGAAACCTTCGAAGAAATCTAAAAGAAATAAAGTATTCTACAGAGACACAAATAACAAAAGGAAAATTAAGATGAGGATGGGGCTATTAAAATTAAACTCACAGGTAATGATAGTAAAATAGCAGAACTATTAAATAATTACTTTGCCTTGGTATTTACCAGGTAGGGGGCTCTTTCCGAGGGTCGGTGCAGACTTGATGGGCCCAATGGCCTCCTTCTGCACTGCAGGGATTCGATGAATCACATCTAACCTGAAATGCATGGAGGGCAGCCTCACTGAACCTGGGGAGAATCTTTCCCCACACTCTGTTGGCACTGACATCTTTGCATGGAAATATTTCATTAATGTATAACTCCTCAATGTCTGAAAGTGATTTGATAGAATCCCGAAAGTGCAGAAGGCGACCAATCAGCCCATCGGGTCTGCACCACCCCTTTGACTGCGCGCTCCAGCCATGTCCACTCTCACGTCCACCCCGCCCTGTCTCCGTAATCTTATCTGTACATTCCTGGACTCTAAGGGGCAATTTATCATGACCAATCCACCTAACCTGCACATCTTTAGACTGTGGGAGCACCCAGAGAAAACCCAAGCAGACATGGGGAGAACGTGCAAACTCCACACAGACAGTGACCCAAGGCTGTAATAGATTTCGATAGATTTATGGATACCAGTGACATAAAGCGATACAGGGATAGTGCAGGAAGATGGCATTGAGTTAGGAGATCAACCACAATCTAGTTAAAGGCTGCAGGGGTTGAATGGCCTACATTCCTATGTTCATTCCTATAATTGATTGCTCTGACATTAAAAAGCAGCCGTGGGACCCATCTCTCTGCCACCATCAGGATTTTGTTATTATACTTACGTTTTCATAACGAGGAAGGAACAATTAATTTAAGAAATTTCAGAATTAGTCAAATTTTCTTTCTTTGGCTTCATTTAAAAAAAGGGTTAAATTGGTTGGCAATGAGTGAAATCTGCACAGGGACCCAACTTGAGTTCCTCTGTATTCAGATGCTGCACTATAATAACACAGCCAAATCCTTTGCGTGGTGGAGAGAAAAAAAACCTTAGAATGACATAAGAAATAACTGAATGTTAGAGTGGGAGGTTGTTCGAGTTATCTGGATGGATTAATTGAGATGAGCCCTCCTCACCTGTAATTATCTTTCAGATTGGTACAGACATTTTAACCATGGGGCAGGCGCGGTGGGGCCGGGGGGCGGTGGGGGGGGTAGCATTATTTTCCACTTACATTGTGTGTTCCCAGATGAATAATAATAGCCTTGTTTTCCACTGGTCTGCTTATAAACTTCAGGGCAACTAAGGCACAAACAATGCTTGTAGGGTCACACAAAGGCCTGCAGATCACAAACCAATGACGATGACACAACAAATCTACTTCAGGCTGAAGCAGCAACGTCAAAAGAATCATGTCCCAGTTGCATTTCTCCGCATGCCTTATTTAGCATATGGTTTTAGAAATCACCTTGGGATTGTGTATCTGGAAAGAATACTGGGGCGTAAGTAAAAATATTAACGGTCAGGCTAAAGTTTCCTTTAACGCTTTGAATTAGGTCATTATGAATCCTGCTATGACCCAAAGCCAGTGAGATAAAAAATATAATCTGCAATCTCTTTATGCAAACATAAATTATATATTTTTTTATAAATTTAGAGTACCCAATTCATTTTTTCCAATTAAGGGGCAATTTAGTGTGGCCAATCCACCTAGCCTGCACATCTTTGAATTGTGGGGGCGAAACCCACGCAAACATGGGGAGAATGTGCAATCTCCACACAGACAGTGACCCAGAGCCGGGATCGAACCTGGGACCTCGGCGCCGAGCCACCGTGCTGCCCCAAACATAAATTTTTATATGACACCAAGTTAGCAACTACATTGCTGAAGGTGAGCATTTTGGATGACTACTTTGTAAAATATATTTTTCATTCATGTTTTGCGTTGTTTTGCGGTAGTTCTGAACGTGAATATTGCCAAAGAAAAGAGGAGCTGTAAGATGAAAAGATTGGACAACGTTTTATGGGTGGGATTTTGCCCTCGCACTCTCTCCCCCTGCACCCTGCCCCCCCCCCCCCCCCCACCCCCCCTCCACTCCTTGCCCCCTCCGCATGGAAGCAGGATCTTCTGGTCCTGCAGTTGTCAATGGAGTTTCCCGCTGCGTCCATCCCCAGACGCTGGAAAACTCGCAGCGGGATTCGCTGTTGATGGGACCGGGAGGTCGGAATGGACGTAAAATTCCGGCCGAAGACTTTGGGCAATTATTTGTGCTCAGCAATGTTAAGACGTACCAGTACAGACTGACTTAAATAACTTCACTTTCATTAGTTATAGTCAGCCAGTGTACCTTAGGCCTTCCACATGAGATTTTTCTACTTAAACCAATGTGAGATTTTCCACTTTCTCAGTGAGATTGAGATTGCCAGTGAGTGTCAAATTGTAACAATGGCATCTCGGCAGATTCATTTTCAAATACATTACCGCAATTCCCCTTCTGTGGTCTGGAACCTGACCAAAAACATGAAGACCAACCTCTGATCAGACGAAAATCATTGAATCTTACAACACAGGAGTCCAGTTGTCCCATCATGTCAATGCTGACTCTTTGAAACAGCAATCCAATTAACCCAACATCCGCTCTACGACTGTTTCATTTTCAAATATATATATCCGATTCGTTTATGAGAGTCACTATTGAATCTAATTTTGTCACCATTCCAAGGCAATGCATTTGAGGTTATAACTCACTACACAGAAAAATGTATCAGCACTGTAAGGATCCTCATGTTTCCCTTCTTTCCTCGTTTAAATCTTGCTTTCCTGTGTAATCCCATTTACGTTCTGTCATGCTGGCTGGTACAATTCTGCAGACTGTGCTTTTAATCGGGACTAACCAGTGTAATGTGTTGCTTTAACTTGTCCAAGAACTCCCCTCAGTGCAGTGTGCTCTTTGGCACGGTCCAGTGATGTCACCTTTTGATGGACTTGGCTAGCAGCCAATAAACTCTTTTGGAATCTCGGGATTTGAGTGGTTCTCGATTTTGATTGGTGGAGAGCACCAAAAGACTCTGAAAGAAGGCGGTGGACTCCATTTTGAGTTAGTTCTGTTTTGACTCAGGAGAGTGGGGGGCACTGGTTTCGACTCTCGCTACCAGCTAATGCCTGCTGATTACAACTCTCACCAGCTAGCATGTGAAAGTTTAATTTCTGATTAAAAGGCTACAAGCAGTCTCCTTTGTAGGCTACCTGTGAAAGCCTGACCCCTGTTTGAAAGGCTGACAAAAGCCCAGTCTGATATCTCTCCTGATCTCTAGAGGTCTTGAAGACACTTTTTCTCTCACTCTCCACTGCGGTTAGTTCTGTCCTGAAGAAAGAGCAGGCCAGCAGTCAAGAGTCAGAGTAGACAAAAAAACTCTTTTAAATTCTCAGGCAGAGAATTGTAATTTTATCTCAGAGAGACTGAGAGTCAATCTGGTGGAGGTCAGTCAAGTGTAAGTGACTGTCCAGAGGAAATTCTACAACCTGCGTGTTCTAATTGAAGGCACAAAGCAGAAGGTCCAATCCAACTGGTGGGTTTCAACACTTCGTGTCCAGGAAGATAGCTAACTACAAAGACTACGTTGCAACAGTGAAGATATTCATCTGATGTCCCTTTTAATCCCCATCTATTTTGATCCTTCCCTTCTCCACTGTGTGTCTGTCTTGTGTGTATGTGGATGGAGGGTGGCACGGTGAATTAGATTAGCAGACCATTGTTTTATTATCACGATTACATGTTTATCGCTGTTCTTATTATAAATGAAGTTATTAAGTTTTACTTACAAATTCTGGTGCATGTAAGTCATTGGAGCAATCAAGGATCAAAGATCTCAGAAAATATATATACAAATTATTGATCAATTCACTTATGTTGGGACTCAGGGGCGTGTGGGGCTGGAATTGACCACGCACGAACCCAGGGTGTCATAACAATACTTATCCTAAAATCTCTAGAGATTGAATACCATAGGGAGAGAATTTGAGATAAATAGCCCATGAAAAGACAAAGAAAAATTGGCCTGACATTAAAAACAAGTTGGAACTAGTCAACATTACTCCAAACCGTAAATCCAGTGAAGATCGAGAACTTTGAGAATTGCACAGAGCCAGCCACAACAAAAGACTAGCAGAATATCTAGATTAACCACTACTTCTTAAATTAATGGTCGAATCGTGACATCACCAGGATTAATGCAGATTTTAATTCGCAGGATGTGAATTTCCAGAAACAACATTTCCATCACAAATCCACACAGGAGACCCTTTGAGCATTTTAAATTTCCCTTTTTATTCAAATATACCCATTAAAAGGCTCATGTAAAATTCAGAACAAAACTCTTCGGAGCCTCCATCAGGGAAAGACATTTAAAATATATGTACACTTTTCTCATTACTGCCACTGTTATTATCCAGCCTGACAATACCACATGGTTTAGGAACCTTGAAGTGGATAAGAAGTTTTAAAAATAAATCAGCAAGTGGCCCATTGGTTTTCTGTGTCTCGTTGTCAGGTTCATCTGTTTTCCTGTAACATTGCAAGGTTGAATAACTGCGTCTCCTGTTGTGAAGCTCTTGGAGCACAAGCAACCAGCTTCATTTGCACCCATTTCTCTGTTAACCAGAGACTATTATGAAGTAGATATCCACTTCTGATACTGAATCTGCTGTTCGCCTTGTCATTAAATGTGCTGTGAGCCTTTTCAAAGGTCTCTCAGCTCTAATTAGTGTAGATTTTAATTAGCTATCGCTGACCTAATCAGAAAGCCTTTAATATAAGGCAATATGATAATCTCAGTAAGGCTGATCACTGGGGCCAGCACTTCCAACACAGGCACAATTGTTTTTGTGTCTGCGTGTCTGATTGTACATGAGAGGCAGAGGAAAGACAGCAGCCAGCAAATTTGCTTCTCAATAACATATTAGAGGATATTTCTACATTCATCCTGTCTTTATCTCTTGTAACCATATTTTTGTCAAGACTTTGTGGCAACCTTTCCACGATAATTTCCAAACCCAGGTTTATAATTGATTTATATATGTAACCTTGTCACGCTGTTATTATTGCCTCCTGTCAGTAGAGGCACTGTAGTCGCAGTTTTATATCCAATTAAAATTAGGAAAGCATGCATGCCATTAAAATGGGGACTGTTTACATCTATGTGCCCTGGCCCAAATATCTCGTGCCTTTTTACTCCAGCTCACCAGAGGATTACGCATGGTCATATCAAATAGGAATTAGACTTCCGGGGCGGGATTCTCCCCTACCCGGCGGGGCGGGCCGTACCGGAACAAGGAGTGGCGTGAACCACTCCGGCGTCGGGCCAGGCTGCCGGCGGCGGGCTTCGCGCCGCATCAACCAGCGCCAAAGGGCCTCCGCCGGCCGGCGCGAGTTGGCGCACGCGCGGGAGCGCCAGCGTGTGCTGGCGTCATCCCAGCGCATGCACACGGGTGTTCTTCTCCACGCCGGCCATCGCGGAGGTTGACAGCAGCCGGCACGAAAGGAAAGAGTTCCCCCATGGCACAGGCACGGCCGCGGATCGGTGGGCCCCGATTGCGGGCCAGGCCACCGTGGGGGCACCCCCCGGGGCCAAATCCCCCCGCGACCCCCAGAGGACTCTGCAGGCCACCCGTAGAGCCAGGTCCCACCGGTACAGACCTGGTTTGATTTACGCCGGCGGGACCGGCCGTAAACGTCACACCCGCACCGGTGCTCCGCTCGACCCACCGCGAGCCGGAGAATCAGCAGGGTGGGCAGCTGCGAGTGGCCGCCGACCGGGGCGGCGCGATTCCCGCCCCCGCCAAAACCCCCGTGCCGGAGAACTCGTCAGCCGGCGTGGGCGGGATTGACGCCGCCCCCCGGCGATTCTCTGGCCCGGCGGGGGGGGTCCGATAATCCTTCCCCCGGTGTGGGCCATGGAGTGAGTGGTCACATACAGGGCAGCTCCTGCTCAAAGTCACTGAAAAGAGCTCTTTCTAACCAATACTAAGTGGAATTTTGATGAAAAGATGTAGGTGAATGTTGGAGGAGTAATTTCCCCCGGGAGTGGTATGTCTGCTGGAAGGTTTCAACTTGACTTGATGGCCTTTAGCTGAATTCCAGCAGCAGAGGGAACAAATGCGGGTAGATCGCGCAAAGGCCATTGAAGAAGTGGTGGCACCCCTGAAGAGTTCTTTGGAACAAGTGGAGAAGTGTTTCGAGGTGCAGGTTCGGGAGATTGATGGAGTGATCTCAGACCACAGCGATCATATGGTGGCTCTGGAGGCGGAGGTGGGGCTCCTAGGAGACCTCTGTAAAATGTTGAAGGCAAAGGTGGAGGAGCAGGAGAATGCCTCGAGAAGGCAGAACCTGCAAATAGTGGGCCTGCCTGAAGGAGTGGAAGGTGTGAGTGCCACGAGGTACGTCTTAAAAATGTTGGCGGGGCTGGTGGGGATGCGAGATAAGGAACCTGAAGTGGACCGAGCGTATAGGTCCCTGAGGCAGAAGCCTAGAGCTGGGAAGCTGCCGCGGGCGGTGATCGTGAGGCTCCACAATTTTGAAGAGAAAGAGAAGATTCTGCAGTGGGCGTACCTGTGACTGGAAGGGGAATAGGGTCCGAATGTATCAGGACATTGGAGCCGAGTTGGGAAAGCGATGGGCAAGCTTCAACAAGGCCAAGGCGGTGCTGTACCGGCGGCAGATCAGGTTTGGGGTGCTCTACCCGGCGAAATTATGGGTGACGTTCAGAGGCCGGGAGTATTTTATCGAGACCCCAGAAGCGACCAAAGAGTTCATTAAGGAGCATAAACTGGGGGAGAATATTTGGGAATTGGTTGCTGGCACTTTGTAATGGTTGGGCGCATTTTGAAGTGGAGGTAGGGATTGGGGAATGTTCATCTTTTTTGGGGGGGCCCCAAATTGGGATGATATGGGTTTTATGAGAGGGCTGCTGGCAGCGATCCCGGATTTGTCCACACAGCAGTTGATCATGGGAGGAGATTTTAACTGTGTCCTAGAGCCAAGGATGGATAGGTCGACCCCCAGGTCGATGGGTAAGGTACAAGTGGCGAGGGAGCTGGGGGGAGGGGGGGGGGGGGAGATTGTGGCGAGGGAGCTGGGGGGGGGGGGATTATGGAGAGGATGGAAATGGTGGATCCATGGTGCTTTCTATAAGGTGTATTCGAGGATTGATTACGTCGTAGTGAGTCGAGAGATTTTGGTTGGGGTGGGGGGGGGGCACAGTATGCGGGGATAATTATCTCGGACCATGCGCCCCACTGGCTGGGGATTAGGGTTAGATCGGGACGAGAGTGTGGGTGGGCCAGCGAATCATACACACATGTTTTGGGGTTGTGAAAAATTGGGAAGATTCTGGGCGGGAGTGTTCATGGTCTTAGCCAGGATAGTGGAGGAGAAGGTGGACCCGGACCCTTTGGTGCCGATATTTGGGGTCTCAGAGAAGCCGCAGCACAGGCAGAGGAGGAAGGCCGATGTCTTGGCCTTCGCCTCTCTGATTGCACGGCGATGAAATTTGCTGGAGTGGCAGTCGGCATTGCCACCGGGGTTAGCGGCTTGATTGGGTGACCTGTACAACTTCCTGCGATTAGAAAAGATAAAGTATGAGTTAAGGGGCTCTTCAGGGGGGGTTTGAGGAAAGGTGGGGATGTTTGCCACCGTGTTTGAGGGGCTGTTCGTCGCAGGGGAGGAGGGGGGGGTGAAGAAGGAAAAATCTGTACAGACTGTATAGTTGATTGTTGGGAAGTATGTTTCCCGGGGTGTTTATTCGCTGTAACCTGTTTTGATACATGTCCGTAATAAAATACATTTTTTTAAAAAAGAAATAGGAATTGGCAACCTTATCATTAAACATTTTTTATACGGCATACACTTCCTGCTCGCAAATTTTACATCCTGTAAACCGACTGTCAGAGTTTATAATGCACATCTTACCAAGAAAATAGAAGCAGGAGGAGGCAATTCAGCCCTTCGGCCCTGCTCCGCCATTCATTATGATCATGGCTGATCATCAAGTTCAATACCGTGATCCAGCTTATGTAAATTCTTTATGCAAATATTATATCATCGGAGCACTTCATGTAAGCATTTCTTTACCTCAGAGTCATGATGAACTATCTAATAGTTCAAAACACTTCTTGAAAGAAATACCTTTGACCTTTGTTTCTCATTTATAGCCATCTTCGGTGTCCCTATTTAATAGAAAACAGCAGGGTTTAAAATCATTCTTTTGCACCTGTCCCTCCCAGCCACATACACCAGAGAGAAATAACAGACATTGTGTTCAGAACCATGGGCGCGATTCTCCGATCCCCCGCCGGGTCGGAGAATCCCCAGGGGGGCGGCGTGAATCCCGCCCCGCCGCCCCGCGCCGGCTGTGTTATTCTCCGGCGCCGGTTTTCGAGGGGGGGCGGAGATCACGCCACGCCGGTCGGGTGCCGTTGGCAGCGGACCGCCACCTAGAAATTCTCCAGGCCCCGATGGGCCGAGCGGCCGCACGTTTTGGGCCAGTCCCGCCGGCGTGGATTGGACATGGTCCCACACGGCGGGTCCTGGCAGGGAAGTTGGCTGGTGAAGTCCTCGGGGGGGGGGGGGGGGGGGCGCGGGGGGATCCGACCGCGGGGGTGGCCCCCACAGTGGAATGGCCCGCGATTGGGGCCCACCAATTTACAGGCGGGCCTGTGCCTTGGCGGCACTTCTTCCTTCCGCGCCGGCACTTGTAGGGCTCCGCCATGGCCGGTGCGGAGAAGACATCCCTCTGCGTATGCGCCTGAATATGCCGGCCGGTCTGCGCATGCACTGAACCACACCGGTGGTCCTGTGCATGTGCTAACTCGCGCAGTCTCTTCGGCGCCGGCTGGTGCAGCGCCAACCCCTCCGGCGCCGACCTAGCCCCGGAAGTGCGGAAAATTCCACTACTTCCAGTCGGCCCGACGCCAGAGTGGTTCACGCCGTTTGTGCTAAACCACTGTGTTCTTATATTAAGGGTTGTACAGTAGAACCTGCACTACAGGTTCACCTGGGGCCCTGCATGCTAGCTCCGCCCAGGCGCCGGGTTATAAATATGCGTGGCCTCCAGCTTGCAGCCATTTCGTCAGCTGCTGTAGGAGGCCACACTTCAGATACTAATAAAGCCTCAGTTTGAATTCAACTTCGTCTCAGCCAAATTGATTGTGCCTCACCGTTTTTGACGCCGGCACTGGGCAATGGCACCGATCGTGGAGAATCCCGCCTATGGTCTTTCTGTTATTGCATACAAAGCATGAAAGTGAACTGTTTCCATTTATAGTCTGTTTTTGTGCAGGAAGCTCATAATATACCTTGTTGGCTCAATGTGTTGATGGTGGTACTCTAAATCTAAGGGTCATGGATTTAAATTCCATGTTGGGTAATGAGTTTTCTTAAATATTTTCAATTTTTGTTTTACTTAATACTTACAAAAACGTGTCCTGAAACTTGATATTCCAATCATTTCTCCTCTGAATTCATTGCAATTTGGGAAATTCATTTACTGAAATTTCCTGATTATATATTGTTGTCATTTACTGAATTATTGGAAGCATGATTTGCAGAGGAAATAATTGAAAATGATAGGTAGAATAGATAGAAGAACTTGCAGTTGCTTAAGAGCTGCACAGTTCTAAAAATGGGTAACTTGCACTTTATTATTAGTGTCTGTCAAGCCAATTGACAGGATTCTCCGTTTCTGAGACTAAGGGCTGGATTCTCCAATTCTGCGGCTATGTCCGCAGGAACCGTCTGGTCTTATGACCAAAATGTCCGCGTCACACCCGCACCGGTGCTCCGCTCGGTGGGGGGCTAGCAGCCGTGCCACGTATAGCCTCCAGCTTTACCTGCGGAATGGCCGGGTCCGTAACCGCGCATGCGCATGCCAGCGGCCTGCGCCGGCCGTGCAATACAACATGGCGAGGCTGCGCGTGGGCCGGCCTGCCAAAAACTGCCCCCATTTAAACCCCCTCACTACCCCAGGATCACACCCACCAGTCCCCCCAGCCCCTGCTGAAGCCCCACCTGCCAGCGGAACGGCTCCCACCCCCCACCCCCACCCCACCCCAGTCAGTGGCAGCGCTGGACACAGTCCGCAGTCGCCATGCAAAGTCCCCGAAAAGTGACAGGACCACATGCCCCCACGCCGTCGGGGACCCGACCCATAAAGGATGGAGCATCGGGGTAGGGCCTCAGGTGACGTAAGTGCAGCGCACTCCTCGAGTACGTTTTGAGGGGGCGGAACATCAGAAAAATGGCGTAAAAATGGATTCTCCGGCCGATCGCTGAGCACGATTTCGACGTCAGCAATCGGAGAATCCAGCCCTAAGGGCTGACAATGGGCCAGAATTCTTGAACTTTCGATTCAGCGACTGTGAGGGCCAGCACCGGCGCCAGGTGGAACACAATGGATTCCAATGAAAATCGGTGCAGGATTCGCCGGGTCCGTGATTGACACTCGGGAGGCTGACAAGCTGCAGCCACATATGCACATTACAATCCCCGCACACACTCATCCCTGCCAACAAGGTGGCTCTGGTTGTGTTGGAGTGCACCCATACATCAGATGGGTCGGCTGGGGCCAGAGGGCACCCAGGGGAAGGCCTGGGGGAGGGGGGGGGGGGGGTCACCTATACGGCCTGTGGCAGTAAATTCACAGTGGGCTGTTAGCGGTTTGCGCAGCTGCATGGCTGTCTTCCCGACTGCAGCAATGATGTTCAGTTTCCGTCCACTCCAACCCCACAGCCCACCTCCTGGCCACCCCCCACTATTCCCCCCTGCCCTGGTAGATGCCCCCGGCCAGTGGCATAACTGTCCAAGTGGCTGCAGAATGGCAAGGGTTACCCAATTAAACTACATTTCCTCCAAGATTATCCTGATTGACATTCTAATCAAGCAACAACAAAAAATGTGTGTCATCATGGTCACCAACACGGCAAATTAAATTCAGCTCGAGGTAAAGAATAAAAATATTTTAAGAGCGAATTAACAGAAGCTCAGAATAATCATTGGCAACCTCAAGATAGCAGAAGCCCTTGAGTACTATAGTTTAGCTTCAAAAGAGTCCAATAAAAAAACAAGAATATTGCACATATCTGCCAGAGGGTGATTGTTTACATGTTTTTTCCCATCGTTTTGAAATGATTTACTGCAATGCAGCAAAAAATTTCCTTTTTTGTCAAAATATTAAACAACAGAACAACTTTAGAAAAAATATTGTCAAATGCCATCAATGTTGTTGTTTTTTTTAAAAATTCTTACTCTCCTTTTTCATATTTTCTCCCAAATATACACCCACCAACAATAAACAATAATCAGCAACAAATGTCAATCCCCATAACAATAACAACGATCCCATCCTCCCACCAAACCCCAAACATTAGCCCGCATGTTTACATAAACAAATGACAAAAAGGAATCAGGGATCACCCACAGTCACCCTTAATACACACAGCCCCCCTCCCCCCAATCCTCCCACCCATCCCCCCCAACTAATGTTCGATGTTATCCAGTTCTTGAAAGGGCATAATGAATAATGCCCATGAATTGTAGAGTCCCTCCATCCTTCCCCTCAGTTCAAACTTAACCTTCTCAAGAGTCAAGAATTCCAACAGGTCCCCCTGCCACACCAAGGCACAGGGTGGAGAGGCTGCTCTCCATCCCAACAGGATCCGCCTTCGGGCGATCAACGAGGTGAAGGATACGATATCTACTTCCGCCCCCGTTTCCAACCCTGGCTGGTCCGACACCCCGAATATGGCCTCCCGGAGACCCGGGTCCAGTTTCGCGTGCACCACCTTGGAAATGACCCTAAAAATCCTTGGACAGGACCAAAACATATGAACGTGATTAGCGCCCCCCCCCCCCGGCAACGTTCACGCACATCTTCTACTCCTTCAAAGAATCGGCTCATCCTCGCCCTCATGAGGTGTGCTCTGTATACCACCTTCAGCGTATCAGCCCCAACCTCGCACACGAGGTGGAGGCATTTACTCTCTGGAGCACCTCACACCAGGACCCCTCCTCTATAACCTCTCCCAATTCTTCCTCCCACTTTGCTTTGGTCCCTTTCAGTGGTGCCTTATCCTCTTCCAAAATAGCTCCATAAACTCCCTTCTCCAGTCCCCCTGTCATCAGCACCTCCTCCAGCAATGTGGAGGCCGGCTCCACCGGGAAGCTCTGTATCTCCTTTCTAGCAAAATCTCGAACCTGCATGTATCTAAACACTTCCCCCCGCTCCAGCCCATACTTCGCTTCCAGCTCCTTCAGTCCTGCAAACTGAGCCCTAAGAAACAAATCTTTTAGCGTCTTAATCCCCTTCTCCTCCCATTTCTGAAAATTTCCATCCCACCTCCCTGGCTCAAATCTGTGGTTCCCCCGAATCGGCATTTCCCTTGACCCTGAGTGTTGGCGAACTGCCTCCAAATTCTCAATGAAGCTATTATTACCGGACTCCCTGAGTATTTCCCCGGAGCTATCGGGAGCGGCGCTGTTGCTAGTGCTTTCAGTCCCGACCTCCTGCACAAACTCTCCTCCATTCTGACCCACTGGGAACCAACCCCTCTGACCCAGCTCCGCACCTTCTCCACATTCGCCACCATGTAGTAGTACATCAGGTTCGGAAGACCCAAACCGCCATCAATGTTGTTAAATGTGTTTTCATAAACTATCAATCTGTGAGCAATCATACTAGATGAACAGTACACTGATTTCATTGCATACTGGAGATTTAATCCCGGGAATGGCTATAAGTTCAATAGCATCAGATAGTCCTTGGGCAATT
Source organism: Scyliorhinus torazame (assembly GCF_047496885.1). Classification (NCBI taxonomy): domain Eukaryota; kingdom Metazoa; phylum Chordata; class Chondrichthyes; order Carcharhiniformes; family Scyliorhinidae; genus Scyliorhinus; species Scyliorhinus torazame. The sequence continues at coordinate 42,522,262 of NC_092708.1, read as the reverse complement.
TATGATTGATAAAACATTCAGCTGCTTTGAGGGAAGATGGTGGTGGAATGGTAATGAAAACTCAGACCATCAAGTCCTGGCAGCATCCACGTAAATCTCTTCTGCACTCTTTCTAGTTTAACAATATCCTTCCTATAATAGGGTGACCAGAACTGAACACAGTATTCCATGTGAGGTCTTACCAATGTCTTGTACAACTTCAACAAAATGTCCCATCTCCTGTATTCAATATTCTGACCAATAAAACCTAGCATGCTGAATACCTTCTTCACCACCCTGTCCACCTGCGACTCCACCTTCAAGGAGTTATGAACCTGTACCCCTAGATCTCTTTGCTCTGTAACTCTCCCCAACTCCCTACCATTAACTGAGTAGGTCCTGCCCTGATTTGATCTACTAAAATGCATCACCTCACATTTATCCAAACTAAACTCCATCTGCCATTCATCAGCCCCCTGGCCCAATTGGTCAAGATCCTGTTGTAATCTTATGTAACCTTCTTCACTATCCACTATGCCACCAATCATGGTGTCATCTGCAAACTTACTAACCATGCCTCCTACATTCTCATCCAAATCATTAATCTATATCATAAATAACAGTGGACCCAGCACCGATCCCTGAGGCGCACCGCTGGTCACAGGCCTCCAGTTTGAAAAACAACCCTCTACAACCACCCTTTGCCTTCGGTCGCCAAGCCAATTTTGTATCCAAAAGGTTGAAGCCCACACTGTCAAACACAAGCCCCTAATTAACTAAAAACTAATTAAGGTTTCAGATATTCTAGTTTCTGAATCTGCTTGCACTATTGAAATGATCAGATCAGACATACCACGTTGAATACTCCAGTAACTCAATGAATTAACTCAACCAGGGCATGGAGACTTACAAATACTGTCAAATTTAATGTTATTTTCACTTACTGGCAGCACGGTAGCATTGTGGATAGCACAATTGCTTCACAGCTCCAGGGTCCCAGGTTTGATTCCGGCTTGGGTCACTGTCTGTGCGGAGTCTGCACATCCTCCCCGTGTGTGCGTGGGTTTCCTCCGGGTGCTCCGGTTTCCTCCCACAGTCCAAAGATGTGCAGGTTGGGTGAATTGGCCATGATAAATTGCCCTTAGTGTCCAAAATTGCTCATAGTGTTGGGTGGGGTTACTGGGTTATGGGGATAGGGTGGAGGTGTTGACCTTGGGTAGGGTGCTCTTTCCAAGAGCCGGTGCAGACTCGATGGGCCGAATGGCCTCCTGCACTGTAAATTCTATGATATACTATAATGATATACTTCTTTGCTATCGAGCACGGGAAATATATGGAAAGGAAGTACATTTTACAGCAATAACTAAAACCATGGCAAGCTATGATTTGAGATTTTTATTGTAGCTGTGGAAAAGATGTGACAATTGTTTTGTGTGCATTATTTTTAACATATGAGTCAGTGTATTCACGTTAAATTTGTGTACAGGGCAGCACAGTGGTGCAGTGGGTTAGCACTGCTGCCTCATGACGCCGAGGTCTTAGGTTCGATCCCGGCTCTGGGTCACTGTCCGTGTGGAGTTTGCACATTCTCCCCGTGTCTGCGTGGGTTTCGCCCCCACAACCCAAAGATGTGCAGGGTAGGTGGATTGGCCATGCTAAATTAACCCTTAATTGGAAAAAATGAATTGGGTACTCTAAATTTATAATTTTAAAAAAAATATTTTAAATAAAAAATTTGTATACAGTATTTTCACAACATTAAAAGCAAAATACGACAGATGCTGCAAATCTGAAACAGCAATGCAAAATGCTAGAGAAACTCAGCCGGTCTGGCAACATCTGTGGACCAAACCGAAGTTGCTGATGAATTTGCTAAAATAATGCACAGCATTTGGGAATTGTTGGAATATTCAACACCACATACAGAGCAATTTCAACCCAGTTTTTGAACAGAAAAAGCTCACGATGAATTGAATCCCAGATTGAACAATCTCAGTATTTGATAAAAACACAATTTTAAACTATCCGTACATTTTTGCAACAAGATTTCTGGAAAAAAAATTAAACATTCTTGGAATCTATCCAAATTTGTTTAATTCTATGTCAGCAGTGAATGCAAATTGCTGATACTCCCAACAGAAACCTGGTGCAATTTCCTTGCAAAGTGTGGAATTATCTGCATGATGTCTACAACCAGCAATTAGAATATCTGATGTAAATGTCACAATGCCGATGCTTTTGTGAAACTGTCTCAGATTTCTTTTTAGAAAATATTTTATTGAGGCATTTATAATTTGAACACTTTTCAGCAATAACATCCAACAGAACCCACAACAAAATAACCATCATTCCCCCCAAACACAAACCCCAACCAACATGGTTTATAAAAACATACCGTCAGCCCTTCCCGGCACTCCCGCCATTGGTCATTTCCATGTCTCCCCTTTCCCCCCCCTCCCCCATCCCATTCCCCCCCCCCCCACACCCCCCTGCTGGCCGTCTAATTTTTCTCGAAGAAGTCGATGAACGGCTGCCGCCTCCAAGTGAATCCCTGTAACGAACCCCTCAAGGCGAAGTTAATTTTCTCCAGCCTGAGAAATCCCGCCATGTCGCTGACCCAAACCCCCGACTTCTGGGGGTTCCGAGCCCTCCATCCCAGTAAAATCCATCTGCGGGCCACCAGGGATGCAAAGGCCAAAACGTCGGCCTCTCTCACCCCCTGGGCTCCCGGGTCTTCCGACACTCCAAAGATCGCCACCTCTGGACTCGGAACCACCCACCCTTGCAGGACCTCTGACATTACGTCTGCAAATCCCTGCCAAAAGCCCCTCAGCCTCGGACACACCCAGAACATGTGTACATGGTTTGCAAGACTTCTCCCACATCGCCCACACCTGTCCTCCATCTCCTCAAAGAACCTGCTCATCCAGGCCACAGTCATATGAGCCCTGTGGACCACCTTGAATTGGATCAGGCTGAGCCTGGAATACGATGTTAACTCTCTGCATAATCCTCCCCTATTGTGGTTCCCTCCCACTCCATCAGCTCCATACAGATCTCCAAGACCTTCCCCTCCTCAACTGCTGTTCTCGGCGTCATCTTATCCTGTAGCCCCCTCTGTGGGAGGCGTGGAAAGCTCGAGACCTGTCTCCATATAAAATCTCTCACTTGCAGGTACTGAAACCCGTTCCCACCTGGCAACTCCTCCAAACTCACAAAACCCTCATCAATAAATAGATCCCCAAATCTCTCGATCCCTGCCCGCTGCCACCTCTGAAACCCCCCGTCCAGCAGTCCCCCCCCCCCCCTCCCCCGAGTGAACCGATAGTTATCGCATATCGGTGCCCACACCAACGCCCCTTCCAAACCCGTGCCGCCACTGTCCCCACACCCTCAGTGCTGCCACTTCTACCAGGCTTGTGGAGTACCGAGCCGGCGGGAACGGCAGAGGTGCCGTTAACAATGCCCTCAAACTCGTGCCCTTACAGGATGCTGCCTCTACTCGCTCCCACACCGACCCTTCCCCCACTACCCACTTCCTGACCATCGGTATATTCGTCGCCCAGTAATAGTTAATAAAGTTTGGAAGAGCCAGCCCCCCTCCCCACGCCCCTGCTCCAGCAGCACCTTCCTCACCCGTGGGGTTTTACCCACCCAAATAAATCCCGAAATTACCGCATTCATCCTCCTAAAAAACATCTTGGAGATCTAAATTGGGAGACACTGAAAAACAAACAGCCACCTCGGGAGGACTGACATTTGCACATTCTGTACCCGCCCCGTCAGAGACAGCGGGAGAGCGTCCCACCTCCGGAGGTCCCCCTTCATCTGCTCTACTAGCCTACCCAGATTCAAATTGTGGAACTGGCCCCATTCCTGTGCCACCTGGATACCTAAGTACCTAAAGCTCCCTCCCACCACCTTGAATGGCATTTCCCCCAATCTCCTCTCCTGCCCACTTGCGTGGATCGCAAAATTCACTTTTGCCCATGTTTAATTTATACCCCGAGAACCGGCCGAATTCCTGTAGTATCCCCGTAATCCCTCTAATCCCCCCCAACGGGTCTGATATATGTAAGAGCACATCGTCCGCATAGAGTGAGACCCTATGCTCCCCACCCTCGTACTATCCCCTGCCAGACCTTCGAAGCTCGCAGCCCATTGCCAAATTGCCAGAGCAAACAGCAGTGGGGAGAGTGGACATCCCTGCCTTGTCCCCTGGTACAGCCTAAAATACTCTGCCATCACCTGATTCATGCGCACGTTTGCCACCGGTGCCTGATAAAGCAACGGGACCCAGTCCACAAATCCCTGCCCAAACCCGAACCGTCCCAGGACCTCGCATAAGTACCCCCCACTCCACCCGATCAAAGGCCTTCTCCGCTTCCATAGCCACCACCACCTCAACCCTGCGCCCCTCTGTATGCATCATGATAACGTTCAAGAGCCTCCGAATATTGGTCACCAGGTGCCGCTCCTTAACAAACCCTATTGATTTTCCCCTATTACTCCTGGGACACAATTCTCGATCCGCGTGGCCAGGATCTTTGCCAGCAGTTTGGCATCCACATTCAATATGGAGATTGGTCTATATGACCCGCAGTTTTCCGGGTCTTTGTCCCGCTTCAAAATGAGAGAGATCGATGCCTGCGACAACGTTGGGGGGGAGCACTTCCAACTCCTTTGCTTTGTTGAAGGCCCGTACCAACAGCGATGCCAGCACTCCCGGAAACCTCTTAGAAAATTCCACCGGGTATCCATCCTGTCCTGGGGACTTACCCGATTGCATCGCCTCCAGCACCTCTATTACCTCTCCCAGCTCCCCGTCCAACTTCGGGAACTCCAGCCCTTCCAGAAATCGCCTCATTCCCTCTTCTCTGTCTGGGGGTTCCGATTTACACAGCTTGCTGTAGAAATCTTGAAACACTCCATTCACCCCCATCGGATCCAAGACCGCCTTCCCCCCTGTATCCACAGTCTTGGTTCCAGAACGGTGTTGAAGTCTCCCCCCATAATCAGCCGATGAGAATGCAGGTCCGGAATCCTCCCCAGCACCCGCCTCATAAATTCCACATCGTCCCAGTTCGGGGCATAAATATTCACCAATACTACTGGTATTCCCTCCTGTTTCCCACTAACCATGATATATATCCCCCCTGGATCCACCACTATATTCCCCACCTCGAACGCCACCTGCTTATTGTCCAAAATCGCCACCATCTTCATTTTAAGTCCAACCCTGAGTGGAGTACTTGCCCAACCCATTCCTTCCTCAACCTGATCTGGTCCCCCACGTCTGCCTTCAGTCGCCTCAAGTGTGCAAACACACACGCCCACCGTCAACAACCTTCCTCATCCTCCATTTTAAAGGCCCCACCCTTGTCAGCAGTACTACCCCCCTGCCCCCAGATCACCCAGCTCCCCCCATTCCCACTCCCCTTGCTAACCTTCAGCTCACGGAATCCATTTCCGCGCATGGAATCGGGACCAGCGCCGGACGCCGCGCCACGTATCCCCTGCCTGTGGCCATTGCCAGAGGCCCGCCCCAATCGGCTGAAGTCCTGACGGCATGCATCTAACATTGTCCTGCCCTTCGGGATACTCTCGTGGCGGCTGTGGACTCAGTCCGCGGCCGCCATGGTCGGGGGCGGGACAATCGGAGGGTAGGGGGGCCTCATACAGGACCAGACTATTTTGGGGCGGGCGGCCCGGGTCAGGCGCGCGGCCGATCTGGGGCACTATTTAGGAAGCCATGCGCATGCGCAGCCTCCCACCCGGAAGTGCGGGGGCCCATATCTGCAGCTAAAGCTGCTAGATTCACGACGGGTCCCTGCTAGCCCCCTGCAGGGCTATGAATTTTGGGCCTTTTGACGCTAATTTTTTCTGGCGTAAAAGGCCACGGTTTTTACAACGGTGTGGGGAGATAGTCCCAAAAACAGAGAATCCCAGCCCGTCTATCATAAACTCCGCTGCCTCCTCCGAAGATCCAAAATACAGCTCCCGGCCCCCATAAGTCATCCACCAAATTACTCTCTGTCTCATCAGTAAGATAGATGTAAGTCGCTTTGGTCCAAGCGCCGATCCTTGAAGCATTCCATTGGTGCCACACTATCCATCCATCATTGGATTATATATCTGAATCTCTCCTCTCTGCAGCAATGTTTCTAATTGTTTCTCTAACCCATTTACATAACTCTTAATTCTTGACATGGTAAATAGAGTTGAACTGATGTTATTTGGCTCTTTTAATAACAAATTCATCATCAAGCACAATGCCATAACCATTAGATTGACTTTTCCTCTCTGATTGCAAATATAAGTCATAAAATTATGCATGGCTGCCAGATATAGTTATAATTGTGTTTTTCGAAATGTAAGTGGTAATAGAGGTATAAAGTCAGAGGTGCTTTTGCCTAAGAGGCTAGCTGCAAACCATAAAGCTTGTTATTGCAATTAACCTGCAAAATGGATACAGCCAGTTTCCTGGGTAAAATACATGGAAGTCCTGAGCTGAACCCAACAGACAAGGGTTGGCTTCACAGCCACTTGTCTGTGAGCCCTCTCAGATCATGAGTCCGTCTGTTATGTGAATCGGCTTTTCACAGTTTTCCCCTTCACGGTCAATTCACTTTCCGGCTGTTCACTGTTAACTGCAGTCAAAGTCATTTTGCCAATTTCTAATTTGAAAGTGTAGCAAATGTCCCAGGCTAGGCAAAAGTGCACCAACACTCTACCCATTCCCAAAGAGAATCAGAGCCTGAAATGTCAACAGTCTGCTCTCTCAATAGATGTTGATTGAGTTGCTGCATTTGTGGCTGCGTCATTTAGGGCAGCACGGTAGCACAGTGGTTAGCACTGTTGCTTCACAGCGCCAGGGACTCGGGTTCGATTCCAGGCTTGGGTCACTGTCTGCATGGAATCTGCACGTTCCCCCTGTGGCTGCGTGTGTTTCCTCCAGGTGCTCCGGTTTCCTCTCACAAGGGCTGAAAGATGTGCCTGTTTGGTGAACTGGACATTCTGAATTCTCCCTCAATGTATTCAAACAGGCGCCGTAGTGTGGTGACTAGGGGATTTTTGCAGTAACTTCATTGCGGTGTTCATGTAGGCCTACTTGTGACACTAGCAAAGATTCTTATTATTGTTTTTGCCCCAGTGAGAACCATAGATTGGAGTGTACGCGTGGATCACTGAACCATCAAAACGTTCTTACAGAAACAGGAGTCAACTTATACACTGAGTGTTGGCATAGATGGTCGCCATGTTGAAATGCGAAAAAAACACACCGTTAATTCAAATTTAATCAAGGTGACATTCTGTATTAGATGAATTAATTCTACAAGCATACCTTTAACCACAATCAAAACATTTTTCAGTGGTTAGCACTGGGACTGCGGCGCTGAGGACCCGGGTTCAAATCCCAGCCCTGGGCCACTGTCCGTGTGGAGTTTGCACATTCTTCCCATGTCTGCGTGGGTTTCTTTTGTAAGGGCCACGAAGAATCCAGCACGAGTTTAAGGATACAAAGTAATAACATTTATTTACAATAACATATATATATAACAGCAGCAGCAACTTCCCTTGTTGCACACTCCTTCCTGCTGGTTCCTAAACTGGCCAGCTTTATTTTTACTTGGAGTTTACTAACGGTTTCTCCGCCCCCTCATTGGGGAAGCTCATACTCCCACAGGATTGTGGGATTGTCATTAGTCCCCAGCCAATGGTAAGCAGGCAGGTTATAACATCCCTCCCCCCCCAAAGTCCAAGGAATCCACCGAAGACCCTGGCGAAGGAGGGCGTCGGACTCGTTTTGGCGCAGGCCGGACACCATTTGCACGCGGCGCTGAATCAGGCAGCGTGTAACGAGACGGAGACTGGCGCTTCCATGATGAACGGCGTAACGGTTGTACATCCACGGCCCGTGGACCCGAGGATTCCCCCTCTGATGCATCCTGTGTCTCCATCTCGGAGTCAGAGTCTGCTGCCTCCGTCATGTCAGCGTCTCTATCTCCATTCGGTTCTGTAACGACCTGCGCAGGCTTTGAGTGAGGCACCAGTGGAAGATTGTGAGGACTACCTTCCCTTGTCTCTGGTCTCTGCGGCTGTAGAAATGAGCTCCGGGGGCAGGGAATCGTTTGAGGGGATAGTCTTCTGGACCGAACGTGGTCTACATGTTTGCGCTGGAGACGTCCCAGGGGTTGCACCTGATAAGATATAGGGCCCGTTTGGCGAAAGATTACGCCAGGAACCCACTGGGCACCACCAGCAAAATTCCGAACGAACACTGGGTCACCGGGCGCAAACTGCCGAATCGGCCGATGCCGAGAAAATCCCTGTCCCTGCCGTTCTTGTGTGCAGCGTACTTTTGCGCCAATGTCCAGGAAAACCATACTAAGGCGGGTGAGAAGTCTCCGGCCCATTAGGAGTTCTGCGGGAGCTACCCCAGTCACCGCATGGGGGGTGGTCCTATACGTAAACAAAAAGCGAGCCAGTCTTGTGTCCATTGATCCGGAAGATTGCTTCTTTAGTCCTCTTTTGAATGTCTGCACTGCGTGCTCTGCCAACCCATTTGAAGCCGGGTGGTAAGGGGCAGTGCGGATATGGCGGATGCCGTTCATCTTCATGAACCTCGCAAACTCCTCACTCATGAATGGAGTGCCGTTATCCGTGACCAGCACCTCGGGGAGGCCATGCGTGCTAAAGGACAAACGCATATTTTCAATTGTTGCGCAGGACGTTGTCCCCTGCATCTTATGCACCTCTAGCCATTTAGACTGGTCGTCGATTAATAGAAGGAACATGGATCCTTGAAAAGGGCCTGCAAAATCTGCATGCAAGCGTGCCCAAGGCTGCCCTGGCCATTCCCAGTGATGTAGGGGCGCGGCCGGCGGAAGCTTCTGATGCTCCTGGCAAATGGAGCAGTTTTGGGCCACCTTCTCAATGTCGGTGTCGAGGCCTGGCCACCAGACATAACTCCGGGCCAACATTTTCATTTTGGTCACACCTAGATGCCCATTGTGCAAGTCTCTTAGTATCAGCTCCTGGCATTTTTCCGGGACAATCACACGCGTCCCCCACAAGAGGATGCCGTCTTCCACGCTGAATTCTTACAGCTTGGAGGAAAATGCCCGCAACTCGCCTGGGAGCTGTCTATGCTGCCCACCATACAGGGCTATGTGCCGAACCTTTGACAGGACTGGCTCCGTCTGGGTTCACTCACGGATCTGTGATGCCATGACAGGCAAGGTGTCCATAAAATTTAGGGTTGCAACCATCTCACCGGTCGTGAGGGTCGACATGGGGCCGGTCGATAAAGGCAATCGGCTCAGTGCGTCGGCATTTGCTATCTGCGTTCCTGGTTTGTGCTCCAGAGAATACTCGTATGCAGCAAGCAACAAAGCCCAGCGCTGGATCCGTGCGGAAGCAATGGGCGGTATTGGCTTATCCTCTCTGAAAAGTCCCAGCAGAGGCTTATGATCAGTCACGATAGTGAAATGGCGGCCATACACGTACTGGTGGAAGCGTTTCACCGCAAAAACCACTGCCAGGCCCTCCTTCTCGATCTGCGCGTACTTTTTCTCCGCTGCAGTCAATGTGCGGGAGGTGAAAGCTATCGGTCGCTCGGCCTCCTTCTCCATCTTGTGGGACAGGATGGCCCCAATACCATACGGGGATGCATCACTTGTGACGAGCAAAGGCTTTCCAGGATCATAGTGGGTTAGTAACACAGACGACGACAATTGTTGCTTTACCCGCCGGAAAGCGGTTTCTTGCGGCTGACCCCAAACCCAGGTGTGATTTTTCTTTAGCAGAAGGTGCAACGGGGCCAGCGTAGTTGCCAGATTGGGGAGGAACTTCCCGTAATAGTTTACGAGACCAAGAAAAGAACGAAGATGCGAAGTGTCAGTCGGGGCGGGGGCCTGTTGAATCGCACGCACCTTCTCTGCGACGGGGTGCAAACCTTCGCGGTCCACCTGATAACCCAGGTAGACTACTTCCTTTGCCTGAAATACGCACTTTGTGTGACGTAAACGGACTCCAGCCTCCGAAAAGCGTCTAAGGACAGCCTCCAGATTTTCCAAATGTTCCTGCTCCGACGCCCCTGTAATCAAAACGTCATCTAAGTAGACAGCAACATGTGGTAAACCTCTCAAAATGCCCTCCATAACACGTTGAAAAATAGCACAGGCAGAGGATACTCCAAAAGGGCAACCGTGTATATTCATACAGGCCCCGGTGTGTATTAATCGTTACATATGGTCGGGAGGCAGGGTCCAGCTCCAACTGCAGGTAGGAGTGACTCCTATCTAATTTTGTGAACAAGAGTACACCTGCAAGCTTCGCGTAGAGATCCTCTATGCGAGGCATTGGATATCGGTCGAGTCGGGAAGCCGTATTCACTGTAAGTTTATAGTCGCCACACAAGCGAACTGTGGCATCTGGCTTCATTACAGGTACAATTGGTGCTGCCCAGTCAACAAAACGGATGGGCCTGATAATACCCAAACTCTCCAAACGCGTGAGCTCCCCTTCTACCTTCTCGAGCAAGGCGTAAGGCACCGGGCACGCCCGGAAATAGCGCGGTGTGGCTCCTGGTTCGACTTGGATACGGGCTACGGCCCCTTTTATTTTCCCCAAACCAGGCTGGAATACATCTGGGTATCATCCTAGCACCTCAGTCAATCCTTCAGAATCTGTTTGGAGGATGTGCTGCCATTGCAACCGCAAATGGTGCAACCAGTCCCGACCCAACAGGCTGGGCCCATGGCCGCGCACCACGATAAGTGGGAAACGCCCCTCCTGGCGTCCATAAACAACAGGGGTCATTGTAGTTCCTGCACTGTTCAGTGGTTCCCCCGTGTAGGCGGCCAACCTGGCCTGTGAGTCGGTTAATGTAAGGGTCTGTATACCCTGCTTGATGTGGTCGAGTGTCCTCTGGGCGATCACGGAGACCGCTGCACCAGTGTCCAACTCCATCTCAAACGGGTGACCATTGACCCGTACTGTCACCTTAATGGGGGCCACACGGGGAGCTGTCACACAATCCAGCTGCAGGCAGTCGTCCTCCGTCTCCACGTCTTCAGGAGTAGTCGCCGCAGGTTCATCCACATGGAAGGTATGGCCCCTGGGCTGGTCCCAGTTATGGCCACTGGGCTGGTCCCAGTTTCGGTCGGAACGACGGCGCCTCTGGCGCCCCCAGGACCGGTGTCCACGACGGGGTCGGCGCCTACAAGTTTGACACGGACATGGCTCCTCATCCATTGGTTCTGGAGAAGGCTCCCTTCGGGGAGGAATGTCCGACGGCCACTGGCGTCGGTCCGGACGGCGCCTCGCCCAAGGTACCGCAGGAGCGCGGGGGGACGTTTTCGAACGGAAGGGGTTGCGCCCCAAGGCATGCACTTCCATTCCCTGTAGCTCCTGCACTCCTCGTTCTGCGCTCTCTCGGGACAATACTATTTGAATTGCCTGTTGAAAAGTCAATGTTGGCTCAGCTAACAACTTTCTCTGGGTGGCCGCATTGTTAATACCGCAAACCAAACGGTCGCGTAACATTTCTGACAAGGTCTCACCATAGTCACAGTACTCTGCAATCCTGCGTAGCCTGGATAGAAAATCGGCAAGGGATTCTCCAGGGGTCCTCTCAGCGGTATTAAACCGGTAACGCTGGACTATCGTGGACGGGGTTGGGTAAAAATGTTGCCCCACTATATTCACAAGTTCATCAAACGTTTTGGTGTCCGGCGAAGCTGGGTACGTAAGGCTCCTAATCACCCCAAATGTATGCGGGCCGCAGGCGGTGAGCAATATGACCACCTGCCGCTCGTTTTCGGTGATATTGTTTGCCCGGCAATAGTAACGCATTTGTTGTGTGTACTGGTTCCAGCTTTCCAGCGCAGCATCAAAAACATCCAAACGTCCGTACAGAGGCATGGTATAATAGAAAACAACTTCCAACCTGTATCCAACAAAAATCCAGGGAGGTGGCTTCAGCAGTGTAGACAGCTATTCACTTTAACCCTCGTCGCCAGTTTTGTAAGGGCCATGAAGAATCCAGCACGAGTTTAAGGATACAGAGTAATAACATTTATTTACAATAACATATATATATATAACAGCAGCAGCAACTTCCCTTGCTGCACACTCCTTCCTGCTGGTTCCTAAACTGGCCAGCTTTATTTATACTTGGAGTTTACTAATGGTTTCTCCGCCCCCCTTATTGGGGAAGCTCATACTCCCACAGGATTGTGGGGTTGACATTAGTCCCCAGCCAATGGTAAGCAGGCAGGTTATAACAGTTTCACCCCCACAATCCAAAGATGTGCAGGTTAGGTGCACTGGCCACGCTAAATTGCCCCTTAATTTGAGAAAAAAATTATTGGGTGCTCTAAATTAAAAAAAAACATTTTTAAAAATGCAAATCCAGATCCAAAGGTTGAATGACAGATGTAAAAATCCCCTGGTACAACTGTAATGTGAACATTATTCAATCACAGGTGCTTCTTGGTTCCACTGGTTATATTGAATCTGAATATGTCCTACACAAATAAGCTGCATTCTTTCCAGAGGTCATCAGGACACTGTGGTGAATGTATTATTCCAATAATCCACCATTGTATTTGTATCTGTGCTGTTGCCCTTGTATTTGTATCTGTGCTATGCTGTTGCCCTTGTGGTCTTCTCCTATGGGCCATTTTATGGCATTATCCATAGGGGAACATGTTGGGGCCTGTATGGGCTTCACCCATGGCTCCTCCCCTTGAAGGGAGGTATAAAGAGCAGTCGACCTGTAGGCGGTTCTCAGTATTGGATCAGTCGCAGGCAGGCATTGTTCTAAGTTGATTAAAGCCATGGTTTACTTCTACACATGTCTCGAGTGAATTGATGGTCGCATCAGACACGTATGCCACACATTACCCACAGCTTCACTCCATACTAAATTGCTGTCATGGACATGCACAAAAGCTCCTGCAGCGAACGTAATGTTCAGTAATATTTTACATTTGAAAATGACAGTAGGCTTTAGTTTCCTTCTGTTGGCCATGTAGGTTAGTACCACTGCCAATCGCGCCCACTTTCTTTTTTTAATAAATTTAGAGTACCCAATTTTGACAGTGACCCAGGGGCCGGATTCGAACCCGGGTCCTCAGCGCCACAGACAGCAGTGCTAACCACTGCGCCTCCGTGCCGCCTTACTTTCTGTGGTTTTCACGAGAACTGTTTTCGAACCTTTCCACTCCACATTTCAACTGCTGCGCATATCAAAATGTAATTGATGCTGCTGATGTGAGATAATGGGTACACGTGTTCTTGCTGTTGTCTGATAACGAATGGCTGGAAATTTGCAATTTTGCCATTTAGGCCTTTTGGTGGTCTCTGAGTGATCTTAGTTCAATTTTTGTTCCATAAAGTGGTTACACAGCCAGCTGCTGCTCTTCAATTTGTGCTGGATTCAGGGTCTGACTTAAGTGCTTTTGTACACAATGCATCTCTGGGGACAATGTAACCATTCTGACAAGTCCCGAGGACCCATTCGGATACTTGCTTCTCAAGGTCAGGCTAAAGGCACGTTTGGTCTTGGGCATTTTCTTGAGGACGGATTCCTTCTTCTTCCATTCTCGCACCAGTTCATCCCGACGTCGAATTCCCTCGCAACAGCACATTTATTTGATGAGTCAGCAAATGTTGTGACTTTTAGCTTGAAATTAGCTTCATACTTCTTTCTTTTCGCCATGCTCGGTGTGGCCGTGTCTTCAGTTCCCAAACATCTTCTTGGCAGCGTGGTCCAGGTCGCCTGGTTGATCTCATGCGCCAGCTTATAAGTCGACTAAAACTTGCATTTCTGATGCGCAAAAATTGAGGCCAACCCCTGATGCGAACATTTCTAATCAGAAAAGTGGGGGGTCAACATATAAATTGAAATCAGGCCCAAATACGATTTCTGGTACTTGACAAATGGGGTCATCTCATATGCCACGATCTACAGTGTTTTACTGGAGTTTGTTCATAGTGAATCTATTTGCACATGGGCCACTGCATTTACAGTAATGAATGAAGCTGCTCTAAAGTAACTGAGGCCCCTTTCCCCAAACCAACATCTCTCTCTCTATGCAGCATCCTCATTGTCCGAGATTGGGTTATTCCACGATATTACTCGGGGACAAAACAAGGACATAAACTACTCCAGCCGTACAGGGATTAAGCCCATTTGACCAACTGAGCTAACCAATTCCCTAAAATTAACACAACAGACTGAAAGTGCAATTGTTCTTACTCAGAATATATCAACTGGATGTACCACAGAATTGTTACAGAGTGGAAGGAGGCCATTCGGCCCGTCATGCCTCCAGCAGATTAGCATTTTGGCTTTATGCCATTCTCCTGCATTTTCTCCGTCACTGTGAGTTTACAGTGATACGCTAAAAATGTGCTGAAGATTGGTCAGAAATTAGAAACTCCATTTTCCTAACTCAAAATTACTTCACTGAACCAGATTGGGTATAATTTTCAGGATATAAAAATTTTTCCCCAGATATTTTCCCTCTCAAAATTGGCTTGAGTTTTTAAACGGCTTTTTGTCCATCCCAGAGAACCACATGATTTTTGGTGGGGTAGGAAGTGTAGAAATTGCCGTGCCCAATTTTGAGGGTTGAGGAACCTGGGTATATTTTCCTCTCTCTCAATGTACATGTGTTCTAGGAGGAGTTTGGCTCTATTTGAATGAGCGGGGTACATAGTCTCATGTGGTTATTCATAGCATAATTAAAGCCATTCTATTACATGAGAGAGAGGGGAAACCCACCTTCTTCTTACTTCATTGACAGTCCCTGGGGATTATGGATGACTTGCTTTCATTCCAGTTCAATAGATTTTGAGGCGGCTGAAAAGTTAATTGTGTAATTTGCTGACCCTGCCGCATGCAGGGAGGATGGTGCTTGAAGGGTCAGGAATGGTTTGAAGGCTCCCTCCAATACCTCAACTTCGACTCTGTATATTCTCAATGAAGTGACTTGATGTTTCGGTGCCATCCCAAATAACCCTTCTCTGTGTTGGTCGGTCACAGGCTACAGACTCCCATGAATCGACAGGGATGCTTGGCTCTTCGGGGATGCTTTGAGGACATCCCTACACGCTTTAGGGAAACCCATCACCTCTGTGCTCATTGACCGAGATCAGCTCCCGGTTAACGCCTAGTTTTTAAAATTGGCGCCTTGTTTCTAAATCCCTCCATAGCCTCGCTATCTCCGTACTGGAATCATCTCCAGGCCTCCACCCCTCTGGGATATCTAATCTCCTCCAATTCTGGCCTCTTGAGAATCCCTGATTTTAATGACTCTATTATCGTCGGCTCTGCCCTCAACTGCCAAGGTCTTGTTCATTGGGATAACCTCCCCACGCACCTTCGCTTCTCTGCCTCGCTTTCCTCCTTCCTTTAAGTCACTCCTTAAATCCTATCTTTTTGGCTACGACTTTTGTCATCTACTCTAGTGTCTCCTTAAGTGGCTTGCTGTCAAGTGTTTGATAACAGGCCTGTGAAGCATCTTGGGAGGTTTTACTATGTTAAAGGCACAAGCTAACTGTAAGCTGTTATTGTAAGCCTTCTGATATTTAAAGAGTCTAGATTTAACGGAAACATTTCTAAGTGTCATTTTGGGCGCCACTGGTGAAGTGTTTCTCCACGGCCATGTTGGCGGGATCGCGGCCTGTATTTAACTGCATTTAGTGCCGAAATGAGCCGCCATGAGCTTCTCGCCATTACTGGCTGTCTCGCCATCTGATTCGCTGGACTGATTCGCCGTGAACAAGAGGGAGTTGCTCTTAAACGCTCCCTCGCCACTCACTTCCAGTCAAAATACAGGCATGGCAGCGCTCAGGCCTGCTCTTCACCTTGGCAATACCGACCTGAGCAGGCTTCTCGATGCTGTGAATGAGAGACGGAGCATCCTGTTCCCCCGAGGGAATCAGAGGACCAGCAACAGGGTCAGCAATGCCGCCTGGGAGGCAGAACAGCGGCTGTCAGTTCGGGCATATGATCAGGAGGACTGCCGCCCAGTGTCGGAAGAAGACCAGCGGTCTCCACTGAGCTGTAAGGGTAAGTTACCACCTCTCTCTTGGTATCAATTCTGCCTGCCACCCCTCGAATTCCCAGATATCCCCCCCCACCCACCCCCCCTCCCCCCCACAAATCACTGGCTGACACCTTGCACCCTCCCACATTCGAACCTTTATGCTTGTTCCTCTAAACCCCCTGGCACACATCAGCCGAGCCCCTTCTTGTCTGGGTGCGGTGCCCACATATGCCACCTGCCATAGACACCCATGACCGATTAAGCATGCGGCTCACAATGTCCTCTCTTTATCCCCGCAGGAGAAGATAGCCCATAATAAGGGGCTAAGGGCCAAGATGGGGGATGGAGTCCCAGAGATCCGAGACCTCACCCCCTATGAGGAACGGGCCCTGGAGATCACGGGTTGACCGAGGACAGAGCAGTCACCAACAGTGAGGTTGTCCTGCGCCAGAGAGGTGAGGATCCACTGCCCCTTCACCCAGATGACTTGTCTCAAGTGAGTTGGTCATGTCAGTCAAAATGATCTTTCCCTCTCACTGACCACATGCCCATTGTCTCACAGGATCTCCATCTAATGAGGCTGGACCACCCAGTGTCGTTCCCTACCCTGCCACCAAGAGACCACCTCAGAGGAGAGCTCCGAGGAGAACACCGACCATACGCCGCAGCTGTCACCCCCACTTTCCACCAGCACAGAGACACACTTCGGTGGGCGATACTAGTGGACAGGCCTCTGGGGCACAATCTGGTGAGCACCACACAGTTGTTGATACACATCAGGTGGAGGCAGAAACATCCAGGGGAGGCAGCAATTGGAGGTCTGCGGCATCCCAGGACTCAACTGGGTCCCAGTCAGATGCCGAGCCTCTGGACAAGGTTCTCCCAGAGCTGTTGAAGATGGTAGGACAGAGCAGTGACATTCAGGGGGCGATGTCAGCAATATTTTCAGTGAGCACATAGCTGATTGGGGGAGTCCCAAAGGCTGCTGGCGCAGGAGGTTGCCGACAATGCGTGGCACTGAGGCCAACACTGCTCAGGTGGCGACTGCAGTAGAAAGCCTGGAACACGACGTCCACGTCTTTGAGTGCTGGTGCCCAAGGCATGGCTCATCTGTGATGACCATGGCTGAGGGCCTTGACATCATGTCCCAGCCACTGAGGGACATGTCCCAGTTTGCTGAGACACTCCAGAGCATGGACCTCACTGAGGAGTATCGCTGAGGGCGCCGACACCATGGTGCAGACAATGGGGAGCTGCGGGAACAGGCAGTGCCAGATGACTCAGAGGCCTCTCTGGAACTCACTCCAACGGCCCGTCAATCCCACGAAGACTCCAAGGGCCCTACGAGCACCGACACGGAGGTGGAAGTGTTGGCGGCCAACCGGGGGGGCCTGCCACCAAGGAAACTATGGCAGTCTCTAGTTCTTCTGAATCTCCCCCTTTTGACACCGACATACCTCAAGGGCAGCGGCTAGAACAGGGAAGCCCGGCAATGCCTGTGACGCTGGTAAGGCAACCGAGGCCCTCCGACTTCAGGCCCTCCAGAAGACGTCCACCAAGGGCATCAAAGGCCACAGGGCATGGAAAGAAGCAGGCAGCCTCCATCTCTGATGGGGATACATCTAGACATAGCAGTAGAGCACAGAAGATCAAGAAAAGTGAGGAGCACTGAGTGGGCGGAGTTGGGGAGTGGGGGGTGGGCAGGGGGGTGCAAATGTCAAATGGTCACTATTAAAACATGTCAGACCTCATACATGTGATCCCTCTGTCATGTTAATCTTCACAGTGGGCATGCATGCACCCTCAACCCTTGTTGCCCTCCGCTTCCCCCAACCCCCACCCTATGGGAATAGTGGTCCAAGATCAAACATTCTTGATGCAGACCCCGTTTAGAGAGTGTGAGCATGCTGTCAGCAGGAAGACAGGACTCAGATTTTGGCATAAACCGAGGAGTACCAGAGCTTAACTCACAGTGAGTTATCATCACTCTCTTGCCTTGTACATTGACCGGCTGACAGTGCCGACACAGACCCATCTACCTGGAATGATGTTACACAGACCCTTGGAGGGTGGAACAGGGTGGTTGGGGTGGGGGTGGGGTGGGAGCGGGGGCTGCGTGGAATAGGGGGAAACTGAGTGAAATGGGGAGGGGGAATGGGGAAGGGAACGAGGGAAATGGGGAGGGGATTGGGGGAGGGGGAATTAGGGAAATAGGGGTATTGGGGAGGGGGGGGAGGAAAATAGGGGGAGGGGATTGGGCTGGAGGGGGATTGGGGAGGGGAAAGAAGGAAAATGGGGCTGAGGGGGGTTTGGAGGGCAGGGGGATTGGAGGAGAAGGATGGAAATGGGGGGATGGGGGATGGGATAAATAATAACAATAATCTTTATTATTGTCACAAGTAGGCTTACATTAACACTGCAATGAAGTTACTGTGGAAAGCCCCTTGTCTCCACACTCCGGCGCCTCTTCGGGAGAATTCAGAATGTCCAATTCACCTAACAGTACGTCTTTCGGGACTTGTGGGAGGAAACTGGAGCAGCCGCAGGAAACCCACGCAGACACAGGGAGAACATGCAGACTCCGCACAGACAAGCGGGAATCGAACCTTGGACCATGGCGCTGTGAAGGAACAGTGCTACCATGCCGCCCTTTGCGGGGGGGGATGGTGAGCTGACGAATACAGCATCGTCTGATGAGAATCTGGTGGGAATGAGGGCCTCCCGGGTCCTCAGGGTGTGTAGAGCCCTTGCCGCTGACTGTCCTCTATCCTCTGGCTCCTCCTGTGGCTCCTTCCCAGGTTCGTCCTCCAGCCCCTCCTGATCCACCTCTTCTTCAGGCGAGGCTGCATTTCCTTCCTCCTCCTCCAGCATGTTGCCCCACTGCTGTGCCAGGTTGTGGAGGGCACAGAAGACCAGCAGAAAGTGGGAGACCCTATGGGAGGTGTGCTGCAGAAACCACAATTTGAGCAGTGTGATGCACCGCTCAATGACAGCATGGCTAGCAGCATGGGCCTCCGCACCAGCCAGGACCTCAGCTGGTACCCCTTGTCCTCCAAGGGCAAACCCGTCATCCTGGGGTAGTCTTCAAAGATGCCAGGGATCTCCAAGAACCCCAGGATGTAGCTGTCATGCACGCTCCTTGGGTAGCGTGCACACACGTGCATGTGTGGTAGTATGCATTAGGGGTCATGGAGATCTGGCGCCCGCCGGCAACACGCACACCCCCCCCGACACCAATCACCCCCTCCCTGCCACCGGCGCACCCCGCGAGCGCCCCCTTCACGGGAGGATCGGTCCTCCTCCCAGGTCCGACCAGAAGTGAAGCTGAAGCAGAAACCGTAAAGCTCCCGGAGGCGACAACACTGGAACAAGCACCACCACCACCGGGGCTGAGGCGATCGACAAGGACGACCAGACCGCCCGACCGACTTGTGGCATCGGTGTAACACTAGAATGTTGTGGACTTTAACGAGAATTTTTTCCCTTTTTTCCCTCTTACGAATACTGTAAATAGTTCAAAACAAAAAAAAAACCCTGTACATACTGTGATGACATGCAAAAGTTTTTCCTCCCAGGACCAGCCTTGTAAACCTCTACCACCATGCGAAGCACCACCCCGCCGGGTTCATTTTTAACAAGGGGTCAATGTGGTAGTATGCATTAGGGGTCATGTGGGACTGTGAAGCCGTGATGTCATTGGCTGACAGATCCCGGGTCCTGGTTGGCTGTTGACCTCTAGCTCCGCCCTGAAGGCAGAGTATAAGAACCAGGAGTTCTCCCCCGCAGGCCAGTCTGTTGCTGAACTGCGGGGAACAAGTCACGCTTAATAAAGCCTCATCGACTTAATCTCTATTCGTCTCTCGTGAGTCTTTGTGCGCTACAGCATGATATGGAGGTTGTGGTCACACACAATTTGAACATTCAGGGAGTAGAACCCCTTCCTGTTAATAAGTTGCACTCCCTGATGCCCCTGCACGCAAGGTGACATGCGTGCCATCTATTGTCCCCTGGATCTGGGGCATCCCGACGATGACGGAGAATCCTGCAGCCCGAGCACCTTGGTGGGCCTGATCCAGGTTGAAGATAATGTGGTTGGATGCCCGATCATACTGGGAACCAGTGACCTCCCAGATACACCTGTAAGCTATAGCCACACATGGCCCCGCTCAAGCCCTGGAATAAGATGGTTTCATAAAGGTTGAGGGCAGTGGTGACCTTCATGGCCACCGGAGTGGGTGTCCTCCTTCATGAGGTGCCAAGTCAACGAGGATGTGGCACAGTGCCGCACTGTCTCTTTGTTGAGACCGAGTATCCTGCAGCACATGCTGTCTGTCATCTCATCGAAAGGAAGGGAACAGCAGTCGCAGCCTCCAGGCATCTGCAGCCACAAGTAG
Organism: Scyliorhinus torazame; assembly: GCF_047496885.1. Lineage (NCBI taxonomy): Eukaryota > Metazoa > Chordata > Chondrichthyes > Carcharhiniformes > Scyliorhinidae > Scyliorhinus > Scyliorhinus torazame. The sequence goes on along the minus strand of NC_092708.1, from coordinate 42,501,825 downwards.
GAGCTAGCAGCAAACACAACCTGCAGCTATGAAGGCTCTCACAACTAACAAAGCCAATTCCTCATTTTCAATAGCTTTCAGCTGTGAAGCTTGAGACTGCTCATAGTCAAAGGGAGTTAAAGTGACTTTCAGCATCGAACCAAGAGCAGGACTCTGTCCTGGAAGTGTTTGGCAGGACAGACAGGCTGCCTCTGTGGTTGCTCCTGTTAGGGGTCTCCATAATATTTAAAGATGGCTTGAAGGCCTCACAGATGCAAAGCCTGTGCTTCCACCAGCACCGCGATGGCAGCCTCTGCCCCTCACCTCCCCGGCCCATGGACGACTGCTGACCAAGAGTGCTCTAGCCCTCAGACCAAGCTCAGCCTCCTGAGGGGTCCCTTTTGGGCAAAATCCGAAACGCACTCAGGTACGGGCCGGATAAATTACAAACTGAGTTGTGCCCGGCGCGAATCTCGAATTTGCCTTTCCTGCTATTTACCTGGTGTGCCAAGGTCGTGTCGGGCGCACCATGATGGTTAAATCGCACCCTCAAACGAGAGAGATGAGGCATGATCATTTTTTGCAATTTCATATTAAATTGTTTGAAACTAAAAACAGATGCTTTCATGTTAAGTGAAGCATGAAATCTTGGTTTCAGAACACGTAAAATCCAGTATCAAACTGGCTGGAAAAATCACATTTGTTGCAATTTTTCTCTCAGTTGTATAGATACGGTAAAGTCAACAGGAGCCAGACAACTCTGGACCATGGGTAACACATACTTCCACCCAATCCCTGTCGATAACACTCACCGTACTGTTTTCCTTCAGCCTGTACTTCTGTTCATTTTAGAGGAGCCTAATTATGCGTGCTCCCAGCATACTAATAAAAGCATTTAACAGGTCTGCTCACTTCTCTGATGTGTGAGTGAAGGTTCTGCTGCTTATTATGTATACAGCTATTAAGAAAAAGCTGGTTAATATCTCAATTTAAAGGGTCAAAGGAAAACAGCCTGAATTTAAAGAAAAATCATTTTCAGCCAATGGATTAATTTACTTTTTAATGTCACAGCAATTGTTTCATGCATTCATTTCACAACTTAGCTATGTTTGAGTCAATGTTCGGAATAGTAATGTATTTTTCTAGCTAACATTTAATGGACTTTTCTTGCATTTTCCTGATGAAATTTGTGGAGAGAACGTTTGTGTAGTAAGAAAACCGGCAGAATTCATTTGTGTAATTTTTCAATGGGATGAAACTCGGGCAGATTGTAAAACAGATAGAAGATTTGTTTTCTGGATTACTTTCGGTGAAGTTAAACATGACTCCTGTTGTTACCACAGTTACAAAGAAATTAATCAAACAAAAGTACCCTGCAAGGTCCAGCAGAACGGGAACATCCTTAAAGCAGCAAGATCTGTAAAGGTTCTGCAATCCAACATTCATTCCACCAAACCTCCAGCAGTGCAGCATGATGTGTTAGGCAGGTAGGTTCGATGTGGACTGCACTCGATGCAGGGAAGCTAGAAACAGACGTCTAACACTGGAGAAGATCCAACACTGTTTTATTCAATGATAGAACTGATATATATATTCAGCCGTGGGTCGACTCTATACTGAACTGATTGGAGACCTTGTAGTAGCCTGACCAAACTTACTAGCTACCGCATGGTGTTTGCACTTGCTAGCTCGTGGACTCTGACTGTCTCAGTGGCTGGGTCCCGAGAGAGCGGGAAACCTAGTGCCCCCTGGCTTTATAGTGGTAGTGTCCTGTCTGGTGATTGGCTGCACTGTGTTGTGTGCTTACTGGTCATCCTGTGTGTCAATCACTGCCTGTCTGCATCTCATTATATACATGAGTGGGTATTATGACACAGCACTTGCTCAGTAGTGAAGAGTCAAACCTAGGTGAACCTAAATGTTTCTAGGGGTGGAACTTGAATCCATGACTTTCTGCCTGCCAGGCCATCATTGAGCCAAGGATTACACCTGAATGTAGGAGACAACACCTGCTGCACCACTCGGAATATTTCAACACCTTTCCTCCTAAATAGCATCAGAAGCATGATACAGAAGCGCAATGTCACTGTGCTGCTGTGTTTGCTGGGGTAAAGGGATAAGGTGTATGTCTCTCCTACTCCGCTGTCACTACCACTTACTTCTCCACATCTGAACTCCATAGTCATGCACCCACTCCTACTCCTTTGACCCATTAACTGCATCCTCCAGAATGTGCTATTACTTGCAAAGGTTGATGCGAGAGAGAGAGAGGCGCAGAGTACGACAAGGCAATGTATTACCTTGACCCTTTGGCAGGCTGCTGTCTCAAACCCCTACTGACAGAAAAGCAAATAATGTCACAAAGATGTTTCCAAAAGATGTCTTCAAACAGAACTGGGAGACATTTACTGTGAATAGTGCTTGCGTAACTGTGTAAAGGTCAGCGTGGGTGTGGGTCAGAAGCAGAGTGAAAGGACTAAAAGGTTCTGTATTTTGTTGAAGGTCTGTGGTTTCACATCTCTTACTCCTTAAAATTGTCCAATTTTCTCTCATTAGGGCAAGTCAAAGGTTTCCAATTTCTGAGTCTTTCACCAACTCCTTTGTATTAGGTGCAGGCAGTTTGTCCTGACATAGTGTAATTTGAAGGAGCACGTGGACAGTGAAGATATGTGCCAAAGCTTAATGAATTCATTAAGTAATCATGCATCACACACCGAGTCCTATTATGTTTGGAGCTCTTTAAAATCGTGAGTGTACCGAGACTTGCAGTTTATTTTTTTAAATAAAAATACACATTTAAATAGAAATTGCAGCACCACTCCCGGGTGCGGCGATGACCAGCTAAGTCGCACGTTTCGGCACCTCCCGTTTTAACGGACCTTTGGGCTCTTATCGGGAGCCCCAACGGCAATTTTCGAAGGCTAAACCCACTGTGAGGTGACATAGAAGGGAGTCCCCCCCCGGATGTGAATGGACAGAAGAGATAATAGTGGCCAGATTACGGAGGATCCTCTGGAGCAGCGGCAAAGAAGGGAAGTGAGAAGCAAGATGGCGGCGGAGGGCGGCCAGTTGGTATGGGGCCTGGAACAGCAGGAGTTCCTCCGGCGATGTGTGGAGGAGCTCAAGAAGGAGGTGCTGGCGCCGATGCTGCGGGCGATTGAGGGGTTAAAGGAGGCGCAGAAGACCCAAGAGATGGAGCTCCGTGGAGTGAAGGCAAAAGCTGCCGAAAATGAGGACGAGATACAGGGCTTGGTGGTGAAGACGGAGACGCACGAGGCACTGCATAAGAGGTGTATGGAGAGACTGGAAGCCCTGGAAAATAGCTCGAGGAGGAAGAACTTAAGAATCTTGGGTCTTTCCGAAGGGGCAGAGGGAGCGGACGTTGGGGCGAATGTGAGCACGATGCTCCATACCTTAATGGGAGCTGAGGCCCCGACGGGCCCCCTGGAAGTGGAGGGAGCGTATTGAGTCTTCGTGAGAAGACCAAAGGCAGGAGAAATACCTCGAGCAATAGTGGTGAGGTTCCACCGCTACAAGGGCAGGGAGATGGTCCTGAGATGGGTGAAAAAGACATGGATCAGCAGGTGGGAGAACGCGGTGATCCGCGTGTATCAGGATTGGAGTGCGGAGGTGGCGAGAAGGAGGGCGAGTTTCAATCGGGCCAAGGCGGTGCTCCACAAGAGGAAAGTGAAGTTCGGAATGTTGCAGCCGGCAAGACTGTGGGTTACACACCAGGGTAAACACCACTACTTTGAGACGGCAGAAGAGGCGTGGACATTTATCGAAAAGGAGAAGTTGGACTAGATTGGAGAAAGAGTGTTTGAAATGAAGTAGTGAGGTGGTGGCAAGGGACTGTGAATCAGATGGGGGGGGGGGGAAATTTCTTTCCCCTCGAAGGGGGGACACACAAAGAAATGTGGGTGCCGGTGGGGAAGGGGAGGGGGCAGGAGAGAGGGAGCTGCGCCATCAGGGGCGGGGCCGAGAGGGAAGCGCGGGCTTTGTCCCCGCGCTATGGAAATTGTGGCGGGAAAAGGGGGCGCAGGAAGGAGGGGGCCTCACATGATGGGAGGCTAAGGATAAACGGGGGAAGCCGAGGTCAGCCAGAGTTTGCTGACTTCCGGAAGCAATATGGGGGGAGCAACTAAGCTAGAGAGGGATCTAGCGGGGGGAGGGGGGGGGTTAACTGGGTTGCTGCTGCTAAGGGGAAGGGGGAGCTGTTACGGGATGGGATGGTCGGGACGGGAGGGCGCCGTCGGGGGGAAAAGCGGGTGCGTGGGAACCGGGTGAGGAGCTGGTCTAAAAAAGGGGATGGCTAGTCGACGAGGGGGAGGGGTAAAGAGCCCCCCAACCCGGTTGATCACGTGGAACGTGAGAGGGTTGAACGGGCCGATTAAGAGGGCAAGGGTACTTGCGCACCTAAAGAAACTAAAGGCAGACGTGGTCATGCTTCAGGAGACGCGCCTGAAACTGGCGGATCAGGTCAGATTAAAGAAAGGATGGGTGGGACAGGTATTCCACTCGGGCTTGGATGCGAAAAATAGAGGGGTGGCTATACTGGTGGGGAAACGGGTATTGTTTGAGGCGAAGAACATAGTGGCGGACAATGGGGGTAGATACGTGATGGTGAGTGGCAGACTGCAAGGTGAGGCGGGGTGCTGGTGAATGTATATGCCCCGAACTGGGATGACGCGAACTTTATGAAGTGTATGTTGGGGCGCATCCCGGACCTGGAGATGGGAAAGTTGGTAATGGGGGGGGGACTTCAACACGGTGCTGGACCCAGGGCTGGACCGGTCCAGATCTAGGACCGGGAGGAGGCCGGCAGCAGCCAAGGTGCTTAAGGGCTTTATGGAGCAGATGGGAGGAGTGGATCCCTGGAGATTTACTAGGCCAAGGAGTAAAGAGTTTTCCTTCTTCTCCCATGTCCACAAAGTGTACTCCCGGATAGACTTCTTTGTCCTGGGAAGGGCGCTGATCACGAAGGTGGCAGGAACGGAGTATTCGGCTATAGCCATTTCAGATCATGCCCCACATTGGGTAGATCTGGAAGTAGGAGAGGAAAAGGAACAGCGCCCACTCTGGAGATTAGATATGGGACTGTTGGCGGACGAGGGGGTATGTGTAAGGGTGAGGAGATGTATTGAAAGGTACCTAGAGATTAATGATGACGGAGAGGTCGTGGTGGGAGTGGTCTGGGAGGCGCTGAAGGCAGTGGTTAGAGGGGAGCTGATCTCCATAAGGGCCCATAAGGGGAAACAAGAGGGTAAAGAAAGGGAGAGATTGTTGAGGGAGATTTTGAGGGTGGATAGGCAATATGCGGAGGCTCCAGATGAAGGGCTATACAGGGAAAGACGGAGATTGCACACGGACTTTGGCTTGTTGACCACGGGTAAGGCGGAGGCACAATGGAGGAAGGCACAGGGAGTGCAGTATGAATATGGAGAGAAGGCGAGCCGGCTGCTGGCCCAACAACTTAGGAAGAGGGGGGCGGCTAGAGAGATCGGAGGGGTTAGAGACGAGGAGGGAAAGATGGAACGGGGAGCGGAGAGGGTGAACGGGGTGTTTAAGGTATTTTACGAGAGGCTAAATAAGGCTCAACCCCCAGAAGGGAAAGAGGGAATGATGCGTTTCCTAGACCAGCTGGAGTTCCCGAAGGTTGAGGAACAGGAGATGACAGGACTGGGAGCGCAGATTGAGGTGGAGGAGGTGGTAAAAGGAATTGGGATCATGCAGGCAGGGAAGGCCCCGGGACCGGATGGGTTCCCGGTGGAGTTCTATAGGAAATACGTGGACCTGCTGGCCCCACTTCTGACGAGAACCTTTAATGAGGCTAGGGAAAGGGGGACACTACCCCCGACAACGTCGGAGGCGACGATATCGCTGATCCTGAAAAGAGACAAAGACCCGCTGCAATGCGGGGCATACAGGCCTATTTCACTCTTGAACATAGATGCCAAGCTTTTGGCCAAGGTGATGGCGACGAGGATAGAGGACTCTGTCCCTGGGGTGGTGCATGATGATCAAACGGGGTTTGTTAAAGGGAGGCAATTGAATGCTAATATACGGAGGCTGCTGGGGGTGATGATGATGCCCCCACCGGAGGGGGAGGCGGAGATAGTGGTGGCGATGGATGCAGAGAAAGCATTTGATAGAGTGGAGTGGGACTACCTGTGGGAAGTACTGAGGAGATTTGGATTTGGAGAGGGGTTCATTAGATGGGTTCAGCTCCTGTACAGGGCCCCGATGGCAAGTGTGATTACAAATAGGCAACGATCTGACCACTTCCGACTATATAGGGGTACAAGACAGGGATGTCCCCTGTCCCCGTTACTGTTTGCGTTGGCAATTGAGCCACTGGCCATAGCGCTGAGGGGCTCCAGGAAGTGGAGGGGAGTACTTAGAGGAGGAGAAGAGCATCGGGTGTCATTATACGCGGATGATTTGTTGCTGTATGTCGCGGACCCAGTGGAGGGGATGCCTGAGATAATGCAGACACTCGGGGAGTTTGGAGAATTTTCAGGATATAAATTGAATATGGGGAAGAGTGAACTGTTTGTGATGCACCCCGGGGAACAGGGCAAGGGAATAGACGATTTACTGTTGAGGAGGGTAACAAGGGATTTCCGGTATTTGGGGATCCAGGTGGCCAGGAACTGGGGAACCTTGCATAAGCTTAACTTGGCACGACTGGTAGAGCAGGTGGAAGAGGACTTTAGGAGGTGGGACATGGTGCCCTTGTCATTGGCGGGCAGGGTGCAGGCGGTTAAAATGGTGGTTCTTCCAAGGTTTCTTTTTGTGTTCCAGTGCCTCCCTGTACTGATTACAAAGGCCTTTTTTAAAAAGGTGGACAAGAGTATTATGAGCTTTGTGTGGGCTGGAAAGACCCCAAGAGTAAAGAGGGGGTTCCTGCAGCGCAGTAGGGACAGAGGGGGACTGGCACTGCCGAGTCTAAGTGATTATTATTGGGCCGCCAATGTGTCAATGATATGTAAGTGGATGAGGGAAGGGGAAGGAGCGGCGTGGAAAAGACTGGAGATGGCATCCTGTAGGGGAACTAGCCTAAAAGCACTGGCGACGGCGCTGTTGCCGTTCTCCCCGAAAAAATACACCACAAACCCAGTGGTGGTGGCAACTCTGAAAATTTGGGGGCAGTGGAGACGACATAAGGGAGTGACGGGTGCCTCAGTGTGGTCCCCGATAAGGAACAATCATAGGTTCGTCCCGGGAAGGATAGATGGGGGATTTAAATCTTGGCAGCGAGCAGGAATTGCGAAATTGAAGGACTTGTTCTTAGACGGGATGTTCGCGAGTCTGGGAGCACTGACAGAAAAATATGGGCTGCCACCTGGGAATGCATTTCGCTATATGCAAGTGAGGGAATTTGTGAGGCAACAGGTGAGGGAATTTCCGCAGCTCCCGGCGCAAGAGATCCAGGACAGAGTGATTTCGGGGGCATGGGTGGGTGATGGCAGGGTGTCAGATATATATAGGGAAATGAGAGACGAGGGGGAGACGATGGTAGAAGAGCTGAAGGGAGAATGGGAGGAGGAGCTGGGGGAAGAGATAGAGGAGGGGCTGTGGGCAGATGCCCTAAGTAGGGTAAACTCTTCGTCCTCGTGTGCCAGGCTCAGCCTGATACAATTCAAGGTTCTACACAGGGCGCATATGACTGGAGCAAGGCTGAGTAGATTTTTTGGAGTGGAGGATAGGTGCGGGAGATGCGCGGGAAGCCCGGCGAACCACACCCACATGTCCTGGTCATGTCCGGTATTGCATGGGTTCTGGGTGGGTGTGGCAAAAGTGATTTCAAAGGTGGTGGGGGTCCGGGTCGAACCAGGCTGGGGGTTGGCTATATTTGGGGTTGCAGATGAGCCGGGAGTGCAGGAGGCGAGAGAGGCCGATGTTTTGGCCTTTGCGTCCCTAGTAGCCCGGCGAAGGATTCTACTTATGTGGAAAGAAGCTAAACCCCCCGGACGTGGAGGCCTGGATAAACGACATGGCAGGGTTCATAAAATTGGAGCGGATAAAGTACGCACTAAGAGGTTCGGCTCAAGGGTTCACCAGGCGGTGGCAATCGTTCTTCGACTATCTCGCAGAGCGATTAGGGAAAATAGGAAAGGTAGCAGCAGCAGCCCAGGGGGGAGGGGGTGGGGGGGGAGGACTCATTTGGGTCCTCAGGGGTTTTATGTGTGTGTTTATATATTAGTTATTTATATTAGATTTTACGAAGTTACTATTTTAGTTACTAATTCTGTTGTTTCTTATTTTGTTGTTGGCAGTTGCCGTTAGTTAGCATATTATTTATTTAAAAAACGATCAATGTATATATTATTACAAAGTTGTAAAATGGGAAATTTTTGTTTTAGTTTGATCGAAAAACTTTAATAAAATATATATATTTTTTTTAAAGAAATTGCAGCACAAAAACAGGCTATTTCATCCAATGCTGGTGTTTATGTTCCATGTCGCTTCCACAGACATTACTTCATCTCACCCTATCAACCAATCCTTCATGTCCTTATCCAGCTGTAAATTGTTACATTTCCATCTTTCTTCAGTTCTGATTAAAGGTCATCTCGACCTGAAACATTAATTTTGTTTCTCTCTAGAGACGCTATCGGATTGAGTACTTTTCCAGCATTTTTTGTTTTTATTTCAAATTTCCAGCATCTGCGTTATACAAGGGGAGAAGGGAATCTAGTTGAGGGTGAGGAGACTCCAGTGTTGTCCAGCTGTAGGGGGTGAATGGGGATGGATTAAAGATTATGGGTGAGAATAGTGACAGTAGAGCAAGGAGAGAGGTGGATACAGGTGTAGAGCAATTTATGCCAGTCGGGTCATTTTGGGGCATGAGGTAGGAAGGGGAAATGGCTTGTGGGAAGATAAAAGGGTAATGGGCATAATGGGAGAGAAGGAGTGAAGGGGAAGCCTGAGTGATTGAATAAGGAGATTTTTTTTAAAGATTCTGCTGAGGGGGATGGCTTCCCTGCATCACCAACCCCCAAAAGGGTGGCATGGTAGCACAGTGGTTAGCACTGTCGCTTCACAGCGTCAGGGACCTGGGTTCGATTCCCAGCTTGGGTCACTGTCTGTGCGGAGTCTGCATGTTCTCACTGTGTCTGCGTGGGTTTCCTCCAGGTGCTCCGGTTTCCTCCTACAATCCAAAGATGTGCAGGTAAGGTGGGTTGGCCACGCTAAATTGCCCTTAGTGTCCAAAAGGGTTGGATGGGATTACTGGGTTACGGGGATAGGGTGGAGATGTGGGCTTGGGGAGGATGCTCTTTCCAAGGGCCGGTGCAGACTCGATGGGCTGAATGGCCTCCTTCTACACTGAAAATTCTCCAATTCTATGAAAATCTCACCTGCAACTTTCGGTGGTTTGTTTCCCTGTCTTAATTATCACCAACTAGTTATCCCACCCGAAATGAAAAGCAGAGTGGGAAGTAGAAGAGCAGAAGCAGAATTTTCTTTTTAAAGTTATAGGAGAGAGACACAGAGGAGAAAGAAAAACAGGCAAGACAAAGAGAAATAAGCAGGGCTTAGGAATCAGAGACACATAAGTAGATGACCGTGTTCACCACCTTATCATGTGCAATGGCATGAGGGACTGCTGAGCACTTTAAAAAAATCAAGATCGCAGTCTTTTCACTTTAGAATTGGACAGCTAATACTTATGATTCCTTCTAATGCTTGACTTGAGTCCTTTGTTAATAAGATTTAATTGAACAGATATCATTCAACTTGACAAAATAATTATTGAGTAGTTAAGCATGTCAGAATGAACAAAGTTTCTGTCACTGAATTCTTTTTCAAAGATTGCCTGCTTGAACAATTTTCTTCCCTCTCTATCTCCGCTGAATATTTTGACCTATAGCTGATCTACGGATCCATGGGAACCATACACCCTCGCACTATTTTTCATGTTCAAGCAGCCACAGGGAGTTTCCAACGCTTATGTCAGATGGGAAATCATAACTGAACCTTATGCCACCTTCAAGTTTCAGAGGTTGCCAAATGGGAAACAAGAGAGGAAACTGGGATCAAATGTCTCCTTCTTACAACAACTTATATTTATATAACGTCTTTAATGTAATGAACATCCCCAGGCACTTCAAGCTAAGGGGGCTGAATTATAACAGTATTCCAGCACCTTTTTTACCATACAGGACATGGTCAGTTAATTTATCATAGTCTAGCTTTTATATGTGGGATTTCCTTGTGATGTACAGCTCTGTAAAACTAATGTTACTGATTTTTGGCACAAGTCAGTTTATCCCTCTTGATTTTCCACCACAAAACGCAGTCACGTCTGCTTATAAGTTTTGTCTTTCAATCCTGTTTCATTTACTGAATCTTCTCGCTGGTGTGTGTGGTAGTCGGTATTAGGGGTATTACGGTATCCAGGTTGATGCTGGTGTGGGAGGTACCTGAGACAGCAATATCATTGGTGAAGCCTGCCTGCTGGTTCCGCCCAGTAAGGTGGAGTATAAGAGTCTGTGTCTCCCTAGCAGCTGCATTCTGTACTTGCGCTGCTGGGGGAAACATCTAGTCCAATAAAGCCTTCAATTGTCATCCAATCTCGCTTCTGGAGTTATTGATCGAGAATCAATTTATTGGACTAGATTTTAAAGAATGGAGCTCCAAATCAAGCCGGAGTGTCTGCAACGCAGCCCCCACGCAGCAAACTCAGCGGCAACCTTCAAACACTGGCTGGCATGCTACCTCAGGACGGCCACGACTGCACCTACGGAGGACCAGAAACTGCAAGTTCCCCACTCGAGGGTGAGCCCAGAGATCTACACCCTCATCGAGGATGCGGACGATTTCGAGGCCGCAATGACCCCGCTGAAAGGACACTATATTCGCCCAGTAAACCAGGTTTCCGCCCGACATCTGCTAGCGACGAGGCGACAAATCCCCGGGGAATCGCTGGAGGAATTCTACCGTGCGCTCCTGGTGTTAGGTAGGAACTGTGACTGCCTGCAAGTTTCAGCAGCGAACACACAGAACATTTGATCCGGGACAAATTCGTTGCAGGTATGCTGTCCTCCCAAATCCGCCAGCGGCTGCTCGAAAATGAAACACTAGGCCTCAAGGAGGCATGGGCCCTTGCTAGCTCCCTGGATGTGGCCTCCCGAAACGCCCACGCTTACGGACCTGACCGCGCGGCGGCTCCTTGGGCAGCGTGGAACACCCCCGCGGCCGATTCCGGTGCATCCCCCATCCCCCCACAAGCTTGTGCTGCGCGACTACCAGGCTACCCCGGGGGGCCCCGTTGCTATTTTTGTGGGCAAGCCAAACACCCCGGCAGCGCTGCCCGGCCCGCTCCTCCACCTGCAAAGGGTGCGGCAAAAAGGGCCATTTCGTGGCGGTATGCCAGGCCCGGGCGGTCGCCGCGGTCTCCGGGGGCGAACTGGGACAGCCACACCAACTCTCTCCATGAGCCACATGCGGCCAGTGGGCACCGCCATATTCCTGTTCCAGAGCCACGTGCGGGCCCCAGGCACCGCCATCTTGTTCCCCAAGGAACACGTGCGACTGATGGGTGCCGCCATCTTGCACACCCCCAGCAATGTGTGACCAGTGGGCGCCGCCATTTTGGCTGTAGTCTCAGGACTCCGATTCGGATGACCACACACCGCCCGAGGAAAACCTCCAACTTTTGCCACGACTTGCCTCGCTGACCCTGGACCAGTCTCGGCCCCGAAAGCTCGCGACCGCGACGACGGCCGTGCTCATCAATGGGCACAAAACATCCTGCCTGATGGACTCTGGGAGCACAGAGAGCTTTATACACTCCAAGACGCTGTTCTCTTCCCATCCACCCAGTTAATCAATAAATCTCCCTGGCCTCTGGGTCTCACTCTGTAGAGATCAACGGGTTCTGCGTACCGAACCTCACGGTCCAGGGAAGGGAATAAAAAAATTTCCACCTCTACGTCCTCCCTCACCTCTGCACTGCCACGCTCCTAGGGTTAGATTTCCAATGTAACCTCCAGAGTTTAACTTTTAAATTCGGCGGCCCTATACCACCCCCCCCCCCCCCCCCCCTCACTGTCTGCAGCCTCGCGACCCTCAAGGTCGATCCGCCTTCCCTTTTTGCGAACCTCACCCAGGATTGCAAACCCGTCGCCACCAGGTGCAGACGGTGCAGTGCCCAGGACTGGACCTTCATTAGGTCGGAAGTCCAGCATTACTGAAGGAAGGTATTATTGAGGCTAGCAACAGTCCCTGGAGAGCTCAAGTTGTGGTTGTAAAGACCGGGGAGAAGCATAGGATGGTCAAAGAACAAAACAAAGAACAAAGAAATGTACAGCACAGGAACAGGCCCTTCGGCCCTCCAAGCCCGTGCCGACCATACTGCCCGACTAAACTACAATCTTCTACACTTCCTGGGTCCGTATCCTTCTATTCCCATCCTATTCATATATTTGTCAAGATGCCCCTTAAATGTCCCTATCGTCCCTGCCTCCACTACCTCCTCCGGTAGTGAGTTCCAGGCACCCACTACCCTCTGCGTAAAAAACTTGCCTCGTACATCTACTCTAAACTTTGCCCCTCTCACCTTAAACCTATGCCCCCTAGTAATTGACCCCTCTACCCTGGGGAAAAGCCGGGTCATTGATTACAGTCAGGCCATCAACAGGTATACGCAGCTCGACGCGTACCCTCTCCCCCGCACATCTGATCTGGTCAATCAGATTGCACAATACAAGGACTTTTCCACGGTGGATCTAAAATCCACCTACCACCAGCTCCCCATCCGCCCTAGCGACCGCAAATACACAGCATTTGAAGCAGATGGGTGGCTCTACCACTTCCTAAGGGTTCCCTTCGGTGTCACAAATGGAGACTCGGTCTTCCAATGGGAGATGGACCGAATGGTTGACCGGTACGGTTTGCAGGTCACGTTTCCGTACCTAGACAGCGTCACCATCTGCGGCCACGACCAGCAGGACCATGACACCAATCTCCAAAAATTCCTCCATACCGCAAAAATCCTTAATCTAACCTACAACAAGGACAAATGCGTGATCAGCACCGACCATCCAGCCATCCTCGGCTGCGTAGTGCATGATGGAGTTATAAGCCCAGATCCCGAACGCATGCGCCCCCTCATGGAGTTTCCCCTCCCCCACTGCTCCAAGGCCCTGAAATGCTGCCTGGGATTTTTTTCATATTATGCCCAGTGGGTCCCCAACTATGCGGACAAGGCCCGCCCACTCATTCAATCCACGGTTTTTCCCCTGTTGGCAGAGGCCCGCCAGGCCTTCAGCCACATCAAAGCGGACATTGCAAAGGCCACGATGCACGCAACCGATGAATCCCTTCCCTTCCAAGTCGAGAGTGATGCGTCCGACGTAGCTCTGGCAGCCACCCTCAACCAAGCGGGCAGACCCGTGGCCTTCTTCTCACGCACCCTCCACGCTTCAGAAAACCGCCTTTCCTCAGTTGAAAAGGAGGCCCTAGTAGAAGCTGTGCGGCACTGGAGGCATTACCTGGCCGGCAGGAGATTCACTCTCCTCACTGACCAACGGTCGGTTGCTTTCCTGTTCGATAATGCACAGCGGGGCAACATAAAGAACGATAAGATCTTACTGTGGAGGATCGAGCTCTCCACCTACAACTATGAGATCTTGTATTATCCCAGGAAGCTAAACGAGCCTCCTGATGCCCTATCCCGCGGCACATGTGCCAACGCACAAGTGGACCGACTCCGGACCCTCAACGAGGCCCTCTGCCACCCTGGGGTCACTCGATTCTTCCATTTCAATAAGACCCGCAACCTGCCCTACTCCATCGAGGAGGTCAGGACCGCCACCAGGAACTGCAAAATCTGCGCGGAGTGCAAGCCGCACTTCTACAGGCCAGAGAAAGCGCACCTGATAAAGGCTTGCCGTCCCTTTGAACGCCTCAGTATGGACTTCAAAGGGCCCCTCCCCTCCACCGACTGCAACACGTACTTCCTGAACGTGATTGACGAGTACTCCCGGATTCGCCATCCCCTGCCCCAACATGACCGCAGCCATCATCATAAAAGCCCTCCACAGTATCTTTACACTGTTCGGTTTCCCCGCCTACATACACAACGATAGGGGGTCCTCCTTTATGAGCGATGAACTGCGTCAATTCCTGCTCATCAAGGGCATTGCGTCGAGCAGGACGACCAGTTACAACCCCCGAAAAAACGGACAGGTAGAGAGGGAGAATGGAAATGTCTAGAAGACCGTCCAACTGGCCCTACGGTCCAGGAATCTCCCAGTCGCCCGCTGGCAGGAGATCCTTCCGGATGCTCTCCACTCCATCCGATCACTGCTGTGTACCACGACCAACCAGGCACCTCATGAATGTCTCCTTGTCTTCCCCAGGAAGTCCTCCTCTGGGACCTTGCTCCCAACCTGGCTGACAGCTCCTGGACCCATCCTGCTCCGCAAACACGTGCGAGCGCACAAGTCGGACCCATTGGTCGAGAGGGTCCACCTCCTGCAGGCTAACTCTCAATACGCCTATGTGGCGTACCCCGACGGCCGACAGGATACGGTCTCCCTACGGGACCTGGTGCCCGCTGGGACCCCACACACACACCCACCACCAACCCCACCCTCCCTCCCACCGACGCACCCCACAGCCGCCCCTTTCCCAGGTGGATCGGTTCTCCCATTGGTCCCATCTAGCGGTGATGAAGCTGCCGAAGAAGCCGAAACCACGCTCCCGGAGCCACGGATGCCCGAGCCGCCGCCTGCATCACCGCCGAAACTGCGACGATTGCAGAGGACGACCAGGGCCCCCAACCGACTAATTGCTTCATTTTGAATGTAAATAAATACTGTAAATAATTGCGACATGTAACGAGGCAAAACACTGTACTAATGTATACCGGGTACCACCATAACCTCAACCTCTACCACTGTATAACGCGAGACCACCACCCCCGCCGGACTCTGTTTTTTAACAGGGGGTGAATGTGGTAGTCGGTATTAGGGGTATTACGGTACCCAGGTTGATGCTGTAAGATCATTGGTGTGGGAGGTACCTGAGACAGCAATATCATTGGTGAAGCCTGCCTGCTGGTTCCGCCCAGTAAGGCGGAGTATAAGAGTCTGTGTCTCCCTAGCAGCTGCATTCTGTACCTGCGCTGCTGGGGGAAACATCTAGTCCAATAAAGCCTTCAATTGCCATCCAACCTCGCTTCTGGAGTTATTGATCGAGCATTAGTGTGTTAATCATTGTATCTTAGCTGATCCAATCGCACTTCCTGTCACAGATCCTCATGCTCCCCAGTTTAAGGCTGAATCAAGTCTGGTCCAAATCCCTCCGTCCTGAGCTAATTGCTGGCCATGACCTTCTCCGTCACACTTCTACACATGCCCACATCATAGCTGGTAACTGCAACAAACACAGCTTGCCGTGTCCTTGAAGTGTTTTAATGATTCTTCAATAGGTTTCAGTTTTGTTGATCTCATCATCATGTCTAACCCATTACCTTTGGAGAACTTGTTCTGTTGGTTATTCAACTACTTTATGAATTCAGCAATGATAATGCCATTGAATGTCGAGGGAAGGTGGTTAGATTTGCTCTTGTTGGAGACATTGCTTGGCACTTATATGGTGTGAATATGACTTCCTGCTTATCAGCCCAAGCTTGTATGTTGTCCAGGTCTTATCGCATACTGGCACAAACTGCTTCAATATCTGAGGAGTCACAAATGATGCTGAACATCATGCAATCATCAATGGACATCCTCTTTTCTGACATAATTATTTTTGTTTTTTATTCATGTGATTTGGGCATTCTTGGCAAGGATGTTGCCCATCCCCAATTGTCCTTGAGAGAAGTTAAGAGTCAACCACATTGCTGTGTGTCTGGAGTCACCTGTCAGCCAGACCAGGTAAGGGTGGCAAATTTCCTTCCCTAAAGGGCATTAGTGAACCTGATCGGTTTCTAAAAATTGCATTATAACTCTAACCCCAAATACAGACTATCTTAGATCAGGAGTACACTCTAAACAATCATCCACACCTGCGTTCAAGATGTGCTGTTAGATGAATTGGACATTCTGAATTCTCCTTCTGTGCAGCCGGAGGAACCATACACCCATACACGTGCTGTTAGGTAATTTGGACATTCTGAATTCTCCCTCTGTCTACCCGAACATGGGAATACCAGGGGCTTTTCATAGTAACTTCACTGCAGTGTTAATGCAAGCCTACTTGTGACAATGAAGATTATTATTATTTAAGCCAGTCATATTTTGCACAGTGCTTTCCCGGCTGGCAGACAGCTCTGCTGAGATAACCAGAACTTTATTAAGAAGACTCAAAATTACAATTAAATTTTAAAAAACCTCTGCAACTTTTAGCAGTGAAGAAAACGACGGGGAGCGAAAAGAGATTTACTTTATAAATCTCTGCCTCTTCTTGCAAGCAGACGGCTGCACAAATGCGAGCGGGTTAACGGCAGGACCGGCTACAGTGTGTTGAACACTTGACAACTGATCAGCCGAGCCAATCGCGGGGACTGCAGCCGAGAACATCAACTTGCCCACATCCCACATTGACCCAATTCACCAGGTCGCGTTTCACCCGTGTTAAACTTTCCCTACCTTTCACATCCTGAGCTGGACAATCGCTGGGGAACTCCGCCTGTTCGGGTCTGCCGTCCACAACGAAATAAATGATCTTCGTGGTCGCCATGGTCAGTCTGAGAAAGGGAAAGAATCTCGCATCAAAAGTGTGCGGCTCCGGCTGCTGCCTGCCAATCTCAACCGGTCTGCAGATGCGGAATGGGGCAGACAGAGAGGGAGACGTGTGTCACCCAAACAAGCAGCACGGAACTGAGTTTAAACAGTGAATGTGCAACATGTGATACAGAAAGAGCAGCAAACAATCTCAACACCCACATCCAGAATCTAACACACGCACACACACAGGGTCACTCACACAGTGTATCTGACACACAGGCACAATGCATCTGACACACAGACACTGTCACTCACACAGTGCATCTGACACACACACACAGTCACTCACACTGCATCTGACACACAGACAGGGTCACTCACAGTGTATCTGACACACAGGCACAATGCATCTGACACACAGACACTGTCACTCACACAGTGCATCTGACACACAGTCACTCGCACAGTGCATCTGACACACAGACAGGGTCACTCACACAGTGTATCTGACACACAGGCACAATGCATCTGACACACAGACACTGTCACTCACACAGTGCATCTGACACACACACACAGTCACTCGCACAGTGCATCTGACACACAGACAGGGTCACTCACACAGTGTATCTGACACACAGGCACAATGCATCTGACACACAGACACTGTCACTCACACAGTGCATCTGACACACACACAGGGTCACTCACACAGTGTATCTGACACACAGGCACAATGCATCTGACACACAGACACTGTCACTCACACAGTGCATCTGACACACACACAGTCACTCGCACAGTGCATCTGACACACAGACAGGGTCACTCACACAGTGTATCTGACACACAGGCACAATGCATCTGACACACAGACACTGTCACTCACACAATGCATCTGACACACAGTCACTCGCACAGTGCATCTGACACACAGACAGGGTCACTCACACAATGTATCTGACACACGGGCACAATGCATCTGACACACAGACACTGTCACTCGCACAGTGCATCTGACACACAGACACTGTCACTCACACTGCATCTGACACACAGTCACTCACACAGTGCATCTGACACACAAACACAGTCACTCAGTGCATCTGACACACAGTCACTCACACAGTGCATCTAAAACAGTCAGTCACACAGTGCATCTGACACACAAACATGGTCACACAGTGCACAAGACACACAAACATGGTCACACAGTGCACCAGACACACAGTCACTCACACAATGCATCTGACACACAGTCACACACAGTGCAGCTGACATACAAACACAGTCACTCAAACAGTGCATCTGACAGACAAACAAACACAGTCATTCACAGTGCATTTGACACACAAACACACACTCAAACAGTGCATCTGACAGACAAGAGTCACTCACACAGTGCTTCTGACACACAGTCACACACAGTGCACCTGACTCACAAACACAGCCACACATATTGCACCTGACACATAAACACAATCACACAGAGTGCACCTGACACACAAACACAGTCACTCACACAGTGCATTTGACACACAAACATAGCCACTCACAGTGCATTTGACACACAAACACAGTCACTCACACTTGCACCTGACACACAAACACAGTGTCATGTGAGGGTCCCTTTAAGAAAAGTGTGTTTTATCAAACGGCTGCAGTGATGCCATTGTATGGGTGGAGCTGGGCTGTGATTCTGTCTTTTACTTTCGTTTTGAGCTGGAAGCTGCTTTGTGGCTGAGTTTTTGGGTTTCGTTTTCAGTTGGGAGCTGCATTCAAACAAAGAAGGTGTATTTTTGGTCTCTCTCTCTGCATGCTAAAGAATGTCTCTAGACCACTTGATAACTTCAAACTAATACCTGTTTTCTGAAAGGAATTCAAACCACCTGTTTTGGTAGAAAAAGGGTTTTTGGCTTATGGATGTTGTTAGGAAAGTTATTAAGTGTTACCTATAGAGGGGGTATCTTTGGGGGGTATTTGTGTTGGTAGTTGATAAGATGTTTACTGTGTGTTTATAAAATGGTAACTGGATTCAAAAAATAAACATTGTTTTGTTTAAAAATACTGAAGATCTCTGTTGCAAACGGGCAGCACGGTGGAGCAGTGGTTAGCATTGCTGCCTCATGGCGCTGAGGTCCCAGGATCGATCTCGGTTCTGGGTCACTGACCGTGTGGAGTTTACACATTCTCCTCGTGTTTGAGTGTGTTTCACCCCACAACCCAAAGATGTGCAGGGTAGGTGGATTGGCCACACTAAATTGCCCCTTAATTGGAAAAAATTAATTGGGTACTCTAAATTTGAAAAAGAAGATCTCTGTTGCATAACACCGGAAAGTGGACCCTTGTGCTCCTCATAACCAAAATCTATTAAAAGTTGTAGCTCAGGTGAACTCCATGTTATACTTTGGTGTTCTCTAAATCCTGGCCCATAACAAATTGGGGACTTGTGGGGTAAAAGTATATCTTTCGTGATTGGATTGGCTGAGTGAACTTAAAGACAGTGAGGGGTGAGCACATTTGTGTTTGCTTTTCAGGTGTGGTATTCCAGTTTAAGAGGCTCGGAAGTTTTTGGGAGTGGAGAAGGTCTCACGCAGTACCTTACGAACACAGACTAAAAAAGGCTTTTAGATTGGGCAAAAACATTGCAGTTAACGTTACCTGACAGCATACAAAAAGAAGAGGTACCTACGGCGGTAGCTGAGCATTTAAAATTGCCTGAGATACAGATCAGGGAAAAAGAAAAGAAACTAAAGAAAAAGAAAGAAAAAAGAATACCCTAGCAGAACAAAAAGAAACAGAAAGGGATTTACAGATGAGGGAAAAAGAAAAAGAGAGAGAAAGAGATAGAGAGGAAAAAGAAAAAGAAAGAAGGAAAGGGAAAAAGAGAGAGAGTTTGAACTTCAGAAAATGGCCATGAAACATGACAGTCAGTTAAAATTGGCGGATGTAAAGAGAAACGTACAGTTTGAGGATAGTGATGAGGATAAAGAAAAAGAGCATCATAGTCGAAGGCTTGGTGGGGATCTATTTAAATATGTCCAAGCATTACCAAGGTTTGATGAGAAGGAGGTAAGAGCCTTTTTCATTTAATTTGAGAAGGTAGCTAAACAAATGAAATGGCCACAGGACATGTGGGTATTACTGATTCAAACAAAGCTGGTAGGCAGAGCTAGTGATGTCTTTGCATCACTATCAGAGGAAGTATCTGGGACGTATAAGGAGGTGAAAAAACCCCATCTTAGGTGCATATGAACAAGTGCCTGAAGCCTACAGACAAAGGTTTAGAAATTTAAGGAAAGAATCTGGTCAAACATGCATGGAGTTTGAAAGGAACAAACAGAGTAATTTTGATAGGTGAATAAGGGCTTTGAAAATAGACCAGACGTATGAAGCTCTCAGAGAAATTATATTTTTGGAGGAGTTTAAAAATTCAATTCCTGATGTCGTGAGAACTCATGTGGTAGAGCAGAAGGTTAAAACTGCGAGATTAGCAGCAGAAATGACAGATGATTATGAATTAGTTCATAAATCAAAGCTGGTTTCCAACATCAGTTTCAGCCTGTGAGGGATAGAAACTGGGGAAAAGAGAAATACTCAAGTGGTAGAGGTAAATGTGATCTGATGGGAGATAATAAGAAGAGTGTACCTCCGATTAAAAAAGAAATCCAGGAGGATGGAAGAGAAATGAAAAGTTTTAAATGTTTTCACTGTAATAAACTGGGCCATGTAAAGTCACAGTGTTGGTGGTTGAAGAAAAGCACTGGGAAGGTTGATGTGGTAAAACAGGATAAGCCAGTGGAATTTGTTAAAGTGGTAAAGGAAAGCCCAAGTGAAGCGAAGGAGGTGCACAAGATTGTACAGCCGGATCAAGAGGTGATTGATAAGAAAGTGCCAGACCTCTTTTAAAAATTTGCTTGTGTGGTTAAGTTTACTCATGTGTACCAGGAGGAATAGGTAAAGAAGTCACAATTTTAAGAGATACGGGAGTTCGCAATCTATGATGGTCAGAGATGAGGAGTTATGTAGTTTGGGAGGAATATTGCCAGAAAAGGTGGTAATATGTGGAATTCAGGGTGAGAAGTTCCATTATGTAAAGTAAGGTTGGAAAGTCCAGTGAAGAGTGGTGAAGTGGTAGTAGGAGTAATAGAGAAGCTGTCTTGTCCAGGACTACAGTTTATCTTGGCTAATAATATAGCTGGATCGCAGGTGGGAGTGATGTTGTTGATAAGCCAGTGGAAAATCAGACAACTGAAGTGTTGAAGGACGAATATCCTGGGATGATTCCGGATTGTGTAATAGCAAAGTCACAGGTTAAGACAAGAGGAGAAATCAAAGAGTGAAGATAAAGTTGAAGTTCAATTATCAGAAAATATATTTGATCAGATGGTTGAAAAAGAACAGGTGGAGGATGAGGTGGATATTTTTAGTTCAGGAAAATTGGCGGAGTTACAACAGAAAGATATAGAAATAAAATGGATGTATCAGAAAGCATACACGGAAAAGGAATCTGAGTGTATACCAGAATGTTATCATCGTAAAAATGATGTCCTGATGAGAAAATGGAGACCTGTACATATGCAGGCGGATGAAAAGTGGGCAGAAATTCATCAAGTGGTGTTGCCGGTAGGGTATAGAAAGGAGGTGTTGCGAGTAGCACATGACGTACCAGTGGGAGGTCATTTGTGAGTAAGGAAAACTGAAGCTGAGAGTTTGGCTGATGATCGATAAATGAGAGTTTGGCTGATGATCGATTGGAACTTTATGGGAAAAACAAAATGTTAGGTAAAGCTTTGTGTGAAGAAATGTCAAGACAGGCCTTTACAGGCTTCTGATAGCAAACTGAGGAATGTCAAGATTGGCTGTCAAAGGCTTCTGATAACAAGGTTGTTTTTGAACCAGACAAAATTGCAGTAACGACCTTGGGAATGGGTGCACTAGGCTTAAAGATAATTATAATTGAGGGGGGCTGAATTATAATTGAGCTGAGAGCACAGATAGGAATGCGAGGGAGCTGCCGTCAGAAATGAGCCAAACTCTGTATAAGAACTGCTGTTAGATGTATTGACTTTGGCTTGCTATTGTGACTCTTGAGAGACACAGTGGTCCTAGCTCCGGCACCGAGAAATAAATATGTTAAAGTAACAAGGTGTTCGACTGATCATTTCATCCGGACTGGCTGCAATAGAATCCTCAAAGCTAAAATCCCAAAACATTTTTATTGGCCTGGACTACCTGAAGATGTAGTTACATTTTGTCGATCATGTCACACATGTCAAGTGATAGGGAAATCTCAAACAGTGATAAAACCAGCGCCCTTAATACCCATTCCAGCATTTGAGGAACCTTTGACAAGAGTCTTGATTGATTGCGTAGGACCGCTTCCTAAAACGAAAAGTGGGAATCAATATCTTTTGACTATAATGGATGTGTCTACTAGGTTTCCAGAGGCCATTCCAGTGCGCAATATTACAGCTAAAAAGATTGTGGAGGAGTTGCTTAAATGGATTTACTAGATATGGACTACCCACAGAAATACAATCGGATCAAGGATCAAATTTTACCTCAAGGTTATTCAAAGAAGTTATGGATAGTTTAGGAATAAAACAATTTAAATCAACTGCGTACCATCCAGGATCACAGGGAGCGTTAGAAAGGTGACATCAGACATTAAAGACAATGTTGAGGGGTTATTGTCAAGATTACCCAGAAGATTGGGATAAAGGAATTCCATTCGTACTGTTTGCAATTAAGGATGCACCTAATGAGTAGACCAAATTCAGTCCTTTTGAACTAATTTTTGGTCATGAGGTAAGTGGACCACTTAAATTGATTAAGGAAAAATTAATTAGTGAGCAGTCGGAACTTACATTATTGGATTACGTGTCAAATTTTAGAGAACTCTTAAATAGAGCAGGAAAATTGGCTAGACAACATTTAAAAGTTGCACAACATGTGATGAAATGAATAGCGGAAAGAAAGCAAAATTTCGTAGTTTTTCCAGTGGAGATAAAGTTCTGGTATTGTTACCAGTGGTAGGTGAACCTTTAAAAGCAAGGTTTTGTGGACCTTTTCAGATTGAAAGGAAATTAAGTGAGGTGAATTATGTGGTGAGAACACCAGATAGAAGGAAAACTCACCAAGTGTGTCATGTGAATATGCTTAAAAGGTACTTTAAAAGGGAAGAAGAGCAAAAGGAGGATGTTTTAATGATTCTAACTCAAAGTGAAGAACCAAATCCAGATGACTTGGAATTTGGATGAATTTGGAGGAATTTTGAATTTGAATGAAGAGGTTGGTTCCTCTTCATTCAAATTCAAAGGAGGAAGGAGCAGTGCTCCGAAAGCTAGTGATTCGAAACAAACCTGTTGGACTTTAACCTGGTGTTGTAAGACTTCTTACTGGACTTTGTATTTGACATCCCTCAAATTAAATTTGAAAACGAGGATGTTCTTAAAAATTGGAATAAATTGTTGAGTTACCTTCCAGAGGAAAAACAAACTGACCTGAAAGAGTTTTTGATATTACAGGGGCATGTTTGTGGAGATAAGTTGGGAAGTACTAAAATAGCTATACATGATGTAGATGTGGTAAATGCTGTTCCAATTAAACAACATCCATATCGACTTAACCCTTTAAAATTGGCACAGGTTAATAAAGAAATTGAGAGTATGCTTAAAAATGGCATAATTGAAGTGGGTTGGACCTTTATCCGAAAGGGCAAAGGAGATTTCAGCTTTTGTGACTCCAGATGATATATACCAATTCAAAGTTATGCCATTTGGCATGAAAAACACCCCAGCCACATTTCAATGGTTAACTAACAAAGTTGTTTCAGGATTACCCAATTGTGCGGTGTTCATGGACGATCTGGTAATTTTTAGTCCGACATGGAAAGAACATTTTAAGCGTCTGATGGAGTTATTCGATCGACTTTAGCAGGCGGGTTTGGTGATAAACCTAGCCAAAAGTGAATTTGGAAAAGCCCAAGTCACTTTCCTTGGCCATACAATCAGACAAGGTCGAATGGTCCCATGGGATGTGAAAACAAAAGTTATTGGGGAGTTTCCAATACCCTCGACACAAAGGGAAATAATTCGATTTCTTGGCATGAGTGGATTTTACCGGAGATTTGTGCCGAATTTTATCAGTGTGGTCGCTCCACTGACGGACGTGCGAAAGAAGCGTCGCAAATTTCAGTGGAGTGTCAACAGGCATTTGATGGCCTGAAGGCTGTGTTAACCACTGCTCCTGTGTTGGCCATCCCAAATTACACAAAACCATTCAAAGTGGCTGTTGATGCGAGTGATGTGGGCATAGGTGTGGTGCTCTTACAAGAAGACGACGAAGAACTAGAGCGGCCCATTGGTTATTTTTCAAAGAAATTAAATAAGCACCAGAAGAAGTATTCAACAATTGAGAAGGAGACTTTGAGCTTGGTGCTGGCTTTGCAACATTTTCAAATGTATATTACCAGCAATTCATCTGAAACAAGTATATATACTGATCATAATCCATTGACGTTGTTGGCGAGATTCCGGAATAACAATGCCAGACTGTTTCGATGGAGTTTATTGTTACAGCCATTTCATTTCAAAATAATACATGTGGCAGGACAATAAAACGTGATAGCCGGTGCTTTCTCACAAATGTGATGAAGAGAAGCAGGTTCGGTGGAGGAAGAAGAACTAAAATGGACTATAAGACCATAAGATCATAAGACATAGGAGCGGAAGTAAGGCCATTCGGCCCATCGAGTCCACTCCACCATTCAATCATGGCTGATTTCAACTCCATTTACCCCTCTCTCTCCATAGCCCTTAATTCCTCGAGAAATCAAGAATTTATCAACTTCTGTCTTAAAGACACTCAACGTCCTGGCCTCCACCGCCCTCTGTGGCAATGAATTCCACAGACCCACCACTCTCTGGCTGAAGAAATTTCTCCTCATCTCTGTTCTAAAGTGACTCCCTTTTATTCTAAGGCTGTGCCCCCGGGTCCTAGTCTCCCCTGCTAATGGAAACAACTTCCCCACATCCACCCTATCTAAGCCATTCATTATCTTGTAAGTTTCTATTAGATCTCCCCTCAACCTCCTAAACTCCAACGAATACAATCCCAGGATCCTCAGACGTGGTTATTACAATGTTATTACAAATGTTTGCATGTTTTGTTTTGTTAAACTAAAAGGTGTATTTACTGTCAATATTTCTGAAAGGAAAGTGAAAAGTTGAAAAATGAAACCATCTTGAAGTTGATGGTTTATTTTTTGTTCTTGTGGGGAGGTGTCATGTGAGGGTCCCTTTAAGAAAAGTGTGTTTTATAAAATTGATGCAGTGATGTCATTGTGTTGGTGGAGCTGGGCTGTGATTCTGTCTTTAACTTTCGTTTTGAGCTGGAAGCTGCTTTGTGGCTCTGAGTTTTTTGGCTTATTTTTCAGTTGGGAGCTGCATTCAAACAAAGAAGGTATCTCTCTCTGCATGCTAAAGAATGTCTCCAGACCACTTGATAACTTCAAACTAATACCTGTTTTCTGTAAAGAATTCAAACCTACTGTTTTGGTAGTAAAAGGGTGTTTGGCTTATGGATGTTGTTTGGAAAGTTATTAAGTGTTACCTATAGAGTACTGAATCTTTGGGGGGGGGGGGGGTATTTGTGTTGATAGTTGATAGGATGTTTACTGTGTGTTTATAAAATGTTAAAAACTCCATGATATACTTTGGTGTTCTCTAAACCCTGCCCCGCAACAACAGTCACACACACAGTGCATCTGACAGACAGGCAGGGTCACTCACACAGTGCACCTGACACACAGACACAGCCACTTACACCGTGCACCTGACACACAAATGCAACCACTCAAACAGTGCATCTGACACACAGTCACACACAGTGCATCTAACAAACACAGTCACTCACACATTGCACCTGACACAAAAACACAGTCACTAACACAGTGCACCTGACACACAAACACAGTCACTCACACAATGCACCTAACGCACAAACACAGTCACTCACGCAGTGCATTTGACACACAAACACAGTTACTCACGCAGTGCATCTGATACATAAGCACAGTCACTCACACAGTACATCTGACATCTATTATGGGCCAGAGTTTAGAGAACACCAAAGTATATCATGGAGTTCACCTGACCCACAACTTTTAATAGATTTTGGTTGTGGAGAGCACAAGGACCCACTTTACAGGTGTGATGCAACAGAGATCTAAAGTATTTTTGAACAAACAATGTTTATTCTGTGAATCCAGTTAACATTTTATAAACACACAGTAAACATCTTATCAACTACCAACACTGATACCCCCACCCAAAGATACAGTACTCTATAGATAACCCTTAGTAACTTTCCTAACAACATCCATAAGTCAAAAACCCTTTTTAACAAAGGTTTGCATTCCTTACAGAAACAGGTATTACTTTGAAATCATCAAGTGATCTGGAAACATTCTTTAGCATGCAGAGAGAGAGACCAAAATACACCTCCTTGGTTTGAATGCAGCTCTCCAACTGAAAACAAAACTAAAGCTCAGAGCCAAAAACAGTTTCCAGCTCAAAGCGAAAGTAAAAAGCAGAGCCAGAGTCCAGCTCCACCCACGCAATGACATCACTGCAGCCACTTGAGAAGACAAACATTTCTTAAAGCGACATTCCCACATCACTTCAAACACCTAACGCACAGTCACTCACACAGTGCACCTGACACACAAACATAGTCACTCACACAGTGCATCTGACACATACAGGGGAGGCATCCTGTGTTGTGTTGTGTTTAAAGGCTCTGGTCACAACCCCACTGCCAGGTTTACAGCGAGCCTGGTGGTGGTAGCACCCCTTAAAATTGGAATCAGGTTAGGCAGCACTTCAGATTGGGGGGGCATGTTGGTATTGTCACCAATCTGTGAAAATCATAGATTTGCACCCTCGGGGTAGATGCAACTTATAGAAACTGGAGGAGAGAGAGGGTTGAGAGGACCAGGGACCTGTTTTTAGAGGGTAGGTTCGCGGGACTGGAGGAGTTGAAGGAAAAATACCAGCTCCCGAGATAGAGTGAATTTTGGGAAATGCAGGTGTGCAAAGAATTACCTTCATTCCCTCAGCTGCCGTGTCATATGTTGGTGGATAGATTGTCATTGTGTGATGAGCTAGGGGAAGGGATGATCTCGGATATACATGGGTGTTTCCTGTAGACGGGGAAGGCTTCGCTGGAAGAGATAAAGGGGAAGTGGGAGGAGGAGTTGGGAATGGTACTGGGGGGAGGGGCCTGGAGTGAAATACCATATCAGATCAACTCAGCCTCCTCTTGAACCTGGATGAGCCTGATACAATTTAAGGTGTTCCACAGGGCTCATGTGATGATCTTTCCAGATGTGGGGAATAGGTGTGAAAGATACTCGAGGGGGCAGCGAATTATGTGCCTATATTTTGCTAATACCCAAACCTGGTTGAGTTCTGGACATCAGTGTTTGAGACTTTGTCGGCGACCGTGGGGTGAGACTGAAGCCATCCCCCAACCATGCTGGAGAGGAAGGAGGCCTACCATGGCCTTCACTTATCTGAATGCCCAGCGACAGATTCTCCTTGGACAGAGGTCGGCAGTGTCGCCCAGGGCAGTGTTTTGCCAACTTTTTTTCTGGGAACCCATTTAAGAAAAATAAATAAACAATTTTATTGACGAACCCCGATAGTGAACCTCTCAAGGCGAACTTAACCTTTTCTAGACCGAGAAAGCTCGCCATGTCCGAGAGCCATGCTTCGGTCTTCGGGGGCTTTGAGTCCCTCCATGCCAACAGTTTTCGTCGCCGGGCTACCAGGGAAGCAAAGGCCGAGACGTCGGCCTCCTTCTCCTCCTGGACTCCCGGGTCCTCCGACACCCCAAAGATTGCCACCTCAGGACTCATTACCACCCCAGTTTTCAAAACCCAGGACATGATGTCCGCGAATCCCTGCCAGTACCCCCTGAGTTTAGGGCACGACCGGAACATGTGCAGGCGATTAGCCGGCCCACCGGCGCATCTGGCACACTTGTCCTCCTGCCCGAAAAATTTACTCATCCGGGTCACCGTCATGTGGGCCCGGTGCATGACCTTAAACTGGATCAGACTGAGCCTGGCGCATGTTGCGGTCATGTTTGCTCAGAGCTTCTGCCCAAATATCATCCCCCCCCCACCCCGAGCTCCTCCTCCCACTTAAGCTTCAGGTCCTCAGTCTGTGTATCCTCTGCTTCCATTAGTTCTTTGTAAATATCTGAGACTCCACCCTCACCTACCTCTCCCCTCCATACTGCCCTGTCCTGCCTCCCCTTTGGCGGGAGGCGTAGGAAGGACGGCACCAGCCTGCGCATGAAATCCCGCACCTGTAAGTATCTAAAGTCATTCTCTCCCACCAGCCCAAACTTCTCCTCCAACGCCCTCATGCTCGGAAAGCTCCCTTCCAGGAACAGATCACCCACCCTCACAATCTCCGCCCTCCGCCACAGTCGATACCACTGTCCATGTTCCCCGGGGTAAATCAGTGATTGCCGGAGATTGGGGTCCACACTGATGCTCTCACTTCCCCCACATGCCTCCTCCACTGGCCCCAGATCCGCAAAGCCGCCACCACTATAGGGTTGGTGGAATACCATGCCGAGGGGAGCGGCAGAGGCGCCGTAACCAGCGCAACCAAACTGGTGCCCCCGCACGAAGCACCCTCTATCTGCTCCCAGACCGAACTCGTGCCCACCATCCATTTCCTTATCATCGCTATGTTGGCCACCCAGTAGTAGTTGCTAAGGTTCGGCTACGCCAGACCCCTTCCCCTCTGTTCCTTTCGAGCATCACCTTCCTCACCCGCGGGGACTTCCCCGCCCAGACAAATCCCAGGATAATTTTATTCAGCCTCTTGAAGAAGGACCTCGGGATGAAAATGGGGAGACACTGAAATATGAACAAGAATCTCGGGAGAATCGTCATCTTGACGATCTGCACCCTCCCCGCTAGTGACAGCGGGGACACATCCCAACTCCGAACCTCCTCCCTTACTCGTTCCACCAATCGGGAAAGGTTGAGCTTATGCAACCTGCCCCAGTCCCGTGCCACCTGTATCCCCAAGTATCTGAAGCTTTCTCCTACCAGCCTGAACGGCAACGCCTTCAGCCTACTCTCCTGCCCCCTCGCCTGAATTACGAACAACTCGCTCTTAGCCACGTTCAGTTTATATCCTGAATAACGGCCAAATTCCCTCAGGATTTCCATGATGCCGTCCATCCCTGCCATTGGGTCCGCTACATATAACAACAGGTTATCCGCTTATAACAAGACTTTATGTTCCACTCCCCCCCGGACCAGCCCTTTCCAGTCCTTTTAAGCTCACAGAGCAATTGCCAGCGGCTCTATGGCCAGCCATAACAGTAGTGGGGGGAGAGGGCAACCCTGTCTTGTCCCGCGGTGTAGTCTGAAGTAATCTGATATTGTCCTGTTCGTCCTTACACTAGCCTCTGGGGCCTGATATAACAGCCTAACCCAGTCAATGAACCCCTCCCCGAACTCAAACCTTCCCAGCACCTCCCACAGATAGTCCCACTCGACCCAGTCGAAAGCCTTTTCCGCACGGGGACCCATTTGTACCAACCGGCCAACCTTCGGGACCCAACCTGGCCGACCTTCATAGGAAACATAGGAAACATAGAACATACAGTGCAGAAGGAGGCCATTCGGCCCATCAAGTCGGCACCGACCCACTTAAGCCCTCACTTTTTTTTTTTAAATAATTTTTATTAAAGGTTTTCATAAAATATCAACAACAAAATGAGAAAGAAAAAAGAACCCAACAGGGTTAAGTACAAAACACAATCTAAAATCAACCCCCCAAACCCCTCCCCCCCCCTGTACATAAATAATAAATTAACATTAACACCCCGACTTAACACAACAGGTGTATACACCCCCTCAGACCCTCCACTGTAAATAACATAAACAAAAATAAAGTAACCCCCCCCCCCCTAGCTGCAGCTGCCATTGACCAATGTCTATCGTTCTGCCAGGAAGTCTAAGAACGGTTGCCACCGCCTAAAGAACCCTTGTACCTACCCTCTCAAGGCGAATTTCGCCCTCTCCAATTTAATGAACCCTGCCATATCGCTGATCCAGGATTCCACGCTTGGGGGCCTCGCATCTTTCCACTGAAGGAGAATCCTTCGCTGGGCTACCAGGGACGCAAAGGCCAGAATTCCGGCCTCTTTCGCCTCCTGCACTCCCGGCTCCTCTGCCACCCCAAATATTGCGAGCATTGACAAAGATATAAAAATGACAAAGTGTCTGTAACATGTGTGTGTTTTATATGATTGTGAACACTTGCATCGTTTGGAATAAAATACATTTTTTTTTTAAGTTTTGGGCGCCGTATCTAAGGAGGGGTGTGCTGGCCTTGGAGAGGGTCCAGAGGAGGTTCACAAGAATGATCCTTGGAATGAAGAGCTTGTCATATGAGGAACGGTTAAGGACTCTGGGTCTGTACTTGTTGGAGTTTAGAAGAATGAGGGGAATCTTATTGAAACTTACAGGATACTGTGAGGCCTGGATAGAGTGGACGTGGAGAGGATGGTTCCACTTGTAGGAGAAACTAGAACCAGAGGACACCATCTCAGACTGAAGGGACGATCCTTTAAAACAGAGATGAGGAGGAATTTCTTCAGCCAGAGGGTATTGAATCTGTGAAACTCTTTGCCGCAGAAGGCTGTGGAGGCCAAATCACTGAGTGTCTTTAAGACAGAGATACATAGGTTCTTGATTAATAAGGGGATCAGGGATTATGGGGAGAACGCAGCAGAATAGGGATGAGAAAAATATCAGCCATGATTGAATGGCGGAGCAGACTTGATGGGCCGAATGGCCTAATTCTGCTCCTATGTCTTAATTCCCTCTTACATAATAAAATACCCTCACAAACATGATTATATCTAACACCTATAAAGCAGTGTCTTGGTCATGGTGCCCACCGGCATACACTATATACCCTGTTAACAATAGCAGTATCCAACGCACATGCAACAGTGTTGGTCATAAATAACACACAATAAATTCTTTTTATTGACAGCAACATTCAGTTGGGACCTGGCACTGTCCCAACGGCAGTAGGATCCAATTAACAGCTTCCCAAGGACCATAGCGCTATTTGCATAGTACTTTGCATAGTACCATCTGTTGCACCAAAGGCATAAACATTCAATAGACATCATCACAGGGATACTGACTTCCGATTACGGCGATGCGGAGCTAAGCCGCACATTTCGGCAGCTCCCGCTATCACGGACTTTTGGGCTCTCCAGAGGAGCCCCAACGGAAATGTTTTGATTGAATCCCATGTGAGAAGGTGAAGTAAGGTCCCCCTTACGTTGTATGGCAGGGATTAGCGGTGGAGCGTCGGAGAAAAAGGCTTTGGAGCAGTGGCAAAAACAAGGGGGAAAAAACAGGAGGGCGGAGATCGAGCAGCATGGGGGCCGGACCAGCAGGAATTCCTCAGGCGCTGTGTGGAGGAGCTTAAAAAGGAGGTGCTGGTGCCAATGCTGTTGGTGATCGAGGGGCTGAAAGAGACCCAGATGGCCCAGGCGGTGGAGCTCCGTGAGGTGAGGGATAATACTAATGAGAACGAGGACGAGATCCTGGGCCTGGCGGTAAAGATGGAGGCGCATAAGGCGGTGCACAGGAGGTGGGCCGAGAGACTCGAGGTCCTGGAGAACAGGTCGAGGAGGAAGAATCTCCGGATTCTGGGACTCCCCGAAGGCGGGGAGGGAGCTGATGCCGGGGCATATGTGAGCACGATGCTCCATTCGCTGATGGGTGCGGAGGTCTCTCCAAGCCCCCTGGAGCTGGAAGGGGCTCACCGGGTCCTGGCGAGGAGACCCAGGGCTGATGAGCCGCCAAGGGCGATAGTGGCGAGGTGCCATCGTTTTGCGGACAGAGAGTGTGTCCTGAGATGGGCCAAGAAGGTACGGAGCAGTAGATGGGAGAATGCGGTGATCCGAGTCTACCAGGACTGGAGTGCGGAGGTGGCAAAGAGGAGAGCTGGCTTCAACCGGGCCAAGGCGGTGCTGCACAAAAAAAGAGTCAGGTTCGGAATGCTGCAGCCTGCGCGACTGTGGGTCACTTATCAGGACCGACACCATTATTTTGAAACGCCAGAAGAGGCTTGGACCTTTATCCAAACGGAAAAATTGGACTCGAACTGAGGGGCTGTAGTTGTGGGGGGGATGTTGACTGTATACGGGGTTGTAAATATGGGTAAAGAATGTTTCATGGGAGGGATGATGGATGGGGATGTGGGAAGAGTTCTTGTTTAAAAGAATTTCTGTTGACGAGATAGTGGGAAATGTGGGCGCCGGTGCTGGAGGGAGGTGAGACTCGGGGATGGGGGAAGTGGGATAAGGCCGCAACAGGAGCTGCGCCACAGGGGGCGGGGCTGGCTCAGGAAAGCGCGGGCTTTTTCCCGCGCTAGGGAGGGGGGGGGGTGGAGGAAGGTAAGGAGGAGGAGAGATTCCCACACGGGGGAGATCAACGGGAAAGCGGGGGAAGCCGGGGTCAGCAGAAGTCAGCTGACTCACGGAAGTAGTATGGGGGGAGCAAAAGAGCTAGATGCGGATCTAGCGGGGAGGGGGGAGGGAAGGGGGGAGAGGGGGGGGACAATAGGGTTGCTGCTGCACTGGCCGAGGGGGAACTGAAAATGGAAGAGGTGGTCGGGGTGGGGGTTCCCCGTCTGGGGGACTGCAGGGTGCGGGAGGCGCGGGCACAGGACTGGCCTAAGATAGGAGGTGGCTAGTCGGCGGGGTGGGGGGGGGGGGGGGGGGGGAATCCGGCTGATCACGTGGAATGTGAAAGGCCTAAACGGGCCGGTTAAGAGGGCCCGAGTGTTCGCGCACCTAGAGGGACTGAAGGCAGACGTGGTCATGCTTCAGGAGACACATCTGAATGTGGCAGATCAGGTCAGGTTAAGGAAGGGATGGGTAGGGCAGGTGTTCCTGTTGGGGCTGGATGCGAAGAATAGAGGGGTGACAATACTGGTGGGGAAGCGGGTGTCGTTTGAGGCCAAGAACATAGTAGCGGACAATGGAGGCCGATACGTGATGGTGAGCGGTAGGTTGCAGGGGACGGAGGTGGTATTGGTAAATGTATATGCCCCGAATTGGGATGATGCTGGATTCATGAAATGGATGTTGGGGCGTATTCCAGACTTGGAGGTAGGGAGCTTGATAATGGGTGGGGATTTCAACACGGTGTTGGACCCAGCATTAGATCGTTCCAGATCTAGGACGGGGAAGAGGCCAGCGGCGGCCAAGGTGCTCAGGGGGTTTATGAATCAGATGGGGGGGGGGGGAGGGGGGAGGAGTAGATCCGTGGAGATTTGCCAGGCCTTTGGCCAAAGAATTTTCTTTTTTCTCCCATGTACATAAGGCCTACTCCCGGATAGATTTTTTTGTTTTGGGCAGGGCATTGATCCCGAAAGTGGAGGGAACGGAGTATTCGGCCATAGCCATTTCAGACCACGCCCCGCATTGGGTGGAGCTAGAGCTGGGGGAGGAGAGGGACCAACGCCCGTTGTGGCGGTTGGATGTGGGACTGCTGGCAGACAAGGGAGGGTGCGGGGGTGCATCGAAAGGTACCTGGAGGACAACGACAACGGGGAGATGCAGGTGGGAGTAGTATGGGAGGTGCTGAAGGCAGTGCTCAGGGGAGAGTTAATCTCCATCAGGGCTCATAGGATGAAGAGAGAGGGCAGGGAAAGGGAGAGGTTAGTGGGGGAGATTTTAAGGGTGGACAGGAGATATGCAAAGGCTCCTGATGAGGGACTACTCAGGGAGAGACGAAGTCTCCAGACGGAGTTCGACCTGTTGACCACAGGGAAGGCAGAGGCACAGTGGAGGAAGGCACAGGGTGCGATATATGAATATGGGGAGAAGGCGAGTCGGATGCTGGCACATCAGCTCCGTAAGAGGATGTCAGCGAGGGAAATAGGTGATGTCAAGGATGGCAGGGGAACTATGGTGCGGAGTGCGGTGAAAGTGAATGAGGCATTCAAGGCCTTTTACGAGGAGCTGTATAGGTCCCTGCCCCCAGGGGGAAAAGAGGGGATGCGACGATTCTTGGACCAACTGGGGTTCCCGAGGGTGGAGGAGCAGGAGGTGGCTGGTTTGGGGGCGCCCATTGGGGTGGAGGAGCTGGTTAAAGGACTGGGGAGCATGCAGGCGGGGAAGGCCCCGGGGCCGGATGGGCTCCCGGTGGAGTTTTATAGGAAGTATGTAGACCTGTTAGCCCCATTGCTGGTAAGGACCTTCAATGAAGCAAGGGAGGGGGGACTCTGCCCCCAACAATGTCGGAGGCGATGATCTTTTTGATCTTGAAGCGGGATAAAGACCCACTGCAATGCGGGTCGTATAGACCGATCTCGCTCCTCAACGTAGATGCTAAGTTGCTGGCAAAAATGTTGGCTACGAGGATTGAGGACTGTGTCCCGGGGTGATTCACGAGGACCAGACGGGATTCGTAAAGGGTAGGCAGCTAAATACCAATGTGCGAAGGCTCCTAAATGTGATAATGATGCCATCGGTGGAGGGAGAGGCGGAGATAGTGGCAGCCATGGACGCGGAGAAGGCCTTTGACCGAGTAGAGTGGGAGTATCTCTGGGAAGTGTTGAGGAGGTTTGGGTTCGCGGGAGGGTTTATTAGTTGGGTTAAGCTCCTGTACAGAGCCCCGGTGGCGAGTGTGGTCACGAACCAGCGGAGGTCGGAGTAATGCCGGCTGTATCGAGGGACGAGGCAGGGGTGCCCCCTGTCCCCTCTGCTGTTTGCATTAGCAATTGAACCTTTGGCCATGGCGTTAAGGGAGTCGGGGAAATGGAAGGGGGTGGTCCGAGGGGGAGAGGAACATCGAGTGTCGCTGTATGCAGACGACCTGTTGCTGTATGTGGCGGGTCCAGTGGAGGGGATGGTTGAGGTCATGCAGATCCTAAGGGAGTTTGGAGACTTCTCGGGCTATAAGCTCAATGTGGGAAAGAATGAGCTCTTTGTGGTGCAGCCGGGGGATCAGGGAAGTGGGATAGACGACCTACCGTTGAGGAGGGCGGAAAGGAGCTTTCGATACTTGGGGATTAAGGTAGCTAGGACCTGGGGAGCACTGCACAAACTTAATTTGATGCGGCTGGTGGAACAGATGGAGGAGGACTTTAAAAGGTGGGACATGTTGCCACTCTCGCTGGTGGGCAGGGTACAGTTGATTAAAATGGTGGTTCTCCCGAGGTTTCTTTTTGTATTCCAATGCCTCCCAATTGTGATTACAAAGGCCTTCTTTAAGAGGGTAAGCAGGAGCATTATGGGATTTGTGTGGGCGAGCAAGACCCCGAGGGTAAGGAGGGGGATCCTGGAGCGTAGCAGAGATAGAGGAGGGTTGCTGTTGCCGAATCTGGGTGGCTACTACTGGGCAGCCAACGTGGCGATGATCCGTAAGTGGGTGATGGAAGGAGAGGGGGCGGCGTGGAAGAGGTTGGAGATGGCGTCCTGCAAAGGAATGAGCCTGGGGGCGCTGGTGACGGCACTGTTGCCGCTCTCGCCAACAAGGTACACCACGAGCCCTGTGGTGGCGGCAATGTTAAAGATCTGGGGGCAGTGGAGATGATGTAGGGGAGCGATGGGAGCCTCAAAGAACAAAGAACAAAGAAATGTACAGCACAGGAACAGGCCCTTCGGCCCTCCAAGCCCGTGCCGACCATACTGCCCGACTAAACTACAATCTTCTACACTTCCTGGGTCCATATCCTTCTATTCCCATCCTATTCATATATTTGTCAAGATGCCCCTTAAATGTCCCTATCGTCCCTGCCTCCACTACCTCCTCCGGTAGTGAGTTCCAGGCACTTTATCCTCTCCAACTTGATAAACTGGGATAAGTCCCAGGCCTCGGTGTGGTCCCCGATCAGGGATAACCATCGGTTTGTCCCAGGAAGGATGGACGGGGGGTTTCAGAGCTGGCATCGGGCAGGGATTAGAAGAATGGGGGACCTGTTCATCGACAGGACGTTTGCGAGTTTAAGGGCGCTGGAGGAGAAATTTGGACTACCCCCGGGAAATGCCTTCAGGTACATGAAAGTGAGGGCGTTTGTGAGGCGGCAGGTGAGGGAATTCCCGCTGCTCCCGGCACAGGGGATTCAAGACAGGGTGATTTCGGGCGTATGGGTCGGGGAGGGCAAGGTGTCGGCGATATACCAGGAGATGAAAGAAGAGGAGGAGGCTTTGGTAGAGGAGCTGAAGGGTAAATGGGAAGAGGAGCTGGGGGATGAGATTGAGGAGGGGCTGTGGGCTGATGCCCTAAGTAGGGTTAATTCCTCTTCCTCGTGTGCCAGGCTTAGTCTGATACAGTTTAAGGTAGTTCACAGAGCGCATATAACGGGGGCGAGGCTGAGTAGGTTCTTTTGGGTGGAGGACAGATGGGGGAGGTGCTAAGGAAGTCCGACGAACCATGTCCATATGTTTTGGTCATGCCCGGCACTGGAGGGGTTCTGGAGGGGAGTTGCGGGAACAGTATCTAAGGTGGTGAAAGTCCGGGTCAAGCCAAGCTGGGGGCTAGCACTATTTGGAGTAGTGGACGAGCCGGGAGTGCAGGAGGCGAAAGAGGCCAGCATTCTGGCCTTTGCGTCCCTAGTAGCCCAGCGAAGGATATTGTTAATGTGGAAAGAGGCGAAGCCCCCAAGCGTGGAGGCCTGGATAAATGATATGGCAGGGTTTATCAAGTTGGAGAGGATAAAGTTTGCCTTGAGGGGGTCTGCGCAGGGGTTCTACAGGCGGTGGCAACCGTTCCTAGACTATCTCGCGGAGCGTTAGATGAAGGTCGGACAGCAGCAGTAGCAACCCGGGGGCGGGGAGGGGAGGGGGGGGGGACATCTTTCTTGGGGGGGGAGGAGGGAGGGAGGGGGAAGGGGGGCCTTTCTGGGGGGCATTTGAGCAAGAAAATATATGAATGATCCGGGAAACTGATATGTACGGGAGGAATCCAATGTACAAAGTTCTGTATCATATTGACTTGCAATGTTCATGTCTTGCCATGCAAGCTTTCTTTCTTTTGTGTTAGGGGGGGGGGGGGGGGGGGCGGGGGGGTTGTTTTGTATGGTTGAAAATTTTGTTAAAAATTCTTAATAAACATTTTTTTTTTAAAAATCACAGGGATACTAATATTTAGCAGGGATACTAATATTTATCCAAGGCCTGGCCAATAGTAGGTCCAGGCAGCAGGCAATCTAGAGGTCATCCATCCCGACTATATGCCCCTGTTCCGGGGGCTATAGCAACGTAGTTGCCCCTCGAGGCTGCTCCGCCATTCAATAAGATCATGGCTGATCTGTGGCCTAACGCCATATACCGCCCTTGGCCCATGTCCCTGAATACTTTGGTTAACAAAAATCTCTCAGATTTAAAATTAACAACTCATCTAACATCAATTGCCATTTGTGGAAGACAGTTCTAAACTTCACCACCCTTTGTGTTTCCGAACATCTCTCCTGAATGACCTGGCCCTCATTTTTAGACAACTTAGCATGGCCAAGCCACGTAACCATCCTGCACATCTTTCACCTCTGATAGGCTAATGCGGTTCTTTATAGAAACATTTTTTAAAAATACTTGATTGTAAAAACAGACCGTGATGTGTCTTTTGATTTTCTCTCCCCTGCTGGCAGCACAATTTTATTCACAAACCTTCCTCGCAAAGCTGCATCCTTGCTGAGTTTATACCCTGTTCCCCCTCCTCCCTGGGATTTCTCCCATCCATGTCCACCAGAGGTGTCCAGACAGGACCTTGGTCCAGTATCTCTTCGGATAACCTCTGGGACCCCTTGGTTAGCGAGCGCAAAGTCCGAAAAGAGGCAGAGAGAGACTTCACGAGGACTTGATTCCGACTTTCCAGCGGTGCAGATTGGGTAATGTGCGAGGGGAAAGCTTCTGGAGCAATAGAACTGCAACCGTGTCAGTTTCGGTACATTTCTCAGGCGCGTAACTTTAAATGAAATGGCAAGTTCAGGGGAAGTTGAGATGTGAAAGTAAGTAACTCAGATGATAGCGAAGGGAGGTCGATTTTTCTGTCCATTGAACTACTATTTCTTTTCATGGAGGCTGAGGGGAAAATATGTCTATTTTCGCAATCGAGGAATCGCTGAATCCTGATATTAACGCTGTTCATTTCGTTGCTGTTCCTTAATTTCCCGTCACGACCGCTGCAAATGTGTTTGCACAGCGTCACCTAGTGTATTCGTTGGCGTTTTCCATCAAAAAAAGCAAAGATTTGCGCCACTGTTTGTAGGAAACTTTGAAACAAATTGCCAGCATGTTGAAGTGGATAAGGTTGTGTATTTTTATATTTCGACAATCGATGATTGTCATTCCCATGGTTTCCCCATTACCGAGACTAGCTTTTAATTCTAGGTTTTATACATTGAATTTAAGTTCAACGGTGGGATTTGCTGAAATAATATTTTCACACATTGATTCTGTCCCCCTTTTTACACTGTCCAAGGAAGCAATGTCGTGTGAAATTAGTGTGATTCAGTGATATTGGTTCTTGGACATTGGGAGAGTGTGGTAGTATGTATTGGGGGTCATGTGGGACTGGAAGCCCTAATGTCATTGGCTGACAGATCCCGGGTCCTGGTTGGCCTTTGACCTCTAGCTCCGCCCTGAAGGCGGAGTATAAGAAGCCGGAGTCCTCCCCCGCAGGCCATTCTACTATCGAGCTGCGGGGGAACAGACACGCTTAATAAAGCCTCATCGACTTCACTCTATTCGTCTCACGGAGTCTTTGTGCGCTACAATTTATTAAGCGTGCCTAAAAAAAAAGGACTATGGAGCTCAGGATCATTCCGGAATGCCTGAGGATCAGCCCCCACGCAGTGAACGCGGCAGCAGCCTTCAAGCACTGGCAGACTTGTTTCGAGGCCTACCTCAGAACGGCCACCGGCCGGGTCATAGAAGACCAAAAACTACAGGTCCTGCACTCGAGGGTGAGCACGGAGATCTTCTCCCTCATCGAAGACTCGGAGGATTTCCAGACGGCGTTCGCAGCACTGAAAAGTCTCTATGTCCGCCCAGTTAACCAAATCTACGCTCACTACCAGCTCGCGACGAGACGGCAAGGTCCCGGAGAATCGATGGACGAATTCTACGCCGCGCTGCTGATTTTGGGACGAGCCTGCAGCTGCCCTTCGGTGAACGCAAATGAACACACGGACATGTTAATGCGCGATGCTTTTGTGGCAGGTATGAATTCCTCCCAAATCCGCCAAAGACTTCTAGAAAGAGAGTCGCTAGGACTCTCAGAGGCCCGGGCCCAAGCAGCCTCCCTAGACGTGGCCGCGCGTAATACCCGCGCCTACGGCCCCGACCGCGCGGCAGCCCATTGGGCTCCGTACGTACCCGTCGCGACAAACCCACCCCCCCCCCCGGACACCCCACAGGCTTGCGCGGTCCAAATGCCAAGTCGCACCGGGGGCGCCCGCTGCTATTTCTGCGGCCAGGCGAAACACCCCCGGCAGCGCTGCCCGGCCCGCGCAGCGATCTGCAAGAGCTGCGGAAAAAAGGGCCATTTCGCGGTTGTGTGCCGGTCCCGCGAGGTCGCCGCTGTCCCGGGAGAACAGAGAGCCCTGCAAGCCGTTTACGCTCCCCAACCCCCCCAGCGCCCCATGTACGACCCGCAGACGCAGCCACTCTGGGTCCCGTCCACCGCGGTCCCGGGAGAACAGGGAGCCCTGCACGCCGCCTACGCTCCCCACCCGCTGGCGCAGCCGCTCTGAGTCCCGACCACCGCGGTCCCGGGAGAACAGGGAGCCCTGCACGCCGCTTACGCTCCCCAACCCCCCCCCCCCCCCGCACACCATGTATGACCCGCCGGCGCTACCACTTTGGGTCCCGACCACCACTCCCCACGGAGAAGAGGGAGTTCTGGCCGTCTCTAACGCCCCCCTAACCCCCCCCCCCGCGCTCCACGTCTGACCCGCCGGCACTACCAACTTGGGTCCCGACCACCGCTGTCCCCGGAGAGGAGGGAGCCCCGCGCGGTCCTAGCGCTCCCCAACCCCCCCAGCGCCCCATGTGCGACCTGCAGACGCCGCCATTTTGGGTCCCGGCCACCATGAGGGGAGGAAGGGCGCCGCCATCTTGGACCACCCCAAACCTCTGCGACGCGTGGGGGCGGCCATTTTGTCCACCCCCGCCGCCATCTTGTGACCCCCCAGCCACGTGCGATGTATGGGGGCGACCATTTTGTTCATCCCCGACGCCATCTTGGACGGCAACAACGGACCCCACTCCACGACTACAACCACGTCTCGCTTCAATTACGCTCGATCAAGCTCGGCCCCGGACACTCCAGACGACGACGACAACGGTGCTAATAAACGGCCACGAGACACCATGCCTAGTCGACTCCGGGAGCACGGAGAGCTTTATCCACCCCGACACGGTAAGACGCTGTTCCTTGACCACCTATCCCAGCGCACAAAAGATTTCCCTAGCTGCAGGATCCCACTCCGTACAGATCCAAGGATTCTGCATAGTTACCCTAACGGTGCAGGGGAGGGAGTTCAAAAACTACAAACTAAACGTCCTTCCCCAACTCTGCGCCCCCACCTTACTGGGATTAGATTTCCAATGCAATCTACAGAGCCTTACGTTCAAATTCGGCGGCCCAATACCCCCACTCACTATCTGCGGCCTTGCAACCCTCAAGGTGCAACCCCCGACCTTATTTGCGAACCTCACCCCGGATTGCAAACCCGTCGCCACTAGGGGCAGACGGTACAGCGCCCAGGACCGGACCTTCATTCGGTCCGAAGTCCAGCGGCTACTAATGGTGGGCATAATCCAGGCCAGCAAAGTCCCTGGAGAGCGCAGGTGGTAGTAGTGAAGACGGGAGAAACAAAGGATGGTCATAGACTATAGCCAGACCATCAACAGGTACACACAACTAGACGCGTACCCTCTCCCCCGCATATCCGACATGGTCAATCGGATTGCCCAATATAAAGTCTTCTCCACCGTGGACCTCAAGTCCGCCTACCATCAGCTCCCCATCCGCCCAAGTGACCGCAAGTACACAGCCTTCGAGGCAGACGGGCGATTATACCATTTCCTAAGGGTCCCATTTGGCGTCACAAACGGGGTCTCGGTCTTCCAACGGGAGATGGACCGAATGGTTGATCAACATGGGTTGCGGGCCACGTTCCCGTATCTCGACAATGTAACCATCTGCGGCCACGACCAGCAGGACCACGACGCCAACCTCCAAAAATTCCTCCAGACCACCAAAGCCTTGAACCTCACGTACAACGAGGACAAGTGCGTTTTTAGCACCAATCGGCTAGCCATTCTGGGCTACGTAGTGCACAATGGGATAATAGGCCACGACCCCGAACGTATGAGCGCCCTCATGGAATTCCCCCTCCCGCACTGCCCAAAAGCCCTGAAACGCTGCCTGGGGTTCTTTTCATACTACGCCCAGTGGGTCCCCCAGTACGCAGACAAGGCCCGCCCCCTAATACAGACCACGACCTTCCCTCTGTCGACAGAGGCTTGCCAGGCCTTCAGCCGCATCAAAGCGGATATCGCAAAGGCCACGATGCGCGCCATCGACGAGTCCCTCCCCTTCCAGGTCGAGAGCGACGCCTCCGACGTAGCTCTAGCGGCCACCGTTAACCAAGCGGGCAGACACGTGGCCTTTTTCTCCCGGACCCTCCACGCCTCAGAAATCCGCCACTCCTCAGTGGAAAAGGAAGCCCAAGCCATAGTGGAAGCTGTGCGACATTGGAGGCATTACCTGGCCGGCAGGAGATTCACTCTCCTCACTGACCAACTGTCAGTAGCCTTCATGTTCGATAATGTACTGCGGGGCAAAATCAAAAACGACAAGATCTTAAGGTGGAGGATCGAGCTCTCCACCTTCAACTACGAGATTTTGTATCGTTGCGGAAAGCTGAACGAGCCGTCCGATGCCCTATCCCGCGGCACATGTGCCAACGCACAAATTAACCGCCCCCAAACCCTCCACGCGGACCTCTGCCACCCGGGGGTCACTCGGTTTTTCCACTTCATCAAGTCCCGCAATCTCCCATACTCTTTAGAGGAGGTCCGTACAGTCACAAGGGACTGCCACATCTGCGCGGAATGCAAACCGCATTTTTTCAGGCCGGATGGTGCGCACCTGATTAAGGCTTCCCGCCCCTTTGAACGCCTTAGTCTCGATTTCAAAGGGCCCCTCCCCTCCACCGACCGCAACACATATTTTCTTAATGTGGTGGACGAATACTCCCGCTTCCCATTCGCCATTCCCTGCTCTGACATGACCGCGGCCACAGTCATTAAAGCCCTGAACACCATCTTCACACTGTTCGGTTGCCCCGCATACGTCCACAGCGACAGGGGGTCCTCTTTCATGAGTGACGAGCTGCGCCAGTTCCTGCTCAGCAAGGGCATAGCCTCAAGCAGGACGACCAGCTACAACCCCCGGGGGAACGGGCAAGTAGAGAGGGAGAACGGCACGGTCTGGAAGACCGTCCTACTGGCCCTACGGTCCAGGGACCTCCCAGTTTCACGGTGGCAGGAGGTCCTCCCGGACGCTCTCCACTCCATCCGGTCGCTATTATGTACGAGCACTAATCAAACGCCTCATGAGCGTCTCCTTGTCTTCCCTAGGAGGTCCTCCTCTGGAACATCGCTGCCGACCTGGCTGGCGGCCCCAGGACCCACCTTGCTCCGAAAGCATGTGCGGGCACATAAGGCGGACCTGTTGGTCGAAAGGGTTCACCTCCTCCACGCGAACCCGCAGTACGCTTACGTGGAGTACCCCGACGGCCGACAGGACACGGTCTCCCTGCGGGATCTGGCGCCCGCCGGCAACACACACACCCCCCGACACCATTCACCCTTCCTGTCACCGCCGCACCCCACGACCGCCCCCTTCCCAGGAGGATCGGTTCCCCTCCCCTCAGGCCCGACCAAGAATAAAGCCCAAGCTGAAACCGTAAGGCTCCCGGAGACGACAACACCGGTACAAGCACCACCACCACCACCGGGGCCGAGGCGATCGACACGGACGACAAGACCGCCCGACCGACTCGTGGCGTCGATCTAAATCAAGATATGGACTTTTCACAAGAACATTTTGCTTTTCTCCCTTTACCTTCTGTAAATAGTTGAAACAGGACAAAATTGTACAATACTGTATTGCCATGTGAATGTTTTTTTCCTCCCAGGACCAGCCCTTTAAACCCTTACCACCATACGAAGCATCACCCCGCCGGGTTCATTTTGACAAGGGGTGAATGTGGTAGTATGTATTGGGGGTCATGTGGGATTGGAAGCCCTAATGTCATTGGCTGACAGATCCCGGGTCCTGGTTGGCCGTTGACCTCTAGCTCCGCCCTGAAGGCGGAGTATAAGAAGCCGGAGTCCTCCCCCGCAGGCCGTTCTACTATCGAGCTGCGGGGGAACAGACACGCTTAATAAAGCCTCATCGACTTCACTCTATTCGTCTCACGGAGTCTTTGTGCGCTACAGAGAGCTTCCCTTCAAAAGATGCCATGATATCGCTTCTGCCGACCTGAGAAGGAACGGAGCAAATTGGCCATTTAAAAAACATAATTTCCAATAGTTATTTCCAATATTTCCAGTATTATTATTAGTATAGCAATCCCTTAGTACTTTAATTTTTTTAACTCGTTATTCCCAATTTGGAATATGAATCATGACAACACAAATCTGAACTGGTCGAGGAATGGGGGCGAGCTGTTCCTGTACACAACCAATTTAAAATAGTATTGCCTTGTGCACACAGGAAGGCCTATTGTACAACATGTCCACATCTCATTGATTGATAAGCGCTTGGTGATTCATATGCACAAGCATAAAACCTTTCAGCAGACAAAATGAAAAACATCATAGGATGGCACACAATATCATTATCCAATACATTAGCCACATTTTGCAATGGGGGCGACATAGTGGCACAGTGGTTAGCACTGCTGCCTCACAGCACCAGGGACTCGGGTTCAATTCCGACCACAGGAAGCTATGTACTCAGAGGGAGAATTCAGAATGTCCAAATTACCTAACGGCACGTCTTTCGGGACTTTTGGGAGGAAACCGGAGCACCCGGAGGAAACCCACGCAGAAACAGGAAGAATGTGCAGACTCCACACAGACAGTGACCCAAGCTGGGAATCAAACCCGGGACCCTGGCGCTCTGAAGCAACAGTGCTAACTACTGTGCTACCGTACTGCCCAATACAGTGCAGGAGACCATTCAGCCTATCTAGTCTGCACCAACCCGCTGAAAGAGCACCCTATCTAGGGTCAGGCCCCATCCTATCCACGTAACTCCACCTTACTTTTTGACACTGAGGGGCAATTTAGCATGGCCAATCCACCTAACTGCACATCCTGGACGATGGGAGGAAAATGGAGCACCCGGAGGAACCCCACACAGACACAGGGGAAAAGTGCAAACTCCACACAGTCATCTGAGGCTGGAATTGAACCTGGGTGCCTGGAGCTGTGAGGCAGCAGTGCTAACCACTGTGCCACCGTGCCGCCCACTTTTATGTTCCACTTTTTATATTCAAGACGGGTGAACTAATTACTAAGGTAATTAAGAGATAGAGGGAT
The DNA here is from genome assembly GCF_047496885.1 of Scyliorhinus torazame. NCBI lineage: Eukaryota > Metazoa > Chordata > Chondrichthyes > Carcharhiniformes > Scyliorhinidae > Scyliorhinus > Scyliorhinus torazame. The sequence goes on along the minus strand of NC_092708.1, from coordinate 42,457,471 downwards.
GGCTTGGAAAGTTGGAGTTGAGCTTCAAGATCAGCAATGACCTTATTAAATGGTAGTGCAGGCCCCAGGAGTCAAAAGGCCTACTCCAGCTCCAATTAAATAGTTCCCAAACTGTGAGTCACAACCGCCAATTGGGCTCACCCAAACAGCATTTGGGTCACAAACATCCCTTCCTCCAAGACTGCAGCCCACACCAGGGTCCAGGCAGCATTCAGCGTTGCCCTCGGCCTGCTCATGTCTCAATCACAGGCTTTTTTAGTCTTCTTCAGGCCATTAAAAAATGTTGTCTGTCGTCACACACTAGCTCGGATTCAGTCTGAGGATCCAGCTGCCAAAGCTGCTGCTCTTCCCTGCTGGCTGACCTGTGTGTTTGTTGGGGAGGAGGGGGGGCACGGGAACAGGGATGTCACCAGGAAATATGGACGGCTTAGCCGAAACAACAGCGGCCATAAGTCATGTTCTGTGACTGTTCAGAAGCCATTTCCCTGGACTGTCTGGACCATAGCTCCACATTCAGTTAAGCTACTCACTTTGTGAATGGAATTCACTTTATTTTGAAGCTGCACTGTGCATAGTAAAATGTACAATCAATGCCTCTGGGACTATTAATATTCTTTTGTGTCATTTGAAATCCACAGTACTAGATTAGAAACTTATTTGACTAGCCTCATATTAAAGTCAAGATGGCCTTTAGAGAACTTTGGTGTGATCTTCCTATAGATCAGGAAAACTGAATTGAAATTTCAACATACAAACATTCAAATTCGGAGCTGGAGGCCATCTGACCCTTCGGCAGTATCGCAGAAGGATCAAACGGACTTGAAATGTTAACTATGTTTCTCTCTCCACAGATGCTGACAGATCTGCTGAGGTTATCCAGCATTTTCTGTTTTTCTTATTGAAGTATAACCTCCCTACTTCTATATTCAATTCCCCTCACAATAAATGGTAACATTCTATTAGCTTTCCTTGCTGTACCTGCATAGTAGCTGTGGTGTTGGGTGCTCTGGTGCACAGATGAGCCAACACAGTTGTATGTGGTACAACTCTATTTTATTATAACTCTTATAATACAGTTCGTTCTGGATACTCTGCACGTGCTGTCTCCCTAAGTGTGTTTGGCAACAGATGTGTCCTGGTTCTCCTCTGCAGCTAATACTGACCACCGGGGGTCGTGTCTGTGCTTTTATATCTTTCTGTCATTGGTTGTGGTGTTGTGTGTTTTGATTTGTCTGTTGGTGTGTCTATCATGATGTGTGTGTTTGAATATCATGACATCCCCCCTTTTTACAAAGATATGTGCCGACGTGGTTATAAATATAATTGTGTCGTGAGTGCATCGAAGAGTGTGTGTGTGTGTTATGTACAGCGTGTGTATACGACGTAACTATTTACATGGGGCGATGTCGGGTGCGTCACACTAACAAGGTTGTACCATAACAAAACTTGGATGCGAGAGAAAAAAAAAACTTGAACATTGGTCTGGTCAGACGATATCTGGAACAATAAACAACAACAGGTTATAATACAGAAGTGTTTGACTTTTTGAACGTATGAACAGCGTTATAAGTCCAGTCTAATGGGTGACCGCCTCAAGAATGGGCTGGTCCTCAAGCCGGTTCAGCTGTGGAGATTTGGGGTCACACTGGTTCACCTTGGACTGTTGGAGGTGATGCTGTTGCCGAAGTCTCTACTTTACCATTTGTTGTACTTCGTGCAGTGCTTGGTTTTTTCATTCGTGCAAATATAACATTCAACATCTTTGTTAGTGGTGCCTTGGCTGTGGTTTGGTTCTGGTGGCGATGGAAGGGGCATGATCCGTGGCATCTCCACAAAGTCATCCTTGGGAACCAGTGGAGGATCCGGCGTGTGCGTACGGTTCAGTTGCGAGCGTGGAAGGCGGCGCAAAGCTCGCTGATTGCGCCTACGCACCAATCCATCCGCCCTGCATGCCAGGAACAAGGTGGAGTCTTTTTCTTTTTATGTTTGTGGTGGACGGCATCTTGTAGCCGATGGGTCGTCGCCATCGAAGTAGCACCATCACTAATATCATGCAAGGCGATGACTGTGCCAGATGTGGAAGTTGGCCGAGACCGTGTACGCTGGTTCCGGCCACCTGCTGTGCCGGAAGGGCGACTCCGCAGAGAAACGTCGAAGCATGTCGCCTTGGAGAGAGAATTGTTGCTCGCATCAACGTCTGGCGATGGCGCGAATTGGTGTGTCCATCTTGGACCGCCGGTGCTGGTTGCCACTGCCGTCCCAGTGGGACTGCCACGCGATCCATTCCCTGTCGCCGTGGCATCCGCCGTCACCCTGAGCGTGCCATCACCGAGGCCGCGACACCTCCCGTCCGGAGCAAGGTCTGGCGTGCGCGAATCAGAGTCGGCGCTTGGCTGCTCCCCATCTGGAGTCCGGTCTGCCTTCCGTCGATGCCCCCCGTCCGGAGTCCCAACAGGTTCACTGGAGGCAGCCGAGATTCCCTGAAGCTGCACTTCTGGAGTCGGAACATGCAGGAATGCACCAACCAGTGGAGAGGGTCGAGCCATCGAGGGTGGAAGCGGTGCGCCGCCACCGCAGTCGTCAGTGGTCCCACCGTGATCGTCGAGTGCCTCGGTACGCACTAGGCGAGGTCCGTCACCTTGCACCTTTTGCATGGGAAGTGGGATGCTGTCGTCACTCGTCTCACATCCCGTGGATAGATCCTCATTAGCAGCTTGCTGTTCACTAGGGTTGGGTAAATTGTCAGAGTTTTCATCTGGTGGTGCACACCATGTCGGTGGACTGTCATTGTCTTGCCGTTGTCCTTCATTTGGGCTTTTCTTCTTTGGAATTTTAAATCTTCCCCCAGACATTGCAGAACCTTGTTTATTACCCCCAAATTCTCCCATAGGTATGGTCTCGAATATAGGATCCAATGTTTCTATCGACATTGTACTATTTTCCAAAGAACATTCCATTTCACTTTTCTTCTCAGGTGCCTCATTTGTATCTTTGTCTAATGTACATGCCTTCATGGTCTCTGGGTCTGATTTTGCTGGGACTGGCATGGTCACAGTCTCTCTTTTACTGTTCTCAATTGCCCACATTATACTCCCCATACATAACTGCTTAATCACTGGGGTTAGTGTGGTACAATGGATAATCGGGTCGACCTTATCTGCATCTTCACCATTAGTGGAAAGCACACTTGGTTCACTTGAAACTGCTGTGGGTTTTAAATTCGTTATCTGGCTATTCGATGTCGGTGTCCTCAGGATTCTTGCTCCAATGTTCTGCTCAATAATCAGTGGAGCGTGTATAGGTTCAATGCAATTAATGTTCCCCTCAAGGTTTGAAGAGTCATTACTGACTAACTGCTGGTCTCCGAAGTTGGGATTTTGCGGTGTTGTGTTGAAGGGAGACATTTGTCCCTGCTGTAGATATGATTCAGGTTGTGTTATTTCCATTACCTGAGGATCAATGTCTTGTCCATTTTTTCGATCCGTACTAAAACACTGGCAATTCTCAGTCTGCTCCTTGCAAGTTAAACATTCAATTAATTTCGTTAGCAAATCCTCAGCATCCTTCTGTGGCCGTGCAGCATTATTAATCTCTGTTCGGCTATAATGATCCTGAAGGTCAGCGCATAAACCTTTTTTCTTCGGGCTTGGACGAGGCGATTCCTTTGGCTTGTCTTCAGTTGGGCTTGAACAGTCTTCAGCGCTGTGCCCTTCATTGTAGCATGAGAGACCGTCATGTTCATGCTGCTGTGTAGTGGAGCATGGTAGGCTGTTATAGCCTTCTTGCTGTTCACGTGAGCATGGCAGACTTGCATCGTCTGCCGCTGGTTGGTCAGGAGAGGTTGCTAGACCCTCATGGTCTTGTTCCTGCAAGGACTGCGCTCTGGAGTCTTGCGTTCCTTCCATCGTGGAGTCCGTCCACGAGCTCTCTGTGGAGGCTTGTGACACTGGAGTCACTTCTTGTTCGTGCAAGGACTGCGCTCTGGAGTCTTGCGTTGCTTCTATCGTGGAGGCTGTCCACGAGCTCTCTGTGGAGGCTTGTGACACTGGAGTCACTTCTTGTTCGTGCAAGGACTGCGCTCTGGAGTCTTGCATTTCTGCGATTGTGGAGTCTGTCCACGAGCTTGCTGTGGAAGCTTGTGACACTGGAGTCACTTCTGGTTCATGCGAGGACTGCACTCTGGAGTCTTGCATGTCTTCTTTCATAGAGTCGGGAACGTTGAGCGGGACGTGGACCACGCTCTGTGTGGCAGCAGGGCACTCTCCGTGTGCTTGCACCGCTCCCTGTCTGTTAATGTCAGGCTGCAGCATCATCCGGTACTGATAAGTTGGAACGTCATATCTGCTGGATTGAAGATCCCCAAATCCGAAAAATGAATCCGCATCTGTGTCGGATTCAATGTGGGGGCCGCCAATGTGCAACACGAAAGGTTCGTCCGAGTCATAGTCATATAGGACCACGGAGCTATCATTGGGCTCGCGAGGTCCGGAAACACTGTAAAGATCGTCATCGAAGTATTCAAGGTCGGAATCATCGGCTTGTGCGTAGGTAACTGCTTGTCGGAGGGTTCTTCGGAGGTCAAATTCATCTCCTGGGTCAATTTGCGGCACTGTGCTGTCATTCCAGGTGAGGGAAGGTTGTTTTACAGCTTTAACAGATTTTTGTTTTTTTGATTTGGGACGTTTCCCTTTTAAATTGGATTTGGGACGTTTCCCTTTTAAATTGGTGCAGTCTGGGGCCTCTGACATCCTGACGCTCGGTATGTAGCACGTAGGAAGCGACTGCGCATGCTCAGATCGCTGTTCCTTTACCGATGGCCGTTTTCTTGACTGCGCATGCGCAGCATCTCGCGCATGCGCAAACGAAACTTCCGGTTCTGCACACTGCTCGTGCAACTGTGCTAGCGTGATACCTTTAGCAAGATGGCCGCTGACCTCGACCCAGCCTTCTCTCAGGCCCGGGATTTCGGCCTCTGGGAATTCGGGCTCCGGGATCCCAGCCACGAGGTGAGTACTGCAGCTTTTCTTACCTTTATGTGCCGATTGGATTGCGTTTTCTTCACAGTACTTGGAGAATTTGCCCAGGACTGCCTGGTAATCGTACCTTTGCTGCCTCCTGAAGAACCTGAACCTTCTGAATATTTCTCTTGCCCTTGCACCGGCGATGGTGAGGAGAAATTCAATTTTTTCCCTATCATCCAGGTCTTGGAGTTCAGCTGCCACCAGGAACAATTCGAACATTTGCCGGAATCGCCGCCAGTTTTCGCGGAGGTCGCCGTGGCACTGGAGCGGCTGCGGAACCGGGAGCTCGTACATCATGCCTGGGCACTGCTGGTTGTCTGTGTACACGGAGGTATGCCGGCAGGTATCGATCCACTCCTGTACCATGTGGTGTTGGGTGCTCTGGTGCACAGATGAGCCAACACAGTTGTATGTGGTACAACTCTATTTTATTATAACTCTTATAATACAGTTCGTTCTGGATACTCTGCACGTGCTGTCTCCCTAAGTGTGTTTGGCAACAGATGTGTCCTGGTTCTCCTCTGCAGCTAATACTGACCACCGGGGGTCGTGTCTGTGCTCTTATATCTTTCTGTCATTGGTTGTGGTGTTGTGTGTTCTGATTTGTCTGTTGGTGTGTCTATCATGATGTGTGTGTTTGAATATCATGACAGTAGCCTTTTGTGATTCCTGCACTGGGACACACAGATCCCTCAGAATCTCAGAGCGCTGCAATCGCTCACCACTTAGATATTAGGCTTCTTCTTTATTCTTCCTGCCAAAATCGACAATTTCACATATTCCCACACTATACTCCATTTGCCAGATCTTTGTCCACTCACTTAACCTATGTCCTTCATAGAATCCCTACAGTGAGGAAGGAGGCCAATTAGTCCTTCAAGTCTGCACCAACCCATCGAAAGGGCACTTTACCCATGTCCACTCCACCCTATCCCCATAACCTAACCTGCATGTCCCTGGACACTAAGGGACAATTTATTATGGCCAAACCACCTAACCTGCACATCTTTGGACTGTGAGAGGAAACCGGAGCACCCGGAGGAAACCCACACAGACACAGGGAGAATGTGCAAACTCCACACAGACCCAAGGTCAGAATCGAACCTGAGTCTCTAGCGCTGTGAGGCAGCAGTGCTAACCACTGTGCCGCCCTCATAGCCTCCTTATGGCCTTGTCACAACTTAGTTTCCTACCTATCTTTATATCAGCAGCAAATTTAGCACCCATATCTTATGTTCCTTTGTCCAAGTCATGTGGATCAATTGTAAAAGATTGGGTCCCCAGCATTGAACCCTGTGGCATACCACTATTTACATTCTGCCAACTAGAAATAAGAACCATTTATGGCTCCCCTGTTTCCTGGCCAAGTTCCGTGAACTGGACCTGCTCAGATAAAGTTATGGACTGGTGAATACTTATAAAATAATAACGGTCTTACAACGTACTTGTGGTGAACCACTGTGTTAGGGGATGTAAGGTAGAACCTGCACTACAGGTTCGCTGATAGCTCCTGCCGGCTGGCTCCGCCCACTAAGATCTGTATAAATATGCATGACTTTCATTGCCCTGCCATTTAACCAGCTGCAGCAGGAGGCCATGCATCTGACTGCAATAAAGCCACAGTTGTACACAGTCTGCGTCTTTGTGCAATTGATTGCGCATCAATTTATTGCAGTCAGATTTTTCCACAGAATAGATATCAGAATCAAACAAGATTGCCTGCAGCTGGATACGCACTCGCCCACCGCCAGAAAAGACTTTACTCACTGGCTAGCCTGTTTTGAGGCCTACATCAGTGCTGCGGACCCTGCGCCAATGGAGGCTCAGAAGATAAAGGTCCTGGACTTCCGGTTGCGGCGATGCGGAGCTAAGCCGCACATTTCAGCGGCTCCCACTAGAATGGACTTTTGGGCTCTCCAGAGGAGCCCCAATGGAAATGTTTCGATCACTTCCTGTGTGGGAAGGTGAGAGCAAGGTGTATGGAGGGGACCAGAAGTGGAGCGGGGGGTAAAAGCGGCTTTGGAGCAGCGACAGAAACGAGGGAGAAAAAACAAGATGGCGGAGGGCGGAGATCGAGCAGCATGGGGGCCGGAGCAGCAGGAGTTTCTCAGGCGCTGCGTGGAGGAGCTTAAAAACGACGTGCTGGCGCCACTGCTGACGTCGATCAAGGGGCTGAAGGAGACCCAGAAGCCCAGGAGGTAGAGATCCGAGAGGTGAGGGAAAAAAACACCGAGAACGAGGGCGAGATCTTGGGCCTGGCGGTGAAGATGGAGGCGCACGAGGCGCTGCACAAGAGGTGGGCCGAAAGATTCGAGGACCTGGAGAACAGGTTGAGGATGAAGAATCTTCGGATTCTGGGTCTCCCTGAAGGGGTGGAGGGGGCCGATGCCGGGGCGTATGTGAGCACGATGCTCCATTCGCTGATGGGTGCGGACGCCTCTCCGAGTCCCCTGGAGCTAGATGGGGCTCACAGGGTCCTGGCGAGGAGACCCAAGGCCAACGAACCGCCAAAGGCGATAGTGGTGAGGTTTCATCGTTTCGTGGACAGAGAGTGTGTCCTGAGATGGGCCAAGAAGGAGCGGAGCAGTAGATGGGAGAATGCGGTGATCCGAGTCTACCAGGACTAGAGTGCGGAGGTGGCAAAGAGGAGAGCTGGCTTTAATCGGGCCAAGGTGGTGCTGCATAAGAAGAGGGTGAAATTCGGAATGCTGCAGTCACATTTCAGGATCGACACCGCTACTTTGAGACGCCTGAAGAGGCTTGGACCTTTATCCAAACGGAAAAATTGGACTCAACCTGAGGTTTGCACTGAGTGCTGAAGTTGATGCATTTGAGTGCGATAGTGAGAGTTTGGTGACCGAGGGAGTATAAGGCTTCATTTTTATCTAAAGTTTAGTCTTTCTTTTATTTAGTTAATTAACTTAAAAGTTGCTGTTTGGTTTAGAAGAAGGTGAATTTTCAATAAGCTTTAAACCAGCTTCTACTTGTAGGCACTTGCAGCTGGAGCTTGTTAATTAGTTAATTGGATTAGGCCAGGTTTTCAGAGACTAGATTCACAGTATAAAAGTGATCCCCTACAGTGCAGACTTTGTTTGCACTGAGTGCTGAATTTGGTGCATTTGAGTGCGATAGTGAGAGTTTGGTGACCGAGGGAGTATAAGGCTTCATTTTTATCTAAAGTTTAGTCTTTCTTTTATTTAGTTAATTAATTTAAAAGTTGCTGTTTGGTTTAGAAGAAGGAGAATTTTCAATAAGCTTTAAACAGGCTTCTACTTGTAGGCACTTGCAGCTGGAGCTTGTTAATTAGTTAATTGGATTAGGTCAGTTTTCAGAGGCTAGATTCACAGTATAAAAGTGATCCCCTACAGTGCAGACTTTGTTTGCACCGAGTGCTGAATTTGGTGCATTTGAGTGCGATAGTGAGAGTCTGGTGACCGAGGGAGTGCTGAATTTGGTGCATTTGAGTGCGATAGTGAGAGTTTGGCGACTGAGGGAGTGCTGAATTTGGTGCATTTGAGTGCGATAGTTAGAGTTTGGTGACCGAGGGAGTTAGGTGAGGAGGGAGTAAGGCGCTCCTTTCATTTTGTTTCCGACATTTCCGCAAAGAGTGCGAAGAGAGCCAGGAGTTTACAGAAAGTGTAGCTGACTGGGAGCAGGGTCGGAGGGCGGAGATCTAGTTAGTCCACAGGGCAGCTATATTCTGTCAGGTAAGAGGGGATGGAGGCTAGGCCAGTTACATGCTCCTCCTGTAGGATGTGGGTGGTGAGGGATACCACCGGTGTCCCCACTGACTATACCTGCGGGAAGTGCACCCAACTTCAGCTCCTCAAAGACCGTGTTAGGGAACTGGACCTGAAGCTGGATGAACTTCGGATCATCCGGGAGGCAGAGGGGGTGATTGAGAAGAGTTACAAGGAGGTAACCACACCCAAGGTACAGGACAAGAATAGCTGGGTTACAGTCAGGGGGAAAAAAACAAACAGGCAGAAAGTGCAGGGATCCCTCGTGGCCGTTCCCCTTCAAAACAAGTATACCGTTTTGGATGCTGTTGGGGGGGATGACCTACCGGGGGAAGGCCCTAGCGGCCAGGTCTCTGGCACTGAGTCTGGCTCTGGGGCTCAGAAGGGAAGGGGGGAGAATAGAAAACAAAAGTTGTAGGAGATTCAATGGTTAGGGGAATAGATAGGAGATTCTGTGGTCGCGAGCGAGACTCCCGGAAGGTATGTTGCCTCCCGGGTGCCAGGGCCAGGGATGTCTCGGATCGTGTCTTCAGGATCCTTAAGGGGGAGGGGGAGCAGCCAGAAGTCGTGGTGCACATTGGTACCAACGACATAGGTAGGAAAAGGGGTGTGGAGGTAATAAACAAGTTTAGGGAGTTAGGCTGGAAGTTAAAAGCCAGGACAGACAGAGTTGTCATCTCTGGTTTGTTGCCGGTGCCACGTGATAGCGAGGCTAGGAATAGGGAGAGAGTGCAGTTGAACACGTGGCTGCAGGAATGGTGTAGGAGGGAGGGCTTCAGGTATTTGGATAATTGGAGCGCATTCTGGGGAAGGTGGGACCTGTACAAGCAGGACGGGTTGCATCTGAACCAGAGGGGTACCAATATCCTGGGAGGAAGGTTTTCTAGTACTCTTCGGGAGGGTTTAAACTAATTTGGCAGGGGAATGGGAACCGGATTTGTGGTCCAGCAACTAAGGTAGCCGATATTCAGGACGCCAAAGCGTGTAATGAGGCAGTGGGGAAGGGAACACTGACAAAGGAGAGTACTTGCAGGCACGGAGAGGGGTTGAAGTGTGTATACTTCAACGCAAGAAGCATCAGGAATAAGGTGGGTGAACTTAAGGCATGGATCGGTACTTGGGACTACGATGTGGTGGCCATCACGGAAACTTGGATAGAAGAGGGGCAGAAATGGTTGTTGGAGGTCCCTGGTTATAGATGTTTCAATAAGATTAGGGAGGGTGGTAAAAGAGGTGGGGGGTGGCATTATTAATTAGAGATAGTATAACAGCTGCAGAAAGGCAGTTCGAGGAGTATCAGCCTACTGAGGTAGTATGGGTTGAAGTCAGAAATAGGAAAGGAGCAGTCACCTTGTTAGGAGTTTTCTATAGGCCCCCCAATAGTAGCAGAGATGTGGAGGAACAGATTGGGAAACAGATTTTGGAAAGGTGCAGAAGTCATAGGGTAGTAGTCATGGGCGACTTTAACTTCCCAAATATTGAGTGGAAACTCTTTAGATCAAATAGTTTGGATGGGGTGGTGTTTGTACAGTGTGTCCAGGAAGCTTTTCTAACGCAGTATGTAGATTGTCCGACCAGAGGAGGGGCAATTTGGATTTAGTACTGGGTAATGAGCCAGGGCAAGTGATAGATTTGTTAGTGGGGGAGCATTTTGGAGATAGTGACCACAATTCTGTGACTTTCACTTTAGTAATGGAGAGGGATAGGTACGTGCAACAGGGCAAGGTTTACAATTGGGGGAAGGGTAAATACGATGTTGTCAGACAAGAATTGAAGTGCATAAGTTGGGAACATAGGCTGGCAGGGAAGGACACAAGTGAAATGTGGAACTTGTTCAAGGAACAGGTGCTACGTGTCCTTGATATGTATGTCCCTGTCAGGCAGGGAAGAGATGGTCGAGTGAGGGAACCATGGTTGACAAGAGAGGTTGAATGTCTTGTTAAGAGGAAAAAGGTGACTTATGTAAGGCTGAGGAAACAAGGTTCAGACAGGGCATTGGAGGGATACAAGATAGCCAGGAGGGAACTGAAGAAAGGGATTAGGAGAGCTAAGAGAGGGCATGAACAATCTTTGGCGGGTAGGATCAAGGAAAACCCCAAGGCCTTTTACACATATGTGAGAAATATGAGAATGACTAGAGCGAGGGTAGGTCCGATCAAGGACAGTAGCGGGAGATTGTGTATTGAGTCTGAAGAGATAGGAGAGGTCTTGAACGAGTACTTTTCTTCTGTATTTACAAATGAGAGGGGCGATATTGTTGGAGAGGACAGTGTGAAACAGATTGGTAAGCTCGAGGAAATACTTGTTAGGAAGGAAGATGTGTTGGGCATTTTGAAAAACTTGAGGATAGGCAAGTCCCCCGGGCCTGACGGGATATATCCAAGGATTCTATGGGAAGCAAGAGATGAAATTGCAGAGCCGTTGGCAATGATCTTTTCGTCCTCACTCTCAACAGGGGTTGTACCAGGGGATTGGAGAGTGGCGAATGTCGTGCCCCTGTTCAAAAAAGGGACTAGGGATAACCCTGGGAATTGCAGGCCAGTTAGTCTTACTTCGGTGGTAGGCAAAGTAATGGAAAGGGTACTGAAGGATAGGATTTCTGAGCATCTGGAAAGACACTGCTTGATTAGCAATAGTCAGCACGGATTTGTGAGGGGTAGGTCTTGCCTTACAAATCTTATTGAATTCTTTGAGGAGGTGACCAAGCATGTGGATGAAGGTAAAGCAGTGGATGTAGTGTACATGGATTTTAGTAAGGCATTTGATAAAATTCCCCATGGTAGGCTTATGCAGAAAGTAAGGAGGCATGGGATAGTGGGAAATTTGGCCAGTTGGATAACGAACTGGCTAACCGATAGAAGTCAGAGAGTGGTGGTGGATGGCAAATATTCAGCCTGGATCCCAGTTACCAGTGGCGTACCGCAGGGATCAGTTCTGGGTCCTCTGCTGTTTGTGATTTTCATTAATGACTTGGATGAGGGAGTTGAAGGGTGGGTCAGTAAATTTGCAGACGATACGAAGATTGGTGGAGTTGTGGATAGTAAGGAGGGCTGTTGTCGCCTGCAAAGAGACATAGATAGGATGCAGAGCTGGGCTGAGAAGTGGCAGATGGAGTTTAACCCTGAAAAGTGTGAGGTTGTCCATTTTGGAAGGACAAATATGAATGCGGAATACAGGGTTAACAGTAGAGTTCTTGGCAATGTGGAGGAGCAGAGAGATCTTGGGGTCTATGTTCATACATCTTTGAAAGTTGCCACTCAAGTGGATAGAGCTGTGAAGAAGGCCGATGGTGTGCTCGCGTTCATTAACAGAGGGATTGAATTTAAGAGCCGTGAGGTGATGATGCAGCTGTACAAAACTTTGGTAAGGCCACATTTGGAGTACTGTGTACAGTTCTGGTCGCCTCATTTTAGGAAGGATGTGGAAGCTTTGGAAAAGGTGCAAAGAAGATTTACCAGGATGTTGCCTGGAATGGAGAGTAGGTCTTACGAGGAAAGGTTGAGGGTGCTAGGCCTTTTCTCATTAGAACGGAGAAGGATGAGGGGCGACTTGATAGAGGTTTATAAGATGATCAGGGGAATAGATAGAGTAGACAGTCAGAGACTTTTTCCCCGGGTGGAACAAACCATTACAAGGGGACATAAATTTAAGGTGAAAGGTGGAAGATATAGGAGGGATATCAGAGGTAGGTTCTTTACCCAGAGAGTAGTGGGGCATGGAATGCACTGCCTGTGGAAGTAGTTGAGTCGGAAACATTCGGGACCTTCAAGCAGCTATTGGATAGGTACATGGATTACGGTTAAATTATATAGTGTAGATTTATTTGTTCTCAAGGGCAGCACGGTAGCATTGTGGATAGCACAATTGCTTCACGGCTCCAGGGTCCCAGGTTCGATTCCGGCTTGGGTCACTGACTGTGCGGAGTCTGCACGTCCTCCCCGTGTCTGCGTGGGTTTCCTCCGGGTGCTCCGGTTTCCTCCCACAATCCAAAGATGTGCGGGTTAGGTGAATTGGCCAATGATAAATTGCCCTTAATGTCCAAATTGCCCTTGGTGTTGGGTGGAGGTGTTGAGTTTGGGTAGGGTGCTCTTTCCAAGAGCCAGTGCAGACTCAAAGGGCCGAATGGCCTCCTTCTGCACTGTAAATTCAATGATAATCTATGATTAATCTAGGACAAAGGTTCGGCACAACATCGTGGGCCGAAGGGCCTGTTCTGTGCTGTATTTTCTATGTTCTATGTTCTATGTCTGTGGTTGTGGGGGGATGTCGGTTGTATACAGGGTTTTAACTATGCGTAAGGAATGTTCCACAGGTGGGGCGATGGATGGGGATGGGGGACGAGATTTGATGGGGAGACTGTGGGGAATGTGGACGCCGGTGCTGGAGGGAGGGGAGGCCCGGGGATGGGGGAATTGGAATTGGGATAAGGCCGCAACAGGAGCTGCGCCACAGGGGGCGGGGCTGGCTCAGAAAAGCACAGACTTTTTCCCGCGTTAGGGAAGGGCGGAGGGGTTTCCTTCGGGGGGGGGTAGAAGGGTGGGCGGGGAAGGTTTTTTTTCCTAGGGGCACATGAGTAAGGAAATACATAAACATATGGGAAAGTCGATATGTGCGGGAGGAACCCCTTGTGCAAAGTTCTGTATTATGTTGAATTGATATGTTTATGTCTTGCTATGCAACTTTCCTTTTCTATTTTGTTACGGGGGGCGGGGGAGGGGTGGGTTGAATGGTGGAAAATTTTTGTTGAAAAATTCTGAATAAACATATTTAAGAAAAACAAGAAGATAAAGGTCCTGTATTCCAGACTGAGCTCCAGCGTGTTCACGTTGATCCAAGATGCCTCGAATTACGCGAAAGCAATGTCCTTAAAGAACACTATGCTCAGAAGATGAACATGCTCTTCGCCAGGCATGTCCTCGCCACCCGCTCGCAACTACCTGGTGAGTCCATCGAAGACTTCTGGCGCGCCCTAATTCCACTCATCCGGGACTGTGACTGTCAGGCCATTACGGCCGCTGAACACGCTAACCTCCTCATGCGCGATGCTTTCGTGACGGGGATTGCGTCGGACCGCATCCGAGAACGATTACTAGAAGGGGCCACGCTCGAACTAGCGGAGACGAAAACCTTGGCGCTCTCCATGACAGTCGCATCCCATAATGTACAGTCCTACCCCTCCTGCCACGCTGCCCACCCTTCTACCCCTTCCTGGACCCCGCCGACGACCTCCTCAGCTGGGGCCCTGCCTTCCCAATATGCCTGCGCCACACGCCGATCCGCGCACCCCGGGGGTCCCCGCTGCTACTTCTGCGGTCAGCAGAAGCACCCCCGCCAACACTGCCCAGCCCACACTGCCGTTTGTAAATCCTGCAGTAAGAAGGGCCACTTTGCGGCTGTGTGCCAGGCCTGCGTAGTCGCTGGGATGGTGCCCGCTATCGCCACCTCTCCCATGCCAAACGCACAATGGGAGCCACCATCTTCTCCTCCCGGGCCATGTGCGACCAATGGGTGCCGCCATCTTGTCCCCCTTCGGCCACATGGCCCCATGAGCGCCGCCATCTTGTCCCGACCCCGCAATGTGCACATCATGGGCGCTGCCATCTTGTTCCCCACAGGGTCTTCGGACATCCCGAGATCGGAACCGCACACGCTCGCCATCCGAAGCATCCGACGACTACCCGCAGCTTGCTTTGATGACGCTGGACCAATCTCGCCCGCACAACCTGGCCACCGCGTCGACGACGGTGAAAATCAACGACCACGCTACCTCGTGCCTGCTGGACTCCGAGAGCACCGAAAGCTTCATACACCCAGATACGGTAAGGCGCTGCTCCCTCACGGTCCATCCTGCCAATCAAAGGATCTCCCTAACCTCCGGATCCCACTCCGTCCCGATCCAAGGCTTCTGTACAGTCACCCACACTGTCCAGGGCGTAGAATTTAGTAACTTCCACCTCTATGTCCTTCCGAATCTCTGCGCTGCACTCCTGTTGGGCCTGGACTTCCAGTGCAATCTCCAGAGCCTCTCCCTCAAATTTGGTGGCCCTACCGTCCCTTACCGTTTGCGGCCTCGCGACCCTCAAGGTCGATCCCCCCTCCCTTTTTGCCAATCTAACTGCGGATTGCAAGCCCGTTGCCACAAGGAGCAGACGGTACAGCACCCAGGACAAGACCTTCATCAGGTCCGAAGTCCAGCGACTGCTTAAGGAGGGTATTATCGAGGCCAGCAACAACCCCTGGAGAGCCCAAGTGGTAGTGGTTAAAACTGGGGAGAAACACAGGATGGGCGTGGACTACAGCCAGACCATCAATCGGTACACGCAGCTCGACGCGTACCCCCTCCCACGCATATTTGATATGGTCAATCCAGATTGCGCAGTACCGGCTCTTCTCAACAATTGACCTGAAATCCGCCTACCACCAGCTCCCCATCCGGAAGTTGGACCGTCCATACACTGCCTTCAAGGCGGATGGTCGCCTCTACCACTTCCTTAGGGTCCCTTTCGGCGTCACAAACGGGGTCTCGGTCTTCCAAAGGGAAATGGACCGAATGGTCGACCAGTACGGTTTGCGGGCCACCTTTCCGTACTTAGATAATGTCACCATCTGCGGCCATGACCAGCAGGACCATGATGCCAACCTCGATAAATTCCTCCGCACAGCCACTCTTCTCAACCTGAGAAGTGTGTGTTCAGCATGACCCGGTTCGCCATTCTCGGCTATGTCGTCCAAAACGGACTTCTCGGGCCCGACCCCGATCGCATGCGCCCCCTCATGGAGCTCCCCCTCCCCCAATGCCCCAAGGCCCTCAAACGCTGCCTGGGGTTCTTTTCCTACTACGCCCAGTGGGTCCCAAACTATGCGGACAAGGCCCGCCCACTCATTCAGTCCACCCAATTCCCTCTCGCGGCCGAGGCACAACACGCTTTCGTCACATCAGAGCAGACATCGCCAAGGCTGGGATGCGCGCAGTGGACGAGTCATTGCCTTTTCAAGTAGAAAGCGACGCTCCAGGTGTCGCCCTTGCTGCCACTCTAAACCAGGCAGGCAGACCCGTGGCATTCTTTTCCCGCACCCTTCATGCCTCTGAAATTCGACACTCATCCGTCAAAAAGGAGGCCCAAGCTAGCGTTGAAGCTGTGCGGCATTGGAGGCGTTACCTGGCCAGTAAGAGATTCACTCTCCTCACTGACCAACAGTGGGTAGCCTTCATGTTCAATAACACACAGTGGGGCAAGATCAAAAATGATAAAATCTTGCTGTGGAGAATCAAACTCTCCACCTATAATTACGAGATTTTGTATCGCCCAGGTCAACTCAACGAACCCCCAGACGTCCTCTCCCGAAGTACATGTGCCAGCGCACAAGTGGACCAACTCCGGGCCCTACACGACAGCCTTTGTCACCCGGGGTCACTCGATTGTACCATCTGGTCAAAGCTCGCAATCTGCCCTACTCCGTCGAGGAAGTAAGGACAGTCACCAGGGACTGCCAGGTCTGTGCGGAGTGCAAGCCGCACTTCTACCGGGCGGACCGTGCGCGCCTGGTGAAGGCTTCCTGCCCCTTTGAACGCCTCAGCGTGGATTTCAAAGGGCCCTGCCCCTCCACCGACCATAACACGTACATTCTCAGTGTGGTCGATGAGTACTCCAAATTCCCCTTCGCCATCCCATGCCCGATATGACGTCTGCCACCGTCATCAAGGCCCTCAACACCATCTTCGCTCTGTTCGGTTTCCCCGCCTACATCCACAGTTACAGGGGATCCTCATTCATGAGCGATGAACTGCATAAGTTCCTGCTCAGCAGGGGTATTGCCTCCAGCAGGACGACCAGCTACAACCCCCGGGGAAACGGGCAAGTAGAACGGGAGAATGGGGCGGTTTGGAAGGCCGTCCAGCTGGCCCTACGGTCCAGGAACCTCCCAGCCTCTCGCTGGTAGGAGGTCCTCCCTGACGCTCTACACTCCATCCGGTCACTATTGTGTACCGCCACCTATAACACACCCCATGAACGTGTTTTTACCTTCCCCAGGAAATCCACATCCGGGGTGTCGCTCCCGACTTGGCTCGCAGCTCCAGGACCGGTCCTTCTCTGTAGGCACGTCCGACTCCACAAGGTGGACCCCTAGGTGGACAGGGTTCACCTGCTCCACGCCAACCCTCAATATGCCTACGTGAAGTTCCCTGACGGCTGCCAAGATACTGTCTCACTCAGGGACCTGTCACCGTCAGGTTCCACCCCAACACACTCCCCCACCCATGCGCCCCCCCTCCCACCCGCCGCCAACATTGACCCCACCAGACCAACCCCCCCCCCCTTTCTGCACAAGAGGACGAAGAGGATTTTGGCACGCTCCCGGAGTTCCCCGATGACTGGCCAGCATCAGCACCGCCACCACCGCCATCGGTGCTACCTCCACCACCGCCAGCACCGATTTCGCCACCACCGTTACGCCGCTCCCAACGAAGCACCAAAGCACCGGATCAGCTGAACCTTTGACGGACTCCGGACCGTCAACATGGACTTTTCTTTTTTCTTCTTCCTTGTTTTTCCCCATTCTTAACACCGTACATACTTGCACTATTTGTATATAGTTTCACATCACCCCCGCCGGACTCATTTTTAACAGGGGGTGAATGTGGTGAACCACTGTATTAGGGGATGTAAGGTAGGACCTGCACTACAGGTTCGCCGGTAGACCCTGCCGGCTGGCTCCGCCCACTAAGATCTGTCTAAATATGCATGACCTCCATTGCCCTGCCAATTTGCCAGTTGCAGCAGGAGGCCACGCATCTGACTGCAATAAAGCCACAGTTGTACCCAATCTGCGTTTTTTTGTGCAATAGATTGCGCATCAGTCATTTCAATTTATGATCACTAAGATGCAAATTTCAACAACTCTATATTGAATATTATTGCACTGTGCTGTGTTGTTTTTGCTGGTCGTGTTAATTTTCAAGTTATAAAATAGAAGGACCTGGGGAAAGAGTTTGAGAAGTAATGGCTTCGTTGTGGGGTGGTAATTGATATGGGGGGGGAGAGAGAGAGATCCTCCAGTCCAGCAGGGGGAGCGCTGAGGGGAGGACGGTGACGGTGGTTGCCGGATGGGACACTCTTGCCCGGCGATTGAGAACCTCCTCGTTGTTCTCAGCGTGGTCGCCGAGAGGAGTCGGTCGGAGCCGTCTGTCGCGGGGAACCTTTTCGTTCGTCTCTCCCTCTCTCCTCCGAGCAGCTCGGGTGGAAACCATGACGGAGGCGAAGATCATGGAGGCGGGCGGCCGCGCCCAGCAATCCATGTCGCTCGACCCCAAGTTGCAGAAGGTGTTTCAGCGGAAAATGCAGGGGATGAAGAAGAAGCCGCAGAAGGTGAGGGGATGGGGAGCTCGGCGTCCAGGGGGAAGGGACAGCTAAAGTTGACGGCGACGCCCCCCCCGGCCCGATGACCGTGTGGGTCGGCCGCCGCTCGGTGTCAGCAATGGCGCTGGCGCTGCCCTCTTTCCCCCCCCCCCCCGGGCCGTGCGGTCACTGGGTCCGGGAGCACGCGCTCCGGGCTCAGCTGTCAATCAAACTCTTGGGAGCAGCCACCGCCCTTGCATTGGCTTTCACCTACCTACCTACCCCGCCTTTGTGACAACCTGATCCCTTGGTCTCAGGAACTTTTCTCTTCTGAAGCAGCTTGAAGTGCAGCACAGAAATGGAGGCATCACCGTGGTTAGCACTGCTGCATCACAGCGGCCTGGGACCCGAGTTCAGTTCCGGCCTTGTTTGGCTGTGTGCATTCTGCCCGTGTCTACGTGGGTTTCCTCCGGGTGCCCCGGTTTCCTTCAGTCCAAAGATGTGTGTAGGTTCAGCAGATTGGCTATGCAAAGTTTCCCCCTTGAAGATGGGTCGGTAGATTGACATGATCAATGTGTGGGGTTACAGCGTTAGTGTGGGGGAGCGAGCTAAGAGTGCTCTTTCGGTGGGTCGGTGCAGACTCGATGGGCTGAGTGGCCTCCTCCTGCACTGCAGGGATTCGTGCTGCTTTGTCTTTCAGGTGAAACGCTAAACACTGTCCCTAAATGCTGCCTTGGGTAGATTCCCATGGCACTGTTTCAGAGAAGAGCAGGGTGCTCTGGCCAATATTTATGCCCCAACCAGCAGCACAAAAAATAGATGATCTGGTCACAGTCACTTTGCTGCTTGTGGGAGCTTACTTAGCCAATTGGCTATCACATTCCTACTTGTAACAGCAAGTACACTTCAAAAATACTTAATAGGCTGTTTAAAAAAAAAACTTTTGAGTTATCCAATGATTATGAATTGGGCCACTCTATAAATGAAAGTTTTTATTTATTTTATATTGGCTGTGGTGTATCACTATTACATTTCTGTGCCATGACCTGCATCAAATTCATTGGACTACATTAAATGTTGTTACATTGCTATTTTTGTTTTAGCAAATGTTGCATTTCCCACTGGTATTGCAAATGCAGTTGCCAAATGCTGCAAGTGTCACATCCAGTTTTACATTTGCTTTTAGAATCTCAAAACCACAGTAACAAATTGCTTTCAGCAGCAGCTTTTACTGTATCGTAAAAATAATATTAATGACATCTTGAAAATAAACATAAGGGAAATTTACACTTGAGGTAAGAAGGGAGTAATTAAGTGAGTGATAAACAGAAGGATTTTGAAGGGAGAAGTTCGGCTGAGAATTCTGGAAAAAAGACTCCGCATAAGACTCTGCCAATGGTGAGGTGAAGGGAGGGAGAGAGGGATTTACAATGAGGGAGAATAAGATTAAAACCATGTTTGAGAAGGGATTGCAGGATAAAGGTGCAGGATATTCCGAGTTAGGGAGCTGGAGTTGGAAGAACTTTGGATCATTCGGGAGGCAGAAGGGGTCATAGATAGCAGCTTCAGGGAATTAGTTACACCAAAGATTGGAGATAGGTGGGTAACTGTAAGAGGGACTGGGAAAAACAGTCAGTGCAGGGATCCCCTGCGGTCGTTCCCCTGAGAAACAAGTATACCGCTTTGGATACTTGTGGGGGGGGGGACTTACCAGGGGTAAGCCATGGGGTACGGGCCTCTGGCACGGAGTCTGTCCCTGTTGCTCAGAAGGGAAGGGGGGAGAGGAGCAGAGCATTAGTAATTGGGGACTCTATAGTCAGGGGCACAGATAGGAGATTTTGTGGGAGCGTGAGAGACTCACGTTTGGTATGTTGCCTCCCAGGTGCAAGGGTACGTGATGTCTCAGATCGTGTTTTCCGGGTCCTTAGGGGGGAGGGGGAGCAGCCCCAAGTCGTGGTCCACATTGGCACCAACGACATAGGTAGGAAAGGGGACAAGGATGTCAGGCAGGCTTTCAGGGAGCTAGGATGGAAGCTCAGAACTAGAACAAACAGAGTTGTTATCTCTGGGTTGTTGCCCGTGCCACGTGATAGTGAGATGAGGAATAGGGAGAGAGAGCATTTAAACACGTGGCTACAGGGATGGTGCAGGCGGGAGGGTTTCAGATTTTTGGATAACTGGGGCTCTTTCTGGGGAAGGTGGGACCTCTACAGACAGGATGGTCTACATCTGAACCTGAGGGGCACAAATATCCTGGGGGGGAGATTTGTTAGTGCTCTTTGGGGGGGTTTAAACTAATGCAGCAGGGGCATGGGAACCTGGATTGTAGTTTTAGGGTAAGGGGGAATGAGAGTATAGAGGTCAGGAGCACAGATTTGACGTCGCAGGAGGGGGCCAGCGTTCAGGTAGGTGGTTTGAAGTGTGTCTACTTCAATGCCAGGAGTATACGAAACAAGGTAGGGGAACTGGCAGCGTGGGTTGGTACCTGGGACTTCGATGTTGTGGCCATTTCGGAGACATGGATAGAGCAGGGACAGGAATGGATGTTGCAGGTTCCGGGGTTTAGGTGTTTTAGTAAGCTCAGAGAAGGAGGCAAAAGAGGGGGAGGTGTGGCGCTGCTAGTCAAGAGCAGTATTACGGTGGCGGAGAGGATGCTAGATGGGGACTCTTCTTCCGAGGTAGTATTGGCTGAAGTTAGAAACAGGAAAGGAGAGGTCACCCTGTTGGGAGTTTTTTATAGGCCTCCTAATAGTTCTAGGGATGTAGAGGAAAGGATGACGAAGATGATTCTGGATATGAGCGAAAGTAACAGGGTAGTTATTATGGGAGACTTTAACTTTCCAAATATTGACTGGAAAAGATATAGTTCGAGTACAATAGATGGGTCGTTTTTTGTACAGTGTGTGCAGGAGGGTTTCCTGAAACAATATGTTGACAGGCCAACAAGAGGCGAGGCCACGTTGGATTTGGTTTTGGGTAATGAACCAGGCCAGGTGTTGGATTTGGAGGTAGGAGAGCACTTTGGGGACAGTGACCACAATTCGGTGACGTTTACGTTAATGATGGAAAGGGATAAGTATACACCGCAGGGCAAGAGTTATAGCTGGGGGAAGGGCAATTATGATGCCATTAGACGTGACTTGGGGGGGATAAGGTGGAGAAGTAGGCTGCAAGTGTTGGGCACACTGGATAAGTGGGGCTTGTTCAAGGATCAGCTACTGCGTGTTCTTGATAAGTATGTACCGGTCAGACAGGGAGGAAGGCGTCGAGCGAGGGAACCGTGGTTTACCAAGGAAGTGGAATCTCTTGTTAAGAGGAAGAAGAAGGCCTATGTGAAGATGAAGTGTGAAGTTTCGGTTGGGGCGATGGATAGTTACAAGGTAGCGAGGAAGGATCTAAAGAGAGAGCTAAGACGAGCAAGGAGGGGACATGAGAAGTATTTGGCAGGAAGGATCAAGGAAAACCCAAAAGCTTTCTATAGGTATGTCAGGAATAAGCGAATGACTAGGGAAAGAGTAGGACCAGTCAAGGACAGGGATGGGAAATTGTGTGTGGAGTCTGAAGAGATAGGCGAGATACTAAATGAATATTTTTCGTCAGTATTCACTCAGGAAAAAGATAATGTTGTGGAGGAGAATGCTGAGCCCCAGGCTAATAGAATAGATGGCATTGAGGTACGTAGGGAAGAGGTGTTGGCAATTCTGGACAGGCTGAAAATAGATAAGTCCCCGGGACCTGATGGGATTTATCCTAGGATTCTATGGGAGGCCAGGGAAGAGATTGCTGGACCTTTGGCTTTGATTTTTATGTCATCATTGGCTACAGGAATAGTGCCAGAGGACTGGAGGACAGCAAATGTGGTCCCTTTGTTCAAAAAGGGGAGCAGAGACAACCCCGGCAACTATAGACCGGTGAGCCTGACGTCTGTAGTGGGTAAAGTCTTGGAGGGGATTATAAGGGACAAGATTTATAATCATCTAGATAGGAATAATATGATCAGGGATAGTCAGCATGGCTTTGTGAAGGGTAGGTCATGCCTCACAAACCTTATTGAGTTCTTTGAGAAGGTGACTGAACAGGTAGACGAGGGTAGAGCAGTTGATGTGGTGTATATGGATTTCAGCAAAGCGTTTGATAAGGTTCCCCACGGTAGGCTATTGCAAAAAATACGGAGGCTGGGGATTGAGGGTGATTTAGAGATGTGGATCAGAAATTGGCTAGCTGAAAAAAGACAGAGGGTGGTGGTTGATGGGAAATGTTCAGAATGGAGTACAGTCAAAAGTGGAGTACCACAAGGATCTGTTCTGGGGCCGTTGCTGTTTGTCATTTTTATCAATGACCTAGAGGAAGGCGCAGAAGGGTGGGTGAGTAAATTTGCAGACGATACTAAAGTCGGTGGTGTTGTCGATAGTGTGGAAGGATGTAGCAGGTTACAGAGGGATATAGATAAGCTGCAGAGCTGGGCTGAGAGGTGGCAAATGGAGTTTAATGTAGAGAAGTGTGAGGTGATTCACTTTGGAAGGAATAACAGGAATGCGGAATATTTGGCTAATGGTAAAGTTCTTGAAAGTGTGGATGAGCAGAGTGATCTAGGTGTCCATGTACATAGATCCCTGAAAGTTGCCACCCAGGTTGATAGGGTTGTGAAGAAGGCCTATGGAGTGTTGGCCTTTATTGGTAGAGGGATTGAGTTCCGGATTCGGGAGGTCATGTTGCAGCTGTACAGAACTCTGGTCCGGCCGCATTTGGAGTATTGCGTACAGTTCTGGTCACCGCATTATAGGAAGGACGTGGAGGCTTTGGAGCGGGTGCAGAGGAGATTTACCAGGATGTTGCCTGGTATGGAGGGAAAATCTTATGAGGAAAGGCTGACGGACTTGAGGTTGTTTTCGTTGGAGAGAAGAAGGTTAAGAGGAGACTTAATAGAGGCATACAAAATGATCAGGGGGTTGGATAGGGTGGACAGTGAGAGCCTTCTCCCGCGGATGGATATGGGTGGCACGAGGGGACATAACTTTAAACTGAGGGGTAATAGATATAGGACAGAGGTCAGAGGTAGGTTCTTTACGCAAAGAGTAGTGAGGCCGTGGAATGCCCTACCTGCTACAGTAGTGAACTCGCCAACATTGAGGGCAGTTAAAAGTTTATTGGATAAACATATGGATGATAATGGCATAGTGTAGGTTAGATGGCTTTTGTTTCGGTGCAACATCGTGGGCCGAAGGGCCTGTACTGCGCTGTATTGTTCTATGTTCTATATATAGATAATTGGTAGGATTTTAAACATGCTGGAAGATGGGGAGATATAGATCAAATCAAGAGTGGGCTTGATTTTTGAGCTGCACTTCATGCTGAATTTGATAAATGTAATAGCGACCAGTTTCAGTTTAGGGTGTGAGAGGATAATAAAGAAGAATAAAGGCACCAAAAGGATTTCTCGTCAGAAGAGCTGATATTGACGTTCTAGAGCTCTAAATAAGTGTTCTTGACAGATAGAATATGGGGTTCTCAGGTAAAGATGTGGATTGTGCATTGCTTTAAACCTCTGAATTATTCCAAATAGCACTGCATACAGTTGGTTGAAGTATCAAGGATATGATTTGCACTCTATACAATCCCACAAACACTAAGGTGAACAATCAATTCATATGTTTCTGCTGGCATAGACTAAAGGAGGAATGTTGACCACAACACAAGGCGAGCTCTTCAGATAAAGATATAGAGAGTAACCAGAATACACAGATGTGAACTTTATGTTTTATCTGTGGCACTAAAAAATTATATAGCATAACCTCTGTGCTGCATTGTATTGTCAACATAGAAAATAAGGTTAAACTCACTATCTCCAAATTCTGAGCTCACGAAAATTAGTGGTGTGATAAATAGCCTTAGATCGCAGGATGATATAGACGGGTTGGTCAGGTGGGCAGAACCGTGGCAAATGAAAAGTGAGAGTGATGCATTTTGGGAGAACTAACAAGGCAAGGGAATACACAATGAAGGGTAGGATGCCAGGCAATACGGAAGACCAGAGGGACTTTGGAGGGGAAAGTAGCATGTTCATAGGTAAATGAGGTGGATAAGAAGGCACATGGGATACTTGCTTTCATTAGCCGAGGCATAGAATATAAGAGCAGGGAGTTTATTATGGAGCTGTGTAGAACGTTCGTTAGGCCATAGCTGGAATCGTAGAATGCTTACAGTGCAGAAGGACTCCATTCAGCCCATTGAGTCTGCACCGACCCTTGGAATGATGACTCTATCCATGTCCACTCCCCCGTCCAATCCGCCCTATCCCCGCGACCCTATAACCTGTCTGCACATCCCTGGACACTTAACGGGCAATTTATCATGGCCAATCCACCTACCCCCCACATCTTTGGACTGTCGGAGGAAACCCACGAAGACACGGGGAGAACGTACAAACTCCACACAGTCACCCAACGCCGGAATTGAACCCGGGTTGCTGGCGCTGTGAAGCACCAGTGCTGGCCACCGTGCTGCCAACTACAACGCAACCCGTCACTGCCTTGTCTAATTTTGTACTAATCCCGTGGATTTCATTTTGCTAACAAATGGACACATGCCCATATACTCAGGCCTAAAGGAGATGGGAGACAGATGATGCATTTTTTTTTTTTTACAGAATCGTAGAATCCCTACAGTGCAGAAGGAGGCCATTCGGCCAATCAGGTCTGTACCGACCCTCTGCAAGAGCTCTCCACCAAAACCCACACCCTGTCTTATCCCAATAATCCTTTAACCTAATTTATACATCTTTGGATACTTAAGGGGCAATTTGACATGGCCAGTCCACCTAACCACATCTTTGGACTGTGGGAGGAAACCAGAGCACCCAGAGGAAATCCACACAGGCATGGGGACCATACAAACCCCACACACACAGTCACCAAAGGCTGGAATTGAACCCAGGCCCCTGGTGCTGTGAGGCAGCAGTGCGAACCACTGTGCCACCATGTCACTCTGGTATAGAGCTAGATTATTGTATGCAGTTCTGGTCGTCACACTATAGGAAGATTACACTAGATAGGGTGCAGAGGAGATTCACCAGGATGTTGCCTGGGCTGGAGAGTTTCAGCTATGAAGAGAGGCTGGTTAAACTGGGGTTGTTTTCCTTTGAGCAGAGAAGGCTAAGGTGACTTGATTGTGGTGTACAAAACTGAGAGACATAGATAGGAAGAACAAAGAAAAGTACAGCACAGGAACCGGCCCTCCAAGCCCGTGCCGACCATGCTGCCCGAATAAACTCCAATCTTCTACACTTCCTGGGTCCGTATCCCTCTATTCCCATCCTATCCATGTATTTGTCAAGATGCCCCTTAAATGTCACTTTCGTCCCTGCTTCCACCACCTCCGGTAGCCAGTTCCAGGCACCCACTACCCTCTGTAAAAAAACTTGCCTCGTACATCTACTCTAAACCTTGCCCCTTAAACATATGCCCCCTAGTAATTGACCCCTCTACCCTGGGGAAAAGCCTCTGACTATCCACTCTGTCTATGCCCCTCATGATTTTGTAGACCTCTATCAGGTCACCACTCAACCTCCGTCGTTCCAGTGAGAACAAACCGAGTTTATTCAACCTCTCCTCCTAGTTAATGCCCTCCATACCAGGCAACATCCTGGTAAATCTCTTCTGCACCCTCTCTAAAGCCTCCACATCCTTCTGGTAGTGTGGTGACCAGAATTGAACACTATACTCCAAGTGTGGCCTAACTAAGGTTCTATACAGCTGCAACATGACTTGCCAATTCTTATACCCAAATACAGCTGCAACATGACTTGCCAATTCTTATACTCAAATACAGCTGCAACATGACTTGCCAATTCTTATAGGAAGAAACTGTGCCCCTTAGTAGAGGGTCAATAACCAGCGGGCATAGATTTAAGATAAGGCGGAGGCGCAGTGAGTAGCACAGCTGCCTCACGGCGCCGAGGTCCCAGGTTCGAACCCGGCTCTCCGTCACTGCCCGTGTGGAGTTTGCACATTCTCCGCGTGTTTGCGTGGGTTTCACCCCCGCAACCCAAACGATGTGCGGGCTAGGTGGATTGGCCACGTTAAATTTGAAAAAATGAATTGGGTACTCTTTTTATAAAAAAAAAAAAAAAATTTTAAAGATAGATTTAAGAGGGGATTTAAGGAAAAGCTTTTTTACCCAGAGGGTGGTGGGAATTTGGAATTCACTGTCTAAGAGGGTGGGAGAGACGAGAAACTTCACAACATTTAAACATGGTATGGAGATGCCGGCATTGGACTTGGGTGAGCACTTAAGAAGTCTTACAACACCAGGTTAAAGTCCAACTGGTTTGTTCTGAATCACTAGCTTTCGGAGCACTGCTCCTTCCTCGGGTGACCCACCTGAGGAAGGAGCAGTGCTTCGAAAGCTAGTGATTCGAAACAAACCTGTTGGACATTTAAACATTTAGATGAGTCCTTGAAATGCCATAGCACACAAGGCTACGGACTAATTGCTGGAAAATGGGATTAAAATAGATAGGTGCAGAACCAAAGGCCCGGAGGCCCTCTTTCTGTGCTGTCAAACTCTTGACTATGAGAATGCTGCTACAAAGTGTACTATGCTGGTAATCAATGTAGTTCCTCCCTTCATTCATTATGGTCAACACTTCAGAATTGCAAACAGAGTTACCAAGCTGTTGGATGTTTTGTGACAACACTGGGTGCAGGGTGTTATAACGTTCATACGATGTTATAAACGTGTGAGGTAACCAGGTTAATGAAGGGTAAGACTGAGATTGTCAGATCTGAAAGGAGTGCTTTTGGAACCTAATTTTCAGTTAGATTTCCTTTGGCATTTGCAATCCCTAGTGACTAGGATTAATGAAGTATTAACTACTGCTCTAAATATAGTGCTTCAACATGGATGGAAGGTGTAGGGGGAGCAATTCCTATTCCCTTTAAAAGAGAAAAATACATTTGCTTAAATTTCTTTGACTATTTCAGATAGTTTAACTTTCCCTAATGGTGAGGAAAAACTGAAGCGGCTCTTGTAATTTTAATCAACACCACGCCCATCATTAGTGGATCAGCCTGAATTGTTCCCAATCTCCTATGGTTGCTGACTTCATTTCACCTGTGATTGCAAGCATTTCTTTAATGCAATTAACAATGAATTTAATGGAAACTTGACTTTTTGTACCATGTATTAAATTATTCTATAAATTAGAATGAAGAATATATCAAACTGCCCTGCAAATAAACGTGAATGCTGAGTGGACTGAATTTTTTATCTCTCAGGTTGAAAAGCTATCATCGGGTGTAATTTACTTGGGCCATATTCCCAGTGGATTCTTTGAACCTCAGATTAAGAAATACTTCTCCCAATTTGGAACCGTTTTAAGAGTTCGACTTTCACGCAGCAAAAAGGTAATGAGTATGTACAGTAGAAAACATAGCTCATCAAAGCATGAAACTCTTCAATAATTAGCACCACATTTGATCAAATCCTATTTGTGGGGATCTTGCATGAAGTGTATGTTTTTTTCGAAATGTATAGTCTTACGAACATCTGCTGGCAAGTATCACCAAGAGATGGGATGTTTGTCCAATCACATTGCTACTTTTTTTTTCTATAAATAGAGTGCCAATTTTCTATATATTTAGAGATATTCCAATTATAGGGCAATTTAGCGTGGCCAATCCACCTAGCCTGCACATCTTCGGGTTGTGGGGGTGAAACCCATGCAGACATGGGGGGAATGTGCAAGCTCCAAGGACAGTGACCCAGGGCCGGGATTCGAGCCTGGGTCCTCAGCGTCGCAGTCCCAGTGCTAACCACCAGTGTTCATTTTCATTTATTTATTCATTCATTGAATGTAATTTCTCTAGCAAGGCAAATATTTACTGCCCAACCCTAATTGCATGTGAGAAGATGTTGGTGAGCTGCCTTCTTGAACCGTTGCAGTCCATGTGGTGTAGGTACACCCACAGTGCTGTTAGGGAGGGAGTTCCAGGATTTTGAACCAGCGACAGTGAAGGAACAGCGATATATTTCCAATTCAGGATAGTGAGTGGCTTGTAGGCAAACTTCTTGGTGCTTGTATTCCCATGTTTCTTTGACATTTTTTTGAGGAGGTGACAAAAATGATCGACGAGGGTAGTGCAGTGGATGTTGTCTACATGGACTTTAGTAAAGCATTTGATAAGGTCCCTCGTGGCTGGCTGATGCAAAGGATTAAATCACATGGGGTCAGGGGTGAACTAGCAGGATGGATCCAGAACTGGTTTCGCCATAGAAGACAGGGGGTAGCAGTGGACGGGTGTTTTTCCGAATGGAGGTTTGTAACTAGTGGTGTTCCGTAGGGATCAGTACTGGGACCTCTGCACTTTGTAATACATATAAATGACTTGGAAGAAAATGTAGCGGTCTGATTACCAAGTTTGTGGATGATACTAAGATTGTAGGAGATGCGGATAGTAATGAAGATTGTCAGAGAATACAACAGGTATAGGTAAGCTGCAAAATTGGGCAGAGAAATGGCAGATGGAATTTAACCCGGACAAATGCAAGATGATGCATTTTGGTAGATCCAATTCAGGTGGGAGCTATAAAATAAATGGCAGAACCATCGGGAACATAGAGACACACGAGAGATCTGGTCGTGCAGGTCTACAGATCCTTAAAAGTGGCAGCACAGGTGGAAATGGTGGTAAAGAAAGCATATGGCATGCTTGCCTTCATAGGACGGGGTATTGAGTCTAAAAGCCTGAAAATTATGTTACAGTTATATAGAACGTGGGTTAGGCCACATTTGGAATACTGTGTCCAATTCTGATCACCACACTACCAGAAGGATGTGGAAGCTTTGGAGAGAGTACAGAAAAGGTTTACCAGGATGTCGCCTGGTATGGAGGGTATGAGCTATGAGGAGAGATTGAATAAACTGGGATTGTTCTCAGAGGCTGAGGGGCGACCTGATGAAAGTTTATAAAACTATTAGGGGTATAGATAAGGTGAACAGTTGGAGGCTTTTTCCCAGGGCGGAAATGACAATTACAAGGGGGCACTAGTTTAAGATGAGGGGGGAAAGGTTCAGTGGAGAGGTGCGGGGGAAGTTTTTTTACACGGAGTGGTGGTGGCCTGGAATGCACCGCCAAGTGAGGTGGTTGAGGCAGATACATTAGCGACCGTTAAGATTTATCTGGATAGGCACATGAACAGATGGGGTATAGAAGGATACAGGTGGTTGGTCTAGATAGGACATGTGATCGGCACAGGCTTGGAGGGCCGAAGGGCCTGTTCCTCTGCAGTATTGCTCTTTGTTCTTGTCTGCATCCCTCGTCGTACTAGATGGTAACAGTGATGGGTTTGCTAGGAGACTTGGTGAGTTCCTGCAGTGAACCTTGTAGATTGTTCTGCTGCCACTGTGCTTCAGTGATGGAGAGAGTGAATGTTTGAGGAAGGGTTGCCAATCAAGCGGGTTGCTTTGTCCTGGATGGCGTTGAGTTTCTTGAGTGTTATTGGAGCTGCACTCATCCAGGGAACGGAGGGGGAGGGGCGGGGAGTATTTCATCACACTCCTGACTGTTCCTTGTAGATAGTGGACAGGCTTTGGGGAACCAGGAGGTGAATTACTCGCTGCTGAATTCCTAATCTCTGACATGTTCTTGTAGCCACCGTGTTTATCTAGCCAGTCCAGTTCAGTTTCTGGTCAATGCCACTGGTTTAGCTCAAGCCCGGATACTGTCCAGGTCATACTGGACATGGACTGCTTTCATGTCTGAAGTCATGAATAGTAATGAACATTGTGCAATCATCAGCGAACATCCTCAATTCTGACTTTGTAATGGAAGGAAGATCATTGTTGAAGTAGCTGAAGATGGTTGGGCCTAGGACACTACCCTGAGGAACTCCAACCACCACAAGCATCTTCCTTTGTGCTGGGTATGATTCCAACTAGCTGACGGTTTCATGTGATTCCCATTAAATCCAGTTTTTCTAAGGCTCTTTGATGGCATACTCGATCAAATGTTGCCCTGATATCAAGAACAATCACACACCCCTCATCTCTGGAATTCAACTGTTTTGTCCATGTTTGAACCAAGGCTCTTGGTCAGAAGCTAAGATTGTTAGTGTATCTTCATACCCATAAGTTGTTTTATTTTACCCTTTGAGGAATAGTGGGGGGGTGGAATATTTCTGAGCTGATTATCAACACGTTGAACACTTCTTCCATGGTCAACCAGTTAGACTCGAACCCAGCGTTTCTGGTCCAGCAGTAGGTGCTCTACCGCTGCACCACATGGCCTCCTTAGGAGCTGAGTGACCCTGGCAGAACTCAGGCTGACTGTCAGTGGGCAGACTATTGTGAAGCAATCAATTTACAGATTATCGAGAGTAGAGTTTTGGGATGGTAATTAGCCAGGATGGATTTGTCCTACTTTTTATGTACAGGATGCACCTGTACAATTCTCCACATTGCCAAGTAGATTGCCAAGAATTTCCAGTATTATTCCAGTGCCTTCAGCCATTTCTTGATATCGTGTGGAGTGAATCAAATTGGCTGTAGACTGGTGTCTGTGATGCACAGCTGGATGTGGCATGCAGAGCTTAGATCTGATATGTTGATTGTGGAATCACTTAGCTTTATCTTTGTATGTGATTATTGGCAAGTAAGTAGCCCTGTGTTGTAGCTTCACAAGTTGACACCTAACTTGTAAGTATGCCTGATGCTGCTGCTGGCATGCCCTCCTACATTCTTCAGATTGGCGTAAATTAAATTTAAAAAAATATTTTTATTCAAACGCATTCCATTTTATACATAACTCCAAAACAAGAACAATACCCAATACCAAGCCTCGCACTCAAGGATGTGGTGTTCACACTCCACAGGGCCTCACCCCACACCCCATCCTCCAACACCATCCCCAACTCCTCCCACTTGGCCTTAACTCCTTCCACCGATACTGCGTCTTCAGCCATAATCCTTCCATAGATACCTGAGGTACTCCCCTCTTCTGACCCTGCAAGTGAAAGAACCCTCTCCATCAGTGGCGTTGGCGGTGCCACAGGGAATGTCAGAAAGATTTGTTTCACAAAATTGCGAGGCATCTGAACAAGTCAGACCATGAGAGACCACATTTCTCCAACAACTCCTCCAAACTCGCAAATCGTTCCTCCCAAGAACAGATCCACCATTCAATCCAAACCCTTTTCTTCCCACCCCCAGAACGTGTCATCCATCCTCGCGGGCTCAAACATATGATGTGCAGATCGGAGCCAGCTTCGATACGGCCCCCAATTTAAAATGATGCCGAAATTGTCTCCATATCTTCAGGGTGAGAATATTTCACCAGTGAGGACGGTAGCGCGGCTATCGCTAGTGCCTTCAACCCAGACCCTTTACACGATTTCGACTCTATCTGTACCCGGGTCACCTCCAGATCCCCACACGACGCCCAACTCCTTCTCCACATTCGCTGCCCAGTAATAAGGTATCAAACTCGGCAACGCCAAGTCTCCTGACTGTCCCTCTGAAGGACTGTCCTCAACAGGGCTATTGTATCGCCCATGGTGGGGATCAGGTCTGTCACATAAAGTAGAAGATCATCAGCCTACTGGGGTACCCTATGTTTCCCCTCCCCCCAATTCCCCATTATCCCCTTCCACCTATCTGAAGCCCTCGGCGCAATGGCCAAAAGTTCTATCGCCAACGCAAACAAGAGTGGGGGGGACAGAGAGCAACCCAGTCTCACTTCTCTGTTCAACTGAAATACCCTGAGCTCATATTGTTTATGTGCGGACACTGGCCTTCGGTGCTTTATACAACAATCATACCCACGACCAAATTTAGGCCCTATTCCAAATTTTTCCAGTACTGCAAATACCCCCATTCTACCCAATCAAAAGCCTTCTCCGCATCTTGTGCAACAATGACCTCCTGCTCTGTCCCCTCTGATGCGGGCAACACATTTAACAACCGCCACACATTAGATGACAATTACCGACCCTTATCAAAATCTGTCTGATTCTTGTTTTCCCCCCCCCCCAATAATTCGGGGGAGACACTGCTCCAGCCTTAGTGCTAGTACCTTGGCGAATATCTTTGCATCCACATTTAGTAGAGAAATCGGGTGGTAAGACCCACATTCCACAAGATCCTTGCCCTTTTTTTAAGAAAAGCAAACTGGACGCTTGCATCAACGTCTCAGAAATAGAACCCTGTGCTATCAAGTCCTCAAAACATCTCCACCAGCAACGGTAACAACTGTCCTTCAAACTTTTTATAAAATTCCACCGAGAACCTGTCAGGCCCCAGCGCTTTAGCAGTCTGCATTCGCCCAGCAGCTGTCAGGATTTCCTCCACACCCAAAGGCTCTTCCAAACCATCCCAATCTTCCTCCTCCACCAACCCCTCAAAATTTCCACCATATCCGACCCCTCCCCAGGTGGCTCCAACCTATAAAGATTATTATAAAATGCCTCAAACGCCCCATTGACATTATCTGGCGCGGATACCAAGACGCCACCCAAGCTTCAAACCTGATTAATCTCCCGGGAGGCCGTCTGCCTCAACTGGCAAGCCAAGAGACGACTGGCCTTTTCCCCATATTCTTAAATTATCCCCCTTGAGTGCCGTAACAGGTGCACCGCCTTATTTGTGAACAATAAATCAAGCGGCATCCGTAGTTTCCTCCTGATCACTGAAGTATATGCCATCTACCTCAAAGATCTCATCTACTGGCCTTTGTCATTCATTCCTTGTCTTCCAATCTATCTGCTCCTTATGCAAGATTATCTCCCCTCTCATCACTGCCATCAGGGCCTCCCATAGAATTGAGGGTGAAATCTACCCATTCTTATTAAACCCTACATAATCCTCGATCGCCCCTGATATCCCTACGCACAGCCCCACATCCAAACTCCATGCTGGTCGCTGAATTGGCCCTGTCTCCAATACCGATGTGGGGCATGATCCGATAGAACGATCACGGAATATTCCACTTTCTTCACCCCTGGTAGCAGAGACCTCTTCTTCATGAAGACGTCAATCCGGGAATATACTTTATGCAATGAATTATGCAAAAGAAGGGCAGCACAGTGGTTAGCACTGTTGCTTCACAGCGCCAGGGACCCAGGTTCAATTCCGGCTTGGGTCACTGTCTGCGGAGTTTGCACATTCTCCCCGTGTCTGCATGTGGTTCCTCCGGGTGCTCTGGTTTCCTCACACAAGTCCCGCAAGACATGCTTGTTAGGTGAATTGGACATTCTGAATTCTCCCTCTGTACGCGAACAGGCGACGGAGTGAGGCAACTAGTTTTTCCACAGTAATTTCATTGCGGTGTTCATGTAAGCCTACTTGTGACATTAATATTAAAGATTATTATTAAAGGGGGATAATAGTTGTTACATCCTACTGTTCAGTAATATTTAAATGAGCACTGTATGGAGTTTGCACATTTTCCCCGTGTTTGTGTGGGTTTTGCTCCCACAACCCGAAGATGTGCAGGGTAGGTGGATTGGTCACGCTAAATTGCCCTTTAATTGGGTACTCTAAATTTATTATTTTTTAAATATTTAAATGAGCAGAGAAGCTGTAGTAAATTAATTCAAATCTCTGAAATATTGTGTAAAATGTTGACTGCAGAATGAGATATTGGAGCAAACAGAATATGGAAATGTGTTTGTACTTTTGATTTGAGTGAAGGTCACCTGCTAATGTTGAAGTGCAAAACTGGAAAGTAAATGCAAATGTGTCTGGTGAACCCTTGAGTGCAAATTAGGTTATTTCTATGAAAACTGCATAATTCTTGGTAGGAACAGAGACTTTGTGCAATTTCAGAACAATGCGAGGCAAATTAAGCATTCCGTATGCATTCAAATTTTACTTTGAAACGTGAATTTCCAACCATTTTTAAAAACCAGTTACTTTCCTCCTTCCGGTCTTGTTATTGTACATCATTCCCTGTGGAGCCACTAGTACATTGCCAAAGTGATCATTATGCAAAACTGGGCTGGAGCATCAGCAAGCTGCTTGGGCATGCAGGCCTTTACAGAACACCCAATTCTGTCCTCCCTCCCACATCATCCACACGTGGGCAGCACGGTAGCACAGTTGCTTCACAGCTCCAAGGTCCCAGGTTCAATTCCCGGCTTGGGTCACTGTCTGTGTGGAGTCTGCACGTTCTCACCGTGTCTAGGTGTGTTTCCTCCGGCTGCTCCGGTTTCCTCCCACAGTCCAAAGATGTGCCGGTTAGGTGGATTGGCTTTGCTAAATTGCCCTTGGTGTCCAAAAAGGCTAGGTGGGGTTTCTGGGTTAAGGGGATAGGTTAGAAGTGTGGACTTAAATGGGGAGTGCTCTTTCCCAGGGCCAGTGCAGACTCAATAGGCCGAATGGCCTCCTTCTGCACTGTAAATTCTTTGGGCTCTCAGTTCAGGGTCATTGAATATTGATAGGATTGGGAATCCAGACTCGCTGTTCGTCCTCTTCTGTTCTCTGACCCACAGGTGGTGAGTTTAGTTTAGAATTGAGTCCAACAGGTTCAAAATTCCTGTCCATTCCATCAGCAGCTGTTGAAATGTTAAATCCTCAGTTTCTTTACCCGTCAGTCTGGCCTCAATAAAAGTCGAGATGGATTTGCAGGTACAGCATTAGTTATTTTATTCAGCTTGCAAGCTTTCTCAGTTCACAGCAGTACAGAATGCCTCTCGTTCTCTGTACCTCCGGAATCGAGTGAGGCTATCAAACAAAGAGCTCTGTACTGATACATTCAAATGGCATCAAGTTTCACATACTCGACGCCCATAGGTCATCCTATGTCCCTCCTGACCTGTTTGATCTATTCTGATTGGCTCACTTCCAATCCCTTCCTCTGGCCCCTATTATTCAGCATCACTCTCGTAGACACACCTCTTCCTGCTTTTCCATGCGGTCTGAAATCCTTTGTCTGTGAACTAACCAGAATTAAAGTGGCTTATCTTCTACATTACATTAACTAATATCTCTAAAGTAACTATTTTATATCACATTCGTCAGAAATATAATTTAGGCAAGCGTTTCTGTAGAAACTTGTATGACCAGACCAAAAAACATAGCAGTCAATCTCGAGACTATAATGGGAGAAGCAAGCTGCTGGAGCATCCCTTTCCTCAATGATCGCAAAGCCCTGTATGTGGGTAAAATAAGACTAGCTTGAAGCATTTGCAGCTGATTTGAGTGCCAGGTGGATGATCTTTCTAAAGCCTCCTCTTGCACTTCCCACCAACACAGGCACTAGTTTTCAACCAATTCAACTCGCTCTGTGTGGCATCAAGAACTGGATGTGCACTTGAACAGCAGTTGCTGTGGCCTCTGACAACATCCTGCCTAATGATAAAGACCTGGGTTGCAGAACTAGTTCTACTTCTAGCTAACTTTTCCATTACAGCTACAACACCAGTGCGTACCCAACTGTACAAAATTGCCCACCCATATCCTGTCCACAAAAGACAGAACAAGTTCAATGCGGACAATTGCCGCCCTATCTGCGCTCACTCAATCATCAGCAAAGTGATGAAAGTAGCCATTGTCATTAATTCTATATGCATTCTTTAGTGCTGTCATTCCTTTTTACAGACTTCCCTGCATTTACTTGTTTGTTAGTTGTTACCTTGAGTAAATATGCACTTCCTTCCACTGTGCCCTCCCAGACTCCCCCCTCATTCCAATATCCAATATTTTGTCCTTGCTAAGTTCGTTCAGTTGCCCTTCCCACTACCATACTAGTTTAAGTCCGTTCCATTTACTATTTTGTTCTATAACTTTGCCATTAAAACTTCCCATCAGCCTCGTCAGGTTTTGAATCTATAAAAATGGTTTATTGGCCAGTTACCTGTTGGTAACTTTTTTACATTCTCAATATGTTAACCAAATTGATTTGCTGTCAATTCCAGTTCCTTTGCTATCAGGTCACAAACTAAATCGTTCCAGTTGGAAAGTTTATTTTAATTTTTTTCTTTTGGCTGGTGACGGGTAAAGTAATTTCATGTACATGCAGAAGTTTGAACAAAACAGCAGATGGCAGCATTTCTATCCTCGTACATGCACTTCAATATTCTATCTTGTAAAATTTAAACTCTATTTGGATATTAAGAGTATTACTTTACTTATGTCAATGATTAATTTGGAGAGCCTAAATCAAAATATTTCATAATTGTTGATACTGGGAGTTTAGGAGAAAACAATATTTTTTAAAAATTCAGTTCGATCTTTTCTATAACTATGCTATAACTTTAAAGGCTTTAGAAGCAAATTTCCTGAAGTGTTTTTTCATTAGTCATTGAAAAGTCTTATCTGGGTCACTTTCTTAAGAACCACGCCTCAGACAAAAAAAAGTTGACTTCAGTTGCATCTTCCATTTATGGAATGACAGTGGGAGCAATCTGTAACAGGCAATTATCAGTTCAGTTGGGTATCAAGAGCCTGGGAACGGTTGAATTTAGGACTTGCAAGCAATTACCTTTTTAAAAAAAGATCTTTTTTTCCCCAGATTTGAAATTTTCTGAATGCAGAGAATTTGAAAATTATTTTTTGAATAAACTGTTAATTTACAACCTTGCCATTAACATGCTATCAGATCAGTTTATGGTAACTAAGCAACTAACATCTGATACAATTTCTAATTCTTACCATAGATGACATGCTTGTGTACTATTTGAGTGATGCATTTTATTTTAAATTTTAGACTGGACATAGCAAAGGATATGCTTTTGTGGAGTTTGAGTGTGACGAAGTTGCCAAAATTGTTGCCGATACTATGAACAACTACTTATTTGGTGAAAGGCTCCTAAAATGTAAGTATTTGACCCAATTCAAAATTAGGGTTTAATGTGCACATTATGCAAACTGGCCTCCTGTCAGTGGCTTATTGGGAAAGTATTCACTGTCAGAATTAATTCCATTTGAATGACATCTGGCTAAATGCGAAATTGCCATTATCTGGCACCTTTCTCTTTGGCAGATTCTTGGGTATAATCCTAAGAGCAATAGCTCCACTCCAGTACCTCGCTTAGGTGGCCTTGTGGCAGACGACTGGAGTGAGAATGATAGTTGGATTTATTCTGCCCCTTTCCACCTATTCAATATATTTAACTCAAAAGCTTTTCATGGGCCATTAAATCAGAAACACAAACTATAACCCACCTACCCCATTAGCCTAGGTCATCAAGGCCAGTTATAACCCTACTTGGAACAAATCTCTTCTTTGAAACTACTGTTTGTCACTAAGGTTGAGACCACCCATTCAGGTGTCTCCGAACCATCCCCCTAGCTCACCAAGCCAAACTTCTTTTTAAGGTCCCTCATTATCTTGAACTTGCACCTTTCTCTCTCTTCTCTCCTCACTCCCCTTGGGCTCCCTCCATTCCATTCCCTCATCTTGTCCATGAGGCCCACCTCCTGCTCCCTCAGCCAATTGCCACCAAATCATTGCCCAACCAACTGGTCCCCATTTTAACTGATATTGCTAACAGTTCCTTCTCACGTACTGGCATTGTCATCACTGCCACCTCTCAAAGAAAGTTGAAAGGAAAGATACATGCCTCTATCTACCATTTCCTCATACAATAAACTTGTGGCTTTGTGAAGGGAGTTGGTGAAAAAAATTGTTTTTTAACCATCCCCATCCCAGGCTAAGAAGGCAAAACTGCGGTGGTGGGTGGGTGGGTTGGGTGGTGGTGGTGGTTCATACATGTTCCATTTGTGTATCTTAGTCCACATTGCTATGAGCCTCTGAAACAGATCACATGGCCCTTCTTTGCAGCTGGCAGAAACTTGAAAAAAGGGTTATTATAGTACGTTATTTCATTTCTGGTTCTGTGGTGCTTTGCCACGTTTTTCAATGTTAAAATGCTGTAGAAATGCAAGTTGTCAACATTTACCTACCCAAGGATGTAGTGAATACATACAGTACTCATTTCTTTCAGGTCAGGTTCTTCCACCAGAAAAAGTACACGCACAGCTTTTTAAAGGTGGTAATACAACTTTTAAGAAGCCTATCCTCCCGGCCGTTGCTCGTTACAACAAGAAACGAACCCTGAAACAACAAAGCGTGAT
The DNA here is from genome assembly GCF_047496885.1 of Scyliorhinus torazame. Lineage (NCBI taxonomy): Eukaryota > Metazoa > Chordata > Chondrichthyes > Carcharhiniformes > Scyliorhinidae > Scyliorhinus > Scyliorhinus torazame. The sequence goes on along the minus strand of NC_092708.1, from coordinate 42,419,301 downwards.
GTCAAAGAGACTCCTTGCAAAAGAAGGGCGATTACGAAAAAGGCTTGCCGAGAAAGGAATTGACTATGACTTTCCTGGTTTTGTAAGTTTTCTTCATGCATTTAATCCTAAATGTGATTATCAAGTCTTGTATTCTTCGATTCATACAATAGGCAGATGGTTGGCTGCAAGATTTTTCCATTGTGTTTTAAAAAAACTTTTAGTTCCTTTAACTTTAGTGCCAACTGGTGATTCCCTGGTCATGGTGCACTTTTTGGTCATTTGTTATTCACTTGTCCATTTAAATTAAATTGGTTTTGGGAGTGGACATTTCCCTTATGTGGCAGCTTCTCAGCATGATGCTGTGCATCAGTTATAAATCTATTTTAAATAGTGGGTTGATTTTGGCAGTTTCTTTTTATTTATCAGTATGGCTTTAATGGTGTTTCCTTGGATTGGATATTTGTGGGGGCCAGGGGGAGGAAAGTGACGGTCAATGCATGATTTTCAAAATGAATTTTTTTTTATACAACTTTGAATGTATTATCCGAGCATAAATTATTTTCAGCTGTGATCTCAACGTATATAAATTAATTAAGATTTTCCAATGTCAGGATATCTCAATAGAAATACCTGATTTTTCAAAACTAAATAGCAGCCTTGCAGCTTCAAAGTGCAATATTGTTTATCTACGGATCAATATTCGATTCGGGAGATTGAAGATTGATTGTGAAAGGATTTATTATTTCTTGTCCCTTAGGCTGCACTGCTGCCTCAAAAGAAGATGCAAGTGTCTACAAAAATGAATGATACAGTAAACAGTCAGGTCAGTTGAAATGCTTATCCAGGAAATAGCTGGTTACTGGAATTTACTTGGTGTTTGTATTGTTCTATATGTAACTTTGAATTTAGTGCAGTAGTTTTTCTTTACAATTGAATGAGCAGCCCAGTGGTTAACGCTGCTGCCGCACGGTGCCAGGGACCCAGGTTTGCACATTCGCCCCATGTCTCCATGTGTCTCCTCCCACATGCCAAAGATGTGCACGTTAGGTGTATTGGCCATGCTAAATTGCCCCTTCATGTTAAATGGTAAGGTGGGGGAGATGGACCGAGGTCGGGTGCACTTTCAGAGGATTGGTGCAGATTCAATGGGCCAAATGTCCGCCCCCTGCACTGTAGGAGTTCTATGATTCTAAGATATTAGGTTAAAGATTTCTATTATCGTGCAAGTCACAGGATATATTTCTTCAGTTCAAACAAAAATCACAGAAGGATCCCAGACCACGATGTCCACTAAGTGACACACATACTCCTTCTCCAGGATCCCCTAAAGGCCTGCAAAATAATGTGGTTAATTTTGAAACCTCCAATGTCAATCCAGTTGACAAATTTGGGGTCCCACCTTCAGTGTGCTTTTAACATAGAATCACGGCTAAGTGTTTCAAACAAGAAGTGCCCAGTTCACCAGAGCCAACTGGAACATTTAGTTTATCTGCCACAAGCAGCACGAAGGAAACCGGCAGCATGCAAAGCCAGCACCTAAAATAGGAATGCAGCTCTTGACTTCCATCTGGTTCCATCTAGGGGCTGGTTTAGCACAGGGCTAAATCGCTAGCTTTGAAAGCAGGCCAGCAGCACGGTTCAATTCCCCTACCAGCCTCCCCGAACAGGCGCCGGAATGTGGCGACTCGGGGCTTTTCACAGTAACTTCATTTGAAGCCTACTCGTGACAATAAGCAATTTTCATTTTTCATTTTCATCCCTCCTTAAACCAGGATCCAAGTGGTAAGCTTGGACTCTGAAATAGTATCCTCATTTAATCATAGAAATTACAGTGCAGAAGGAGGCCATTTGGCCCATGCCTCCACCCTATCCCAGTAACCCCACCTAACCTATGTGGACACTAAGGGGCAATTTAGCATGGCCAATCCACCTAACCCGCACCTGGACTGTGGGAGGAAACTGGAGCACCTGGAACAAACCCACGCGACACGGGGCGAAAGTGCAAACTCCACACAGTCACCTGAGGCTGGAATTGAACCTGGAGCTGTGAGGCAGCAGTGGTAACCACTGTGCCAACGTGCCACCCACTGGAACCCTTTTAAGCTTCAGCTGGGATTGCTGCAGTGAAACCAAAGGGCGCCAGGCCCGATCATGAACTTGCCCAACCTCCAAATAAATGCATATGTTACTAAGTAGACATCAGGAAAAGGAACACAGCTTATTTTCTTTCTTCCCTTCCTAATTTGAATACATTAGTTGTAAGATCTCTGCCATCATCTTGGATATTATGTTCCTTCTGGCCTGTGTCTCAGATACTCATTGGTTATCGGGAGAACAGAATTTAAAATATTGCAGCAGAGAAGCATAATATGCCTTGCCGGCCCATCTGTGACCGCTGTCCAATTAATCCTGTTCCTTACTCTTCTTTAGCCATAGCACTGCATTTTTCCCCCTTACAAAATATCCCTTAAAGTTACTATTGAATTCTTTCCCACCAATCTTTCCTGCAATCAATTATAGACGTAATTTAATATGGGAGGATAAAAATCCTCCTTGTTTCTCTTGATAATTGTTCTAAATTGGTGTTCACTGATTACCAATCATCACACCAGTGGAAACTATTTTTCCTTATCTATTCTATCAACGCCTTTCAGAAATTTGGAAACCTCCATTAAATCACCATTTAAACTTTATCTGCTTTAAGAAGAACAATCCAGATTTCCTAATCTCTCCAAGAATGATTTTGCTAATTTTACAACCGAATTATATTAGTCTTTGAATGTCTGTGTGCTGGATGCAAAAAGTGTTTTAAAATCTGATGCTAAAGTACATATTTGAGTTGTAACTATAACCATTTCCCTTAGGATGTAACTCCTGAATGCACACCTACTGTTCTAAAGCGACGCCAGTCTTTAAAGATGCTCGATGATACAGACGATGAAATCACGTTCAAAGTAAAGCCCGCTGAAAGGATTGTCAAACAGAAAACCAAGTCGACTACTTCTCTATGTGGAAAAGTGCAAAAAACAAACAAATTAAGGAAGACTAAAAGAAAAATTCCTGGCAAATGAAGTATGAAGAATTTGTAAATGACGAATCCCAAAACACACATAGTTGCCTCTGCAGAGTATTAGGAACTGCCAATCATTGATGTGCTCTGTTGTGGAGAGTGCTTCTGAAATATTCCAACAAAGAAATAGCCTTAAGGTGTCCTAATCATCTCCGTTCGTGTATTAAAAGTGAAAAGTTCTGCAATTGCACAGATATTTTTGTCAATATTTAATCTCGTAACCCCCTTCCCCAAAATAAAATCAACAGAATACTTTGGTGCAGTAATTCAAAAAAATGCTGATTTAAATGTATGGTATTCTAGCTAAATAATTTTTAATCAAGGTAATTTCAACAGATTTGAAAACAAATGTATTGCCCAAAAGAGGCATTTTAAAATTATAACTTGTTTCTTTTTAATTATGAACTAATGTGATAAATACTGAATGTCAATAAAAGACATAGAATATAAAGGGGTTGCAATGATGTAGCAAGTCGTTCATCATATGAATGGAAAAGATCACAATGCTTGAGGTGTTCGCCCTTTACCAGAATACTGGATGAGTCATTGAGTCAATTCTGTGGTCAAAATAGACAAGATTTGTGAAAAGACAGAAAGAAATGTACCTGTACTATCCTTTCTGAGCCTGACTATGAGGGGGGGAAACTTGATATATATTGAAATTTTGGAGTAGCAAGGATCTCAATATAAAATTGTCATGTACGGCAGATTTGGTCCTTTGTGACCAGCTTTTATATTTTGGATCTCCTGAAACTCTTGACTACCTGCTTGTAATCAACACCTCTGGTTACACCTCAGTGATTAATACATGATTCATCCTTTGTATCACTCTAAATGTGCCGCCCATATTTCATTTCTCATGTAATTTTTAGTAATTGGCCACTTGAACAGCTGTACCCACCATGTTTTGATATGGAAATGACATTATTACTTTTGGTATTTAATATACTTCAAAAAATGAATTGCAGGTAGTGTTGTGTAAATGGACGACTGGAGGAAGAAAATTCAACAGGCTGAAGCAAATTATATCTTTATGCTGTGTTTCACTCAGTCATCACATACTCACTACACAAAGAGGTTACATTCAGACAGAATTAAACGTGCCTTTTATAACAATTCGTTGGTATTTAACTATCAAATTGAATTTGCATGCATCGTTCAGCATTATATGCAGGAGATATGATGTGTAGTCTTTTTTAAAATCAAAATGTGGGTATCTTATTTGTTCGATTTTTGTAAATTGTAGATCACAGTACTACAAACTGAGTTTTCCTGTTCCATCCAAAGATAAAACGGATCATAAAGTACCCTGTGATACATTAATCTACTCATCCAGTAATAAATGCAACATAAAGATGTATCAAGTTTAATCTGGTATCATGTTTGTGTATGCAAGATAATACATCAATTTCCTGTCATGTTGCTCCATGGGTCAAAAATACTGTTTTGTAAAATACGTTGATCAGTAAGTTTTGAAATGTAGTTCATTTTATGTTTTGCTTTCGTAAACCTTCCGAATATATGGAAAGTAAGAGCAACAGTGCTCTCAGTTACATGTTGATGGGAAATGGGTTGCTGGAACCATGCATAACGTTACTGGGGAGTGGGAACTTTGTAGTTCGGTAGTGTTGGGAAGGTGGTGGTTCTCAAACCTGAGTGTGTATACGGTGAGCATTTTGGATGCAGGGCTAGAATAAAGTTATAGGAGAACCAGAAAAAGCGATTCATGATGTGGGAAATTTAAGATGGATCATCCTCTGGCAGCACCAGAAGAGGGTTCCAGAATCTGGTAGTAATGATCAAGGGTGGGGCGGGGATCCTGGATTGTGGCAGCATAGTGATGGTGGTGGCAGCATTTCAAAATGATTTGCTGCGTGCTCCTGACGAAAGAACAGTGGTGATCGTTTTCTCAAGGATTCAAATCAAATGGAAGTTGAGACAACACAATGAGTGCTAGGCATAGGCAAGGGTCAGAGAAGGAATGTTAGGGGTGAACAGAGCTTGAAGGATGTACACAAGCAGTATGAGGAAGTTGGGTGGATGGGACAAGAGTACAAATAACCATTTCCCTCAATCTTCAGCTGTATCAAATCATCATCTACCCAGCAATAAACTGGAAATTTTGATTTATAATTGATGCTGATGCATTCTAAGTCTAAGGTGAGGCTCTGTTGATTTGACACTAGGACAGTAATGATTTTGAGTGATCCCGTTGATTCAAATCACTTTTTGGTAGCTTCTGACTGAACAATTGGGATTGTTTGATACTTTTTTAATAGTTTCTCACTGGCACTTTGCTGTATATTTTCTCACTGTAAAGTTCTGATTTTCTGCTTTGAGGCAACCAATAAAGTGTGGCAGGGAATAAGCAACTCTAAGGAAGTGTGTGCTGGATGCAGAAGACTTCAATGATATAGATAGATATAAGGAATATGCTTAAGTAGTTTTACTTCTGTGCATTTGGACACATTTTCTTGTATTTTTCTGGGTAAAATATGTTGCCTACTTGACCAATTAGCATTTAATGAGCCAATGTCAATTTTCTGATTAATTTCTTGTTGTTTCCACAGTGTTGTCTGCCAGTTGGCTTCAATCTCTGCATTTGTCAACGTATTCAGAATAAGCAACTGGATTTTTAAGCCTTTCAATTTGGAGTGGTCACATTAAATTTATCTGACAACCTTGCCTTAATTTGGGGCTTTCATGATGACTTAATGTTGTGAGATTGCCCAGAAATTCCTGATTCTGGGCAGACATGAGGTCAGACATTCCAAGCTGGTTGTTCCAGTCGGCCTATATCCTGCCTTTGTTGAACTAGTTATAATTGTATTTTATAGACTCTCAAAAAGCAACTGTTAAGATCATGTCTGATTTTAGAAATGTCCTGGGCACTAACAAAAATATGCAGGACCCCAGATGTTGTCTTATGCTCCAGTTCACCAAACGATAAGAGCATGTTGAACAGAGACGGGAAAATCTTCATGGACAGGGAGAGGTAACGTTTTGCCCACCCTTGTTTATCTGGTATATTTTTCAGCAAGTTTATGCTGCAAGTGTTGCCACAAAGTGTTGGACAGCAACCACAACATGCATTTAAACAGCATCTGTAGTGTACTGAAACTTTGCAGGGTTTCACGGGGACAAACGTGACACCAAGCTACATAAGGGGTTCAGGACAGATTACCCCAAAAAATACAAAGAGGTGTGTATTGAGAAAAGATTGAGAAGCAGAGGTTTACAGTTCAGGCAGCAGAAGGCAGAGACAGATGTGGGGGAGGGGGTGGAAGGATGAGAATTTTAAAATTGAGGCGTGCCAGACAAGACACCAATGTAAATCAGCGAGTGCCAGGCTGATGCATGAGTGAGTCCTGGTGCAAGTTAGGATACGGGTGGCTGGGTTTTGGATGAGCTCCAGTTTAGGGAGGGTGCAAGATGGGAAGTTTTTAATTCTCTAATTGCAATGTTCTCTTTTGCTTTTGTTTGCTGTTTAATGAGGATCTGTTTTTACTAGATGTACCTTTTTATTTAGCATTTCACATTCTGCAACTTTTCAATCGAGTAATGCAGTTTCACTTGCCTTGCCTACAGAGAATATCCTCCAAAAGTGAGATGTGCTAAAGGGATTTGAGCTAGCTTAAGTCACAATGAAAAATACAAGGAATGCAAATATTCATACTAGGTGGCAGCATTTTAGTATTGTGATGATAGCAACCCTAGAATCTACCAACGTGCAAAGCACGGTTATAAAGACTCACTTTATTTCTTCACCTCCTCTTCCAATTAGGCACATTACAGCCTCCCAGACTTAACATTGAGTTCAACAACTTCCGACTGAACTCTCCACCCAAATTTACTTATTTCAATTTATTTTAATTTCTTCCATCGACCTTTTCCCTCACCATTGGCTCCCCCACCCCACTTAGGCCATTTGTTCCAGGTTGGCCTTTGACAAACTGCTCACCTTTGTTCTGCCATTAACACATTCGGATCTCTTAATGTGCCACTGCATCCTTCTTGGTCACTATCTCTACATTTACATTCCCTTTGTCTTTCTGTCCACGACATCTTTGGTGTCAATCTCCACCTATCGCTGACCCTCCCCACAACAGTATAAATCTGATCCTATTTCCAGTTCTGTCTAGCTTTCAAAAAAAGTCATCCAGACTGTTAGCTCCCTTCTCTCTCCACAGATGCTGTCAGACCTGCTGAGATTGTCCAGTATTTTTGGTTTTGTTTCAGATTCTAGCATCCACAATAGTTTGCTTTTATCGCTAGATTTCCTGCTTGATGCATAAACTGGGACTGTCAGCCACGAACTACCCTCACAGAGCAAGTTGCTGGATCTTTAGCACATACATTGAAAGATGATGTACTCCAAGTCAATTGTCTATGAAAGCAAACCACGTAAGTTGTAAGATTTTATTCCATGGCGATTGTGTAGGTAATCATGACACTGAAGCTCAACAAAATGGCAGTTAAATAAAAACAGCGCTGTTTGAGAGAATAGCTCAGTCAGAGTGGTCTTTATCAAATTCAAGACGAAGAAAATCTCTGGAACCCAAGAGTCATTTGATAACATTCACTGTTTCTTTATCCACAGTTGCTGCCAGATCTGCTGAGATGTTTTTTCCCCCCCAGCACTTTGTTTTTATTTCAAAGTTCCAGCATCTGCAGTTTTCTGCTTTTATTTTTAAAATTACTTTATCAGAGTTACAAAGACAGAGCTCGGTGTTGTCAGGGACAAACGCTAATCCAGCTCCTTGCCTGCTCCAAAAACCAATTCAAATTGAATCCAATTCATAGTCCCCATAAAAGAAACATCAGATCCAGGCAATACACCTGACCTTGCACTCATCTTGGCCAATTTATTTTAGTTGAGGAAACTGGTTCTTTTCAGCATGATGGAGTAAAATGGAACACTCCACATGGTCTCTATTAATTTTGTTTTCATTTGTAGAGTTTATCCCACTGAAGTAAATCAAAGCAAATATGAAAGACATGGGTTTGTGACAGGGTTTTTCGAATTCAGGATTGTGACCCATGGGTGGGTTGCGGGAGGGTCGTGGAACGATCAGTTGTGGCGTTCCTGATCACAGGAAAAAGCACCCAACGGCCGTGAATGGGTATTAACATTGCAGTCCGCAGCCAGTGCCCGATTGGTTGCGCAGTTTGATTGGGGGGGGTGGGGGCGGAGGCGGTATGTGGTCGGCGTGGGTCCCGGGAAAAACACTGGTTTACGAAACTTAGGAGTACAATTCTTTGAGTAAAATCATGAGAAAATCCAAAACGCTGAATTATTTTAAAATAGCACTTGAGCAAAATTGGAATCCATTATCATGGTTGGTGTTAAAAGACGACAATATTGGGTGTGGTCCTGTTTCAGAATCCCGCAGCCATTATTCGGCATTTTCTAAAAGGCAGATTGGTTCATTTAGTTGTTAAGCACTGAACATACCCAGGAGCTTTCAGCAGTGTGTGTTTAGCCACTGACATTGCCAATTATGCACCTTTCCCAACAAGCCAATTCCCAGTTTTAAAAGAATGAGTGTAGGAGTGGCAGTGTTCTTTGTGTTCAAATTGCCTATAAGTACTGTACATATATTTTTTAGACTCTAAAAATGATGCAATCCTGGAGTGGTCGAGGCTTGCACAGAACAGACCTTAAAACATGTACATTATGCTTCCTGTGTGTGCCTGAAATGTGAATGCTGCTACTTTTTCACATTCGAAAACTGCATTTTTCATTTTGTTTGAAGGGAATGCTGTCATGTGTACATATTGTACATTTGATTTGATTTATTGTCACATATACCGAAGTACTGTGAAAAGTATTTTTCTGCGGCCGAGGGAACGTACATAGTAGAGAAAAGAATAATCAACAAAGAACATTGACAAATGGTACTTCGACAAACAGTGATTGGTTACAGTGCGGAACAAGGGGCCAAACAAAGCAAATACCTGCGCAAGAGCAGCATAGGGAGTAATTATATAAGAGGAAAATAGTTTTAGTAGGTCAGAACGTTGATAGGAGATAAAAGAAAAGGGATGGGGAGAGAGCTCGCAGAGGGTCGCCATGCTCCGGCTCCGTCTTGCTTAGCGTTATACTCTGATTGTTTCAAATAGGACTGCGACCATGTTAATGGTTATGAGTTACATTTCGTGACACTATTACAGAATGATTGATAAATGAAGCGACCTGGGTCATTCAAAGTTTCCTAAAGTTGTTTACAGAATCGCAAAGCGAAAACACAAAAAGTGGGTTCTTTTCCCACCAAAGAAGGATTTGAGATGGAGGAATATAAATTGAATATAAGATGGCAAAAATTCAGGGCCAGCGCAAGTACATGCAAATAATTCCAGTTCTTATGCTGCATAGTGGGTCCAACAATGTTTTTTTTTTACATTCATTTATGGGATGTGGGCATCGCTGGTTAGGCCAGCATTTCTTGTCCATCCCTAAGTTGCCCTTCAGAAGGTGGTGGTTTGTTTATGAAGTGTGAAGTCTTTCCTAAACTGATATACACAGCAACTTTTAAGAGCCAGATTGGCATGTTCTTTTTAGTATCCTTTATTTTAGTATTTTCTAACCTTTTGAGATTTTCATATATTACTCAATAGGTGAGAGAAGTGATCTGTTAATAAGTTTCTACTGATGCTATACCAGTATAAAAGGATATTAAATTTACTTGCCCATTAACTTGCTATTTCTTTGGACCAGTTTAAAAGTGTTGCTTCCTAAAGTTAATAGTTTCTATTGCTTATGACCAGTCCCAGGTCAGGTTCCCCAGAGTTGCTGATCTGGACGAGACCCCACTGCTTGTTGCTGTTCAGCTAGGATGCCCCCAAATTGTTACAATCCCAGGTTCGGAGGGATGAACTGCCTTTATTCAATCCCCGCTGTTAGCAACAAGGTGGGCAGCACTGTAGCACAGTGGTTAGCACAGTTGTGTTGCAGCTCCAGGGTCCCGCGTTTGATTCCCGGCTTGGGTCACTGTGCGGAGTCTGCACGTTCTCGTGTCTGTGGGTTTCCACCGGGTGCTCCGGTTTCCTCCCACAGTCCAAAGATGTGCAGGTTGGGTGGATTGGCCATGCTAAATTGCCCTTATTGTCCAAAAAGGTTAAGTTGGGTTACGGGGTTAGGGTGGGCTTAAGTAGGGTGCTCTTTCCAAGAGCCGGTGCAGACTCAATGGGCCCTCCTGCATTGTAAATTCTATGATCAATGATTTAATCTAATAAAAAAAGAGTTCCTTTTCACTGGTCCCTTTTCCCAGACGAAATAGTTATGTTTTTTAAAAAAACAATTTAACAGGCATGAATTAAAAGAGTGAGTTTATTAGCCACTAAAAGGCAAGGACCAAATGGTAAAACATGCATACAGATTAGAAGTGAGAATTGAGTCCAAAGTATATTTCTTAAAAAGAAGTACATGGAGCAGTCTGACTGGTGAGTAGATAAAGTGTTGTGGTCATTATGATTCGAGATACCAGTAGAGTTGACTCAATCAGCAAATAGTAAATTCTGAGCTTCCAGTAAAGTTGACTTCAGCAGGCAAATAGTTGGTTATTCAATTCCAGTGTACTGCAGTTTAGTAGAGAAGAGATTGCATTCACAGATCTTAGAATTTACAGTGTAGAAGGAAGCACAGGACATGGAAAGATCACCCTATCGAAGCCCACGCCTCCACCCTATCCCAGTAACCCCATCTAACATTTTTGGACACATAAGGGCAATTTAGCATAGCCAATCCACCTAACCTGCACATCTTTCGACTGGGAGGAAACCGGGGCACCTGGAGGAAACCCATGCAGACACGTGGAGAACATGAAAACTCCGCACCGACAGTGACCCAAGCCGGGAATTGAACCTGGGAACCTGGAGCTGTGAAGCTACTGTGCTGCCCCAGCTCTCTCTTCAGCTGCAGTCCTTTTACTGGCTGGGCTGACTTCCACAGAGGCACCCGTGGGGACCTGCCACCTCAACAGACTAATCAAGACCTTGGACTCAGACCTTCAGAGCACCCTACGTGCTCTCATTCCCACGTTGGAGATCTCTACTGCCTTCCGAAAATATACAAGGCCAACACACCAAGCCATCCTCTCGTATCAGACAATGAGGCGTATGAGAACCTCTCATGCGACATCAAGGACATCTTGAAATCCATCGTACAAGGACCCCCAGCTGCTATCACGACACGATGGACTTCTTACAGAAACTTGGCACCCATGGTCCAGTTGAACCATGAACATTCCTCGTCACAATGGGCATCTCGGCACTCTACACCAGCATCCCCCATGACAAGGGCATTGCTGCAACAGCGTCAGTACTCAACACCGACAACTGCTCAATCTTCAGACGCACATCTACAACTTATCTGCTTCATCCTGGATCACACCTCTTCACTTTCGACAACAGGTTCTTCATCCAGACACACGGAACAGCCTTGGGGACAAAACGTGCACCTCCATACACCAACCTCTTCATGCACAGGATCTTCAATCAACTCTATACACCAGATACATCAATTATATGTTTTCCTTTGGACCCACGGCGAAGAATCTCTGAAACGACTACACAACGACATCAATAAGTTCCATCCCACCATCAGACTCACCATGGACTACTTTCCAGAATCGGTTACATTCTTGGACATACGCCTGTCAATCAAGGACGGTCACCTCAGCACTTCGCTTTACCGCAAGCCCACAGATAACCTCACGATGCTCCACTTCTCCAGCTTCCACCCTAAACACATTAAAGAAGCCATCACCTATGGACAAACCCTCCTTATACACTGCACCTGCTCAGACGAGGGGGAACATAACAGACACTGAAAGAATCCCTCGTCAGAACGGGATATGGTGCTCGACTCATTAATCGACAGTTCCAACGAGCCACGGCAAAGAAAATGCACCGACCTCCTCGGAAGACAAACACAGGCGGCACAGTGGTTAGCACAGCTGCCTCACGGCGCCGAGGTCCCAGGTTCGATCCCAGCTCTGGATCACTGTCCGTGTGGAGTTTGCACATTCTCCCCGTGTTTGCGTGGGTTTCACCCCCACAACCCAAAGATATGCAGAGTAGGTAGATTGGGCATGCTTATTTGACCCTTAATTGGAAAAAATTAATTGGGTACTCGTTTTAAAAAAATAAAAATTTAAAGAAAGAAGACAAACACAGGGACAACCGACAGAGCACCCTTCGACATCCAGTACTTCTGAGCGGAGAAACTGACATCTTCCTTGCAGCCTTCAACGCGTCATCAATGAAGATGAACATCTTGCCAAGGCAATCCCCACACACCCACTACCTGCCTTCAAACAACCGCGTAACCTCAAACAGACCATTGTTTGCCGAAACTACCCAGCCTTCAGGAGAACGGCGACCACGACACCACACAACCCTGCCGTGGCAACCTCTGCCAGACGTGCCAGATCATCGACATCTTACTACCATTACACGTGAGAACACCACCTCCAGGTACACGGTACATACTCGTGCAACTTGGCCAACCTTGTCTACCTCATATGCTACAGGAAAGGGTGTCCTGAGGCATGGTACATTGGCGAGACCATGCAGACACTGACAACGCCAGGCAGGAATGTACCCTTCCAGTCAGGGACTACTTCAACAGTCAAGGGCATTCAGCCTCTGGTCTTCGGGTAAGCGTTCTCCAAGGCGGCCTTCAGGATGAGCGACAACGCAAAGTCGCCGAGCAGAAACTGATAGCCAAGTTCCGCAAGCATAAGTTCGGTCTCAACCAGGACCTTGGATTCATGTCCATAAGACCATATGTTTATATTAAAACAGTAAAAAATATATACAATGCCAAACAGTACAAACACTAATTTTGTGTTGGAGAAACGATTCCCTCCCCTCAGTACCAATGTATGGGATGGGGTGGGCGTAGGATACTCTGATTATTAAAACAGTTCACAACACACTTGTACAAGCACTAAACCTTGCGCTGGAGAGACCAGATACCCTCGCCTCTACCAACAGAAGGGAAAGGAAGGGGGTGTGGTGGGGAAGGAGGGAGTTTGGCTGTTGGTGGAGGGGAGCCAATAGGACACTGCCTGAACTAGCCATAAGACAGAAGCAGATTTAGGTCAATTGGCCCATCGAGTCTGCTTCGCCATTCAATCATGGCTGATATTTTTCTCATCCACATTCTCAGGCCTTCTCCATAACCGCCGGATCCCCTTATCAATCAAGAACCTATCGATCTCTGTCTTAAAGACACTCGGTGATTTGGCCTCCACAGCCTTCTGCGGCAGAGTTCCACAGATTCACCACAGTCTGGCTGAAAACATTCCAGTTCATTTCTGTTTTAAAGGATCATCCCTTTAGTCTGAGATTTTGTCCTCTGCTTCTAGTTTTTCCTACAAGTGGAAACATCCTCTCCACGTCCACTCTATCCAGGCACTAGGGTATCCTGTAAGTTTCAATAAGATCCCCCCTCATCCTCCTAAACTCCAACGAGTACAGACCCAGAATCCTCAACCGGTCCTCATACAACAAGTTCTTCATTCCAGGGATCATTCTTGTGAACCTCCTCTGGACTTTTCCAAGGCCAGCACAACTTTCCTTAGATACTGGGCCCAAAACTGTTCACAATACTCCAAATGGGGTCCGACCAGAGCCTTATACAGCCTCAGAATTACATCCGTGGTATTGTATTCTAGCCTTCTTAACATGAATGCTAACATTGCATTTGCCTTCCTAATTGATGACTGAACCTACACGTTAACCTGAAGAGAATCGTGAACAAGAACTCCCAAGCCACTTTCTGCTTCTGATTTCCCCATTTAGAAAATAGTCTATGCCTAAATTCCTCCTTCCAAAGTGTATAATTTCACACTTTTCCACATTGTATATCACCTGCCACTCTCCTACCCTGTCCAAATCCTTCTGCAGCCCCCTTGCTTCCTTATTACTACCTGTCCCTCTACAGATCTTTGTATCATCTGCAAACTTAGCAACAGTGCCTTAGGTACCTTCTTCCAGATCATTAATGTATATTGTGAAAAGTTGTGGTCCCAGCACAGACCCCTGAGGCACACCACTAGTCACCGGCTGCCATCCTGAAAAAGACCCCTTTATCCCACTCTGCCTTCTACCAGTCAGCTAATTCTCTATCCATGCCAGGATCTTACCTGTTACACCATGGGCTCTGAATAGAATCTACAGTGCAGAAGGAGGCCATTCGGCCCATTGTGTCTGCCCCGGCCCTTAGAAAGAGCACCCCACCTAAGCCCATATCTCCACCCTATACCTATGCGTTCACCCTATCCCCGTAACCCCCCACACCGTTTAGAACATAGAACATTACAGCGCAGTACAGGCCCTTCGGCCCTCGATGTTGCGCCGACCTGTGAAACCACTCTAAAGCCCATCTACACTATTCCCTTATCGTCCATATGTCTATCCAATGACCATTTGAATGCCCTTCGTGTTGGCGAGTCGACTACTGTTGCAGGCAGGGAATTCCACACCAATACTACTCTCTGAGTAAAGAACCTACCTCTGACATCTGTCATATCTATTTCCCCTCAATTTAAAGCTATGTCCCCTCGTGCTAGACATCACCATCTGAGGAAAAAGGCTCTCACTGTCCACCCTATCCAATCCTCTGATCATCTTGTATGCCTCAATTAAGTCACCTCTTAACCTTCTCTCTAACGAAAACAGCCTCAAGTCCCTCAGCCTTTCCTCATGAGATCTTCCCTCTTTTTTTTTTTGGACACTGAAGGCAATTTAGCATAGCCTATCCACCTAACCTGCATATCTTTGGACTGTGGGAGGAAAGCGAAGCACCCGGAGGAAACCCACGCAAACACGAGGAGAACATGCAGACACCACACAGACAGTGACCCAAGCCGGGAATCGAACCTGGGACCCTGGAGCTGTGAAGCAACTGTGCTAACTACTATGCTGCCCGTGCTACTTAACTTATTTAATAATCTCCTATGCGGCATCTTGCCAAAGGCCTTCTGGAAATCTAAATAAATCACATCCACTGTTTCTCCTTTATCTAACTTCCTTGTGACCTCCTCAAAAAACTCTTAACAGATTTGTCAGGTATGACCTCCCTTTGACAAAGCCATGCTGACTCAGTCCTATTTTATGCACTTCCGAATACTCCACGATCTCATCTTTAATAACGGACTCGAGGGCAGCACGGTGGCGCAGTGGGTTAGCCCTGATGCCTCACGGTGCCAAGGTCCCAGGTTCGATGCCGGCTCTGGGTCACTATACTTGTAGAGTTTGCACATTCTCCCTGTGTTTGCGTGGGTTTCACCCCCACAAGCCAAAGATGTGCAGGCTAGGTGGATTGGCCATGCTAAATTGCCCCTTAATTGGAAAAAATGAATTGGGTATTCTAAATTAAAAAAAAAAAAATAACGGACTCTAAAATCTCACCAATGACTGAAGTCAGGCTAACTGGCCTATAATTTTCCATCTTCTGCTTCACTCCCTTCTTAAACAGTGGTGTAACATTAGCCACTTTCCAGTCCTCTGGGATCCTTCCTGCCTCCAGTGATTCCTGGAAGATCACTACCGATGCCTCCACAATCTCTTCAGCTATTTCTTTTAGAACCCTGGTGTGTAGTCCATCTGGTCCAGGTTACTTATCCACCAACAGACCTTTCAGTTTCCCCAGAACCTTGTCCTTAGTGATGGCCACTGCACTCACCTCTGCCCCCTGATTCTCCTGGAGCTCTGGCATCCTACTGGTGTCTTCCACCGTGAAGACTAATGCAAAGTAACTATTCAGTTTGTCTGCCATTTCTTTGTTTCCTATTATTACTTCTCCAGCCACGTTTTCCAATGTCACATTACATCCCCACTGACAGGATAGACCTAGCAGAGGTGGTGGCACATTGTCGGGAGGGAGTTGCTCCGCGAGTCCTCAACAGCAGCTCAGGTCAAGCATAGGCATGGGTAAGGAAATCTGCTGCTTACCAGATACCACCCCTGACACCCCTCAGCTGATGAATCGGTACTCCTCCATGTTGAACACCACTTGGAGGAAGCACCGAACATGGAAAGGGCACAAAATGTTCTCTGGCTAGGGGACGCCAATATCCATCACTAAGAGTGGCTCGGTAGCACCACCACAGATTGAGCTGGCTGAGTCCTAAAGGACATAGCTGCCAATAGGATAGACTTCAAACAGGTCTAGCAACTCAAGACTGAGGTGTTGTGGACCATCAACAGCAGCAGAATTCAGAATGTACCCAACCACAATCTGTAACCTCAAGTCTCAGCATATCCCCAACTCTACTGAGTGCTGAATTTGGTGCTTTTTGAGTGCTATAGTAAGAGTTTGGTGACCGAGGGAGTATAAGGCTTCATTTTTATCTAAAGTTTAGTCTTTCTTTTATTTAGTTAATTAACTTAAAAGTTGCTGTTTGGTTTAGAAGAAGGTGAATTTTCAATCAGCTTTAAACAAGCTTCTACTTGTAGGCACTTGTAGCTGGAGCTTGTTAATTAGTTAATTGGATTAGGTCAGTTTTCAGAGGCTAGATTCATAGTATAAAAGTGTTCCCCTACAGTGCAGACTTTGTTTGCACTGAGTGCTGAATCTGGTGCTTTTTGAGTGCTATAGCAAGAGTTTGGTGACCGAGGGAGTTAGGTGAGGAGGGAGTAAGGTGCTCCTTTCATTTTGTTTCCGACATTTCCGCAAAGAGTGCGAAGAGAGCCAGGAGTTTACAGAAAGTGTAGCTGACTGGGAGCAGAGTCGGAGGGCGGAGATCTAGTTAGTCCACAGGGCAGCTATATTCTGTCAGGTAAGAAGGGTTGGAGGCTAGGCCAGTTGCATGCTCCTCCTGTAGGATGTGGGTGGTGAGGGATACCACCGGTGTCCCGCTGACTATACCTGCGGGAAGTGCACCCAACTTCAGCTCCTCAAAGACCGTGTTCGGGAACTGGAGCTGAAGCTGGATGAACTTCGGATCATCCGGGAGGCAGAGGGGGTGATTGAGAAGAGTTACAAGGAGGTAACCACACCAAAGGTACAGGACAAGAATAGCTGGGTTACAGTCAGGGGGGAAAAAACAAACAGGCAGACAGTGCAGGGATCCCTCGTGGCCGTTCCCCTTCAAAACAATTATACCGTTTTGGATGCTGTTGGGGGGGGGATGACCTACCGGGGGAAGGCCCTAGCGGCCAGGTCTCTGGCACTGAGTCTGGCTCTGGGGCTCAGAAGGGAAGGGGGGAGAATAGAAAAGCAATAGTTGTAGGAGATTCAATGGTTAGGGGAATAGATAGGAGATTCTGTGGTCGCGAGCGAGACTCCCGGAAGGGATGTTGCCTCCCGGGTGCCAGGGCCAGGGATGTCTCGGATCGTGTCTTCAGGATCCTTAAGGGGGAGGGTGAGCAGCCAGAAGTCGTGGTGCACATTGGTACCAACGACATAGGTAGGAAAAGGGGTGTGGAGGTAATAAACAAGTTTAGGGAGTTAGGCTGGAAGTTAAAAGCCAGGACAGACAGAGTTGTCATCTCTGGTTTGTTGCCAGTGCCACGTGATAGCGAGGCTAGGAATAGGGAGAGAGTGCAGCTGAACACGTGGCTGCAGGAATGGTGTAGGAGGGAGGGCTTCAGGTATTTGGATAATTGGAGCGCATTCTGGGGAAGGTGGGACCTGTACAAGCAGGACGGGTCGCATCTGAACCAGAGGGGCACCAATATCCTGGGAGGGAGGTTTTCTAGTACTCTTCGGGAGGGTTTAAACTAATTTGGCAGGGGAATGGGAACCGGATTTGTAGTCCAGCAACTAAGGTAGCCGATATTCAGGACGCCAAAGCATGTAGTGAGGCAGTGGGGAAGGGAACACTGACAAAGGAGAGTATTTGCAGGCACGGAGATGGGTTGAAGTGTGTATATTTCAACGCAAGAAGCATCAGGAATAAGGTGGGTGAACTTAAGGCATGGATCGGTACTTGGGGCTACGATGTGGTGGCCATCACGGAAACTTGGATAGAAGAGGGGCAGAAATGGTTGTTGGAGGTCCCTGGTTATAGATGTTTCAATAAGATTAGGGAGGGTGGTAAAAGAGGTGGGGGGGGGGGGGGTGGCATTATTAATTAGAGATAGTATAACAGCTGCGGAAAGGCAGTTCGAGGAGTATCACCCTATTGAGGTAGTATGGGTTGAAGTCAGAAATAGGAAAGGAGCAGTCACCTTGTTAGGAGTTTTCTATAGGCCCCCCAATAGTAGCAGAGATGTGGAGGAACAGATTGGGAAACAGATTTTGGAAAGGTGCAGAAGTCATAGGGTAGTAGTCATGGGCGACTTTAACTTCCCAAATATTGAGTGGAAACTCTTTAGATCAAATAGTTTGAATGGGGTGGTGTTTGTGCAGTGTGTCCAGGAAGCTTTTCTAACAGAGTATGTAGATTGTCCGACCAGAGGGGCAATATTGGATTTAGTACTGGGTAATGAACCAGGGCAAGTGATAGATTTGTTAGTGGGGGAGCATTTTGGAGATAGTGACCACAATTCTGTGACTTTCACTTTAGTAATGGAGTGGGATAGGTCCGTGCAACAGGGCAAGGTTTACAATTGGGGGAAGGGTAAATACGATGTTGTCAGACAAGAATTGGAGTGCATAAGTTGGGAACATCGGCTGTCAGGGAAGGACACAAGTGAAATGTGGAACTTGTTCAAGGAACAGGTGCTACGTGTCCTTGATATGTATGTCCCTGTCAGGCAGGGAAGAGATGGTCGAGTGAGGGAACCATGGTTGTCAAGAGAGGTTGAATGTCTTGTTAAGAGGAAAAAGGAGACTTATGTAAGGCTGAAGAAACAAGGTTCAGACAGGGCATTGGAGGGATACTAGATAGCCAGGAGGGAATTGAAGAAAGGGATTAGGAGAGCTAAGAGAGGGCATGAACAATCTTTGGCGGGTAGGATCAAGGAAAACCCCAAGGCCTTTTACACATATGTGAGAAATATGAGAATGACTAGAGCGAGGGTAGGTCCGATCAAGGACAGTAGCGGGAGATTGTGTATTGAGTCTGAAGAGATAGGAGAGGTCTTGAACGAGTACTTTTCTTCTGTATTTACAAATGAGAGGGGCGATATTGTTGGAGAGAACAGTGTGAAACAGATTGGTAAGCTCGAGGAAATACTTGTTAGGAAGGAAGATGTGTTGGGCATTTTGAAAAACTTGAGGATAGACAAGTCCCCCGGGCCTGACGGAATATATCCAAGGATTCTATGGGAAGCAAGAGATGAAATTGCAGAGCCGTTGGCAATGATCTTTTCATCCTCACTGTCAACAGGGGTGGTACCAGGGGATTGGAGAGTGGCGAATGTCGTGCCCCTGTTCAAAAAATGGACTAGGGATAACCCTGGGAATTACAGGCCAGTTAGTCTTACTTCGGTGGTAGGCAAAGTAATGGAAAGGGTACTGAAGGATAGGATTTCTGAGCATCTGGAAAGACACTGCTTGATTAGGGATAGTCAGCACGGATTTGTGAGGGGTAGGTCTTGCCTTACAAGTCTTATTGAATTCTTTGAGGTGGTGACCAAGCATGTGGATGAAGGTAAAGCAGTGGATGTAGTGTACATGGATTTTAGTAAGGCATTTGATAAGGTTCCCCATGGTAAGCTTATGCAGAAAGTAAGGAGGCATGGGATAGTGGGAAATTTGGCCAGTTGGATAACAAACTGGCTAACCGATAGAAGTCAGAGAGTGGTGGTGGATGGTAAATATTCAGCCTGGATCCCAGTTACCAGTGGCGTACCGCAGGGATCAGTTCTGGGTCCTCTGCTGTTTGTGATTTTCATTAATGACTTGGATGAGGGAGTTGAAGGGTGGGTCAGTAAATTTGCAGACGATACGAAGATTGGTGGAGTTGTGGATAGTGAGGAGGGCTGTTGTCGGCTGCAAAGAGACATAGATAGGATGCAGAGCTGGGCTGAGAAGTGGCAGATGGAGTTTAACCCTGAAAAGTGTGAGGTTGTCCATTTTGGAAGGACAAATATGAATGCGGAATACAGGGTTAACAGTAGAGTTCTTGGCAATGTGGAGGAGCAGAGAGATCTTGGGGTCTATGTTCATACATCTTTGAAAGTTGCCACTCAAGTGGATAGAGCTGTGAAGAAGGCCTATGGTGTGCTCGCGTTCATTAACAGAGGGATTGAATTTAAGAGTCGTGAGGTGATGATGCAGCTGTACAAAACTTTGGTAAGGTCACATTTGGAGTACTGTGTACAGTTCTGGTCGCCTCATTTTAGGAAGGATGTGGAAGCTTTGGAAAAGGTGCAAAGAAGATTTACCAGGATGTTGCCTGGAATGGAGAGTAGGTCTTAAGAGGAAAGGTTGAGGGTGCTAGGCCTTTTCTCATTAGAACGGAGAAGGATGAGGGGCGACTTGATAGAGGTTTATAAGATGATCAGTGGAATAGATAGAGTAGACAGTCAGAGACTTTTTCCCCGGGTGGAACAAACTATTACAAGGGGACATAAATTTAAGGTGAAAGGTGGAAGATATAGGAGGGATATCAGAGGTAGGTTCTTTACCCAGAGAGTAGTGGGGGCATGGAATGCACTGCCTGTGGAAGTAGTTGAGTCGGAAACATTAGGGACCTTCAAGCAGCTATTGGATAGGTAAATGGATTACGGTAAAATGATATAGTGTAGATTTATTTGTTCTTAAGGGCAGCACGGTAGCATTGTGGATAGCACAATGCTTCACAGCTCCAGGGTCCCAGGTTCGATTCCGGCTTGGGTCACTGTCTGTGCGGAGTCTGCACATCCTCCCCGTGTCTGCGTGGGTTTCCTCCGGGTGCTCCGGTTTCCTCCCACAGTCCAAAGATGTGCAGGTTAGGTGAATTGGCCAATGATAAATTGCCCTTAATGTCCAAAATTGCCCTTGGTGTTGGGTGGAGGTGTTGAGTTTGGGTAGGGTGCTCTTTCCAGGAGCCGGTGCAGACTCAAAGGGCCGAATGGCCTCCTTCTGCACTGTAAATTCAATGATAATCTATGATTAATCTAGGACAAAGGTTCGGCACAACATCGTGGGCCGAAGGGCCTGTTCTGTGCTGTATTTTCTATGTTCTACTGTTACCACCAAGCTTGGGGATGAACACTGATTCAATGAAGAGTGCAGGAGGGCATGCAACCAGTAGCACCAGATATACCTAAAAATGAGGAGTCAACCTGGTGAAACAAAACACAGGATTACTTTCAGGCAAAACCACACAAATGATAATAATAATATAGCCAGAACTATGCAATCCCACAATCAGTGGATCTGATCTAAGATCTGCAGTCTTGCCACATCCAGTAGTGAATGGTGGTGGACAATTAAGCTCACTGGAGGAGGAGGTTACATAATATCCCCATCTTCAATGCTGGAGGAACCCAGCACATCAGTGCAAAAGATAAGGCTGAGGCATTTGCAACAATCGACAGCCAGAATTGTCGAGTGGATGATCCATCTCAGCTTCCTCCAGAGATTCTCAGCATCACAGCTGCCAGTCTTCAACCAAGTCGCAGAAAGTCAGCATGCATGTAATGAAAAAGGTAAATGGAATTTTAGCATTTATTGCAAAAGGACTGGAGTAGAAAAGTAGAGAGGTGTTCATTCCAATGTTAATGGAAGCCTACTTGCGACAATAATAAAGATTATTATTTCCTGCCTTTGGCAATGTTTTTCTTTGCTGCCTTGCTCTACCTCCATTATTTCTGGGCCCTAACATTATTTGCATTGGCTTTGCTCAGGGAGACAGATAAATCGCATTGCTGGTACCACGTCAGCAGTTATTCCCACTATTAAAGTGAGAATAATAGAGGTATGAATAGCTCTGTTTGATGTTTTAGCGAAAATAACTTAGTATTCCTTACAGCACAATGTCAACAGGTGGTGGGAAGATGTCAGTCTGTGATGGAATAATCTTCTATGGACAAAAAGCTAGAAAATCTCAGGGGGTCAGGCAGCATCTGTGGAGAGAAACAGAGTTTGGGAGCAGGATTCTCCCATCGGGCGGCTAAGTGCCGACGCCGGCGTAAGTGGAGTGTTTTACTCCGGCGTCGGCGCCCATTCCGAGACCCCATTCTGCGGCCCACAGGGGGCTAGCATGGCGTTGGAGTGGCCCACTCCCGCCCCAATGGCACCGATTCTCCTCACTGTCATTTGTTTATGTAAACATGCGGGTTGAGGTTTGGGGGTTGGTGGGTAGATGGGATCGTTGTTATTATGGGGACTGACATATCTTGCTGATTACTGTTTATTGTTGATGGATGTAAATGTGGGAGAAAATGTGAAAAAGGAGAATATTTTTTTATTTAAAAAAGACAACCATCTGAGGGCGGCACAGTGGTTAGCACTGCTGCCTCACGGCGCTGAGGGCCAGGGTTCGACCCTGGCCCCAGGTCACTGTCCGTGTGGAGTTTGCACATTCTCCCCGTGTCTGCGGGGTTTCACCCCCACAACCCAAAGATGTGCAGGGTAGGTGGATTAGCCACGCTAAATTGCCCCTTAATTGGAAAAAGTTTCCAGCTCTTCAGAACATGACTGAACCCCAGAAATTCATGGCTGTAGTAATGTCATGATGGACAAGTGAAGAGATGGTGATTTAGTGAATTGTCACTGGACTAGTAATCTAAAGGCCCAGAAACATGTTCAAATCAAGGCACAGTGGTTTGCACTGTTGCTTCACAGCGCCAGGGACCCTTGTTTGATTCCCGGCTTGGGGGAGTCTGCACGTTCTCCCCGTGTCTGCGTGGGTTTCCATCGGTTTTCTCCCACTGTCCAAAGACATGCTAGTTAGGTGAATTGGACATTCTGAATTCTCCCGCAGTGTACCTGAACAGGTATCGGAGTGAGACGACTTGGGGATTTTCACACTAAACTTCATTGCAGTGTTAATGTAAGCCTACTTGTGACAGTAATAAAGATTTATTTATTTATTATTATTTAAATCCCACCATGACAGCTGGTGGAGTTTAAATTCAATAAATGAACTTGGGATTTCAAGCTAGTCTCAGTAATGATGACAACTATCATCGACCGCCAAATAAAAGCCAAGCTGGTTTAGGGCAGCATGGTAGCATGGTGGTTAGCACAATTGCTTCACAGCTCCAGGGTCCCAGGTTCGATTCCGGCTTGGGTCACTGTCTGTGTGGAGTCTGCACATCCTCCAGTGTGTGCGTGGGTTTCCTCCGGGTGCTGCAGTTTCCTCCCACAGTCCAAAGATGTGCAGGTTAGGTGGATTGGCCATGCTAACTTGCCCTTAGTGTTCAAGATTGCCCTTAGCGTTGGGTGGGGTTACTGGGTTATGGGGATAGGGTGGAGATGTGGGCTTGGGTAGGGTGCTCTTTCCAAGAGCCGGTGCAGATTCGACGGGCTGATTGGCGGCACTGTAAATTCTATGAAAAAAAAATTCTATTAATTTCCTTCAGGGAAGGAAATTTGTCATCCCTACCTGGTCTGGCCTGCATGTGACTCCAGAAACATTGCAATGGGTTTGACTTAATTGCCGTCTGAAATGGCTTAGCAAGCCATTAAATTCAAGGTGAGCAACACATAGAACAATAGAACATTACAGCGCAGTACAGGCCCTTCGGCCCTCGATGTTGCGCCGACTTGTGAAACCACTCTAAAGATCATCTACACTATTCCGTTATCGTCCATATGTCTATCCAATGACCATTTGAATGCCCTTAGTGTTGGCGAGTCCACTACTGTTGCAGGCAGGGCATTCCACACCCTTACTACTCTCCGAGTAAAGAACCTACCTCTGACATCTGTCGTATATCTATCTCCCCTCAATTTAAAGCTATGTCCCCTCCTGCTAGACATCACCATCCGAGGAAAAAGGCTCTCACTGTCCACACTATCCAATCCTCTGATCATCTTGTATGCCTCAATTAAGTCACCTCTTAACCTTCTTCTCTCTAACGAAAACAGCCTCAAGTCCCTCAGCCTTTCCTCATAAGATCTTCCCACCATACCAGGCAACATTCTGGCAAATCTCCTCTGCACCCTTTCCAACGCTTCCACATCCTTCCTATAATGCGGCGACCAGAATTGCACGCAATACTCCAAATGCGGCCGCAACAGAGTTTTGTACAGCTGCAACATGACCTCATTGCTCCGAAACTCAATCCCTCTACCAATAAAAGCTAACACACCGTACGCCTTCTGAACAACCCGCTCAACCTGGGTGGCAACTTTCAGGGATCTATGTAAAGGACACTGAGATCTCTCTGCTCATCCACACTGCCAAGAATCTTACCATTAGCCCAGTACTCTGTCTTCCTGTTATTCCTTCCAAAATGAATCACCTCACACTTTTCTGCATTAAACTCCATTTGCCACCTCTCAGCCCAGCGCTGCAGCTTATCTATGTCCCTCTGTAACTTGTAACATCCTTCCGCACTGTCCACAACTCCACCGACTTTAATGTCATCTGCAAATTTACTCACCCATCCTTCTACGCCCTCCTCCAGGTCATTTATAAAAATGACAAACAGCAGTGGCCCCAAAACAAATCCTTGTGGTACACCACTAGTAACTGGACTCCAGTCTGGACATTTTCCATCAACCACCACCCTGTGTCTTCTTCCAACTAGCCAATTTCTGATCCAAACTGCTAAATCACCCTGAAACCCATGCCTCCGTATTTTCTGCAGTAGCCTACCGTGGGGAACATTATCAAACGCTTTACTGAAATCCATATACACCACATCAACTGCTTTACCCTCATCCACCGGTTTGGTCACCTTCTCAAAGAACTCAATAAGGTT
This sequence comes from Scyliorhinus torazame, assembly GCF_047496885.1. Taxonomy (NCBI): domain Eukaryota; kingdom Metazoa; phylum Chordata; class Chondrichthyes; order Carcharhiniformes; family Scyliorhinidae; genus Scyliorhinus; species Scyliorhinus torazame. The sequence continues at coordinate 42,394,490 of NC_092708.1, read as the reverse complement.
TGTGAGGCACGACCTACCCTTCAACCGTGTTGACTATCTCTAATCAAATTATTTCTTTCCAGATGATTATACATCCTATCTCTTATAAACCTTTCCAAGACTTTGCCCACAACAGAAGTAAGGCTCACTGGTCTATAGTTACCTGGGTTGTCTCTACTCCCCTTCTTGAACAAGGGGACAACATTTGCTATCCTCCAGTCTTCTGGCACTATTCCTGGAGACAAAGATGACTTAAAGATCAAAGCCAAAGGCTCAGCAATCTCCTCCCTAGCTTCCCAGAGAATCCTAGGTTAAATCCCATCCGGCCCAGGCGACTAATCTATTTTCACACTTTCCAGAATTGCTAACACCTCCTCCTTATGAACCTCAAGCCCTTCTAGTCTAGTAGCCTGAATCTCAGTATTCTCCTCGACAACATTGTCTTTTTCCTGTGTGAATACTGACAAAAAATATTCATTTAACACCTCTTCTATCTCCTCGACTCCACGCACAACTTCCCACTACTGTCCTTGACTGGCCCTACTCTTACCCTAGTCATTCTTTTATTCCTGACATATCTATAGAAAGCTTTAGGGTTATCCTTGATCCTACCTGCCAAAGACTTCTCATATCCCCTCCTGGCTCTTCTTAGCTCTCTCTTTAGGTCCTTCCTAGCTAACGTGTAACTCTTGAGCACCCTAACTGTACTTTCATGTCTCATCTTTACATAAGCCTCCTTCTTCCTCTTGACAAGTGTTTTGACTGCTTTAGTAAACCACGGTTCCCTTGCTCGACCACTTCCCTGCCTGACAGGTACATACTTATCAAGGACACGCAGTAGCTGTTCCTTGAACAAGCTCCACATTTCCATTGTGCCCATCACTGCAGTTTACCTCTCCATCCGATGTATCCTAAGTATTGCCTCATCGCATCATAATTGCCTTTCCCCCAGATATAACTCTTGCCCTGCGGTATGTACCTATCCCTTTCCATCACTAAAGTAAAAGTAATCAAATTGTGGTCACTATTACCAAAGTGCTCACCTACCTCCAAATCTAACACCTGTCCTGGTTCATTACCCAGTACCAAATCCAATATGGCCTCCCCTCTCGTTGGCCTATCTACATACTGTGTCAGGAAACCCTCCTGCACACATTGGACAAAAATGTACCCATCTAAAGCACTCGAACTATAGCGTTTCCAGTCAATATTTGGAAAGTTAAAGTCTCCCATAACAACTACCCTGTTGCTTTCGCTCCTATCCAGAATCATCTTTGCAATCCTTTCCTCTACATCTCTGGAACTTTTCAGAGGCCTATAGAAAACCCCTAACAGGGTGACCTCTCCTTTCCTGTTTCTAACCTCAGCCCATACTACCTCAGTAGACGAGTCCTCATCAAACGTCCTTTCTGCCACCGTAATACTGTCCTTGACTAACAATGCCATCCCTCCCCCTCTTTTACCACCTTCCCTGAGCTTACTGAAATATCTAAACCCCGGCACCTGCAACAACCATTCCTCTCCCTGCTCTATCCATGTCTCCGAAATGGCCACAACATCGAAGTCCCAGGTACCAACCCATGCCGCAAGTTCACCCACCTTATTCTGGATCCTGGCATTGAAGAAGACACACTTTAAACCACCTTCCTGCCTGCCGGTACACTCCTGCAACTTTGAAACCTTACTCATGACCTCACTACTCTCAACCTCCTGTATACTGCTAGGCCCACATCTACGTCCTAGAGTCAAGGCTGCGCAGAAACCTTCATAAAAGCAGTTTCCCAGATCTGATTATCAGCCCTGTGTTGTGTGGTAACTGTAAGCTGGATTTGACTTAGAGATTTATTTCTTATAGATTTATAGTTTTACTAATAGATTACTTACAGATGACTTATAGATTTATTTGACAGAGTCATCCACTCGAAATGATAGCTCCGTTTTCTCTCCATGGATGCTGTCAGACCTGCTAAGATTGTCCAGTAGTTTCTGGTTTTGTTTGAGTTTCCAGCATCTGCAGTAATTTGCTTTTCTTTAAGTTGGGTGTCATTTGGGGAAGGGGGAAGTTTTAAGGAGTTTTCGGATTTTAGATATATTTTAGAACAAGTGGTACGTTCTTCATAAACTGTTTATATGTTTGGTGTTTCACATACTTAATTGCTTTAGAGTATTTTAGTCCTGTTCGTGTGTAATTGTCTTTTGTTTAATTGAATGAATAGTCTTTAATAATTGTTATATGATGACTGGGCTGATTATTCTCATTAGGGTTTCATGTGACATCTCACACCATTCCAAAAACCAAACTATACCCCTCCAGGAACCAGTCTACCATCAACATGTTTCATGACACTAACACCAGTGGTTGTCCTGATCAGAAGAAGGGAGAAAAGATGAGGACCTAAGAGAAAGAATGAAGGTTAAGGACTGCAACACATTAGAGCTTAAAATTGTGCAGGAGGAATCTCTGGTTCCCCCAGCTGCATTTTTCTCTGCGGTACGCATTCGATGGTGGTGGGAGCCTCTCTTCCCGCTGCTTGTCAACGGCATTTCTCATTGAAGCCACTCCACACTGCCGGGAAACCCACAGGTGGGGGCGCGCTGCGAGTGGGAAAAGTGAATCCCAGCGGCCAACAATATCAAAATGGGGATCAGAGACTTGGAGCAAGATGGGTGAGCACGGTAGCACAGTGGTTAGCACCGTTTCTCCACAGCGCCAGGGTCCTAGGTTTGATTCCTGGCTTGGGTCACTGTCTACGGAGTCTGCACATTCTCCCTGTGTCTGCGTGGGCTTCATCTGGGTGCTCCGGTTTCCTCCCACAAGTCCCGAAAGACGTGCTGTCAGGTAATTTGGACATTCTGAATTCTCCCTTTGTGTACCCGAACAGGCGCCGGAATTTGGCGACTAGGGGCTTTTCACAGTAACTTCATTGCAGTGTTAATGTAAGCCTACTTGTGACAATAAAGATTATTATGTAGCTTCATTCTAACTTTAATATGCTAATAAGATGCTGTATATATTATCATAAGAAATGATGTAACATCACATGATTTGTTCTCTTTTGTACAAAGGTACCCACCCTAGTGGATGTGTTCCAAAAAGCACATACTTTACATAACCCAGCACCCTTAATAAATATTCAGTATGGGTAGGACAATACTAAGAACATCATAATTAGCAACTCAGTTTGCTGGTACTTCTTTTGAAAGATAATTTTTAAACTGTTGCACTACATTGACAGTTTTTTATAGTCTAATTCTTCTTTCCCCCTTATCTCTGCATTCGTGGGCACATTGTGGGTTATAAAGTTGCAAATTTCAAAATGAACTGGGGAAAGAAACTAGTGGGGGAATTCAGCCTTTTGGTATGCGTGCTACTGCAAGAAGATATGATAATTAAATGTGGTGACTGGGAGATAAAACTTGCAAAGGTTTGCCAGCACAGTGATCGCATTATGATGTGACAAATAGAGTTAGGTTTTAGACAAACATTCTCCGTTCACAGTACTGGCTGAACGAGTTTTCCATTAGCCCGATAAATTTGATTGCTTACGAATATAAACAGAAACATAAGTTCCGGTTTTCGTTCAGTTTGTGTTGCTGCACATATAAGCAAAGTTTTTGGTCTTACGATGATAACATTAAATATGTAATGCTGGTTCACTGAAAGCAGACTGCTGCACTCACACGCCATGCGTGTATCCATGCAGACATTGAATGTTTCCAATGCAAATATTTTCACCACAGAATGAGCTGTGTGAGGCCAAATTGGAATTTAATCTGTGTCCAAAATGCAAGAACAGATATGTTTGAAGTTAGGTAAGGGAATGTAAAAATAGATGGAAAGGAACTACAATTGGAACAGAAAGATTTAAGGTGGGGACTGGGGAAGATGACATTTTTACACCAATGTTATTACCAGAGCGGATGTATTTCTTTAACTATGTATTTTTATTGTTTTTCTGTAATTTTACTGCAGACACTCTACCTTAATGTATATGTGTGTAAATATATACATATTTAAAATATATACACACACACATACATATATAAGGGTGCAAATATATAAGGGTGATAAGGTATTTTGACTGGGAGAATACCAGTTCCAATGGATATTCTGCACTCTGGTTCACATGATCTGTTTGAGTGGTGATCAAAGCGTCAAATAACCTTCCCCAGCTCCTTAATTTTATCTGCTACTTTCTCCTCCGCTATACTGTCTTGTTGTATCCTTAAAGAGCGGCATGGTAGCACAGTGGGTAGCACTGTTGCTTCACAACGCCACAGTCCCGGGTTTGATTGCCGGTTTGGGTCACTGTCTGTGTGGAGTCTGCACGTTCTCCCCGTGTCTGCGTGGGTTTCCTCCGGGTGTCCCGTTTCCTCCCACAAGTCCCGAAAGACGTGTTTGTTAGGTGAATTGGGCATTCTGAATTCTCTCTCCCCCCCCCCCGTGTACCCGAACAGGCGCCAGAATGTGGTGACGAGGGCATTTTCACAGTAACTTCATTGCAGTGTTAATGTAAGCCCACTTGTGACAAAAATAAAGATTATTATAAGGCAGCCAGAGAGGTGACTTAACGTAGTTACTTGGTTCTTAAATGATTTCATCAAGCTGACACAAATTGAACGAACAGGCCAATTTATCAGGCTACGGGGTGGATTTATGTATTGAAAATCAATAATTCAAAACTCACTGAAATATAACACACATTAACCAGCCACTTTCCTTCCTCACTAACATCTTACAACAGGGCTAAATGGTATGAGTTCCTGTACTAAACGTACAATTTATAAATACACGACTTTTAATGCAGACTACCATTCCTTACTTCAATAATGCTTAAACCACTGATTAGGCCTTAGTCAGATTATTCTGCCCAATTCTGGGCACCACACAATGGGAAGGATGTCAAGATGTTTGAGAATGGAAGGAGGAAATTTAGTTGATTGGTACCAGGGATGAAGAGACTTCAGTTGTATTCTCCCATTAGAGCAGCGAGAGTGGGTGATTTTTAATAGAGATGTTCGAAATTCTGAGGTTTTGATTGAATCAAGAAAGAACATGTGGTTTCACTGGTGCCGTATCAAAGGAATTGTCAAAATAACTTGTGGGGGAGGTGGGGGAGGAGCATAGTGTGTGTGTGTGTGTGGGGGGGGGGGGGGGGGGGGGAGGAGGAGAATATTTTTCTTGCAGTGAATTGTTACAAACTAGAATTCACTGCCTGCTAGAGTGGTTGAAGTAGATGCACTAGAACCTTCCAAAAGTAAATTTAACATATATTAAAAACAGGAAAAGTTGCAAGGTTATGGGAAAACAGCGGGAAAGTGCATTTCAAAAAAACTTGTATTTATATAGCACTTTTCATGATCTCAAGATATCGCAAAGTGCTTTACAGCTTATGAAGTACTTCTTTTTAAATTTAGAGTACCCAATTCATTTTTTCCAATTAAGGGGCAATTTAGCGTGACCAATCCACCTACCCTGCACATCTTTTTTTGGGGTGTGGGGGTGAAACCTATGCAAACACGGGGAGAATGTGCAAACTCCACACGGAGTGACCCAGAGCCGGGATCGAACCCGGGACCTTGGCGCTGTGAGGCAACAGGGCTAACCCACTGCGCCACTGTGCTGCCCCTTATGAAGTACTTCTGAATTGTATTCAGTTTTAGGGCATGATTCTCCGGAAAGATTTCTTTTTTTTTTTAAATTTAAAGTACCCAATTTATTCTTTCCACAATTATGGGGAATTTAGCGTCCCCAATCTACCTGCACATCTTTGTGGTGGGGGTGAGGCCCACGCAGACACTGGGAGAATGTGCAAAATCAACACGGACAGAGACCAGAGGCCAGGATTGATCCTGGGTCCTCGGCGCCTTGCGGCAGCAGGGCTAACTACTGCGCCACCGTGCTGCCCCTAAAGATTTCTACATGTGGTAGCGAGCGGGAAATGCCACGGGCTTTCCGGCACTCGGCCTGGCGAGGCCAGCAATGCAATACAACGTTCATTGGTCCACTTAACAAGGACCACGAGCTTCAAGTCGCAAATGAAGGCTTGCCAGCCGATTCGCCGGGATCGCATTTGCCAGACCCCTGGCATCAAGGGCGAGGAGCACTTAAACAGCACTTGCACAGCTAACCCCACCCAGCACAACTAATCCCATTCAGCTCGCAGCCATGGCACCAAGATGACTGGTCCCAAGGTTTGGAGATGTGGATGTGGGAAGGTTCTGTGATGCAGTCGAGGCCAGGAGGGATGTCCTGCTCCCCAGAGGGTGATCCACAGTGCAGCCAGTGCTACCTGGGGCGAAGTGGCAGTGACCATCAGCTCGGGCAGCACGACCAGGAGTGTTGAAAGGTCAACGATGTACACCAGGGTAGCATGAGTGAGTTGACACCACTCCCCCCCCAAAAAAAAATTTCCGCCCCCACACAAGCAGCACCCTCACCCTCCATGTGCCCCCCCCCCCCCAGCCCTTTCTTCCCCCAACCCCTTCAACCTCCCCAACTCTTCCTTCACCACACACCCCAACCACTGCGAACCGCATAAGCGGCTTCAGATGCCCTCTGTCTCCACAGGAGAAACCCTCCTACAATCATCGGGAGGGAGCCCAGACTGGCAGAGAGGTGCCAGACCTAAGATTCCTCATGATTTTCGAGGAACGGGCCCTGGAGATGATGGGGTGGCTGAAAATAAAGCGGTCACCAACGCGGAGGTCGGCGCACCCCGCAAAGGTGAGGGTCCACCGGGCCCCACCCGGAAAAGCTGCCCAACGGGAGTTGATTTTTGTTTTAAAAAAAATAAATTTAGAGTACCCAATTAATTTTTCCAATTAAGGGGCAATTTAGCATGGCCAATCCACCTACCTTGCCCATCTTTGAGCTGTGGGGGGCGTGGGGAGAATGTGCAAACTCCACATGGACAGTGACCCAGAGCCGGGATTGAACCTGGGACCTCGGCGCCATGAAGCATCTGTGCTAACCACTGCACCACTGTGCTGCCCCAACGCGAGTTGTTAGTGCCATACAGACTGACCCATCCCTCCCACTGACCACATGTACATTCTCCCACAGGTTCACCAGTCAGCGGGGCCATCCGGGCTGGCCCCATCCCCTGCCTCCCATGACACTATCTCAGAGGAGCTCCGAAGATGACATAATCGATGTGTCACAGCTGTCATCTCCACCCTCCACCAGAGCAGAGACCTCGGTGGGCAACGTTAGAGGTCAGGTTTCTGGGGGACTACACAATCACTGATGTACATCAGGTGGAGACAGTACCACCCAGGCAAGACAGCAGTCGGAGGGCTGCTGGATCCCAGGACCCAGCTGGGACCCAGCCTGGTGCTGGGCTATCCAGACTATCCTGGACCTGATGAAGACATTAGGGAGCGGCCAAGACATTCAGAGAGAGATGTCAGTGGGAGAGCTTCTCCTGCGGAGTCAGAGACACTCCAGCAGGTCCATAGCCCATTGGAGGAGTCCCAGAGGTTATGGCGCAGGAGATGTTGCCTGCAATGCGTGGCACCGAAGCCAACACTGCTAGGGTGGCGACTGCAGCGGGGAGCCTGGTGCATGATGTCGGCAGAATTTGTGGCGGTGTCCAAGGCGTGGCACAGTCAGTGACGGCCATGGCTGAGGGCCTCAGCAGAGTGTCTGACTCACTGGGGGACATGATCCAGTACCATGTTGACCTTGATGAGGTTCTGCAGGACATGGCCCAGTCTCAGGTGGGAATGGCCGAGGCGCTGCGGAGCTTGTCCCAGTCGCAGGTGGACATTGCAGAGGCACTGCAGAGCATGGCCCAATCACTGAGGAGCATCGCCAAGGGCGTCGACACCATGGTGCAAGGCCAGATGATGCAGGGGCAGCCGGGGCTCGATCCAGCTGCCCTTCAGTCCAGAGATGAACCCAAGGCCCGAAGGGGGGGTGGCGCTGGGTGCCAACCCAAACCTATCCCATGGAGTGGGCATGGTGGCCACCAGTTTCGCCGAGTTCCACCACTCTGACGAAACCGCGTTTTGGAGTCAGCACACAGGACATGTGCTGGCGACGTGCACCGGGGTCCTCTGGCCCCAGAGCCCCCAGAGGATGCCCGCCAGGGGCATCGAAGGCCACGGGCCTGGACGTGGTAAGCAGCTGGCTGCTTCCACGTCTGATGTGCATCCTGGGGACACACCTAGGCGTAGCAGTAGAGCAAGGAAGGCAAGGCATGTCGAGGATCACTCAGCGGGCACGGGGGAAAGGGGAGAGGGGGATAAGTAGGCAGTGAAGGGGGGTGAGAATATGATGAGGAGAGTGGGGCAGCACCATTGGGTGAGTGGGGCATTGTTGGACATTTGCGAAACGCTAAAAACCTTTCACTACAACCACTATGACGCCTCTGTCACTTTCTTCCGCAATGTGGGCCAACGTCCGAACCCTCCATCTCTCCAGGCATGCAACCCACCCCCTCTCCTGGGCACACTGCGTGCAGTTGATGGGTGTGAGTGTGAGCGACACTCAGTAGATAGGTAGGGGTCAGACTATGGCATAGATTGAGGAGCACCTTAGGGCGGCACATTGGCATATTGTTAACACTGCTGCCCCACGGCACTGAGGACCTGGGTTCGTTCCTGGCTCTGGGTCACTGTCTGCGTGGAGTTTGCACATTCTCCCCGTGTTTGCGTGGGTTTCATCCCCACAACCCAAAGATCTGCAGATTAGGTGGATTGGCCACGCTAAATTGCCCATTAATTGGAAAACATAATTGGGTACTCTAAATTTATATTAAAAACAAGATTGAGGAGCACCGAAGCTCAGCTCTCTGCGGGTTATCATTATCCACCTCCCCTCGACAGTGATCTGCCAATGATGCTGACACAGTCCCAACACCCTGGAGTGATGTGACACATACTTTGGGAGTGTGGTAAATTGTGGGGAGGGGGGTGAAAAATGTAGTGCTGATGGACCAGGCCACACCATATGTGAAGTGGGCAAATATGAGGGCCTCCCTGGCCCTCCGGGCTTGCTTTCTCACCGCTGGCACCTGTCCTGCAGCCTCTGGCTGATCCCCCGGTTCCTCCCGGGATCGTCCTCTTGGCCCTGTTGGTCCAGCGCCTCCTCATCATCCTCGTCCTCCTTGGAGGTGGCCACATGTTTTTCATCCCCCACCTCCAGCACGTCGCCCCGCTGCTGTGCCAAATTGTGGAAGACACAGCAGGCCACCGCAAAGCGGGCGACCCTCCGGGGGGTGCAGGGCACCACCGGAGCGATCGAGGCATCAGGAACGTACTTTAAGCAGTGCAATGCACTGCTCAATGGCAGCTCGGGTGGCCGCATGGTCCTCGTTGTATCTGGTCTCTGCTTCGGTCTTCAGTCTCCGTACTGGCATCATTAGCCAGGTCCTCAGAGGTTACCCCTTATTTCCCAAGAGCCAGGTAGCCATCCTGGGGTGGTCCTCAAAGAGGCTGGGGATGTCTGACTGCACCTGGATGAAGCTGTTGTACAGACTCCCTGGGAGGTGTGCACATGTGCATGATCTGTATGTGATGGTCACACATGAGCTGGATATTCAGGGAGTGGAACCCCTTCCTATTAATGTAGGGCACTCCCAGCTGGCCTGATGTGCGCAAGGTGATATGCATGCAGTTTAACGGGGAGGCATGATGGCATAGTGGTTAGCACTGTTGCCTCAAGGTGCTGAGGATCCGATTTCAATCCCTGCCCTGGGTCACTGTCCGTGTGGAGTTTGCACATTCTCCCCATCTCTGAGTGGGTTTCGCCCCACAACCCAAAGATGTGCAGGTTAGGTGGATTGATCACACTATATTGCCCCTTAATTAGAAAAGAATAATTTGGTACTCTAAATTTTTTTATTTTTTTAAAATGTTTTTATACTCCATTTTCACATTTTCCTTCAAAATTTACACCCCACCCCCAAACAGTAAAAGGTAACAAATACAAAATCAATCCCCTTAACAATAACAACGATCCCATCCTCCCACCACCCCAAACAACGGCCCACCTGTCAATATATGCATCCAATAAAACAAACCCTCCCACGGTGGAAACAAAAAACAAAGGAGAAAAAGAAAAAGGAGTCCAGGATCGCCCATGGTCACCATTGACCTATAGAGTCCACTCCTCCCACCCACCCTTCACTCAATGCTATCCAACCTCTGAAAGAGTACCGTACATGATACCCAAGAGTTGTAAACCCCCCCCCCCCCCCCCCCCCACCTCTCCAACTCCTCCCGTCCACTGCTTCCTGTAAAACTCCTCCCCCCAACCTCGGTTACTTCCCCCCAACTTTCCACCCCGGCTAGACCACTCGGACCCTGTTCTGCTAGGCTCCGATGGCCGCAGCCCCTCCCCCCACCTCACTCCCGTTCACTGGCCAGCTTAAATTGGCCAGCGTGGAGGCCCCCGCCCGGGTCCCTTTCCCCCATGCCTGGCCCTAGGAAAGCCCAGAAATCCCCTTTTAGCACACAAACCCCGCATATCCACCTACACCCCAAAGAGCCCTCATTTCGAGTGAAAGTCCCATCACTTCCCTTGTCAAATATATACAACATTGGCTCCTTTAGCCCATACACCCGCACGCAGTGAAACAAAAAAGAAGAGAATACAGTCATGAGGTTACATCGGCACATGGCCATTTCTCAATTTGTCAGTTCTGCCACAGTCCTTCTGCCTTCGCAAACTCCTCCGCTGCTTCCGCCGTTCCAAAATAAAAGTCCTTGAGCTTGTAAATCACCATCAGCTTCGCTGGATTTACAATGTCGCACTGCACCTTGCTAATGTGGTACTCTAAATTTAAAACAAAATGCGCGCAGTTTATCAGCCCCTGGACCTGGCGCATCCCGGCATGGCCTGCCCCCCCTCCACGGGAATGCACTTGGGACGTGTTAAGTGCTCACCGGAGACGGGCAGCTGCTCTGCTCCCTTCTCATCTTCGTAATGGGATTTTTTAAACTTTCACTAGAAGGGCCAGACAGGGCCTTGATTTACCGTCTCATCCTAAACATAGCAGCTCCAACAATGCAGCGCTCCCTCAGTACTGTACTGGAGTGCTAACCGAGACCTTTCCGCTCAGGTTTCTGGGGCTTCAACATTTTGTCTCGGAAGCAAGAGCCCAACCGATTGAGCCATGGCTGACACCAAGAGCCAGCATAAGCACGATGAGAAAAAAAACCCTCTTCTCTGCTTTAGGATTCTGTGATTCTACAATCTTTCCAGGATTTTCTTTTTAAATAATAAATTTAGATTCATTTTTTTCAATTAAGAGGTAATTTAGCGTGGCTGATACACCTACTCTGCACATCTTTGGACGGTGGGGGTGAAACCCACGCAAACCCGGGGAGAATGTGCAAACTCCACATGGACAGTGACCCAGAGCTGGGATCGAACCTGGGACCTCAAAAGCCGTGAGGCAGCAGTGCTAACCATTGCACCGCCGTGCTACCCAATCTTTCCAGGATTTTGAGTAAACCATCTCTGTCCTCCTTGTGTTTGTGTTCTTTCACACATGAGAAAGAGATCACCCTATACAAATTACAAAATCAGCAGTCAATGCACAATTTTGAATGCAAATTTTTACTTTTGACACACATTAATTCGGTAAACATCCATTTGACAACGGAGGAAGCTGCATGCAGTCTGTCTTCATCATGGGTTTATTCACAATATTCAGCAGAACATAAGCAAAAACTACTTTTTCCTTCTATGTAATTCCCCCACACAGGTGGAAACTGGTTCTTATGTATATGCCTTCACCTTTCCCCAGTTAGTATCAGCTGCTCTTAATCACAACTAGAGCATGCACTCAATTGTCACATTAATCTATACTAAGAAATCTAAGAGGGGTAGAAGAAGTGAGAGGTATTGGCGTACAAATACACAGGTCCCTAAAGGCAGCAGTTCAAGTAGACAAGGTGATGCACTATCAATTACCACAAAGACGAGAGTAGTGGAATAATCGAGGCTTTATTGAGCAAAGATGTTGTGCCTCCTGTAGCTGGAACCAGAATGGCTGCAGCACCGGCGAGCACACACATTTATACACCGCTTACTGGGCGGAGCCAGCAGGCAGGGATTTACCCATGTACCTCTAGTGTATGTGTCCTTACCGTAATACATATAATACTGCTAGCGGTGACTACCACATTCACCCCCTGTTAAAAAAAGAGTCCAGCGGGGGTGGTGGAAAAAAATTACAAGTTCAGTCTGTCGGGGGCCTTGACCCTCCTCTGCGATCGCCTCAGTCCTGGTGGTGATGTGGGCGCCGACTTGGTCACCTGTGACTCCGGGAGCGTGTTTTCCTTGTCTTTGTCACCCCTGAGTGGATCCAGTGGGAGGACGGATCCTGCTGGGGCGGGGGCTGCGGTGAGGTTTGCTGGGGGGAGGGGGAGTGGCGCAGGGGTGAATGAGGCAACCGGGGGGGGGGGGGGGGTCGGGTCAGGGGCCGTGGGTGGGGATCCAGCGGGTGCCAGGTCCCAGAGGGAGATTGTGTCCTGGCGCCCGTCGGGGTGCGCCACGTAGGCGTACTGCGGGTTCGCGTGGAGGAGGTGGACTCTTTCGACCAAAGGGTCCGACTTATGGGTCTGCACATGCTTGCGAAGGAGGACGGGTCCAGGAACTGTCAGCCATGTTGGGAGCGAGACCCCGGAGGTGGACTTCCTGGGGAAGGCAAAGAGACGTTCATGAGGGGTCTCGTTAGTCGCAGTGCAGAGGAGCGATCGGATGGAATGAAGGGCGTCGGCCTTCCAGACCGTCCCGTTCTCCCTCTCCACCTGGCCGTTTCCCTTGGAGAGAGTCCACCTCCTCCATGCGAACCCACAGTACACCTACGTGGCACAGTCTCCCTCCGGGACCTGGCACCCGCTGGGTCCCCACTCACAACCCCCGATCTGGTACCGCTTCTCCTCCCTCTGGTTGCCTCCCACACCCCTGTGCCGCCCACTCTCCCGCTAGCGAAGCTCACCGCAGTCCCCACCCCAGCAGTATCCGTCCCCTCACTGGATCCACTACGGGGTTACAATGGAGAGGACAACATGCTCCCGGAGTCGCAGGTGACCACATCGGCGCCCACATCACCACCAGGACTGAGGCGATCGCAGCGGAGGGTCAAAGCCCCCGACAGACTAAATCTGTAATGTTGTTCTTCACCCCCGCCGGACTCTTTTTTAAACAAGGGGTGAATGTGGTACTGCCACTGTATTACAGGTAACACAGTAAATCCCAGCCTGCTGGCTCCTCCCAGCAGGCGCCGTATAAAAGTGTCTGAGGATCCTGGGATTATATTCATTGGAGTTTAGGAGGTTGAGGGGAGATCTAATAGAAACTTACAAGATAATGAATGGCTTAGATAGGGAAGTTGTTTCCATTAGCAGGGGAGACTAGGACCCGGGGGCACAGGCTTAGAATAAAAGGGAGTCACTTTAGAACAGAGATGAGGAGAAATTTCTTCAGCCAGAGAGTGGTGGGTCTGTGGAATTCATTGCCAGAGAGGGCGGTGGAGGCTGGGACGTTGAGTGTCTTTAAGACAGAAGTTGATAAATTCTTGATTTCTCGAGGAATTAAGGGCTATGGAGAGAGAACGGGTAAATGGTGGAGTGGACTCGATGGGCCGAATGGCCTTATTTCCGCTCCTATGTCTTATGGTCTTATGTATGCTCTCCTGCGCTGCTCCCATTCTGGATCCAGCTGTAGGAGGCTCAACATCTTGTGCAAAAAAGCCTCAAATGTTTCACCATTCTCGTTTCGTGGTCTTTGATGGTACATCACTTCCTTTTCAGACAACAATGTAGAGATGCCGGCGTTGGACTGGGGTGAGCACAGTAAGAAGTCTTATAACACCAGGTTAAAGTCCAACAGGTTTGTTTCAAACACTAGCTTCGGAGCACTGCTCCTTCCTCAGGTGAATGCAGAGGTATGTTCCAGAAACATATAGATAGACAAATTCAAAGATGCAAGACAATGCTTAGACTGCGAACATTTGCAGGTAATTAAGTCTTTACAGATCCAGAAATAGGGGTAACCCCAGGTTAAAGAGGTGTGGTGAATTGTCTCAAGCCAGGACAGTTGGTAGGATTTTGCAAGACCAGGCCTGATGGTGGGGGGTGAATGTAATGCAACATGAATCCCAGGTCCCAGTTGAGGCCGCACTCATGTGTGTGGAACTTGGCTATAAGGGCATTGTCTGGCATCTTTGAATTTGTCTATATATATGTTTCTGGAATCTACCTCTTCATTCACCTGAGGAAGGAGCAGTGCTCCGAAAGCTAGTGTTTGAAACAAATCTGTTGGACTTTAACCTGATATTGTAAGACTTCTTACTGTTTTCAGACAACAGCCTAATTCCCTTTTGAAAGCTTTAATTGACCCAGCCTCCATCTGACTCTCAGGCAATGCATTCCAGACTGCAACCACTCACTGCGTGAAAAGGTTTTTTCTCAGATTGTTTTTGCTTCTTTTGCCAATTACTATAAATTTGTGCCCTCTTGTTCTTGATCCTTTCAGGAACCTTACTTTAAAAATAAAAGAAAGACAAGATTTGAATATTTCTGAAAAAAGAGACATGCTCTTAAAGTTTTTCATTTTGCACTCATCAGGACAGGTTTGCAAGAATAAAAAAATCTCAAAGGAAACAATTTATACTGTCGGAGAAGAGGATGCAGATTGTCTGGAAGTGGTAGAGACATTACCAAAGGCAGCTAACTGCCGAGATTTTGTTTAAATTCAAACCAGGCAGGTTTGTCAATATATTGCCATGGGGCATGAACTACAATCAAAGAACGAATATCCCCCAAGCTTTTGTTTAGTTGAAAGAGTTGCAAAGATAAGACTCACCAGTTTATTACCTAGTAGGCAAGATAAATAGGAAATACTCACCAGCCAAAAGTCTAACTGCTTCCCTGTGATATCACACCTCAATTTTTCTTCCCTGATACGGGCTCTGAACTAAGACTGGATCTTGGCCTAGTGGTGGCCATGCTGTATCTCCATAGTCTCTCGCCCTCTCTCTCTTGTACTTTTCAGCTCTGCAATGCCTCCAAGGTCTCTCGCCCCCTCTCTCACTTCTTGCAGCCCCGCCGTGTTGCTGAAGTGTCTTGCGCTCTCTCTCCCTTCTTTAAGCCCCACTGTGTCTCTTTTTAGTCCTCTCTAGCTCTCAGATCCATGATTCTTCCTAGCATATTTGTCCAAAGCAATCACAGTGTAACAAAAATAGAAAATGCTGGAAAATCTCAGCAAGTCTGATAGCATCTGTGGAGAGGGAGCAGAGCTAACCTATCGAATCTGGATGGCTCTTCGTCAAAGCTTTGACACAGAGTCATCCAGACTCGAAGTGTTAGCTCTGCTCCCTCTCCACAGATGCTATCAGACCTGCTCAGATTATCCAGCATTTTGTGGTTTGGTTTCAGATTCCAGTATCCGCAGTAAATTACTTTGATATTTGCTTTTAATTACAGTGTAAATTTAATTCTCAACGTTCCTACCATAATTACGACAGTCAATAGCCCATTCAGTTTCCATCAGTAGACAATTACAACAATACATGAATAGAATACAATAGAAAAAGTGAAGACAGCCAAACGATTTAATAGTTCCAAAAAAGTGATATTGGACTCAAAACATTAACTCTGTTTCTCTCTCCACAAGATGCTGCCAGATCTGTTGAGCTTTTCCAGCACTTTCTGTTTTTATTTCAGATGACTTAACAGGCTTACGATGTTCTTTACACTTAAGGTCTTTTAGCAATACAATCAAAAACTGTTCTAATTTCCATGTAGTCATTTCATTTTGAATTGTTCTAATGTTTTACTCTTTATCTCTGTAAATATCTAATTTCATACATGTTATCTCTGATCATCACGTGACATCCTTTATTTACACCTAACCAAATCATTACAAAAATATTTTCAGAGACCAGCTGTTAACCCTTTGCTTACCAAAAGCCCACACAAACATTTGTAAAGTATAGTACCTAAAAATCAAACTGCAAGGAAAAATACATAAAAATGCCATATGTTTTGCACAGGCAAAGCAATGACTCAATGTCTATCCTGTCGAGACCCTTCAGAATTTTGTGTGTTTCAATGCGATCATCTCTCATTCTTCTAAACGCCAAAGAGTGTATGTAAAATCTATTCAACCTCTAATCATTAGACAACTCTCTCATTCCAGGAGGCAGGCAATGTAATGAAATTTGTTGTACTGCCTCCAAGGCAAATATATTCTTTCTTTCTTTTAAAAAAAATTTAGAGTACCCAATTATTTTTTTTTCCAATTAAGGGGCAATTTAGTGTGGCCAATCCACCTAACCTGCACATCTTTGGGTTGTGGAGGTGAAACCCACGCAGACATGGGGAGAATGTGCAAACTCCACACGGACAGTGACCCAGGGCCGGGATTCGAACCTGGGTCCTCAGCGCCGCAGTCCCAGTGCTATCCACTGCACCACATGCCACCCTAATATATTCTTTCTTGATTGTTATTTCCAAAAGTATACTGCATTCGTAAAATTTGTAAAAGTACATCCCAACTCATTTCAAATTGAACATGACAAAAAGTAGAAAAAACCTTAGCTTTTCCCCATAGAGCACGTTCTGCTCTGAGATGCCTCAATACATTGTAAATATGAAGAGCACAACCTTCCTTAGATATGGAGGCTAAAACTGCACTGGAAGGGAAAGGCATCCCGCCTACCCCTTGCCATGAATCCATCCATCACTGCCTTAAAAATATTCAAAGACTCTGCTTCTATCATCTTTTCTGGTAAAGAGTTCCAAAGACCCTCTGTGTCAAAATATTTCACCTCATCTCTGTCTTGTGACCCCTTATTTTATAAACAGAGACCATTAGTTCTTAATTCTCCCAAAAGAGGAAACATCCTCTACACATCTACCCTATCAAGACCACTTAGGATTTCATATGTTTCTTCCTGTGTCTGCATTGTTCTCACACCCACAACCAAAAGATATGCAGGGTAGGATAATTGGCCATGCTAAATTGTCCCTTGTTAAGTAATGGGTTAAGAATTAAGTAATGCGTTAAGAGACATTGCAATTAGTTGTCTCATTTATGTTAAGTATCCAATGGTTGACACTGATATGTAAAGGGGCTTCAGGTGGCCCTTGGGTCAGGTGATGTGTTGTTCGAGTTTTGTGCAGAGGCTGTGGAAGTGAAATAAATGGTGTTTAGTGAAAAGGAACAGGACTTTTGACTCTTCATACAACGGTAACTAAAACGTCTAACATCCCTTACTTGGGAAAAAAAATGAATTGGGTATTTTAAATTTAAAAAAAAAGGTTTTGGTCTTGGGACTGCTTCCATACACATTTACATCCTTTCTTAGGTAAGGTGACCAATAGTACATACACTTTAGAGTGTATATTTGGGAGGGGTAAGAGCTACTAGAACAATTTTTGTCACTGAGCTGTGGAACGCAGACAAATTCTGTGTATGCGCACACTCAGATGGCAAGCTACAAACCATCATTGACACATTCACCGAGGCATACGAGACAATAAGCCTCAGACTAAACATCCATAAAACAAAGGTTTTCTACCAGCCCACTCCTGCCACACAAAACTGCCCCCAACCATCAAGACCCACGGTGAGCCCCTGGACAACGTGGATCATTTCCAGTACCCCGAGAGCCTCCACTCGGCGCAAGCAGACATTAACGATGAAATCCAGCATCGACTCCAATGCACCAGTGCAGTCAACAGACGCCTGAGGAACCGAGTGTTTGAAGACCAAGTCCTCAAATCCAGCACCAGGCTCAATGAATACAGAGCAACCGTGGTCCCCACCCTTCTGTATGCATCATAAACATTGACAATGTACAGCAAACATCTCAAATCTGTAGAGAGATATTACCAATGCTGCCTCCGCAAAATCCTGCAAATCCATTTGGCAGGATAGGTGTACCAACGTGAGCGTCCTCTTCCAGGCCAATATCCCCAGTATCAAAGCAGTGGTCACACTCGGCCAACTGTGATGGGTGGGCCACATTGCCCGTATAACCGACTCCCAAAACAAGTGCTCTAACTCCGAGTTCCGCAATGGCAAGCAATCACTAGGAGGGCAGAGGAAACGCTACAGAGACAATCTGAAATCGTCCCTGAATAAATGCAACATCCCCATCGACATGTAACAATCGCTTGCCTTAGAACTCAAAAACTGGAGACGAAGCATCCCCGAAGGTGTCAATCACCTCGAGCATCACAGGGTGGAGCACCCAGAGGCCAAGCGTAAACAGCAGAAAGACTGTGTGGAGTTTGCACATTCTCCCCGTGTTTGCGTGGGTTTCCTCCTGGTGCTCCGGTTTTCTCCCACAATCCAAAGACGTGCAGGTTAGCTGGATTGTCCATGCTGAACTGCCCCTTAGTGTCCAGGGAATGTGCGGGTTAGGTGAGTTACAGGGATGAGGAGCAGTGCTCCTTCTGCACTGTATGGATTGATTCTATGATCCTGTGGTCTTGGTAAAGGAAAGGTAAAGGTCTCTGACACCCTCGCTGGGCGTGCGCGCGGATAACGTCCGAAGTGTTCTCTGTGAAGGGGGGGGGGGCGCGCAAACCGGGCACGTGCGCGCAGGGCCAGGGAGAG